>NC_081436.1:30606464-31329615 GCF_949786415.1 Peromyscus eremicus
ATCCAGGCTCATCCAGGTCCTCAGCCAGACATCCCCTGTGGAAGACACACTTTGTCCAAAGCATAGGACACCTGGTGTTGAAATTTAGAATTGTTTTCAGTGAAGAACTAAATTTCTTTTCTCGAGAATAGAATCACGTTTTGTGTCTTCTCACCATCACAGAAGTGTGTCTTTTCTTCTCTCTGTCACTGAATGATAGCTTTCAGAACTTAAGGACAGCTTCCAATCTGAGACTATTTTTCCATCTGCTCTCATCTTTGCTAAAGGCAGAATATTGATTCAACCTCAACTGCATTTTTTTTTCCTTGACAGCCAGCCATGTCTTACTATTACTTGAGAGAAACTCAAATACTCAGCTAAGCCTTGGAATAGCTCAGCTACCCACATATAACTATTATTTTAAGCCATGGGCCTAGTCTAACTTCACCCCTGCTAAACATAACCTGGATAGAAACCAAAGAGCACATCGCCCAGTCTCTGCTTTTTCCACGTTTGAGAAATGCAGACCACACCAAAAAGATCTCAAGTAATACCATTTTTTCGTTTTATGGATAATTTCATATAGAGTTCTGTATTCACATCATCGCCCCCCCCACTCCTCCTGTGTCCATCTCAAACTCCTTATCATAATCACTACCTCTTATCTTCACTATTGGTGTGTGTGTGTGTGTGTGTGTGTGTGTGTCTGTCTGTCTGTCTGTGTGTCTGTATGTTTGTAAATATAGCCTACTGAATCCATGTAGTGTTGCTCATGTATGTGCTTAAGGCTGACTTAGGGCTGACTGCTTGGTATTAGAGAACTATTAATTGCCTATATCTCTTCATTTAGGGGTGAGGTTTGTAAGATTTCCCCTATCTATAATATTGTTGAGATTTCCTGGGTGCACATTCCCTGTCATATACAGAAAACACACTCTTCCAGAAGACATCTTGGTCTTAGACTCTTACAATCTTCCCTTCCCCATATTCTATAATGTTCTCTGAGCCTTTGGTGTAAAGAGTTGGGTTGTTAAGACGGATGGTGGTGGCTCACGCCTTTATCCCAGCACTTGGGAGGAGGCAGAGCCAGGTGGATCTCTGTAAGTTTGAGGCCAGCCTGGTCTACAGAGTGAGATCCAGGACAGGCACCAAAACTACACAGAGAAACCCTGTGTTGAGAAAACAAAAAAGAGTTGTGTTATTGATCTATCACTTGAGGTTGGGCAACCCATGGCCAGTTGTTCTCTACATTTTGACTAGTTGTGCATTTCTAGAATGTTCTTTGCTGCAAAAAGGTATTTTTTTGATGAGGGTTGCAAGCTACATTTATCTGTGGGTATAAGAATAAGTATTTAAATGTAGTTAAAATTATACTGGCTTAGGATAGTGGCAGTAGTAGGTTTTCCAGGGCACATGGCCTTACCACTGTGGGTAGTTGGCTACATTTATAGTACCAGGCATAAATTTTCTCCTATTGAGCAGCCCTTAAGTCCAATTAGACAGTGTTTGTTTATCCCTAAGATGTAAGTGACACTGTTGCATCCTTGTCTTGCTGTGTTGGTCATTGTTGTGATTCATAGACCAAGTAACATAATTCTTCATATATAACTCCTGAAGAAAAAGAAGAGAGATCTTATTTATTATCTATAATATTGCATAAAATAAAAGTCCCCTTTGCTTTTGTCTGTGGTCTTCATACATCTGAGTCAGTTTAGGCCTCTCTCCTCACACATGGTTCTTTGTTCTTCCTCTTTACAACAGGCCTGGGTGCTTCCCCACTGGAGAAGACCACCTACTTCTCCCTCCTACCAGCAATGGGGACTCCTTCAAGATGGCATAATTATAGGGGGGCTCTCAGTTTTCCTAGAGATGCATAAAAACTGTGGCAGGAGCAAATGAATTCCCCATGTGGAATCCTTGTTTGGTTTGTTCTATTTCACAGGAAATGTCAGCTAGAATTTCTGACAATCAACGCTCTCCATTATATTGATTATATTTCTTTGTCTTAGATTTCTTTTTAATTTTAGTGTCTAGGTACTAGGACAACAGATAAAGAAACAGTAGCCCAGACTTCTTATTCCTGGAGGCTTCGTCTCAGAAGGGCCCCTTGCCCTAAAGTTAGGAGTTTGACTCCTGATGGACTTGATCCTTAGAACAGAAAATACCTAATGCTGTGTGCCTGGGATGTGGTTTTCCCTTGTTTCCTGTCCACTCCTCCAGGATCCACCCCATCAAGCTCATCTTTAGACAGTTTATGCTGAATACCTACGATATGATTGTCCCCATGTGTCCTGTCTATTCTCCAAGGATACACTGTATCAAGCTCATTTAGACAGCCAGGCAACAGAGATGGCACAATTCACCCCAAATCTAACTAGCTGAAATCACCATGAAATATCTTCCTGCCTAGCTGATTCCACAGGAAAAATAATTTTCTGGCTGCAGCCAAGAGGTTGTAAATCAACTCTTTAGTGTATTCCTACCACTTGGGCTTATTAAAAGCTTCCTGGTGGATGAAACCTTATTGCATTGCCATAAATCTCATTGGCCAGCAGCCTAGGCTGGTGAGGGCTAGAGAAGCTGTATGGGAGGTTCAAGTATTTGCTGATAGCAGGCATGTAGTAGAGGTGAGGAAGGGATGTGTCAAGTTATTGGGGAATATGGATCTTTGCTCAGCAGCCCAATGTTTCTCTCCACATTGGGTTTTATATTGGGATGCAAAGGATTATATCCCCCACCCCACTCATGGGGGAGATGGGTTATTCTTCAGAGTTAAGGATTAAGGTAGGTATCCCAAGTATGAGTTTATCTGAGAGATGATTTCAGAAATTCACTCTTAGAGGGTAACAAAGTGAGTAGAGATAGGAAGAGAGCCCAGGTAGAGTTTGTTACTGAGCAGATGGGCACTGTGGGCAGTTGAGTCTTGCTCTTTTGACTCCTGAGTCACTACATGGCACACTCTCAGAGATGCCTGCAAAAAGAACAAGGGAGCTGGAGTCTTGATGTACCAATACCATAGCTTGTGAGCTGCTCCCAGGAACTGTCAGCCAGACCTTGGGCTGACATGTTCCCTCTGGATAAAGAACCCCTGGGGCGTGGGGCAGATTCTGTTGTGAGTTGTCCTCTGCCTTCTGCCTCCTCTGGAGCTTGTTCCTTAAGCCTTTATCATTCATAGGCTTTGCTACCCACTGAAAGGGAGCCAGGGGCTGGTATGTTGATCCTGCTAGGTTGACCCATCAGCAGTAAGGCTGTGCAGTTGCTTGAGGTTTTAACTTTTTGTTTCCAGAATTCACAAACAAAATCCTCCTTTTATCTTCAGGTTGTCTCTGATCTTCCTTTGGTAAGATTTAAGAGCTAAATCATGAGCTCTTTCAGGCTTTGGTGAGATCAAAGTGCTCATGGGGTTGATACCAGGAGCTTTGTAAGGACAAGGCTCTCACTGACAGCCACATAATCTGAGACTCTTTCCTATTCCAATCATCAGGTTCCCTGTAGACCAAGTGCCAGCCATTTCAGCAACATCATTAGGGGAACTGGGAGAATGTGGCCTGATGCTATTGGTGATGATGTCTAGCACCCTACCTTTGATTCTGTGGTGTCATCGAATTCCTCTTCAGTACTTCTGAGCCTTCAAAGCCTGAAATGTCCAAAAGTTAGCTATAGGATGCCTGGACCAGTCAAGATGCTTAATGTGCACATGCACTGAGGCATCCTTACAGCCCTCCAATGGCTTGATAGCTTAAGAGAGTGGCAGGAAGCCTAGACTCAACTGATTTCAGGCAAGGAAGCATTTTGAATGCACCACACAAGTGTGCTTTGTGCATTCCTCTAGTTTCTATGGGATAATGTAAAAATCATAGAGCTGGCAGCCAATGAAGTGTGAGAATTAGAATAGTGTCATCCAACATCCCCTGCCTCTGGCTGGTAGTTTGAACAGAAGCCTCAGGTCAGGTCTTCCTCCTTTGTTCTCATTTAATCCTTCCAACAGCCTACCAAACCATCTCTGCTTGCCCGTGAGGAAGCAGACATGAAGATGGAAAGCCACTCCCTTGAAGGCACATCGAGGACATGGGAAGCTGGCCTTGAACATTCAACACTCTGAAAGCAGATGCCTAAGTGGCTCTTCTAGCAGGAGGATAGAGGGAATGTGCCCATTTCACATGTCCAGTCTTCAGTTCTCCTTATGTCTTTTTATGTCCATTATTGTTCCTGGACTGGACTTATGTGGCCAGCTAAATGCCTCTCTGTTTATGTATCTTATCTGTCTGGTTTGGTCTATGTTGTTTAGTTGTAGAAAGAGGGAGTTGGGTTAGCTCTTTTCTTTTAGATAAGATTACAGTTGACTATCGAGTCTTCTCTGATCACTGTAGGGGATAGGCGGGTGCTGGTCAGTAGTGAACCAAGGCCAACTTCACAGCCTTGCCCCTCCACCCCCGCCATGGTGGCATGCAGGAAAGGGACAGGGCTGGATTCTTTGAAGCCCTCACACAGCTCTGTAGGTCCTCTGGACAGCAAAGGGGTTTACAGAAGGTGTGATCATCTGCCTTCCTCCAGACTCCTGGGCTTCAGCACTGCTTTCTGTGTAGCCAGATTTCAAAAGGAAGCCTTAGGGAAAAGTCAAGAACCTTCTTCTGTGGGGAAGGGATGATTTAAAAAAAGATGTTTCTGCCATAAATTCAGGAGTTCTTCCTTATAAATGGAACAAACATCTGTTGTCACCAATGCTTCCTAGGGCACAGTTAAGTAGACCAGGCTCTGGGCATGTCTTCTCTGTTGTACTTTCAGTCTGTGAGGTGACCATGGTTACAATCTCACACTAAGGATGAGAAAAATGATGCTTGAGACACCTGGCCCTGCCACTACTCATGAGAGGCATGGGATCCACTTGAAACAAGTTGCTCTTTCCTCTGGATGGAGGCACTGTCCTCAGCCTCTGCTGTTTTGCTGGTCTGGGGTACCTGCTTGCTTTATGACATGCTGGGACCTTAGCTCTCCAGGCTAGTTCTGGTTGTACACACTAATGTCATCACAAGGCAGTGCTCTTGGTCCTGATGAGAAAGGCCTTGGCTGCTGCTCCTGTTGTCACTGCTTCTTCAATAGCCCCCACCCTTGCCACAGACCCGCCTGGCACTCCTTGCTTCAACATGCAGCTGGCTCTGTCTTCATTTTATCTCCCTCTGCTCCTAAGCGGCTGCTGGTCTCTCTTACTCCAGGCCTCTGGGTCTCTCTTCTGTTCCCTGTACTCTTCCCAGAATGCAAGCCTACAGCTGTCTTTCTGAACCCTGGACCAGAATTACTTCTTGCATGTTTGGAGACATCCAGTCCTCTCCAGACTTCAGTTTCCTTTGATTTTTCCCCTGGCTCTAGTTCTCTTCTGTGCAGAAAGTCTGACAAACTTTCTTTGACTGGTGCCCTCTCTACATAAGGATACTCCAACCAATGAAGGGTGACATGTATAATAAAGTCCCCTAAGACTATTTTGTTTAGTGATGCCATAGCCATCTTAGTTCCTCTAAGGACACTTTATGATGTATGCACAATGACGAAATTGCCTAACAGTGCATTGTTGGAACATATCTCTGTCTTTAAGCTGCATACATACCACAGGCATACAGATATATGTCACACAGGCACACATGCGCAAATACTAATACACTTGGTAATGCATACACACATTGCTACGCTGGTGCTTGTTGACAGGTGTGGCTAATGGAAACTGACAAGATCGAGTCCCAAGGGTCTAGCATGTGGTGCACACCTTCCCTTTATCTCTGCTGTTTCATTGCACTCTGTTCCATCTTCACAAAGTTGATTAGCTCTCTTCCTCTTGCCATAGACATATGAGGAAGTAAAGCAAGTTTTTATTCTCCAGAACTTTTGTTCCTGTGTGCCTATGATGTGTCTTACACGTTGAAAGCAGACTCACAGAAACAGGAAAAGTAAAGGTATGAAGCAAGCCACTCCTGTGACACCTGATCAGGACTTAATACGTCAGGGTTAAGAGATACTAAGACCCACTGAAATCGACCCCAGAAAAGCTGTGAACTCTACGCAGAGGAATACAGGTAAGGAAAGCGTAAGAGCAAGGAGCTTCACAGAGAAGAGATACAGGGTGTCTGTACTTGCAGAGGAGACGCTATGCAAGAAAAGAGTGCCAGGCTTTGCACAAAAGAGAACTAATCCCCTCCTCTTTGTCTGTCTGTCTCTCCTCTCCCTTTCTCTCTTATAATGATACAGAATGCTAGATATACCAACAGTAGGCAGAATAGTATAATGATCCCCCATCCCCCATGGCCACTCCATGTAGCCATGTGGCTACTGTGCTAGCTAGTTTTTATGTCAACTTGACACAAATTAACGTTATTTTGGAAGAAGGAACCTCGTTTGAGAAAATGCTCTCTACTAGATCAGCCCATGGACAAGCCTGTGGTACATTTTCTTGATTGATGATTGATGTAGGAGGGCCCAGCTCACTGTGGGTGGTGCCACCCCAAGGTTGGTGGTCTTGGGTACTATAAGAAAGCAGGCTGAGCAAATTGTGAGGGGCAAGCATAAGCAGCACTCCTTCATGGCCTCTGCATCAGCTCCTGCCTCTATGTTTCTGTCTTGAGTTCCTTTCATGATTTCTCTCCTTGATGGACTGTTGCCTTGAATTGGAATTGTGAGCTGAAACACCCCTCCCCAAACTACTTTTGGTTACGTTGTGTTTTTTTTTTCATCACAGCAACATAAACCCTAAAACAGCCATCCACCAGGATCTCTCAGTTAGTGATCTCTATTTTCCTTTTATCATCCTCTTGATCCTCCTATTTTGAATCATGACCAGGAATGCATACTTTTATCCCCTGCTTATTTTCAGACTGTATGTATGACAAATAAGAACTTTTAAAATGTTAGCG
Source organism: Peromyscus eremicus (assembly GCF_949786415.1). Lineage (NCBI taxonomy): Eukaryota > Metazoa > Chordata > Mammalia > Rodentia > Cricetidae > Peromyscus > Peromyscus eremicus. The sequence continues at coordinate 30,613,343 of NC_081436.1, forward strand.
CAACTTCATCATCACACATGAAAAGCACAGTGCCAAATATGCTGCCACTGCCGCTCACCTCTTGATTGTCTGACCAGTGCCCTGGTCAGCTGCTTTCTGTCTCTGAATCAAGAGCCAAGTGAACAAACAGCAATGGCTCAATCTTCAAAAAGAGATCTCTGGCTAATTTGTAGACCCTCCCTTTTCATTTTGTTACGTGTTTATAGAGGAAATAGGGCTTATTCTTATTTTGGTCCATGGGGTTGTTTTTGGTTTACTAATAGGATTCGCTAATATGATGGTTTAGCAGGAGCCACCACCCCTGTGGTTCTCATTAGTTAGTATCCAGGTCCAGAGGCTTTATCAGACTCAGGTTTGATGTTTTTGGCAAGACTTCACAGATTGCCTGTTGCACATCAGGAGACATCGAGGATGTCTGGTGGGTTTCTTTCTCTGATGTTCACACCCTTTGATGTCCAAAGCCCCATCAATTAACACATCAAGGACTGAAAATTGGTGCTACGGTAGTTCTGTCAGTTGATTCATCTGTTTTTATTAGCTGGACTGTTTCTTTGTAGAGGAAAGCTCCCTCCTCTACAACTGGTCTACACAGCTTCTGTATCTAGTGTGAATGGAAATGCTGGGTCTTCCTCATTGAATACTTTCACTAAATGTCTCTATAGAGAATACTCATTAGACTTGTTTGAATTTTTTAAAGAATGCTTGAAATCAAGGATTTAAATGTATTTTTGGTGCTCTGTTTTAGCTTATTCCCAAAAGAATATACTCTTACAGCAACTATTCACTTCCTCCAGGTAGGCTTCACCTCCCTCATGTTTCATATCTTGCTCAGACAGCATCATTATCTTAGGACCAACTGTTGAGAGATGTGCCCTCCTGGGACCATTTCACACTCAAACCATAGCAGAGTCCCCAGTCTTACAAAGAGATGCTTAGACATCAGAACTAGGAAGGAAATGACTAGGCAGCCCTCTTCCATGACACTTAAAACATTTTAATTGATTTTTTAAAAATTTAATATATCTAGGTTGTTTCCAGGTTCTTGGTATTATGAATAATGCTGATATGAACATAGTTGAGCATGTGTTCTTGTGGTAAGATTGAGCATTCCTTGGGTAAATGCCCAAGAGTGGTATAATTGGGTCTTGAGGAAGACTTATTCCCAATTTTCTGAGAAACCGCCATACTGATTTCCAGAGTGGCTGTACAAGTTTGCATTCCCACCAACAGTGGAGGAGTGTTCCCCTTTCTCCACATCCTCTCCAACATAAGCTGTCTTCAGTGTTTTTGATCTTAGCCATTCTGACAGGTGTAAGATGGTATCTCAGAGTTGTTTTGATTTGCATTTCCCTGATGACTAAGGATGTTGAGCAATTCCTTAAATGCCTTTCAGCCATTTGAGATTCTTCTATTGAGAATTCTCTGTTAAGCTCTGTAACCCATTTTTTAATTGGATTGTTCAGTATTTTGATGTCTAGCTTTTTGAGTTCTTTATATATTTTGGAGATGAGCCCTCTGTCAGATGTGGGGTTGGTGAAGATCTTTTCCCATTCTGTAGGCTGTCGTTTGGTCTTCTTGACTATGTCCTTTGCTCTACAAAAGCTTCTCAGTTTCAGGCGGTCCCATTTATTGTCGCTCTCAGTGTCTGTGCTACTGGTGTTATATTTAGGAAGTGGTCTCCTGTGCCAATTCATTCCAGACTACTTCCTACTTTCTCTTCTATCAGGTTCAGAGTAACTGGATTTATGTTGAGGTCTTTGATCCACTTGGACTTGAGTTTTGTGCATGGCGACAGATATGGATATATTTGCAATCTTCTGCATGTTGACATCCAGTTATGCCAGCACTATTTGTTGAAGATACTTTCTTTTTTCCATGGTACAGTTTTGGCTTCTTTGTTGAAAATCATATGTTCATAGGTGTGTGGATTAATGTCAGGGTCTTCAATTCGATTCCGTTGGTCTACATGTTGGTTTTTATGCCAGTACCAGGCTGTTTTTATTACTATAGCTCTATAGTAAAGCTTGAGGTTGGGGATCATGATGCCTCCAGAGGTTGCTTTATTATACAGGATTCTTTTAGCTATCCTAGGTTTTTTGTTTTTCTATATAAAGTTAAGTATTGTTCTTTCCAAGTCTGTGAAGAATTGTGTTGGGATTTTGATGGGGATTGCATTGAATCTGTATATTGCTTTTGGTAAGATTGCCATTTTTACTATGTTGATTCTACCTGTCCATGAGCATGGGAGATATTTCCATTTTCTGGTATCTTCTTCAATTTCTTTCTTTTGATGAGACAGAGGAGAGATACTGCAGGCAAGGGATGGCGAGATCATGATGGGAGGACGTGCAGAGATGACTGAGCACACTAGTGGAAGCCTGTGAACTGTGGACTGGTGGCTGTGGAGCCCCCATGGGACTGGACTAGGCCCTCTCAGTATGGAAGATGGTTGTTTGGCTCGAACTGTTTGGGGGGCACCCAGCAGGGGGATCGGGATCTGTCCCTGGTCTTGGGCAGGCTTCTGAAATCCGGTGCCTGTGGTGTGACACCTTGCACAGCCTTGGCGCAGTGGGAAGGGGCTTGGACCTGCCTAGGCTCAGTGTGCTGGGCTTTGCTGACTACCCATGGGAGACCTCGATTAAGGGGATGTGGGGATGTGGGGTGGCTTGGGAAAGAGGGCTGGGGGAGCTGGGAGGATGGAGGGGGGGGTCTGTGGATAGCATGTGGAGTGAGTAGAAAATTTCTTAATAAGGAAAAATGAAAAAAAAGAAAAAAAATTAATACATCTATACAATGTATTTTGATCATATTCATCCTCTACTCCTCCCCCTTACTCCTACCAGATACATCTCTAAGCCGATCTCAAATCCATGTCCTCTTTTTAAACATAATTTTTTATAGCCTACTGATTCCAGTTGTGCTGCCCATATACTCAGGTGAGGGACTCTCCATTGGAGTATGGTTGATCTCCCATGAGCCACACCCTTGAAGAATACTGACTTTCCTTCTCTCAGAAGCCATCAACTGTCCGTAGTTCTTCAGCTAGGGGGCGGGGAGCTCATGGCCTTATACTCCCTCCATGTTGGAGCATTCGCTGGGTTGATCTTATGCAGGCAGCCATGGCTGCTGTGAGTTCATGAGCACAATGGTCCTGTCCTATCCAGAAGACACTGTTTTGCTTTGGTCTTCCCTGACCTCTGGCTCTTGCTGTCTTTCTGTCCCTTCTTCTGTGATGGCCCATGAGTCTTGGGTAGAGCGACATGGCATGGGTGTCCCATTAGTGGCTGAGCATTCCACTTTATTCTTTGCACATTTCTTAGTTGTGGGTTTCCATATTAACTTTCATCCGCTGCACAAAAAAACCTTGAAAAGTATACAGAATAGCTGTGGGCATGCTTTTTATGGTACAGACATCAGGTGGCTTTTCAACTCTGTATTTTACTTTCAATAACACTAGGAAAAGTGACCATCTAGCTTTATATTACAATTAAAAAAAAAGAAAAACAAGCTCAGAAAGGTAAAAGAATTTTCTTAAAGTCAGACAGCTAGTATTTGATAAAGCTAAGATTTGAAATGAACGTCTTTGACTACAAAGTTCATCCATCAAAGTAGCATAAGAAAGTATTTTGGAACCTGGCTTCATGAGCAAGTTAAATATTTTAAAGTTGGGATTTAATTTGAAAACAAAGAGTGACACTAAAAACGAAATGGGCGACATTCCTCATGCCAGGGACAAGCTGCCCTCATTACAGTTCTTTCAATAATATATTACAGCCTCATTGGAAACTACCTGGGGTAAACAAAATTCAGAGTCACGATGCATTATGATAGAGGAATCAGTGGCCTCTGAGCCAATGCAGCAGGGGTGACTTCTGAGCCTGTTTGTTTGACTTCAACCAAGTTACTTACTGCATTTCAACTTCAGGTTCTTTGTGCCAAAGGGATGATGAGGGTATCCAGTGTGCAGGCATCCTGCTGGAGCTAAAGTGAAGCTTGCACCCCCCCCTCCCCCGTGTGTGTGTGTGTGTGTGTGTGTGTGTGTGTGTGTGTGTGTGTGTGGTGTGTAGCATCTGGTGCTTCTCCTGTCATGGAGAATAAAAATGGAAGGTCCCCTTCTTCACGTACCTCTGTATGCCTTTAGCTAATCTTCCTTGTGTGGATAAGAATTCAGTCATTACTGAGTGCTGTAAAAGTTTGAGAGATGGATAATAAGAACTTATCAATGGCTAAGTGATGCTGTTCACATCCCATCAGCTTTTATTATCTGGATTACTTCTACATAGAGAATTGCTTGCTCACGGATGATCATATCCCAGTTTATAGTGCACATAGAGAGTGGAAATGCTTGTGTCTATAGGGATCATTTGCTGATGCTCTACTCAATAGCAGAGTGTGGTGGTATGGTAGAGACCTTGTCATATAAAGCTTATGATACTTTCTCCAGAAAAAAAAAGAAAAAAAATGACATAAATGTGAGTTTTTGTTATGATCCATTAAATGTCCAAATTGTTGTTGTTGTTTTGTTTTTGTTTGTTTGTGTTTCAAACATATTAATCTAAAGAGCCCTTGTCCTCATTTCCTGCCCCTACAAAGCTCCTAAAACTACATCCCCAACAGATCTACTGCCCTCAGGGCTCTGCTTCTCCTGTATCTCTAGATATCTGCTTCCCTTATGCTCCACTATGCACTTGAAAGGATGCTCATCTGCCGTCTGGCCGCCCAGGGTCATAAACAATAAGGGATCTGGCTACTTCATCACAATGCAAGGACATATGCCTTTGTGAGAAAGCCCTTCTCTCTCTTGGGAGTACTTACCATGTTCTCCTGGGAGTTGCTACATACAGCAAGAAGCCGGACATATTGAGCAGAGGACAGAGACATAACTAATTCCACTGTGCAATGCCTTTCCAAATGTGACAGAGTGAGTCCAGACACAAAGGCCTGTCAGCCTTCCATATGGAAACATCAATCTGGTAGCCGAGGCTCAGGGCACAGGCTGATCTGGTCCTGGGAAACTGAGAGCTGCTCATTGATAAATTAAAATCTAGCCTAAGCAGGAAGAACCAGTACCTTTCCAAGCGTGTGAAATATGGGAAACCCTGGGCACGCTAGAGGTATAAGGAAGTGGTGGACCAGGACTGAGGAAGCGTGTGGGAATAACAGTGGGTGGTACTTGTTTAAGGAAGGATAGAGGAAACCTGGCCTAGCAATAAACTTTACAGAACAGAGCTTGGTGGTACATGTCTCTAGTCCCAGAACTTGAGAAGTGGAGGCAAAAGGATCAGGAGTTAAAGGTTATCCTTGACTACATAGTGTTGAGGACAGCCTGGGCTACCTGAGGCCCTAGTTTTTTTTGTTTTTGTTTTAAGATATCGTAGCATGTTTAAATGTTGAAATGAGCATTCCTATTTTGTTTGCTAATCTGTTTGTTCTTTCCTTAGGGCCCTTCAGGACGACCAGGCGACAAAGGACCCCCGGTATAGTATGCTTTAGGTGGAGGATTGTCAACCCAATTCTAAATTAGAGGCAATCAAAAGTTACTAGAAATTCTTTGTACTAGACAGACTCTCCAAAATATGTGCATGGGCTTATGGGACATATGGGGAGGAAGGGAGCGGTGGGTTCATTTAATCCAGCACAGCTGTTTCGTAGTTGGGCACATTGAGACTGGCTTCACTGCTTAGCATCTCCACTACAGAAGTGGAGCTTCAGGTTAGGGAATGTAATCAGATGGCTAGAAGAACTGTTTTTGAATTCTGGCTTAACAGCCACAGAGCCAAGAACACATGAGAGAATTTCTCTTGATTTGTGGTATGGAGGCAGCAATACCTATGAGCCATTGTGGAAATTTGTTGGGCCCATTTTTAATGCTAATGCAACCGAAGAGCTCCCAGGGTGCGTTGTTCTCAGGAACAGCCACCATTGTTGGTGGCCATTTTCAAGCATTCACTCAATGTTTGTTGCTGTGTCTTCTGATTTTAAGTTACCTCATGAGCAGAAGAGCTGCATGTCAACAGCTGGGCTGATGCACAGCTTTTGGCTCTGTGCACATATTTTAAAGTAATGTTCATTCATGATTTCTGATTAAGGAGGGCAGGAAGTCTTGTACCTGTTTTGCTGAATGAGGAAACAGAGGCTCAGAACAATTGAGGTTCATGACCATGAGATTTCAAAGTAAATTATGCTAAGTAAAGCTGAGGAACGTGGGATTCTGGGTCAAGGGTAGGTTTGAGGAGAGGTCTGTGGACTCCAGAGGAGGTAGGTCAACTCCTGCAGAGCAGGTAGTGTGAGTTCAGTCAATGCCCTGAGAAGGGCTGATTTCCACCTGTAAATGTAAAGAAATGAGATCCGTTGCCTGTGCCACTCTCTGATGTTGCCCAGAAAATGTTAACATAATGAGAGTGATCTTATAGAAAGCGATCAGGGTCATGCAGGAGCCAAGCCTTTTGTTGGGCCTTGTGCAAGGAAACTTCTGTGACCAATTAGAAGCTCAAGGGGCTGGCTGTCATCAAGGTGCATGGGAGGTGTGTTCTGGGTGGGTGTTCAGGCCTGGTCCTCCACAGGAGCTGTGTCATCCACACCAGCAAAGGGGCCAATGCATGGGGCTCATGTTAGGTTCCCAGGGAGCGTTTCCCTGAGCATTGTATCTGTGCACAGAGCACAGATGTCCATAGAGCAGGTCCTGCTCAGTGGGGTATGAGGAGGGTACTTTTGACACATGCATTATTGTGGGATTTCTGTCCATGCTGCTATGGTAACAGACCCTGATGGAAGCACCTTAAGGAAGAGAGGACTGACTTTAGCTCTGTTCAAGGTGCAGTCTGTTGTAGCAGGGAAGTCAAAGCTGAAGGAGCAGACAGCAGCTGTTCACATCTCATCCACAGTCAAGGGACACTCATCACTTAGTATAATTGTGATAATCCCCACAGGCATGTCCAGAGGCTTATCTCTGGGATGATTTTAGATTCTGTTAGGTTGACAGTTCACACCAATGATGGTTCCCCATTAGCAGATCATTTGTATAGCTGAAGCCAACTATTGCCAGACAAAGATGAGCCCTGTCTTCCCACAGTTGGATCCTGTCTTTTCTTCTTTTTCATCAGGGATCTCGAGGTTTACCTGGATTCCCCGGCCCCCAGGGACCAGCTGGCCAGGATGTAAGTAAAGAAAAAAGCCACCGGCTTAGAGAGTATGTAGAGTCACCCCTGTGAGCTCATCTACCATCTCCTGGCCTCCCTTGTCCACATGGCCAGCACCAAATCCTTGCTCAGTCAGGGATCTCTGTGAAGCCCCACGGTGTTTATTTGTGTATTTTTGATTTTCTGTCTATTGTGGCTTTTTGCATTATTCAGATTTTCTTTCTTAAGCATTTTTATCATGTTTTCAAAACCCTGTATACTCCTGGGTCTCCAATCACTGTCTCTTCTTTCTTGTTCATCTGTCTTGATGAAATGAGTGAGGTCTGATTCTTCCGTGTACTTCTTCCTGGCCCTGTTCTGGCCCTCTCTCCTCAAGGGAATTACAGAGGCTCAGCTGAGGCCCCTTGGGACAAAACCCTTTTATGATGATGACAGCAGTCCCCTTTTGTCTTCCTTTCTTGGCCTTCAATCAGATAGCTCTGAACTCCTGAGTCTTCAGCATCTGTAGGTCCCGCATACTCAGTAGCATGCCAGGTACCAGAGGCATTCAGTTCATACTCACTGGCAAAATGAATCAATGGCTACAATGAGGTTTTAGAGGCACAAGATGCATGGCTCCAATAAGCAGCAGTATTCACTGCTTATCTGCCTTCCCTTGCTTCTGCTTCCATAGTCCCCATTTAGTCCCCATTAGGCAGGGACCATACAGCCCTCTTCCCTTCCTTGGGTTCTGCTCTTGAAAAGAAAAGGCCTCTTGTAGCCAGAAATTTTCTGTGTCCTGCTCAGCCCTGAATAGTCCAGACAAATCTCTCTCACCCACAGTCCTGCAGCCACTTACAAAATAATGATTTAGAGGCTTAATATTCATTGTAAATTATATGGCCTATGGCTCAGGCTTCTTACTAGCTAGCTCTTATAACTAAACTCAGCCCATTAATCTATTAATCTATATGTCGCCACATGTTCCGTGGCTTTACCTGTGTGCTATTACATGCTGCTCCCTGGGTGGCGGGATGGTGTCTCTTCTCTTCTGCCCTTCTTCCTATGTATCCGCTTGTATTTTCTGCCTGCCTATAAGCTGCCTTGCTATAGGCCAATACAACCTTATTTATCAACCAATCAGAGCAATACATGCATAGCATACAGAAAGACATCCCACAGCCCCCCTCTAGTTCTTGTTCCCCAACATTTACATTTAACTGCTCCCCTATCATTCTTACATTCCTATAGCCAGTCATCAATGACAACATTTTCTTCTCAAAGCTACTCCTACCCCTCATATTTGGAATAAAAGATTAAGTCAGGTTTGTATGTGATTGTGTTTGCAGGGGAACATTGTGCACAAGGTGGTTTTAGTTTGGGGTTCTGGAAGGGATTTTTAGGAAGGTTTACTTTGCCCTATACACTTGCTACTGTCACTTGGAAGCTCAGCCAGGGCCCAACTTCAGAGTTGGGGGAATTCCTCCCCAGCCAAGTCACAGTTAGCAGTGACAGAGGTGGTTGGAGGGGCGTGTAGAATAGAAAGGCTGACCTCATCACCACAGTCATGGCTTGCTTTCTTTTCTCTCTTAGGGTGCACCAGGAAATCCAGGAGAAAGAGGGCCTCCTGGAAAACCAGTATGTCGCCTGCCGGGTCTGGATGAATGCTGACTGTCAGGCAGGGTGCCAGCAAGAAATAAAGCACAACTGAGGCAGTTCAAGTGGCTTTAACCAGGGGACACACTGGGCAGAGGGAAGTGATTCTGGGTGCAGTGCGACCAGGGATAAGCCATGGTGGGGAGCCATGTCGTCGCTCTGCAGAGCTAGGTGCTGGCTAGAATGTGGGATAAGGGCTGTGGATTCAAAGCCACTGCCAGAAAGCCTGGCCCGAGGTAGGTGGACATCTTCTTACCTTCCAAGCCCCTGGCAATGCCTCCTTTTGGTTCAGTTCAGCCAGGGGCTAGCGAGCAGGCCAGCCCTGAGATGTAATGAAACAAGACCGAAGATAGAGTGTGGAACTAGGGTAGAAACTTGCCCATTTTCTGTCTTTTGCCTGGGTTGCCTATTGGCACTGTTTAGACAGCCAGGAGCAGTTATTTTGTTTCACATGGGAATGGGAGACTCTCTGAGAGCTTGAGGAGATGTTGACAGGTCCTTAGTTTGAACACAAGCAAATTAGAGGTCCAACGTGTGTCTCTGAGATACAGTACCATCATCTTCTGGGACACCCCCTGAATTGGCAATGACAAAGAAGTCCCAAAGGTTTATAGCCATGTGACCAGGTCATTTGTCGACCCTCCAGGGAAGGACTTATGGGCCTGAGCGTGTCTGGGGGTGGGAGAGGCAGCTCCCGGAGGAGGCAGACCATTAGAAGATGCTAACCAGGGTCTAAGAGAAAGTGGCCATCAGATAAGTATCTCAGACCTCGAGACTCACCCCACAGTCTGCTGCTGGAGTTAAGTTGCTCAACAGAATGAAGAAGCTTCATCTCATGTTGGGTCTGAAGGGTTGTTTGTCCTCTTTGCAAGCATGACCTGGTTTCAGACAAGTGCCCAAGGTATAGAGAATGTCGTGGACCCATACAATCCTCCTTATCTTGTTAGAGCTGGTGGCCACAGCAGAGAGCAAAAGTGGGCTCTTGTTCTGTTTCTGGGGCTGTGACACTTTTCACTGACGACATCCAGAGGGATGAGTATGAGTCACATTGGGAACTGTGGAAATACCTCTTTCCCTCCATGGACGTAGCTAGATAGCAGCCACATAAGTTGTTTGCATGCTGTGTCATCCTCAAAGGGCAAGGCCACAGTGAAGCAGGTAAAAGAGAGAGTCTCAGGCCAGAGGCGTTGAAAGTTTAGATCCCATCTGCCACATGCTAGTCCTTGACGCCACCCTGCAAAGATAAACTGGCAGAGTACAGCAGACAATGTAGGCAGTTGTGTCTCACAGAGGGTCACCATAGAACAGAGAGCTCCATCTTTATCCGACTGTCCAGATCCCGCATGGAAATGTATAGTGAGAGGCCTACAGAGCTGTCTCACCTGCAGGCAAGGCCTGACCTCTGCACCTCCATGTCAGTCACTGGCAGTAGGTCTTCTCCAGAAGTTCTAACCAATGTTCCCAGCAGCAGAGGCTGGCCAAGAGTTAAGTAGACTCTAGGTGGGTATAGATCGTGTCTTCTCTGTCCTAACACATCCCACCATGTGTTACCCAAGGCCATTGGGCTTAACCTCTGGCATGTGATCGACTTCTGCAAGACATCCATGACACCCTGCTGTGCATCTTGTGTCCTGTGACGTAAGGTTACCATTTCCATACAAAGCCAAAATGACTTTCTTCAGACTTCTTCGGAGGGTGACAGGAAAGTGATATGATCGAGACCCCAGTGAAGTCATCAAGAAGCCTTGCTGCTGACAGTATTCATCCCTTGCTCTCTGTCTCACTGTGAATAATGTCCAACATACTCAAAGGGCTCATGCCAGATATTAAAGGAGCTCAAGTGATAGTATAATGACATCACAGACATTACAGTGCCAACTGTCTAAGAATGTCTCACTGTGAGCTATATGAGACCCCCTATTCCCCCCTCAAAACTCATGACATTCTCAGGGAAACATATAAGACCTCAAACTAAAACTTTCCCCTTTTAAGTTAAAAGGTTAATAAATTGCTATTAGAAGGTCAGATTTTTCTCCAGAGTGTCTCTGACAACTGGGGGCAAGGGAGTGTCTCACTCTGATGTGTCTTTAGCAAATGCATGCTAAATGGGTTCTGCTTGCCAGGCTAGTGACTCTACCCCGCTCTCTCCCAAATCTGAGAATTCTAGACCCAATGTCTCTCAGAAACCTTACAGTTGCCCAGAGAGTTGATTGAATTGTTGAACTTCTCAGCACAGAAAACAACCTCAACCCCCTGTAGACACTGCAGTGGTTAATTCTGTGAAACAGTCAGATGGCTTGTCAGTTAGTTGCAGGATGAGACAAAGCCTCTGAGCTAGGGAAAAATGGAAATTTCTAGAAAAATTGTCTAGGCCTTCTGCTCTTCACGAGTCACTGCTATCGATGATGGTGGCCCAAGCGTCCCATGATGTGGGATGGAGTTCATGCCTGTCTCTGGGGAGTTGATCCTGTGTGCTTCTTCCTTCTGCACAATCTTCAGCTTGCATCAGAGAGTTCCAATCCCTAGTGAATACTTCTGGGTCCTTCTTCCCTAGAAGGATTGTCTTCCTTACCATGTACTCTATGTTCCTTGTGCCCAGTGCATTCTGAGCTCTCCTCCTGTCCTGTGTCACAGGTTGGCCATCGTTATCACAGGGCATGTTCCAACTCAGTGGGTTTGTGAGTCTGGTGGCTGCAGCATCTTGCACACATACCTTCAGACATGTCTCAGATTCCCTTTCCAGAACCAGAGACTTTCATCCCAGAATAAAGGATGGTGTTTAAAATGCTCTTTCACCGATGAAAGCAGAAGACACTGGTTTACGTTCATACTAGGCCATTAATGATTAGCAGCAACAGCTATTGGCCATCTGGAAGATTCGTGACAGGTGAATTGTAGGCAGTCCATCCCTTTGCTTTCCATACTGTCTATGTGACCTATCATGCTTTGATGAGGGGAGGGAGGGAGAACAGAAGGGAACAACAGGAGGAGATTGGGGACAGGAAGACCTGAAGTCCTTCAGATATGTCCACAGCTAGGCAGCCTGAGTGGCCACTGCTTCGGCACAGTCTCCTTTGGTGATTCCCAGGCTTGAGACTCTGATAGACCTGTTTGCATCCCATGACTCCTCAAATCTGTTGTGAGTTACAGCTTATGCTCTTGAAGGCCATTCACTCTCTGAAGACGCATGGAAGATTCTGCATGTCTGCATGTGTGTCTGCACTCATTTATTTTTGCCTTGACAGGGCCCTGCTTCACTGCTGTCTCCAGAGGACATAAATCTCTTAGTAAAGGTAAAAATGCATGTGTGTTGAAAATTGTGCTGGGGGAGTATAGACCTCAAAACCCTCTTCTCTTCCCCTCTGAACAAATATCCTGTAGTGTTAAGTACAGCCCCAGCAACATCTGTTATGAAACCGTTGTGTGACCAGTGTCTGCTAAATCCACATGATCCAATATGGCAGCAAGCAACCACATACATCAAAGATTTACTTATTTTTGTTTTATGTGTATGGGTATTTTGCCTGCATGTGTTAATGTGCACTATGTACATGCAGTGCCCACAGAAGAGGATCCCCTGGAACTGGAGTTAGAGATGATTGTGAGCCACCATGTAGATGCTGGAAATCTGACTAGGTCCTCTAGAAAACTAATCAGTGCTCTTAACTGCTGAGGCATCACTCCAGTACCCACATGCATCTACCTAATAAAATTAAGGTCCATGGTACTTTACAAGTACCTAGTGCCCTGTGGAGTTGGGAGCTACCTTATGGGACAGTACAGACATGGAGCAGAAAGTTCTGCACAGGGCCATGTTGAAATGCCTGATGAACATTGTTTATTCAATTTTAGATTCCACGAGGTAGGTATGATTCGTGTTACTGCTTTGCATATATGAAACCAGACATGCAATTAGGGTCAATGGATAGAATAAATTGTCTCAGAAACAGAATCCAGTGTTCATAGTCAAGGACTGGACTTGGCTTATAGAAGAATGTCTTCTGTTTGGAAAATGGCAGGAGGCAGAGCCAAATGGTTGGTTTCTGGATCCTGCTGGTTCAAGGTTAGAACCACAGGCCCATGGAAGTAAGGACAGATGCTGGGCCTTGCAGCCTTCACAGTCCTGACTTGATGGGATACTTACCTGATTTTTAGAATGATGTTTTTTTCTTTCTTCTTTTTTTTCTGAGAGGTACAAAGTGCTTATCATAGCTGGACCAGAATAAAGTGGGATCTGGCCAGAGTCACACCCGGAAGCTCAATTGTGGAGGTGCCCAGGTGCTTTGCTGCAGGGCCTTGAGTCTTGACTGGTGAAGAGTTGGGCAGGGCTTTTCCTATTCAGAAAGAAACACTGTGGTCATGGTGGTGGGAGTAGAGACCCCTTGGCTGGCTCTGCTTCAAGCCTTTGTCACAGTGCTGTATTTCACATGACTGTAGGCCTCATCTTCTATTCTAAAAGCGACTGGATGATAGCAGAAGGTCTCTGGTTAATGTATGAACCCAAATGGAAAAACAAAAAACAAAACAAAAATCCCCAAATAACCTTCTAAGCTCGAGGCTTTTAATCTTCTTATACATTGAGATGTATTAATGGAAAAATCAAACGTTATTAAAATATGAAGAGTAGACTAATCTTTATAGATTTTTATTGACAGTATTTTTTTAACCATCAAGGAGATTACAAGAAATAGTTGTCCGTTGATTTGATCTCTTCTTTATTAAAGGCTTTTATTAGCTTAAATAATTCTTCATGGTTTTCAGGTTCTGTGAGGACCTGGGTTTGTATCATCTGCCACTTCTCAGGATTTAAACCTTAGGATATCCTGATGGGTATGCCAATGATACAGGAGAGGATGCCGCTGCAGGGGTCAAACCTCACACCTCAATGCCAGAGAGAGCACTGAGACAGACATTAATCCAGTGTTTTTTCCCCAGCTGCTCTGAAGGATGCAGTTGTGCTCATCTGGGCATTTGAAAACTCAGAGAAACGTGAGCACTTGTGGTCAGGGCAGCTGCATTGTGATGGAAAACTGTAGACTCCAGCCTATTCTACTGGATTTGGCTGGAGCTGGGCCATCTTTAGCTTCCTGATTTTGGAGTCTACTGCCACTGTGATGCTATAGGTTAACATCTGGCAATCTAGTCCAGGTAACTGGGGACTCAGAAGGTATCTTTCATTACAAAAATTACTGCTGCTCCTAAGCATTTTAGAACAGCCCATATCTCTCATCATGGCAGTTTGGACACTGCCTAGGTAGAAGATTCATCTAAGACCCGCCCTATGAGATGGACTTTTGTAGTGAGATCTGTGCCCTGGGAGGCCAACGTCAGGGTGTCTTCATGAAATGACTCCCATTTATAAAATCTTACTTACCTACCTCCTCCCTTAAATTCTTGGGCAGTGTTCCATTACTGACTTCCTTTTATAGAATAGGAGGTTGAGGCATGGATGAGTCTATAAATGGAGCAAGACGTCAGATTTAGGCTGTAAAATAATAAAGCACACGAATATATAGTGACTAGACTATATTGTGCTTTCATTCTGTGCCTGATGAGATGTTGGACATTTTCCATTCTTTCTTTTTTGATTTGTTTTTAAAAAATATATTTGGATTCTTTTTTTTTCTCATTCTTTTCTCATACAATACATCCTGACCACAGCCTCCTCTTCCTCTACCCCTCTGAGTTCCCTCCCCTCCCCCAGATCCATTGCTCCTCCATTTCCCTTAGAAAAGAGTGGACTTCCCAGGGATATAAACTGAACATGGCATAACAAGATGCAATAAGACTAGGCACAAACCCTCATATCAAGTCTGTACAAGGTAGCCCAGTAAAAGGAAAAGGGTCCTAAGAGAAACCAAAAGAGTCAGAGACATCTCCCACTCACACTGTTATGAATCCCACAAAACCCCAAGCTAAACAATCATAGCCTGTATGCAGAGGACCTAGCACAGACCCATGCAGGCTCCATGATTGCTGCTTCAGTCTTCAGCCCTTATGAGCCCTGCTTAGTTGATTATGTGGGTGATGTTCTGATGTCCTCGACCCCTCTAGATTGTAGAATCTAGAGAAATTGGGGTTCCAGGGTGTCAACAGCCAAGGAGAGCATCAGTAGGACTATAGGTGGTGCTCCTCTCAGTTTGTGCTGACTGATATTCTAGGCTGGTCCAGTAGGTTGAGTCTAGTCTTCATACTGGAACAGCTGGGACTATAGATAGCTCTGATCTTCAGGGAACAGTCTTGCATAGCCTACAACTAGGAAAGACTTGAGTTGAAAGCTTTTTGGGAAACAAAATGTGGTAAGCATTTTATATTTCCAAGTCCAGAAAAAATCTTAGTGGCTTGAATTCTTGTTGTCATCAGGCTAGCTTCATTCTCACTTATATATCCCTCCCATCTCCCTTCCTCCCTCCCTCCCTCCCTCCCCTCCCTCCTTTCCCCCTCACTTCCTTCCCCCCTCCCTCTCTCCATTCACTCATACACTTATTCATTGAAGTATCATCCACCAGCCATCTATCCACCCACCTATCTATATCTTCCAGTCATCCACCTACCCTCATATCCATCTGCCAACAGACACCTCTAGCCATTGTTGTAGTGGTCCATTGATTCATCTCATTTAAAAGTACTATAATAGACAGCCCAGTTCTTCTCTGCTCTTCTAATTTTAAAAGAAAGGATGAAACTAGGAAACATGTAGTTTGCTCCATTTTATCCCACTCATCCTTGCTTCATATACTCTAACAATTAGTCCTTCCAAATAGTCAGTTTCTCAAACAGCATACTGAAAGATGATGGAACAAGACATGAAGAAGTCAAGTGGTTGATTAGTTGGTTCGTTGTTAGGCAGTTGGCTGGGTCTTTTGTTTCATTTAGTAAACTCAGCACCATGAAAGACCATTTGTTATGACCTGGCCCTGCAAGAATCAAGACTGTTCCACTCTCTACTTTGTGGGGAGAGAATGGAGTTACAGTTGGAGTACCCAGTAGACAAGTCCATGGGAGCATGGTGAGCTTTCCCTGTCCAGATGCCATCAGGGAAGCTTAGAGTAGAAGATGCATAAAGTATACTTGAAGATGACATAGAGAAGCAAGAGAAAGGAGAACTTGCTTTTATAACAGAAAAACTACATTCTGAAATTAGAGATCAACCCAGGTGAATGTGGAATTTCCTTTAGACTGTAGGTCACTGAGTATGAACCCACAGAGTGGCCACATGTTTTTATTCACCCTTCCATGCAGAGCCCTCAGTGGACCTTAGCTAGTGCATTTACTTTGCCTTGGGTAGCACCTACCAATCTTCAGGTTCATGCAGGTAGTGGTCTCAAAGCTCAGCGCAGCATCCAGCAGACCAGAGGCTTTGCAAGTATCTTTTACAAGAATGCTTTGTCTGAACGAATAGTGGGCCAATAACAATGCCTGAATGTCCTGGGCATTGTCTACCTGGTCTCACAATTTTCTTAGTGTTTCTTCGTGCTATCTCATTTAATTTTACTGTAAGAGGAGAGAGGGGGGAAGATGGGAGAATGGATAGAAGAGCTTAGGAGGAAGTAATCCAAGAGAGGAGTGTTGGAGGAGGTTGCTCGAGCATAGTCTACTGACTTGGTACTTAGCATGCTGTGAACTTTTCAGATCTAGAGGTGACACAGACGGGTGTGAAAGCTTACATTTACTCCTGGAACAGCATTTGCCTGTCTTGAAGAACAAAGCTGAGCTCCTAGGGACATTTATTGAACGCCTGTCCTGGGAAAAGAACAGTGCTAAGCACGGTCAGAGCAAGGCTTTGTGTCACAGCCAGGACACACTGTGCTAGGTGCCTGCGGCCCCCTTTGTTCTCCTTCCTTAGGAAGGCACACCACAGAGAGTGTCCTTCCCAGCTTTGTTTGACTCTGTCCTCAGGGCAGAGCATTCTATTTCTAGTAACACTAAATGTTTGCCTTCAATGTGCACTCTTAATGTTTTTGTTCATGCCCACAGGCATTTTTATATGCATTTTGACATCATTTTCTCAGGCCATACTTCCAGCCAGGTGACTGGCTAGAACTCAAGAAAAAATGGGGTAATAATCCAGATGCATTTGTGCTGAAATAAATTTGGACACAAAAGTGCCTGGGCCATGACAATCCATCAATTTGTTTTTCCATCTTTGTTGGCGTTTATAACCAAATATCACCCAGAGGGGTAGGACCTGGGGCCACTTTGTCTTGTAAGTAGCTATATTACTTACTTAAGTTTCTTTTTCTTCTCTAAGGATGTGTGCAACGACTGCCCTCCTGGTCCCCCAGGCCTCCCAGGTCTTCCAGGTTTCAAAGGGGACAAAGGGCTCCCAGGAAAGCCAGGGAGAGAAGGGACAGAAGGCAAAAAGGTAAGGAGAAAGGGAGCCGAAACTCCATTCCTGCAATGAAGAATTCCACTAGATCCCAGCATGACCCTCGTTTCTCTAGGAGGATTCAGGCTTGGGGACTGTTTAGACCACAGGGGAGTGCAAGGCAAACTGGATATCCGCAGGTTTTTGCCATTTTATGAAGATACTGCCTGTGGCATTCCAGTGTGTGGTGACATCTAGACATCTATGCTCCTTTGATGGGTCTCCCCCACTGCCTCTTGTCAGTCCATCTGTCTGACGGTGAGCTATTTAGTATGTCTAGTTGCCACAGTGGACCTTCACACCCATGTTTGCCTGTCACATAGACAAAGCCCAGGAGCTGAAGAAATGGTGCCTTCTTTAGAGCCAGCAGTCTGGGAACTCAGAGGAAACTCTGCCTTCCAGATTCTCCTTCTCGTTAGCATTTTTATAGAGAAACAGATCAGAGGCAATCAATCAATCCAAATTTAGTTGTGTCCTTCTGGGTTTAGTTTCTGGGATTCCCCTCTCTCTGTTATCATCTTTTAGTGGCAGGGTAGAGACACACCAAGGCCACTGGGTTTTACGTACATCCCAAGACATCTTATGACACCTAGAATTAAGGTTAACCCAGCGTAAGCCAACCATAAGTAGTGTGTACGTAGAGATTCCTTCCTTCAGGATAAAGTCCAAATGTATTCTTTTAGTATAGAGTGTAATCTGTTGTTCTTTTTATTCATATATTCACTTCATCACTACCTATTTATTGGTTTCTCGAGACAGGGTTTCTCTGTGTAGCTTTGCGCCTTTCCTGGATCTCACTTTGTAGACCGGGCTGGCCTTGAACTCACAAAGATCCGCCTGCCTCTGCCTCCTGAGTGCTGGGATTAAAGGCATGTGCCACCACCGCCCGGCCACTACCTATTTTTGATACTCCATTAAATGTGTGCTAAGACCCAGTGGCACACACCTGTAACTTCAGTACTTGTGAGATTGAAGAGGAGGATCACAAGTTTGAAGCTATCCTAGACTATATAATAAGTTACAGGACAGCCCAGACACATAGTGAAGCTGTCTACCATTCCCCTACTCCACAAAAAAATGTGTATTCTGTATGTTGGTCAATATGTAGACACTGGAGAGATCCAAAATCGAAAGCTTGAGGCTGGTTTTCATGGAGTTCATGGGCTGGCTTGGGTAGAGTGGTGCATAGGTAGTTTCTCCTAGAGTGGAAGGATAAAATTGAGAGTGAAATCCCACTTTAGCAGTGAAAACTACTCCACAAATGCAGAAAAGAAGAAAAAACAGTTTTGCTATTGAATAAGCATCCAGCAGGAATATGTGGCACACTGCAGGCAATATGTTAAGAAATGGCTAAGGCAAAGAGAATTCCCACTTCATATAGCCAAGCATGCCAACCGCCCATTGTAGGCATTTTATCAAGAAAAGCCACAGTAAGCCCTTAAAAAAAGTGTTCAACCACACCATTTTTTAAATATATATTCTTGCCATATATTCACCTGGTAACTGTGACACTGGGTCAGCTGATTGGCTTTATTTGGAGTTGAGAGAGAAAATATTTTCCCTCTGTGTGATAGGAGGAAGCTATGAAACTTGGAGCATGGACTGTGTTAGCATTCTACAGAAATCAGATATTAGAGACACTTCCTTGCTGATTGTATTCCAGAGATGACTCTCGAGAGAAAGATACTCATGGGTTAAAAATCTGGCAAAAAAAACCAAAAAAACAAAAAAAATTTAGGTTTGAAAATCATTTGTGTATATTTCAATGTGAGAACTCACGATGACGTTATCCAAAGTGCCTGCTCAGGAAATGGGTTTGTGGGGGTGGCGGCGGCGGGGGGGGGGGGGGGAGGGGGAGAGGTTGTCTCTTTTCTTATTATAAAAAGGAAGAGTCAAGTTCCTAATTAATAATAAGTTCCATACTTATATGGGACAAATAGAAACACAGATCTGAAATACAGTCTTTATTTTCTCTCCTGTACCTTGAACACTGTCTGTTTCCCTGCAGAGATCACACATGTAGGTACATTTAGCTTGTGAATGTATGACAGGAACCCAGACATCCCTCTAGAAACTCTGGAACTAGGATCAGAAAGTGAATCCTAGAACCACTTTAAGTAAGAATACTTGCCCTTGATCCAGTTCTCCAAGTGATGAAGTCATCAAAGTAAATGTGTTTGTTTGTGACATTTCTCACGCAATATCTTATAGGCTATGAGTGGGCATGTTGGATTCTTACAGAACTTTCTTCTCCTGGCTTATTTTTAATAACACAAGGAACTTTTTAATTTACTCTGTAGGCCTGCAAGAAGAAAGGAGATAGGAGAAAGTGTTCTAAAGGGATAGGGGGCAGGGAAAAGGAGACAGTGATAGCATATATGTGACATGCAAGCAGGGTTGTTGCAGGAGACAGGGGACCAGTGATGTGAGGGCAGGGAAGGACAGCATATGAGTAAATAAGAATAAAGTATAACAACATAAGGATGTGAACATACCACAACAAAGTCCGTAAATCTGCATACTAAACAATTAGTTTTAAAACCAAAATAAATAAACAAATGAATAAAGGAAGAAACGAAGAAAGGGAGAGAAAGAAAGAAAAAGAGAAGGAAGGAAGGAAGGAAGGAAGGAAGAGAAAGAAGAAAGAAAGAGAAAGAAGAAAGAAAGAAAGGCAGCCTCTTGTTTAAGTTGAGCATGTTATGGTTACTCTCAGGAGTCCTCACTTTGGGGTGCTGCCAGTAGGTGGCTCTCGGGGTGACTGCTCCAAATCAGTGAGGGAGCATTTTAGATAAATCCCTTCAGACTCCCCGCAATAGACTCTTTCATCACAGTGCCAGCAAAGGGATATGCATCCTGAGGGTTGAAAAACACTAGCAATAGCAGTTGTAACTCAGGCCATTCTGAAGTTCAGACCCACTCTGCTCTGTTCCTCGTGGAAGAGCTGGTGGTTTTCTGTGATCCCCATCCTGCCCTCTGGGAAGCCCCTCTTCAGAGTTGAACATCTGCTGTTCTAGGTTTTATAAAGCAAGAACAACCATCCCAAAGTGCCTACTGTGTATAATCATGTATGTATGTGTACATATGAAGCACATGGACATACACAGTGAGGCACTCCATGATCCCAACTTCATCACCCACTTTGAGTACACTGGATATTTGTCAGTTCATTATACTGTTGCTCAAAGCAATAGGAGTACATGGCCAGGTTGTTTAGTTCTGTATCAGGTCTCCTGTGTGGTGGCTTTCAATCCCTGAACTATAATTTCTTTAAGTTCTGTATGACAAACAGGCAAGGTCTTTCCATGGCTTTCAACTCAGTGCTGGTCTCCACACTGTTCTCCATACTGTCCTCATCCATTCCTCTCTCCCCACATGAATGTGCCATAGGGCTGCCTAGTGAGATTGGGACTAAGAAGCTGGTATTCCTAGAGTGAGTGGTTTGGCAAGAAGCGAAGATGAAGGAGGCAGTACAAGGTAGAGCTCCCAGAAGTCTAGTCGATGAGAGAGAAGAGGGATTCTATGATCAAAGGGCATCAAGATCATGATGGGGAAACCTACAGAGACAGCCAAACCAAACTAGTGGGAACTCAAAACCTTTAGATCAACAGCTGGAGCCTCCATGGGACTGGACTAGGCCCTCTGCATAGGCAAGACAATTGTGTAGCTTGATCTGCTTAAGGAACCCCTGGCAGTAGGATCAGGATTCATCCCTGGTGCATGATCTGGCTTTTTGGAGCCCATTACCTGTGGTGGGACACCTCGCACAGCCTTAAGGCAGGGGGAGAGGCTTGGACCTGCCTCTATTGAATGTGCCAGGATCTGCTGACTCCCCATGGGAGGCTTTACCTTCTTGTAGGAGGGAATGGACTGTGAGTGGGGGTGGGGGCAGAGGCTGGAGGATCGGGAGGAGGGAAGAGCGGGATCTTTGATTGGTATGTAAAATAAATAAAAAAATTCTTAATAATAAAAAAAAACAAGGTGGAAGCTTGTCATATTTTTCATCCTGATTGCAGAAACAGTACACTATTAATTCCTACCCTATTCTGTTGGCCACAGAGACTAATTATGATTCATATGAACATGGGAGGCAGGAGGTATCAGGCCACCTTGGTACCCGGATACCACATCATCACTAGCTAGATGTGTTAGTGGTGGTTAGGCCTGTGATTTCATGGCCACGTTTGATACCATTGCTTGCCTAGACCCTTTGTCCATGTGTCAGGAAGACTCTGCATTGTAAGGCTGATGCCTGGTGATGATTTCAATTTGAGCTCCTCTTTGGAATTACTATTTTCTTGGTGTACTTTGTCCTTTTGCCTCTATTACAGGGAGATACTGGGCCCCAAGGCCTCCCAGGGCCTCCAGGAGTAGCTGGACCACAGGTCAGTGAATCCTAATAAACATCCTGTATTTTCTTACTTCACTGCTTCATCTAAGTTTGAGGTAAGTAATGCCTGATAGCCTTAATATCTGGGGAGTCAGGTCTCAGGTTGTGTATCTGATGTTCTAGTGACCTGGGAAACTCAATGCAGCCCACTGACCCTCAGTTTCTCCCTTATACCTGGTATGTACACTATGACCATCAAGGGCTCTGGAATGTGTGGTACTTACTAATAATGAATTTGGTATCAGACACCTCAACTTCAGTGCATAGAATAAGACAGCATTCAGAGGAGTGTTAGCCCTGAGTTGTAGGATGCATAAAATAATGGATGATCAATGATAAAGGTGATCCATGATAAAGCAGTGAGGAAAGTGCTTCATAAGTGTGATTGGGGCCGGGCGGTGGTGGTGCACGCCTTTAATCCCAGCACTCGGGAGGCAGAGCCAGGAGGATCTCTGTGAGTTTGAGGCCAGCCTGGGCTACCAAGTGAGTTCCAGGAAAGGCGCAAAGCTACACAGAGAAACCCTGTCTTGAAAAACCGAAAAAAAAAAAAAATGAATGTGATTGGGCTCTGCTACCCCCATGGGAACATGAGATACACATTTAAAGCCAGCTATGTGAAGCCACAAAGATGGAGTGGGGGAGGCCACCACGGAGAAGGGAGGCATGTTCTCAACCAACGAGTAGACAGGGAAATGCTCTTTGGCTGTCAGAACAGGTGTTCCTGGCCTGGAGTACAGGGGCTGTCAGGGTCAGGCCTCAGCTATAAGAAGAGAATGCACAGAGCTGGGATAGGAAGAGCAGAGGCAGGCTCACGTCCCACCCTTGTCCCCCTTAGTGCTCACTGGTGAATACTCTCTGGTCTCCTGTGGCCTCAGTGCCAGTGGTTAGGGAGGAGTGGTTCTGTGTGTGTCTCTTCCTGTGTCCTGCCTAGGTGGAGTGCCACTCTTCAAATAGTGTGGATAGGAGGGATTTGAAGTCAGGAGGGAAACATGGGTTTGGACTCTCAGCCAGGCATCTTAGAGTTTCTTCACTGTGCTGCCTTGCTGTTTTAATAAACTGGGAAGTGTCATCTTGACAACTGAAGGTAAAATGCTGTCATCAGCACCTGGCAACTTGCAGACTCTCAGTTTATTGTTCTTTAAGTCCCTGGAGTCACAGCCTGTGGGGGCGCTGAAAAAGATAGAAAATCCAAGAGGTAGCCAGAAATCTCAGTAACCAAGGTAGTAGAAAATGTAATACCTTTGGGAAACTTGAAATGCATATAGTAGATTCAAAAGGAACAAAAAAAAAAATATCAAAATTTAAGCAAAGGCAAGACCAACCCTACCTTAACTGACTGTCCTCACCCCCTTTCTGTTAGTTCCAGGTGGTCAGAACCCCTGCCTGGTTACAGTTTGAAATTCCATTCATTTTGGTTTCTCTTAATTGATTTTAGAGTTTTAAAATATTGCTTTGGGGTTGCACTTTAATCTTGGTTACTAAAAAACATTTTTTTTTTTTTAATCAAAGTGCTTGGGCTGTTTAGATGGCCCAGTGGTTAAAGTGTTTGCTTCCAGGCCTAATGACCTGGGTTCAATCCCCAGAACCCATCTGGTAGAAGGAGAGAACCAGCTTATGAAAGTTGTCCTCTGACCAGCACACATTCCCTGTGGTGTGTGACTCCCCTCAAAATAAATGTAAAAAATATTCAAAGGTGAATGCTTAATCTAGACCCAAGCCCTTTCACATGGTGTTGACTTATTTTAGGTTTATCCAAGTTTATTTTATCGGAATGTAAGTGTGTACGCTACATGTGTGAAGTGCCTGGGGAGGCTAGAAGAGGTTGTTGGATCCTCTGGACCTAGGGTTACAAATGGTTGTAAGCTGCTACAAGCTGAACCCAGGTCCAGTACTCTCAACAGCGTCATGCTTATTACTATCACAAAGCAATAAATCAAGTAAAAACTATTGGTCTGACCAAAACCAGACCTTGGATGGATCGTGATGAGAAATATCTAGGTCTCCCAGGCCCTGTCGGCAGCTTGAGATGGCTACCATTTGTGATCCATATACTTTGTCAAGATGTAGATGGTTTTGATACGGTTAAGAGTTTGGCTTCAAAAACTGCCATTATTAGATCCCATTGTACAGACCAGGAGATTTTTGCCAAGGGCACTTTTATATAGTGTGCAATACCAAGAAAGTGTAGCGTCACTGAATGTCCCACTAGCCACTGCATGTGAATCTCCTTCTGTGATCCTGCAGGGAAGGCTCAACCATTCCCCTGGAGAATTCTATGCAGCAACTTCAGCTTTTCCTTAATTGACCTTTGCTGCCATTATGCTGGCTGCTGGGTTTAGTTCCTGACAGGAAGGAGCCTTTCTCCAGGGAGACAAAAGCAAATCAATTAAACCAGTGCACTTCCTGCATTGAAAAGAGACAATTTCTCTGTCATTTCAACCCGGCAGCAAGCGCTGATCTTTTGGGATGGAGTCTCCATTCTTGTTCTCTCATGACTTACCACAAGGGAGGGCATTCTTTAAATATTTTGAAAGAGCTCTCACCAGAAAAAGAACAAAGCTTGGTGCTGCATCTAAAAGCCAAGGCCCTTGCTCCTCCCGTTGGTTTCTGGTTAGTGATCTTGAAAAGTCTTTGGTGCTCAAGAAAAGCCTCCACAGTAGCAATGTCCTAAAGGACCAGGTTATTGCCTAGATGATATGGCCTCCTGGAGAACTGAACATGATACTGCAAGGGGAGCTTTTCTCATCTTAGAGATGAGGAAGCTAGAGTTTAGCAAGACAAGATGTGAGGAACCAAGCCTACAGCTAGTATAGCTGAAGTTGACCTACAAGTCCATAGGTCATCATATTTCTAACTAATACCAACACCAGCACCCAGATCAGCTTCCAGTGGAGACCAGTGTTCCTTCATTCTAGGCTGAAAGTAAGACCCTTGGGGTAGCCTGTCCTAGTCACCATGGAGTGTTAATAAATGAGTCACAGAGGCATTGGTGCCTTTTTTGAAAGCCCACAGGTTGGCATCTTGGTTATTGGTTTTGAAATCAAGCTACTTTTTCTGCTCTTCAGTTTCCCCATGCCTCTTTCCAGAAAACAGACTTGTTTCTTCTCTGTTCATTCTCACCCATCAAACAACAGCTTTGCAAGATTAATGGACACAAAGATGAATTGATTCAGCAGAAAATGCTCCCCATGACAGAGAAGCAATAGCCACTGTAAGCATCCTTTGGTCACTGAAGACCTTGAGTGTTCACTGGTCTCCCTGCATTGCCAAGAAAAGAAGGCCTGGCTCTTGGTTTGCTGCTGTGACTCAGTATCTGGCCAGCAGCCTCCTGTGATTCATCCTGCCTGCCTCTGTGTTAGGCTGTCTGCAGAAGCTGAGGCTGGGGATGTCAAGGAGCTCAGCACCATGGATAGCTTCAGGGTTGCATCCTGAGTTTTGAAACTCTGGGCCAGGGCCCAGAGACTGGGTGCTGTTGTGCTCCATGTCCTTGTAGAGGAGGAACAGGGAGTAAGATGGCAGTCATGGTGACAGCCCTGGGAGCACGTGTTTCTTCATTCAGCTATAGGAGCTTTTCCGGCATTGGTCATGGTGATTGTTTAACAGCTGCGTCTGCAAAGCATTTTATTTCCTGCTCAGTGCACATTCGCAACCAGTCCATGGGTCTAATGGGACCCAAAAATGGACCTGGAGATACCCCAGAGAGCAGACATCCTCTTTGGGAAGTTCCAAATAATTTTGAGGAGGCAGAGGTAATACTTATTGCTGTTCTTATTAACAGATAGTACCCAGCAACCCCATCTGTCAGAGGTCATCAGGGCCATTTGCTTCATGATCTCTTTATGAGCAGGCATATCTTCCATCCACAGGTGCTGTCACATGCTCCCTTTAACACCTTTCTTCCAAGTCAGGTGGTACAGGGAGAGATGAGATATAGGCCATTCTTTTGATGCAGGGAAGAAACCAACAGTCTGGTGGGGGCACACAGAGAAGGCAGTGTGGCTGGAGACCCTTATATCGGCAGTCATAGGCTTGGCTTTAGAAGCCGGTACCTCTCCAAACTCCCCTGCCTTCTGCTACCTGAATGAATTGACTCACTAATTACAGTATTTGGACATTTAGCCAACTTCTCCTACTCTTCAGTAGGCTATTTAAAGATTCTGCCTGGACAGATGGTTTGCTCATGAGTTTTAGTAGCCCAAACCTGATTATAACTCTCTTTGTAAAAATCTAAGTGTCAGGGAATGTCTAGGAACCAAACAAAAGAACATTTATAAAGTCTGGCATGTAGGAAGCATTTAATACACGTGACTGATGGTGGTCCTTATGGCTCTTAGGTCATTGGACTTAATAACAAACACAAGAGGAATCTGGAGAAGAGCAGACAACTCTAAAGAAACCAGTGTCATGGGATAAGGGGCGACCCATGATGCCCCCTGAGGAGGTGGATTTTAGTTACACAGAGGGATTAGGCGGGATTTGCCATGCATTTGGTTGGGATGGGGTCGGTGTGGGGGGTATTCTAGGTAGGAAACAGCTGGGCCTCATGGGAGAGGAGCAAAGCCTTATTTGCTTCAGGAGTTCATGCCTTCTTCCCTACAGCTTACAGATCCCATGAGGATATCGATCCAGCAGATTTGACTTACAAAGGATAGCACAAAGACAGACTGTAAATAGTGGAAATATAAATAAAATGGTACCACGGTTTGAAAACTAATGCTTATATTAGTGTATAATTTTTAAAAAGCAAATTGAAGTCTCTTTCCAGCCTAAGAAACCTCTCCTCAAAGATAGAAAAAGAAACAATCTTATCAATACCCAAACACTGATCCAGAGTGCAGTGTGCACCAACCGTATGCTCAATAGGAGACTGAGGATTAGAGAAACTTCAGTCTTAGGGAGCCTGTCTGCATGGTTGACCTCAGCATGTACACATGTCTCAGGGAGTGCTAACTGCTACTAAGATAAAGGACATGGTAACGCCATTTGTCAACCACATTCATTCCAGATGTGCTAGGTACCCAGGTAGTCATCAATAAGCTCCCTGGCTTACTTGTTGTAGAACTGAGGGGGCATACAAGCATCTCCAGTGTCTGTCACAGGGGGTAGTTTTGTGCCTGTGGTCTAGACTTCTGCCAATGTTAGTTCCTGCGTTCCAGCAGGAACTGGGAAAGGGAGGGTTTTTTTTTTCCCCCATGTTTATTAAATTCCAAAGAGATGATTACTAGGTTCTGAGAAAGACATAATTGAGTTCCTGGCAATAAATAAGCAGAAGATTTGTATATTAGTTACCTTTCTATTGCTGTGATAAAACACAGCAGTGGAAAGCAGGTCATCAGGCCCTTGGAGTATGCCTTGCCCCAGATCCCTCCTGTGCCCCCATTCTCTGTTCTCTGCTTCATGACTTCCCTGATACAGACTTTTCTGCTCTCTCATGCTACTTCTACTGTGATGACTAATATCTCTGAAAATGTGAGCCAAGATAAATAATTCATCATTTTCTCTCAGGTATTTGGTCATAACTATGCAAAAATGACAAATACACAAGTATTTTAAGAAAACTGTATTGTGGAGTGATATAATACCCTATTATTAATTAATTATAATTTTTCACTTTGGAATCAAGTTTATTGCTGTTCTGTAATTAGCTACTGGAAACAGATATCAGGCAAAATGTACCCAATCCTACTTATTTTTTAAAATCTTTTTTTAAAAAAATTGAGATTATAATTATAACATTTCTTCCATTTCCTCCCTTCAGGTCCCCCATATACCCCTCCTTACCCTCATTGAAATTCATCTCCTCTTTTATCATTGATTTTTTTCACATGCATATGTGTGTGTGTGTGTGTGTGTGTGTGTGTGTGTATTCTCCTAAGTATAACATGCTCAGTCCATATAATGTTCCTCATATGTATATTTTCAGGGCTGACCACTTGGTACAGACAAGCAATTGGTGTGCTTTTCCCTGGGGAAGACTATTTCTCCCACTCTCCTCACTCCTTAGTTGCCTGGAGTACTTTCTTTAGGGTTGAATTGAGAAACAAAAATGAAGCCTTTGGAAAGGTTGCTCAATAAACATCTAAAGAGAACTAGGCGAGTGAAATGGTCCTGTAGTTCTGTAAGGAGAAAGACCCTGGGAAGATGAGATTTAGATCTGCCTTTTGATTGTGGTGCTTTCAGTGAGCAACCATGTGCTCCATCTGCTGTTAACATGGTTGATCTGCTTTCTCCACCGTCAATCAAATCTCAGGATGCCAGAAACCACTCAAACCAGGCATCACGGCCTCGGAAAAGAGTCAAGAAAGTAACGTGGTTGGGGGCAGGCTGCTGCTTACATATTTGATAATCAGGCAGATTGACCTAGCTTAGATCCCAGAGCTTACTGATGTTCTGTGACTGCAGGTGGTGATTGGACCTGCTTATTGACTGTTTCTTTTTTTCTTTTTCTTTTTTTTAATGAGGTAGGGTCTCATGTTGCCCAGCCTAGTCTGGAACTCACTATGTAAATGCTAATTATCTTGAACTTCTTAACCTCCTGCCCTCCTTGTCCAAGTATGGGAATTATAGCAGGTGCCACAGTTCTCAGCCCAGATTTCTCATCAGTCTGCAAAGATCAAGGTCAGAAGCAGTTTCAGTGCTAAAAATCAGGTGTCTTAGACATATTACATACTTAGCCATGAGCTCAGCTTATAGACAAAGAGCTGCATGGAACAGGATCTTTTGTGGAAAGCTCTGACACCGTGCCCAGCAAGGCAGGGTATCCATAAATGTCAGACCCCTTCCTGCAAGGAAGTGAGTCATGTTTGGAGGTGGCTGTGTTTGCACAGCTCTTCGGCTGTAGTGGGCACAGAGACAGGGACAACTGTGGGGATTCTGAGCTGCTGGCATTTTTATTGTTGCCAGCTGCACGTTGAAACCACTCTACAGCTAGGCTGAGGACTGGGATTTGAAAGAGATCCATTTACCTTTAAGGCCAGTTGTCCTGAATGTCACTGAAGCAGCATGCAAGCTCTATGGCACTGCTTTGATTATGCAGTGGCTGCAGACAGAGTGCCAACTTTAGACACCGAGCAACACTAGATATAATAGCATGCAAAGATGTTGGAATGAGTGTTTTTCCTATGAACTGGTCTATTCCTTCCTCTAAACAATGGCACCTAGCACTTTATAAGGGTCAGTTCATCTAACTCTCATAGCACAGCCTGGGG
Organism: Peromyscus eremicus; assembly: GCF_949786415.1. Taxonomy (NCBI): domain Eukaryota; kingdom Metazoa; phylum Chordata; class Mammalia; order Rodentia; family Cricetidae; genus Peromyscus; species Peromyscus eremicus. Next base: position 30,642,080 of record NC_081436.1, read on the forward strand.
ACTGTGAGAAAGAGTGTCGTTAGCATGACATCAGTGAGCCACTGTGCACTAGAGTGAGCTGGATGGGAAGAGTGCTGGACTTCACACCTCATGAGAAAACTTTGGCTTTGGACTCTCTGGACTCTCATATGTTGACCTGCACCCATCCCTAGTCATTCTGGATGGACAGATTGATTGAGATCTAGGGAGGGGTATGACCTGCTTAGATGCAGAGATGAGGGGGGAAGGGAATGGAACCAGTACTAGACTGATTCAATGCCAAGGACTCTTCATAGCACAGTAGATTATTTTAAAGGAACCAAAGAGATGCTGTATTAAAGTTTACTGTAATACAGTTGTTAATACAGTAAGTATACTTGGTGTGGTGGCTCACTTCTGTGATCTTAGCACTTAGGAAGCTGAGGCAAGAATAATGGTACAAGTTTGAGCCTAGCCTGTGCTACATAATGAGTCTCAGGGCTGTTTTGGATACAGCATAAGAGCCTGTCCGATAAAAAAAAGCCACATCTGGTGGCTCACACTTGTATTCCCAGTATTCATGAAGCAAATGTACAGGAGTGTTGCTGTAAGTTTGAGGCCAATTTCGTCTACATAGTGCCAGGATAGCCTGGGCTATAGTTCAAGAACTTGTATTAAAACCAGACTAAAACAAGACAAAACACAGAAAAAAAAAAAAACAAAAGCAAAAGATATGACAAGTAAACTGGATGAAGTGGCCACTTCTATAACCCCAACACTAGTGGAGGCTGGAGAATGAGGAGTTCAAGGCTAGCCTCAGCTACATAGTGAGTTTGAGGTCAGTTTGAGCTTTATGCAATTCTGTCTCAAGGAACAAAACAAAACAAAAATACCAACATGACTGCCCAAATGTGAGCTGAACAAGGATGATACCAACACACATGCCAAAGTGGATGAGAAAAATCCCACAAGGTCTCAACCCTATACAAAGAATTATGGACAACTAAGAAATGCTAGGAGCAGAAGAGGTGGCCTTCCCTAGGGAAGAGCATACCAGTTAGTTGTTCAGTGCCAAATGGCCAGCCCTGAAACACACACACACACACACACACACACACATATATGCATGTAATAACAATGATAAAAGAGGCCATGGATTTGAAAGAGAGCAGGAGAATATACAGGAGAGTTTGAAGGGGAAGAAAGGAAAGGGAGAAATATTATAATCTCAAAATAATTTAAAGCTACCCACAGAACCAGGAGAGGTGACAGTTAAAATTTTGGAAATTTGAATCATAACTTTTAAGTTGAATCTATAAAAATATTTCCCATAGGTTGCATGCTGTAAGTATTGTGGTGACTGTTGTGATAATAAATGGTGATAAGAAGCGGGTAGGGATGGGGTGATGACTGTTAGGTACTGGTGCTGGTGGTGGTAACCATAATGATGGTGGTGATGCTAGTGATGAAAAGGGGATGGCGATGATTATGTTGACCGTGGTGCTGATGGTGGTAACCATAGTGACAGTGATGGTAGTGATGATAGTAGTGAGGTGGGGATAGTGATAGAGGTGATGATTAGGATATAGTGATGCTGCTGACCATGGTGATGGTCCTGACAGTGGTAAGGATGATGGTCAGGTAGTGATGATGATGCAGATGGTCACTAAGTACTCTCCCTGAGCCTATCACTGGCCTATGAACTTCATGGATTTTTAGGTCACTTGTAGTGACCTAAATTCACGGTAGCTCCTTAACAGATGCGTCATTATCACCATTCTCATGTAGACGGAAGGGAGGGGTCCAAGCCCTCTTCCCAGTGGCAGGCAGCAAAAGATAAAGTGAGGATCAAAGTGCCAAATAAGAAAATGATAACTATAGCAAATAGTTATAATAGTACCACCTTCTATGTGAAATGCTTCTATGCATCATCTAGCAGTTTAATCTGGGCATTCTCTAAGGTGGTTATCATTAATTATTTTTGTCATTGTTGGTAATTTGTTAAGAAAAGTACTATGAGTGTTTGAGTGGTTCCTTCAGGTCCCACAGCCAATACTAGGGGCCTACAGAACATGTATGTGGAGAAAGTGACCACAGAGTTCAGTGTGCAGCGCTCCCTGGTCTCTTGTCTCTACCTTCCTTCTACCTTTCTCACACACCTGCTCTTCAAGACCCACTGACCGACCCTCCCTTCTTCCTCTGTCTCACCTTCCTGGAAGACCTCATACTTTTCTCTTTCCCTCAGCCTGGACCTTCTTGTCCACCTCTCACTGTGGTTACAGATACAATCTAGGACCGTCATCCACTCTTCTAGTGATACCTGCCATCCATCACTGTGTTCAGGTTCGGGAGTGATATACCAGGCTCAGGGAACTCAATCCTGCCTTCCTCCCAGCCCTGTTTGCTTATGCTTCCCCAGGGGATCAGAAACACAACTAAACAGTGTCACCAGCAGCCTTTCAATCAGGGCTTGCGTCTGTCTGCTGTCACCATGGTTGGTGTGCAGCAATAATCTGCTAAGAATTTGAAGAGTGAGCAAAAGCACCGAGGTATACTTGTGTATTTGCAGTGACACTCTAGTGAAATGTCTTGTGACCTGACTTGTCCTTTCTCTTTTCTTTCCAAGGGAAACCAAGGAGAGCGTGGTGCAGAGGGTGAGGTGGGACAGAAAGGCGATCAGGTAAAGCTGATTTCCGTCATAAAGAAGCTTGCATTGGTTGTAAGAAAGGCCTTTCTCATCTGTGCCCACCTACTGCTTCTGATGCCACCCTTGCCTCTTCTGTGCCTGCAGAGGAATGTTTGAATCTTGATTTCCTGCTTTCCATCTTGACCTCTCTGCTTACTCTCATCCTGATCCATCTCCCAGTTGTCTGAGGAGCCTTCACCTTTTCATTTCCTCCCCTCTCTCCCCATGATTGCTTCTCCCTCACCGTTGGTGTTTTCATTCTCCAGGAAGCACCCCTTTATCCCTCCCTCCATTTCTTTCTTTCTTTCTTTTTTTTTTTTTTTTTTTTTTTTTTGGTTTTTCGAGACAGGGTTTCTCTGTGTAGCTTTGCGCCTTTCCTGGAACTCACTTGGTAGCCTAGGCTGGCCTCGAACTCACAGAGATCTGCCTGGCTCTGCCCCCTCCCTCCATTTCTTGAGCTCTTCTTTTTACACTCATGGCGCTGTTTGAAGTGCTTCACAGCACTCCCTGAGCCAGTCCTTACCTGTTCAGGCTAGCTAGACCCTTCTACTAATGCATGGGAGGCTGACACCAATACTGAAGCTCTCTTCCCCATATGATTCTGAGATACTGCTTCCCCACTGTCCCCCAACCAGTAGCTCTGGCTGATTCCGTACAGCCTTGCTTGGGAAGCTTTAGTGATTACTAAGTGACTTGTGCATTGTCTCCATAGCCATTATTTCCCCTGCCTTCTCTTTCCCAGTCTCTACCAGCCCTCCCCTTTCTGCTTTCACACTGCTCTGCATCTCACTCCAGTGCTCATGGTAACTAATTTCATGTCGGGCACTGCTCCAGAATCTGAGATACGAAATGAGCAAGGGTGGATCCTGACCTCAGGGCATATTGATACAGGTGGGTGGAGGGTGAGCCACTGAGCCAGAGATCCTCAAGCAGCCAAAGGAGAGCTGTGCTTAAGGTTTTTTCCCCTGTATTTGGAGAAACAAAAGGTATCTGGGTTATTATACCAAGGACAACATGTCAGCATCAAATACTCTATGCATTGTAATGAATATTGTTTGTGTTTTCCAATTGCAGGTTTGAAGACATAGGAGAGAGAAAGATTAAGTTCTCATTAAATTCTACATTATAAAAAAAAAATGAATGGCTCATTCTATAACTCACAGGAAACTCCAGATGTGAAAATAGATTATTTCTGTAATATTGTCATAGTATTGTTGTCATAGCTAAATTACTCCAAGCTTATTCTGTTAGGGAGGTACATACACATACACGCATATGCATACACACACACACACACACACACACACACACACACACACACAGAGCACGCACTATAGATATGGAGCTTGGTGGGTAACAGTAAAGTACTTGTCTTGAGAGTGTGAGGGATGAGTTTGATTCCCCAGGGCCCGTGTTAAAACAAACAACAACAAACAAACAAACAAAAAACAAACAAAAAGCTGTTGTGGTGGCCTGCAGATGTAATCTCAGCACTAGGATAGTGCAAACACGTGATCCTTGGGGTTTGCAGGCCAGTAAGCCTAGCCTGCTCGGCAAATCCCAGGGCAATGAGAAACTCCCTATCAAAAACAATTAGTATGCATATCTGTAAGGTTGGGAGTATAATAAAAATAAATTTTCAGGTTCCATTTAAATATAAGATACAGTCTCTTTTATTTGACCCCTGAGGGACATTACTGGGCCTTGTTCTTTGGTCTGTACATGCATCTCTCTCTCTCTCTCTCTCTCTCTCTCTCTCTCTCTCTCTCTCTCTCTCTCTTTCTTTCTCTCTCTCTTCTCTCTCTCTCTCTCTCTCTCTCTCTCTCTCTCTCTCTCTCGCACACGCGCGCACGCGCGCGCGCGCACACACACACACAGCACTTTACACCCTTGGCCTTGCTAGCCATAGAATAAACCAACCATGACTGAAAATGTTTTTAGGCTTTTGTCCTTCTTATTATCTCTGAAATAATGTGATAACAGCTCTTCCTTTAGTATTTCATTGCAGTAAGTAGTACAGGTTGTCCAGAGATAGTTAAAAGTATGTGAACAGGTGTGTAGGACTCATAGGTGATTCTGTATAAAGGACTCGAACACCTTGAATTCTGGTGTCATTGGGAAGATATCCCAGAACCAAGCCTTGTAGGGGTGACAACTCTGTATAAATGTACATACCCATTTTATTTATTTATTCATTCATTCATTCATTCATTCATTCTTTAATGGGACATTGCATGTATATCTGGAAGGTTGGGAGTATAATACAAATCATCTTTCAGGTTCCATGTAGATATAAGATACAGTCCATTTTGTTTTGATCTACATCCTCAACTACTTCCATATGCTTTTTCTCCACCGCACATGATTTTGAAGCAAATTCTCTCTCAAGACCTATTCATTTATAAATATTATGATTAACTCTTTTGAACCTATGGAGTCATTAAGGTACATGATAAAGAGACCCTTTGTTCCCAGAGTCTTCAACCAGACTTGTCACTCAGCTTAAGAGGCAGACTCTGGATTGGTTATTGAAACTACCTCGTTTCAGTTGAAAACTGTTGTTGTTTCAAGTTGAAAGCTTTTTTAAGGAGTCACTTTTGAATAATTATCTTCTGTGTATTACTAGGGTCACCCTGGAGTTCCAGGCTTCATGGGTCCACCAGGGAATCCTGGGCCACCAGTAAGTAGACTCTCTAATGACAATGACCGTTGTTTCTTGGTTTTGGCATTCAAGGCATGTATCCATTCTCCATGGAGATTGTATCACACTGGACCTATCTTATTTGAAGGGATGGGGTTACCCTTAAAGTGTCCAGGGGTAAGAAAGAAGTGAATGGGATGAATATTGAGGGATTTGAGTAGCCTTGAAAGATGGGCTACTCAGGGTGATCTTGGGCCTAAGGGTCCCTGGTAAGGAATGATGAAGCCAGTATTTCAGGGTAGGCTCTTGAGTAAAGAACTCCTTTACATTGAACTTGAAGATGCCCATAGAAGCCTAGATCCTCCCCAGTTTTCTGGAATCAATAAGTAATATTACAAATTATTGTTCACTATTATTCTTTTTAACCACTTATTGTTATTCTCTGGCATTTTTGATAACTATAAATGTCTACTATTCCTACCATCCAATTTTTTTTTTTTTTCGAGACAGGGTTTCTCTGTGTAGCTTTGCGCCTTTTCCTGGAACTCACTTGGTAGCCCAGGCTGGCCTCGAACTCACAGAGATCCACCTGGCTCTGCCTCCCGAGTGCTGGGATTAAAGGCGTGTGCCACCACCGCCCGGCCCTACCATCCAATTTATTGTGCCATTTAAGCAAAGAATTTCCTTGCTCTTGTAGTAACTGTAGCCATGACATTGACACAGGGCCTCGGCATTTTTCTGTTCCTACAGATTAGTCATGTTGTTTCTCTGCTTGAAGCCAACTGCAATTGCAGCTCTTAGATTCATGGAAGGTAGCCATGACAACCAGCAGTGGCAATTACTGTCCCTGCTGGGCCCAGGACCCCAGAGATTTTCATGGATTCTTTATGAAACTCTGTCTCTCAGACTTTGCAAACACGGCCACTCCGGATGACTCAAAGCCTACTGAAAAGGAACCTGGGCCTAACAGAAACCAGGATTTTAAAGTAAATTTTGTAAAAGGGAGTCAGTTTGGATTATGAAGTTAAAGTTTCGAATTGAAGCTTGATTTGTTTGTTGTGTTCTTTGCTTTTTATAGACGGTGTGTGGGTGCATGTGTGTGTTTGTGTACGTGTGTCTGCATGTGTACATGTATATGCATGGAGATGCCTGCAGAGTCCAGGAAGGGGGCATCAGAGCTCCTCAAACTGGAGTGACAGATAATTATAAGATACTATGTGGCTGCTATGAACCAGCCCATGTCCTCTGCAAGAGCAGAAAATGTTTTTAACCATTAGACCATCTCTTCTGTCCTTGCTTTGTCTTTTTAAATAGCAACTCACTGACTTCTAGTTGTGTTAATTGATTAAAAAAATCAAATTTAAAAAAGTATTTGTTGAATGAAATCATGTAAAAGCATGAAACAGCAATTGGCCTTTTATAGTAAACCTTTACATCAAGTTCACAATAAAATCAGTCATTTCAAAGAATGAAAAATTCACTTTAAATCTCTGATATCATCTCCCCACTCCTAATATCTCTTATGTCAACAGCTTTTTTAATTTCCCAGCCTCAATTCCTACCTGATCTTGTTCTGCTATGTGCTTTTGTGGAGGAAATCATAAGAGACTGATTCATTTGTTGTCATTGAACTGCATAGAACTTTAAAATTCTTTCAAGGTTTATAATTTTCCTTAGTAAATCATGTTGCATTGTATTTGCATACTGTCCCAGTAAGCTTCCTGTTGCTGTGATAAAATACCATGACCAGAAGCAACATGGAGATTAAAGAATTTATTTGGCTCACACAACCCAGGTCACATTCCATCACTGAGGGCAGGAACTCAAGGCAGGAACTGAAGCAGAGGCCATGGAAGAACTCTGCTTACTGGCTTACTCTCTAAAACTTACTTAAGCTGCCTCCTTATAGCACCTAGGACCACCTTCCCAGGGGTAGTACTGCCGTAAGTAAGCTAGGCCCTCTAATATCAATCATTAGTCAAGAAAATGTTCCATAGATATGCACAGAGTCCCATCTGATGGAGACATTTTCTCAGTTGAGGTTCCTCTTTTTCCCCAGAAAACTTTAGCTGTGCCAAGTTGACGAGAAAGGAAGAAAGAAAGAAAGAAAGAAAGGGAGAGAAAGAAAGAAAGACACACACACACACACACACACACACACACACACACACAAACCACAACACAACCAGCACACCTATTTTATTGTTAGATCCAAAAATCAGGCAGATGAAATCCTGACAAAGGTGGGACTCCAGTGGATATTGAGGAATGCCATTGGCATTAATCAAAAAAGATCATATGAGAGACAAGTGGCTTTATTAAAAATCAGTTTATTGGTGAATAATTTCTTGCCATAGTAGCTTTAACCTCCAAGTGTACCCCATCAGCTGAGAATCACAGAGGATGGACCCACCCTTAAACCTTCTTTCCTTCATCCTGAGAGTTCCAAAACGTGTACATGGCTCTAGTACCTTCCCACCAGAAATGGCTATAACTTAGAGCTCCTTGATAGTCACAGGTCCTGGCTTTGAATGCTCATGCGAAAGGATGAGTCTGAGACACAGAGGCAGGTCACAGTCAGAAGCCAGTGGGTCTCTTTCCAATGGAGGAATGCTTTCAGCTTATGTAAATGCTTACTGAGCATCTGTTTTATGTGCTTTTTGTGCTGCTGTGCTGGAGATTAGGTGATGAGTCAGCCCCTAGGCTCAGTGGCTGGTCCCACAGAAGCAACTCAGAGAGCAGAGAAGCAACCAGCTTGGCCATTTATGCAGAAGTGCTTACTGTTTGGCAGGTCCTGTCCAGGGTATCCCATGGTCTAGGCTCCAAGCCCTCAGAGCTCTTCCAGCATTTATTTTCTGCTCTCAGCCAGTGTGCCTCCACCAGATAAAACTTTTACCACTTTCCTACTATGCTTTTGATTCCAACTTTACAAAGTCCAGGGTGCGGAGAAAGAAACTTTGGCTAAATTTTTTTTGAAAAACAAAACAGAACTTCATGCTATTTGTTTAACTATTACCCATGTCCCTGTAGTTCATGAACATTATTTGGCTTCTTATCTAGCCTAAGAGGTGTAGGCACATCAAACAGCATTCTGCTCTAAGAACTTGCAATCCATAGAAAAAACAGTCATATTTACAGCATCAAGTTTCGTTGAAGTGCAAGGCTATAATATGGTTATTTCTCTGTCCCTATAACATGGCTAGCACCCAAGGGGGAAAAAACCACCAACAACACTGAATTGGTATATATAAATCAATCAAAAGCCTCTGAATAGTTATCAATAAAGTTCTTTGAGAACTTGTTTGTGCATGCTTCCACGGTTAGTCAGTAAGTGCTGTGGCTCTTGGTCCTTGGATGGAAGATAGACTTTTGGTATTAGATGGCCCTTTGTGCAGAGAGAGTCCTTGGGGTGTTTTTGGTGATGGCTAGTTCTTTATACATGTTACCCTTTTCAGCCCATTCAACAACCTACATGTGGTGGTTGCTCTTTTTCTGCATTTCTGGGATGTGGAGGGGTAACGTAACTTGCACTGGGTTGCAGAGCTACTCTGTGAAGAGGCAGGATGCACACCCAGAATTCTGAGTCTGAGCTTCTGTCTGAGCCTGTCCCCCTGTCCTGTACCCAGCACTTCTTCCAACTCATCTCAAACATTCCCCATCTCCTTAGGATGGAGGCAGTTTCCATACGTTCAGAGAGGCAGAAACCGAACTTGGATCACATGCAGCTTATGAATGCTAGCAAGAGGCAAATGCCTAAATTCACCTAAAGAATTGCTCCCTTCATCCCCTAGCTCATTCTGCCCCCACTCCCATCTGATTATTCAAAAATATGGACTAAGTATCCAGTATACTCCAGGAGCTTCTTAAGTTCCCAGGAAGAGAAGAAATCATGGAAGTTGTGATGTAGGAGGGGTTAGAAAAGAGGAATATAGGCAATAAATGAATTTGAAGTTATCGAACACTGGGGTATCAGGCATTGACACATGCTACAGCAAAAAAAAAAATAGCTACAAAAGAGGGAAAGACATTACCATGGTTTGTGAAGGGCCAGTGCTTCAACTTTTCAATCTTGCAGGTATCGAGTATCTCTCTTAGAAACTGATGCCTGAGGTGAACCTGTGGACATGGGGACAAGGCTGTAGGCAGAAGGAACAACAGCCCCAATAGCAGTGGTATAGACTCATGCCTGGGGCTCACCCTGCACTGCCTACTCACTTCTCTGGAACTCTTCTACCACCTTTTTTGCAAGTGTGAAGATTTTCTGTTGTCTTAGGGATGACTGGTTGGTTGATCAATGCTTCGCCCCTTCCTGGACTGTGCTTGCTCCCCCAGCCTCATTCCAGCTGCTCTGAAACTGGTCTTCTGCCTTGTCTTTGCAGGGAGCGGATGGAAATGCAGGCCCTGCAGGACCACCAGGACTTCAAGGGCCCCCGGTAAGTTCTGTGGGAGACAGAATCATCATTCTTACGCTGAGCGTTAGGACTTTTTAGAGCCCCGTGTTTGCCAGCTCTGCTCCTGTCCTCTCGTATTGTGAGCCCCCATATTCCTGAGGCTCTGTTCACTGCCATGCAGGGCAAATTGCCTTCTGCTAGGTGTCTCATTACTTTACCATTAAAATGAAGGTTTTGATCGAGTGGTCTGGTGACCTGTGATTCCCCAGTGAAAACAAGCTCTAAATATCCATTCCATCTCTCCTTGTCAGCGCAGTGTCTGAGTGTGGTTCTGAGTAACCACAGGTGATGGAGATGCCCATCCTGTGCTGTGGTGTGCTCAGCTGTGTTTCAGGCTGGTGACAGCTCTGTTATCACAACTGTTCCAGAGGAAGATACAAGTTGGAAAGGAAGGTCATTGCTCAAAATCCCCAAATCACAGCTGGTGTTGTTTGCAGTTGAACTCAATGCTTTCTAATCTCAAAACCTAGAATTCTTTTCTTTTCATCAAGCTGCTAGAACCACATCAGGATTCAGCGCCAAAAAGAAAAGCTGAAATACAGCTTGGGAGGCATCATGCTGGTTGAATACATGTACAGCGTTTAAAGATATACATCCAATATATCAGTACCCCTTATCCCTTCTGGCTTCTCTCCAGCCATTTCAGCCTTGTAATTTAGAGAAGCCTAGAATTGTCCTACCCATTTTATGAATAAGGAAAATGAGACTGGAGAAGCAGTCAGCATTTAACAGAAGAGTCAGAGCCAACAGCTGGTTACAGGAAGCCCGGCAGCATTGTCACAAAGCATGAGGTTGGGCTCCTGCTCTTGTGTCTCTGGCAGGCTTCTGTGCAGAAGGACCCTGAGGGTGCAGTTAGCAACAGCACATCATTCTTTGCCAGCATGGAAAAGTAGTGCCCAGTAGACAAAGGCACACAGGAAATTAATGTTCAGCTCGGGACTTAAGTCAATTTGAAGACATCACTTTGGTGTTCTTTCAACTATTTCACCCCAGCTCACCATGGAGCGCTGAGATTGAATAGCTGGCAGCCCCACGGCCCTTTGTAGGATCATCCCGTGGTCAATCCGTTTGAAGCAACCCATGCATCAATCCCAGGGTAGAAAGTACCGCAGGCAGCTTTTTATTGATTCTCAGACCATAAAAGATTTTCCCAATAAAACTAATGGACTGTTTGCCTGAGGAGAATAAGATACTGAGCCTAGTTGTAAAATCATTACATTGCTACGAATTAAACTCTATTAAATAAAACTTTGATTCTATCATGGGACCCCTTGGTAAGCTATGGGAGCAGTTGAAGCTGCCCATAGTCCTGATAGATTACTATAAATATTAAATTTGGGTATGGGCAAAGTTTTCTTAGGTGAAATGATGTTGGCTGGGTAATATGGATACACACAGTTCGTGAAATCCTGAGTATTCTCACTGTTTTGAATTAAAATATATGAACCACTCACCATTATTTTGATATGACATGAAGGGCCACAGTATGACACTGAGTCCCCAGATGACACCTCTTACAATTACTCTTATAGAACACGATGTCTAAATAGCCACTCCTTGGTACTAAAAGTGGTTTGAGGACAGAGCTCCTCTGAAGCAACATGAGTGGAGAATTTTAGATTGTCAGAGTTTTTGTTGATCTTTTATAGCTGCCGTATAGCTACCTATTTATGTGGCAAGGAGCTCGAGTTTTCAAAGCTGAATTAATTTGAAAAAAAAATCATTATTTTCTATTTTCTGCCTGATTTCAATTAGTTGCTTAATAAATATTTAAATGTGTTAATTCCACAGCAAGTGATTGGTACAAGCAAACTTAAGGGAGAAAGTCCCGTGTCACCTTGTGAGCATTCAGCTCTAAAGAGAGATTGGGGAGATGCTGTGTGCAGACTGGGCCAGGGTGTTCTGGAAGACTGGTGGAGCTGCCTCTGTGTGCTGGAATTTGTCGCTGGAGGCTAGTTAGAGAGTGTCCGTCTCCTGCTCTCGGTCAAGTGAACTGCTTTGTAAATATTAGAGAAGTGTTTATGATGGCTGGGATGTCAAGAGGCAGAGTCCTCTCCTGAACTTGCCTCCCTCACCTGAGAATCAAGTGAATGGTTTAGCTCAAGGCTTAGCAAACTTTATCTATGAAGAAACAAATAGACTTTTCGTACTTTGTGACACACAATTCTCTGTTGTAACTACTGAACTGAGCTTCAGTAAGGCAGCATGAGCCATAGACAATACACATACTGATAGGGTATGAGTTTCTGCTAATAAAAGTTTATTTACAAGAACAGACAGATGACTGGAAATTGTTGACCCTGTTCTGGAATCACTGTTTTTCCATTTGAAGGTTCTTAGAACAAGGAGCATCTAGAGAGGTATCCAGAATGTTCCATTAATAGTATTTGAAATTCCCCAGTGTTAATTGAATATTTGATAGTATATATATCTACACTATTTGCATATGTGGTGGTAGATTCTGTAATGGAGGAGAGATGCTGTGTTTCACTGGATCAGTTATTCCGCATAGATCTGAGAGACAGTGTGTCCAAATTGTCCTAAATGTCTTGCAGCAAATTGAAATCAACTCAAAGGCATATCACCTTCTCTATATTATTTTAGTAACTTTTTTCCATGCATATGAAAAATGTGCATACATTGCAGAAGCTTTTAACAATGATAAAAATAAAGCATGATCCTTTCTGCACCAAACTCAAGTATCTGTACAACAATCTCTCTGTGTTGTAAGCATGTGTTTCTATCTTCTTCATGGTTTAGATTTGGCTGAAACATAGTCATGCAGTTTACATACAGTACAAATAGTGCTTAACAAAGGAACTGTGTTTTGGTCCACTGATGGGGCCATTTAAAAAGATCTATATAAATGCAGAATAAATACACACTTTTGCTTGTTTTCACTTATATTTTGACGGTAAAATTATAACCCTTTAGAACAGAGGTTCTCAACTTGTGGGTCATAACCCTTTGGGGGTCGAATGTCCCTTTCACAAGAGTTATGTAAGACCATCAGAAAGCAAAGATATTTACATTGTTATTCATAACAGTAGCAAAATTGCAGTTGGGAAGTAGCAAAAATAGTAATTTTATGGTTGGGGGTCACCACAGCATGAGGAACTGCATTAAAGGGTCGCAGCATTAGGAAGGTTGAGAACCACTGCTTTAGACTATCCCATTTTATGTGATTAGAGGCATCAGAATCTTGTCTTGCAAAGGCACTGGCAGAGATTGGAAAGTTGTCAAGAGCCCTACATACTCACAGCAGGGATATGGGGTGATAGGAAGCTGAGCAGTGTGATTAGAACAGAGGCTAAAGTCCTGGTGGTATCTATAGGCCTTCATGAATAAAATGGGAAACAAAATACCAATTGATGCAATTTGGCAATACAGACATTCAAAATACCACACGATTTTCATGGAATAATGACTTGTAGCTATTTCTGGTTAAAAGTTTGGGAATCTCTGGGAAAAATACACAATGAAAATAATGAGACCATAGATCACACAGGCCTCCTGACCAGCCTTTCACTTGTGCTGGGCTTTGTAGGTGCAGAACATAGTCCTAGATGGTTCTGTGGGAAGGAACAAATGCTGAGTTGGATCTGGAGCCAAGTCTTGTAAACTCCATTGCCCCAAATCTTCCAGTCTTCTGATGGTGGATTCCCCAAGTCTCTGTAATGTAGAGTGGGTCTCTCTGTGCCAGCACTGTGTGAGCATGCTTTTTTGATGCTATCACAGCCCTTGATAGGGGCATAGCCTGTGAAGCAAGGAGGCTGCAGGCATACCCTAGCTTTTAACTAGCTCCTCCTATCTCACAGGACAGCCCCCTGTGAGATTTCTTCCCAGAGCAGTTGACTAAAGATTTCATGATGTTCTTATGTCTTGGCTCTTTCAGGGCAAAGAAGGCCCTCCTGGTCCCCAAGGCCCATCAGGCATTCCAGGACTCCAAGTAAGTATCACTTCGAAGGGTCTGGTTTCTCATCAGAAAAGTTAGCAAGCAGAAATGTATCCCAGCCAGATGTGGTGATGCACCTATATTTCCAGCGCTAAGGAGGTGAGGCAGGGTTTAAGGCTAGCCTGAGGTACAGGAGATGTTATCGTAAAAGATTTCCCTCTTGGGGTGGTAGGAGGGAGGAGGTGGGATCTGTGGGTGGTATGTAGGGTGAGTAGAAAATTTCTTAATAAAAATTTCCCTCTTCCCCCCAAAAGAATGTGTCATAATAGCAAGAAGTGACCATTAGTGGAATTTATGGTATTTTAGAAAATTATAAGGAAAATAGTCTTGCATCTGGTTATTACAAAGGACATCTAAACTTGAGTGGAGCATGTCTTAATCTCCTCTTAGGCTAAAAATTGGGGTTTCTTACTGATTTAAATCATTCTCATTTTCTTTCTCCTCCTATAGTTATACAACTATATGTGTGTATGTGTGTGTGTGTGTGTGTGTGTGTGTTTGTGTGTGTATGCCTACATGCACAGACACATACATTTTTTTATTTATAGCACTGCTGTTACATATTCATAAAATTTGCATATAATATGTAATGGGTACTGCATTACATGTGATGCTCCTCTGTCGCCTCATAAAATCAATTGTTTCATTTAAAAACATACAGTGGGCAGCTTCACACACAGAGCAGTAATCCAGTTCCTTTGGGCTGACCCCCTAGAGTGGAGTTTAATTGTTATACTGTAGTTATAGCCAAGGTTTTTTTTATATATGCCGGCATGACCTCACACAAATGTTTGTTCCCAGCTCTGCAATTTAATATACACCTCGGTAGGGTTGAGATCTCCAGCTTATACTAATTGTCTGTCTAGGAAGATCTTGTCTCATGAGAATGAGCTCTTGTGATTAACCCCCCACAGCATCCCCCTCCTGCTCTCCATGATGCATTCTTTTATTCCAGCCTCACTGATATTCTTTTGTCTCCTAGGATACAATATGGTCTCCCCTGCCCCAATTGATCCCCTCCCAGCCTCAGGAGTTTTGCATGTGCATTTTTGTCTGCCCAGAACGACCCCTGATTACCCCTCTTTATTAGTTGATGCTCCTCAACTCTTGGGTACTGGGAATGGATTCTAGGGTTTCATATACACTAAGCAAATACTCTACCTCTGAGTCACATCCTATACTCTAATTCAGTTTGTCTCCTGTTTTCCTCCTCTTTGGATTTATTATATATATATATAATTGCATTATGAAATCATACATGCGTGTGCAAGTACACACACAGACACATATATGTTGTTACTATGTACTGATTCTGATCAGACCTAGTATGCTGAACAGGCTAGGCAGTTGCAGCCCCCCTTGATTGAAGCCTTTGGTCTTAATCCCAACCCCAGCCCAGGCATCCATTCCTGTTTCCTTCTCAGCCAGGGTCAACTCCTAGTCTCTAGTCTCTTTCTCCTTTGTTTCTCAATCTCTGCTCTGGCTCTGGTCATGCTCCCTCTTTTATTATCATTCTGTATCTCTAGTTAGGAAGTTCCTGTATACTAGAGTGGGGAACAAAATAAGGAAGCATAATGGGGAATTATATTATGGGTTTCAGCTCCTTTAATGAGGCCATACATTTGTGTTCAGTCTTGGGTCCCCACACAGTGAAGAGTAATAAAAGAAATGTGGGAGTGGGTAAATAGCTCTCTGAGGTCCCTTCCTACCCACCTGTCTAACAGTCATGACCACCATGGAAAAGACCTCTCCTAGACAGCTACCATGTAAACCATTGTAACCCTAGAAGTTAAGGAACCTGTTGAGGTTCTCAAATTGTAGTGATTTGATTCTATCAGTGGTAAAGCTAAGTACAGAAAATCTCCAGTTCGGGTTTTGCACCCACCCCTTATCCTTAGTATGAGACGAGACTAGAGGCAGGAAGCCATAGATAGAATCGTGCTGTTTTCTTCAATCTGTCCAGTCCTCTGCCTCACTCTTCTCCTTTCTGGCCTTTAACACAGAGGTTAAAGGTCTTACTTTCCTTGCTTTCTCTACTTATTCTTCCATCTCCCTCCTCCCTTTCAATGTATCCCTAATTATACCACTGTCTTTCTAGTGCCTGCGTCACTATTATACCAAGACTGGCTTCTTTCTGTGCATAGCTGTGGGCCATCCTCCCTGTGACTTTTGTATAAAGGGCAGAATAAGATTATGGTTTCTCCTTAGCTCCCGTTACCCAGCCGCCTTTCCTCTCTAGCTTTTTCTTATCCATTTCTCTTAACTCCCTCACTAGTTGCACAATCATTCCAGCTCCTTTTTCTTCCTCTATCAAGTAGTCCTTACCAGACACCTCCTTTGCTTTGTACCCCAACAGCGAGAACCACTATGACTTCCAGGTGTGTCAAGGTCCCTGTAGTTTGCTGTGTACATAGTACCTTTCACATATGAGTGTATCCCACTCATTACTAAACCACACTGTTAGACATGTATTCCTGAGACATGCCTGGGACCTCCCAGCAGGGTTAGATATGAACTTGAACTAGACTTAAAACCAGAGGCTGGGGAGCTGGCTTAACTCTGAAGAGTGCTTGCTGTCCTCCTAGAGAACATGAGTTCAGTTGCCAACACCCACACTGGGAAGTTAAAAATCACCTGTAGTTCTAGGGGAGTCAATGCCTTTTTTCTGGCCTGTGTGGTCATGTATACACATGTGGTAAGCACACACACATTAATAAAAATGATAT
Source organism: Peromyscus eremicus (assembly GCF_949786415.1). Classification (NCBI taxonomy): domain Eukaryota; kingdom Metazoa; phylum Chordata; class Mammalia; order Rodentia; family Cricetidae; genus Peromyscus; species Peromyscus eremicus. Next base: position 30,658,497 of record NC_081436.1, read on the forward strand.
TAAAATTAAAAAATGAAACCCAAACTTAATACCAGCATTTGAAAGCCCTGTCACAAAATTTAGGACATAGCCTTGAACATCTCTTCCTTCTCTGTCCCAAGTTAGTACTTTCTCAGTCTGGGCTAAATGGTGGGACAAACCATATGAGTGACACACGAGTGACAGCAAGCCCCTGAACTGTGCATGCAAAGTCCCAGTTCCACAGTAGACTGAAATTTCATGAGAAGACAAATCAAAGAGCGAGAAGCATTGGTGCAGAGTAAGATGTACTGAGTTATCTTTGAGACCATAAAGACTATAGGGACTCAGGGATGGGCACCCAAGCTGGACGGCTGAGACTCCTGGAGCTTCCTGAGAAGGGTACAGGGGAGTTCAGTCAAGGTCAAAGTATGTATGCAGAGAAGATTGGACGGGGTAAGGAAGAAGATGTGACAGGTAGAAGCAGCTGCAGACAGACATGACTGTATGTATGAATGTTTGTATGTATGTATTACCTATGGGCAGAATTTAACCCCTTCTGCTTCTGTTGGTTGCCATGAGAGATGCAAGAACCAGGAAGCTGACTAATATCCGAGGACCAACATCAGAAAGTGAAGCAAGTCTCTACATTTATTGAGGGCCATCTCCTTGCCATTCTTGCTGCCTGAAACTCTCTGCATCTGTGGTATTTTACATAATCCTAACCCTGCAGTACAGACTCAAATGCATGTCTATTAATTTAAAGTGAAGAAGCCGAGGTTGCAAAGGTTAGGAATTGCCCATCCAAGCAACTCCCCAAAGGCAGCTTTCCTGTCTTGGGAAGTCCTGTTTATTTCTCAGATTGCACAAGAGGCCACAGAACACTCTCAAGTCACTGCATTGGGGTCAGAGGGTCACACCTGAAGTCCTCAAACATTGCCTTCACTAGCCCAAGTTCGCTGGTGTCCTTCCTTCCCATGGCCTCTGTCATATTGACTGCACAGCTATCTGGACCCTCCTCCCCATGGCCTCTGTGTGGAGGGAGGAACAAATGAACTTTTTAATCTTTGCATATTTTAATTAAAATATTAATTACATCATTTCCCCATCCCTTCTCTCCCTCCTACAGGTCTTCCATGCCCTTCCAGAAATCACTTTCAAATTCATGGCCTCTTTTTCTTTAATTATTATATAGCTATATGTATATATATATATATATGTATATAATATTATATATAAATGTATAAATAATTATGCATTTACATGTATATGTAAATACAACCTTCTGAGTCCATTTAGTGTTGCGTGGCTTGTGTGTATATGATTTCAAGGCCATTTGGTATGGATAGTCAGTTGGGGACATCATCTCTGGGGAAGACTAATTCTTTCTCTTCCAGCATTTCTGAGTTTCCTGTAGTTCTTTGTCTGGTAGCGGTACCCTGAGATTTCTTCCTTCTACATTAGTATGTGTATTGGTGTCACTGGCTCTTGTTTAGGCTGCTGGTATCATTGGTGAAGCTTTCCAGTCATTTCTAGGAGGTACAGTTTCACAGCCGACTTCCTGATTCTCTGGCTGGCATTGTCTTTTTGCTCTTTCTTCCTTGATGTTCCTGGAGCTTTTAACTGCAGAGAAGATGGGTCCATGAGTTGGTTTATTTGAAGTTCACGTAATAATGCTGGAAACAGCATCCATAAAAAATGACAGGTGCCAATGAAGCAAACAATGGGACAGCATCCCGGATAGGCAGTACATTCTGATCACTGCTTGCAGCATCATCCTCCACGCCCAGACACTACAGGCTAGGCACAAGGGCACTAGTGGACACTTGCCTTGGCCGCTCTCTGTAAGTGGCTGCCTCACTGGATGGTGCCAGTGTTTTGCTGAGCAGTGTGAATGGGAGCCTGTGACTCACTGCAGGGCATATTTAGTATGTCTTCTTACGCTAAAAGGCACCAAGAGGCCAAATTCCTGTGCCTCAGGGGTGCAAGTAGAATTCAGTCCTCACTTGACTGAATTCTTTTTTTTTCCTCAGCTTTGCTACTTCTTTTTGAATTCAGATGGCCTGGGATTGCATGCTCTTCTGTCTGGTCTTTGTCTTCTGAGAGCCTGAATGTGTATTTAGCTATCAAACAAATGTCAAAGTCACAGTATCCTCATCTAGAGCTGAGATCACCTGGGGTACAGGGACTAGAGAGAGACTCATAGCTTGGTTTCGTGGAGAGATGTATAAAGCATTGCTGGACTTTCTAGAGCCAAACAGAACCAGCCTTCTTTCCCTGTACCCCATAATGCCTCAGGAGTGTTGATAGGTGCTTTTCTGTGTGATTTCTTCTTTCTCCCATCACCCATACCCTAGTCAACTTACTCATTAAAGAGGCCCCCGGTGAGGAACAAAATAGGGGCTTTTGTAGATAAATAAAAAGATCCACAGTGCAATCACAAAAGGTCTGCTTTTCCATGATATCAGATTCTGACTCGGAAATCCTCATCCAGACTCCAGGAGTTGGGGGAGATGCCCATGTACTGCTAACAGAGCATAAAGCTGCTGCTGTTGCTGCTGCACAGAGAGATGCACATGGTTGCCTTTGTGTATGCCCTCCCTTCTGTCTGACCTTCCTTGACTCACTAAGCTATTGGAGTTTATCTTGCAGGGAGAAGAAGGCAAACAGGGCAGAGATGGAAAGCCTGGTCCCCCTGGAGAACCGGTAAGGGACTCTACACTTACCCTCATGTCAAATATAACACGAATCTTAAAAGGTCTTGTAATAAAAAAAAAAACCCAGAGCCAGATATCAGGGTAAAAGCTGAAAGATCAGAGAAGCAGAACAGGCCACAGCCAACCTCACCTCACCAACTCCTCAGCCTCAGACTGAAAGCCTCTGAGTCCTCACCCAAAAGGATCTCAGCTGAACTGCTTTAGTTCCTGTTTCCTCATGCCTTATATACCTTTCTCTGTCCTCCCAGTCACTTCCTGGGATTAAAGGCGTGTGCCACCACTGCCTGACTCTATTTCCAGTGTGGCCTTGAACTCAGAGATCCAAATGGATCTCTGCCTCGGAGTGGTAGGATTAAGGGTGTGTGCTACCACTGTCTGGCCTCTATGTCTAATCTAGTGACTGGCTCTATCCTCCGATCCCCAGGCAAGTTTATTAGGGTACACAATGTATCACTACATTGTCAAATCTGTCCATTCTTAACAGCTCTTCTGAGATGTTGAAGGGCTCCTATGATCCAAACACACGGTCATGACCCATATATCACTTCCTTTAATTCTCATAGTCCCGCAATCCTGCAAGGAAAACAGCCCTGCTTTGCAACTGACATAAGAAACTATTTAGGTTGGAAGTTGACCAGCCTAAAGTCATATAATAGTCTGGTGACAGTCCAGAAATTCTGAGTTCAGGTCTCCCATCCCACACTGTACTTTACTGCCCACATAGCCTCAGCCCTGTGGGTATGGAAGGGATCTGGGGGGGGGGCACAAAGTGAACTTCACTGGTCTTGAGAGCTGCTTCCCAGCTTCATGTTTTAAATCTGGCTGCAGGTGTTTATTGTTGCTTTTCTTTTTCTGTAATGACATTCATTAGGAGCCTCCAGTGAGGTGGACACACACAGTACTCCTAAGGTTATCTTGGTGGTCCCGTAGCTTCATGACTTACCTATGAGCTCAAAGTCTATTTTTAGGGGTCAGGGACATCTCTTGCCCAGATTCATGGTTTTGAAATGATGATGATGATGATGATGGCTCCAGAGTTTCTGGCATTACTTTTGTCTTCACAAATCTAGAGCTGTGGTGGGGCTCAGTGGAGTGTTCTCCTGTCATGCGGGGTCCACTGCAGCAAAGGGAAGCAATGCACCACAAATCAAAACAATACTCGAGCAAATCACGCACCTGGGAGGGAAGATAAAGGGCTGCAGGGATAGGGAGAGAGAGGCCAGGGTTCTCCCCGTGTCTGCCTGCTGACATAACAGGAGTGCGTCTACTAGAACACGGGGTAGCTCTGAGAAGAGCGAAGACTTCGCCCATGGAAGGATTGTTCTGCATGAGGGGAACAGGCAGGTGACTTTATACCCCGTGATATTTTAGTTACTTTGCTTTAAAAAGTTTTTTTTCTAAAATTGCATTTGCTTGTTGATTCGAGTAGGTCTGTGAAGTACACAGGCAAAGGTCAGAAGTCGGCTTCCAGAAATCAGTTCTCTCCTTCTATCACGTGGGTCCCGGAGATCTAACTTAGGTTGTCAGGCTTAGTGTCCAAGTACCTTTACCTGCCAGACGTCTCACTGGGCTGATTTCTGTCTTTGAAAATAATTAGTCAGTTTAATGAATGAATGAATGTTTCTCTCCTGCGTTTGTTTATGTGTACTGTGACTGTGCAGTGCCAGAGGGCGGGGCATAAAAGGGCATCAGATCCCCAGGAACGAGAGTCGTAGGCAATTGTGAGCCACCTGATGTGGGTGGTGGTAACAAAACTCTGATCTTTCAGAAGAACAGCGAGGACTCTCAGCAGCTAAGCCATCTCTCCAGTCCCTCTTTCAATATTTTAAAGCAATCTCTATGTACTACTTATTGATAGAACTAAATTTAATAGAAGAAATGCAATTCTTTTTATGCCCTGCCCCAGCAATAACAATAGCAACAAAGTGGTGTTGGAGGCTGGCGTCCCTTGTCATAAGCTGTGTGACCTTGAGTGAGTCAAATAACCTCCCTGAGCTTCGGTCTTCTTCAATTAGATGGAGGGTAATGTACTAACTTGCTAGAATTTGGAGATCAAATGGGGTGAGGAATGCACAGCGCACCAGGTTTATCTAATTCTTAATTATTTTACTGAGGTCCTCTTTGCAACTGCCCTACTTTAACTGCTGGTGAGGTCAGAACTGTGGAGCCTTTACAGCCACTAAATGGGATTACATAAAAGTTTTTCTAGCAGGGTTCATGGTCTGTTTAATTTGCTCGGCCGTAAACTATTATGACTCATTCCGAATCTTACACAGCTTGCCCGAAGCACCTTCTTCATCACTTTATACTGTTTGCCGGTTGCAACAGCCCAAGCTCACTGCTGAGAGGAAAAGAAAGAGCCTTGCCAGGGAGAACAAAGTAGGATGCTCTGTGGAGTTGTCCAAAGAGGCAAATGGTAGACAGAGGTTGGAGGGATTGGGAAGGAGTGCATGAGGGACAGAGAGGCATTCTTGGGAATACCTGGGGCCGGGAGCAGCCAACCCTTCACTCCATTTCCACCTCAGAAAAGCCCAGGGTTATGTATGCTCTTATTGTCCCCAAATGAGGAAACAGGATACACAGAGGCTAAGAGCTGGACCAAGGTTCTCCAGCTGGTGAGTGAAGTCTCTGGGAATCGTGTCTCTGAGGCTGACCCAGAGCTCAGTGGGCAGATCTCAGAGTCAGGATCTACCTGTGCGCTGAATGAGTATTGTCCCTAAAAGTTGTCCTTCTAGTGCAGGGTCCCTAGTCTTCCTTCCATCAATTTATTGAATGCCTGCTCTGGGGTCTGTCATTGAGATACAAGACCAGTCCTGTTTCAGGCCATCAAGGATCACACAAGGGAGCTGGTTCTCATGGACCAGGTCAGACTCAGTGATCCCACAAAGACAGTGGAACTCGGATAACCTGAGTTATGTATCCCAGGGTCATCCTGGCTTACTGTGGAATTTCACTACAGAGTCATCCTGGTAGTTTATTACCCTGAGCTGTGTTAGGAGGAAGTTGGCATTGGATGGGCGGAGTCTGAGATCCCCTGAGATCTCTGATTCCAGAAGGGTATTCTACACAGTGGAGCTCCACAGAGTGAGGGAACAAATGGACCATGGGGAGGGGAGGTCATGAAAGACAGACTGTTGAGTGGTACCTCTAGAAACAGCTGGGATCCAGGCTCCCTTGGGTCTCCTGAGAAGCTGTATGGAGCACACTGAGAACATCTATATTTTCCACTGCAGCAGGTGCCCTTATATCTGAGGCTGGGGTAGGAAGATAGCAAATGGCAACGGCTAGTACATGGCTCTTCTCCACTTTGATCCATTCTCATGTGAGGGGAGTACATGGAGAAACAGACTGATGGACAGATAAGTGGTAGATAATAGCCCAGTGTATGAATGAACATGTCAATGTGTAGATAGACAGACAACATTTCAAATTGTTAAGTGTTTTAATAAGATATAGTTGAGCATCCATTGTTGTTTAGGATGAAGCACAGAGTTTCAGTTATCCTTCCAATTACAGCCCTCACTGTGTGTTCCTCTGCCTCTGTGGTTTCCCTAAGGGGTATCTTTCATTGGTTCTCAGTGAGGATGCATCAAAATTCCAAACACACTTTAATTATGTCTAATGCAGGAATAACTCTCCTTTGATACTGGCTGTTTGTCTGCTAGTAACTGGACTAGTAATGACAATTATCTTGATTATGGGTCAAGGCCAAGACCTACAAGGGAGGACCATCTGAAAGTTAAAACTGCAGAAACAGATGCCAGGGGAAATGACACCCCACACCACACAGCTAGACTTGGATAAGTTGGGTCAGAAAGCCACAAAAAAGATAACTTGAAAGCCAACCTTTGCTCCCCAGCCTCAGTCCAAAATTTCCCTCTAAATTTAGGAATGTTCCATTCTCTCTCCCTTCTCTTGTAATGTGAACTCACTTCACATAAGTCCTAAAAATTCACTCTGCAAAACGAGGTGCAGATTATTTTAGGAGGGCCATGTTCTCAAGCTCCAATGAAGAGAGATCCAGAACTGACCCAGCTGCCCATCAAACAGCACCTGTTCACCTCTTCCTCAGCATCCTCTCCCCTACCTCTGAGCCATTTGTCTGGACCTCAGTTGCCTTTCTTCATGCCTTGGTTCTGTCTGGAATTATACCAAACTGTAGGCAGTAATTTTGTGTAGCAACTGTATCCTTGTATTCCTTTGTATCTGAGAACATAGGGTATGGAAAGGGCTGTGTAAATCAGATCACAGGCCCCTGTGAGTGGTGCCCCTGGTGGCCTGAGCAGAGCCTCTGCCTGGGTGACAGGAAGCTGAGGTGTTCTTTAGCTTTGTCCTTAGAAGTCTGGTAAAATAAAACTGCTCTGATCTCCAGTGTGGCCATTGGAAAAAAATGTAGTAAGTTCATAGTGCTTTTGTGAATCAAGTCATTAATAACTAAGATCGTTTTATAGTTTTTCATCTGGGCAGGGCGTTTGGGCAGAGAAGCATCCCTGTGAATGGTTAACTGGGGGGATAAGGCTTGAACTATCATCACAGCAGAAAAACTAGGAGTACACCAGGCCTGAATGTGCTGTGAAGGCGGTGCTGGAGGAGATACATTAGGAGTATTTAGCTGATAGCCTGCTTGGCCAGTGGCGTGTGGGAATGCAGTGGTATGAAGGACAGGCAGCTGAACATCTAAAGAGCCTAAAGATGGGAGCCTGAGCCTCTTCTTTTCTTCCTCAATTCAGGGCAAGGCAGGAGAGCCAGGCCTAGCAGGAGCAGAGGGAGCCAGAGGTCCACAGGTAAGTGTCGGTCTGGTCTTGTGCAGAAGGAGCCAGAGGTCCACAGGTAAGTGTCGGTCTGGTCTTGTGCCACTGTCCCCAGGAACGAATGTGTGCAGGCCTTCTGAGTTCCTGAAGTCTGTCTCCCAACATTCTGGTGCTTGTGTGACCAGTTCTGCTTTCTCTGCAGGCTGCTCTAGCTTCTATCCCCTAGATTACAAGTCATCTCAGGCTAGTTAGTATTTTAAAGTTGCTTCATTCTTTCCCTCTTTATACCAACATGAATGTTCTCTACTCTGAATAATTGAAAAAAAAAACAAAACAGGGTGTTTTGTTTGTTCCTGAGTTTTTGTTTGTTTTGACTTTGGTGGCTTTTTTTTTTTAAAACTTGTGTTTGAAGACATGGTTTCATATAACCCAGGCTGGTCTTGAACTCATTATGTCACTGAGGATGACCTTCAGTTTCTGGTTTTGTATCTACCTTCTGCTTGCTGGGATTACAGGTACACAGCACCATGCTGAGTTTTGCAGTGATGGGTATGGGGGGGCCAGGGCTTTGAGCATGCTTGCTCTTGGTCACCAGAAGAACATCTGCTCTTTTCCTTCAGTGCCCTAACTAACCCTTTTCCAGTTGTGGAAATCCATTCTAACTCAGATAATGGTTGATTACTCTCACGACTTTTATTCCACTTTTGCCCCAGCATATCATGCAGGCAGGACACCATTGTAGATGGAATGGTTTATAACTGCCTTTTCCTCTGGTAGTATACAGAGCACCTTCCAGTATCATAAACACTAGGGGTGAAGGCTTGAAGTAGGCACTATGAGTTGTGTAGGTGTGTGGTTGTCTAGACCTCTTCAGTAGTAGGCCTTATCATCAATTTGTGAAGAGAAACCCATAACTTTGGCAATAGTCTGGGTTGTTTGGGGGTGTCCATGAAGTCTCTTTGGCCAAGAATTCAGTTAGATGTCATCCATTCCTGGCACTGGAAATTTCATTTGGTGGTAAGAGACATCTAGTTGGGGCTTTGTCTCCTTCATTTTTTGAGGATTCCAATTAGATTTCTTTCATATATGTATATATTTTAAAAAGCATCTACTGGAGTAGGTTTCCATATGACTCCTCTGTCCCTCCCCATTATGACCTTCCATACCCCCTCCTTTCAATACTTCTACCCCAGTCGCCCCAACCCACATCATTAATTCATATAATTATGTATTTATTCTATTTTCTGTTTCTCAGGAGATCCTTCCCTCTCCCTAGTCCCTTTCTTTATGCCTAACATCTATGGTTATATGGATTGTAGCTTTATTTAAATCTCCATCTAATTATTGCACTAAACACAGGTTATTTTCTGTAGTAATAAAATATTTTTAAGATTTTAGTTTTTAAATGCTTTGCCTCTTCATGTTGTTGAATTTTTAATAAAATTTTTTAATTTAAAAAAATGATGCTTAATGAAAATCCTGAAATCCAATTATCTGTCCAGAGGTAATGGATCAGAACACTGCTTCTGTTTCCTTTGTGTTATTTTTCTTTTGAAAAATCAATAAATCATCTGGCAACTATTCATTAAGGAGGAAACAAAACATGAAAATCAATGTTCATTTTCCCCAATCCCCCTGCTTCCCCCGCATGCAGCAGGAGGAACCCAGGCAGGGGGATGAATGCTTTGGCCTATGCAGACTACAACCATGAATCAGTGGCTGGTTGTTTTGTTCCAAAACATACTCTAAGTTGATGGTCCCATTAAATCCTTTCTTAAAGCTTCTTAAATATGGCAGATGGTTGCATATTGTGGCTCACAGTCTATTCTCTTTAACTAAGTGATTCTGGGGAATAATGGCCCAGTTTTATCAGGTGGCTCCTGGGTTCAAGGGATAAGAGGGGCTCCCTGTTAGCTGGAGGGACCCATTTGCTGGGTTCTGACTTAGGAGTTGGATCCACTTCTGCACTGGGAATTTCAAGGTAGGGTGCAGTGTAGAGACCTAAGCTAGTGAAAGAGGTCAGGTTCCTCTGGTTGTCTTTGAGTTTGGATAGAGATGTACCTGGGTCCTTTCCTTTGTCGTTTATTGATCAAAGAGGGCACTTCCGGACCTGACTCCTCATCTGTGTAATGGAGATAATAGTAGTTGTCACACCTGTGCAGTGTCTACACATGTTAAAGGAGAGAAGGGTACCTATAAAACTCTCAACCGAGTGCCTGGCAGTGTGGGACACCCCTACATAGGGCTTTTGTCCTGAGTTTATGGAACAAGAGCAAGTTAGAGAGCCATCTTTGGAGCCAGGTGGCTGTGGGATTCAGTCCTTTAAAGATGGTTCCAGAACCTTGCCAAGTTCTGAATAATTGAAGAGCTTTGCTTTATTCATTCCGGACAGCAGCCCTACAGAAGTGGGGCTCATCCTCATGCTTATGCCTGGAAACTGAACCCTAGCAAAGAGAAGTGAAGCACTTCGGTTCCACTTTGGCAGAGGAGAGCAGAGACTTGATTTACCCCCAGCCCATGATCAGCCCTGGTGCATCAGATGCAGGGGCATAGAGGGCATTGGCAGCTGGAAAGAGAGGACTAGGCATCACAGTATTTCTGTTATCTTATACATAGTGATATTAGGGCTCCAGGGGCAAATACCCCTTCTGAGGTATGGCATAGAGTGGTTGAAACTGAATCTAAATCTTAGGTGACTTCATTCCCCTCCTACCCTCTCCTACTTCATCTTTCCCCGTCAATGGATACAATGCTCTAACAGCTTACTGTGTAGTTGCTAGACAGACTGTCATTGAACCCCAATTATAAGCCTAGATTTGGATGAAGAAATCCTCATATATTTAGACTGGGGCTTCCTGTCTACTGCCCCTACTGGGTCCTAGTGGGACCACATTCTGCTACTGTCTCATCCTATAGAGGATAGGAGATTGTATATTCTAGTCGGCCATGGTGGGTGCAGATGCACAGACTGCATTTCTCAGTTTTGACCTTAATACCCTGAAGGGCCTTTTAAGATGGAGTTCTCCCTGGATGGCTTCTGTGGAGGGGCTACCCACCACCCCCACAATTCCCCAGAGTGCTCTTGAGTAGGAACAGCAGGAAATATTAGATAGAAGGATTAGAGAGGGGAGATAAAGATAGAAAATACAGGATAGCCTCGAGAGGGCCTGAAACCTAGTCCATTGGGCCCTGACTGTCTCTGCCCTAGGGTATTTATAGGAATGCCAAGGGGTGGAGTAAAAGACTTCCCCCCAGCACAGCCAAATGTAGACCATCTCAGACATCTGCACTTAGGTCTGTGGTCCAATCATCCTCTCTATGCAGACCTGCTGGGTAAAGCCACTGGGAACCTGAAAATGTGCTTCCACAGGCCTCGCCCTAGGGCTTTCTGCTCCCTGGTTGTGTCTTCATTTGCTTGTGTTGTCAGGAGATGAAATCAGAGTGGAGCCTGGTGGATGTAGCCAGGTGGTGACTTGATTCCATGGACTGCCTGTCCTCCTTGTGTTGAGAATGGCCGTGGAGAGGTGTCCTCTATACCAGATGGGCTTATGTGTGAATCACGGTACCTCTTCGCTATCTGAGTGATACACAGGACTGAGCTTGGGTTTCTTTTTTTCTTTTTTTTTTTTTTGGTTTTTCGAGACAGGGTTTCTCTGTGTAGCTTTGCGCCTTTTCCTGGAACTCACTTGATAGCCCAGGCTGGCCTCGAACTCACAGAGATCTGCCTGGCTCTGCCTCCCGAGTGCTGGGATTAAAGGCGTGCGCCACCACCGCCCGGCTTGAGCTTGGGTTTCTTTATAAAATGGGGAAAACAGAACCTTTGTTCCAGTGCTTCAAGACCATGAAATGAGCACTTTTAATGGTTCTATCACCATGGAAAATGGGGCCCCATAGAGAAAACCTTCTCTCTTCCCTGCTTCTTGCCTCTCCTCTCTGCTTTTCTTCTGTCCATGCCTGACACGCTGAAACTGGTGGCAAGTGAGAGGCAGCAGGGTCAGCCATGACTGGAAGATGGAGTGACGTAGGACATCTTTGCAGCTCTCTACCTTCATGCTGTCCCAGCCTGTTCTTTGGTAGAGTCATAACTTCCTCTTATTTCTTCCAGGGCTTCAAGGGACACACAGGTGATCCTGGCCCACCTGGTCTGAGGGTAAGTAGGTGACCCTGAGATGACACTCACCAGCGGGAGGATTCCAGGTTTTGCAGGACATCACCTTGCTGTTCTACTTAGGAAAGAACAGTGGGTGGCAGCCTCCCATCTTTTGATTTGAATCTTGTAAATGGTTCTTCTGGGCCCACACTGACATGCAGCCAGATTAGCCAAAGGAACCTGAACTCAGGTTGCCTGTATTATGTGGGCTGTTCACATGTCCCCTAAGGCCTGTGAAGTAAGCCATGGTATTAGGCTTTGTTTACAGGGAAGCAAACTCAAGCCAGAGGTCATGGGTAACTTTCCCAGGTCATAGAGAATGTATGTTAACACATAGGCCTTATCCCAGGTGGGTACCCCCTAGAATCTTTTTTTAATTCTCTAACACCTGTCTCTTCAAAATGCCCCAAACTGAAGAGACTGTTGGGTCAGTGGTCAGATTCCTTGAGTATTGTGGATAACCAGGACAGAGCTATGCTATAGTGAGAAGCAGGTAACAGGGGGCTCAGATAGGTTCACCTGACCCATCATCTTGCCTTCTTCCTGCCTTCCCTGTTGGGAGGCACTTAGGGCTCCGCCTACTCTCCTGGGATCCAGTTCTGCAGAGGCTGCCATACTCTGTGGGGGACACTTCTGTCTGACATCCCTCTGGGGCTTTGGATCTCTCCCACACCTTTAGATACCATGTGTTTGAGGTGGCCTATATCTAAATCAGCCCTGTCCCTAACAATAATTTTTTATTCCTAGGGAGAACCTGGTACTATTGGCCCCCCTGGAAGAGAAGGATCACCAGGAAAAGATGTAAGTTGGGATGCCTTGCCCTTCAGTGGTTCAGAGAACAAGGGAGGGGCACCTAGGGACCCTACCACAGTGGCAGGTAGCAGTTCTGTAAAGGACTTGGATTGACACATAATTGGTTTTCATTGAGCTTCTTCTATCCTTGGGGTCAGGATTTATTTCACAGTTCATGGAGGCTTTTCTGGGTTCATCTGATTTGTCTAGTGTCTAATGATGGGCCCACCGTATCTATCTTACATGATTTGAGAGGCATTTCATGTTTTCTCCCAAATCGTTTCTCTATCTCTTGATCTTTTTGGTGCTCATAGTAATTCTGAGTCCCACAAACTCCCTACCATCATTTGATATCAACATGTTTGCCATCACCAGCATCACTATTGCCATCGCTATGGTTACCACCATTATCAACAACACCACTGCACCACATCCCCATCATTACTACCATTACTAAGGAGCACACCAGCAAGCAGGACTTCTTAATGGCCTCTGCATCAGAGTTTCTGCCTTGACTGCCTAGATGATGAACTGTGATAAGGAAGAGTAAGAGAAACTCTTTCCTCTCTGGGTTGTTTTTGGTCATGGTGTTTCATCACAGAGCAATGGTAATCCTAACTGAGACATAGTTATAAAACCAGCCTAGTAGGTGGAGCCCTTGAGGCTACCTGAGACACAATGTGGACTGGTGGTGCTGTTGGGTGGCAGCTTTCATACTGTGGTGACTCAGGCAGGAATGGTTCTAGGTTATTGTCCAGTGAATTTGTCATTTTGACTTTTCTTGGTTTGAGATCTGACTACCTTAAACTACTGGGGAAACAGGTGAACTATGCCTATGCCAGTAAATAAACGTACTCAATTATAAATGTGAACTGAAAAGCATCTCCTCATCTGGGGAAAACAAACTTGTACATATCTGAAGTCCTTGGCATTCAAAAGGAAGTGTTTGGTCACAGTGCTGGCTTCCTGGGTCTGTTGGTGAAATCTGATCCAAATTAGACCTTTGTCATCTTGTGTAGCTCAGTGATTTTATGACCCCTCTCTCTTCCAGGGTGACACTGGACCTGCAGGACCACAGGGTCCCAGAGGACCAAGGGGCCCACCGGTGAGTTTTCTTTTGACATTAACTTGCTGCACAGTTCTGCAAAGCTGTTACCATGGTGATGTTGGGTGTTTCACTCTGGTATGATACATGTATTGTTTTAAAATGATGCTCTGTGTCCTAGAGGATGCTAAATAGCCACTGCTCTTTGCCCCAAGTGCCTACCTATATGTGCCCTAGGACAACCCACTGACAGTCTACCCACAGGGACTCCAAGAGCTGCCATACTTCCAGATTGGGGCCATTACATAGTTTTATGTACTACACATGAGTTTCCTATAAGTACCACAACTAGTAGCTTCTATACAGAAACATTTACATCTGTTTATGGATGGAGGCCAGAGGAGGGAAATTAAGGTACCAGCCATGAGGGGAGGCATCCCTGCATCTTCAGCTTCCTAGGGTGTCCAGGGCTATGTGAAGGGACCAACAGGCAGCATTGGAACTCATGGAACATGGTTGGGTGGTTGGCAAAGCCACACATGAGTAAGCCTTGGAGGGGCAAGGCCCCGAGGACTGTGTGTCCTGAGGATATCATGCTATTATTGAGCACAGCTCTGATTGTTGCCTTCATGGACACCACATCCATCATTATCTGTGGGTTGTATGAAAACTTTCAAGGAGTTTCTAACCCCTCACTGGATAGTGTTACTGGTACTTAACAATAATAGAGGCTAACTTTTTCCAAGCATTGCTGCTGGAGCAGATTAATGATTCAACCACCACCCTTAGAATTTAGACATGTAGATTGTTAGTAAGGTTAAGGTAAGATGTTTTTGTTAATGGATTTGAGGTGGAAAATCTTGGGGAACAATTTAAAGTTTATAAAGACACACTTTTAATAGTTGAACAAGGGACTCGTTGAGGTCCACGAACAGGAACAGTGACAGTCTGGCTATTGCTGGCTGATGTACCTTTCTTGCTAGGATAGGTTAATGATCAAATTCCTTGTACCCATTTCTGCCCTCAGCTTCCATATATATTTTTTTTTCTGTTGATGGGTGGGTATACACCCTGAGGATTTAAAGTAGAACTGACTGTTTTTCATATATAAAAGTTTAGATATGTGATTCTTTTAAGTTTTTTTTATAAGATTACCTTTTGAGATAAACACTAAAATGATTGATCCTTTCTTTGTAACTGTAAAATGCAGCCTACCTGTAAAAGAACTGACTGAGAAAAATACCTTGCTTGCTTACACTTGCTATCTATAACAAGTTGCTTGGGTATGAGTGTATGTAGGTTCTTAGGCAACTTGTTTTTCACCTGTAATATGTAAAATACTTAATCATGTAAGGGATATGGAGAACATGCTGTTTTTTTTTTTACTTGTGTTCATTGTAATCATTCACTTGAAAAATGGAATGCAACCACATTGTAATTTTCATACAGCTTCAAAGATTTTCTGGAGTATATAAGCTGTAAAGGAAAAAATTAAGTTAGTTAGAAGGAAAAAATTAAGAAGAGACAGAGGGAAACATCAAGGGAGAAGAACAGAACAGAAAAGGAATAGTGTAGAACAGGCAAGAGAAAGACTAATAAAGAACTAAGTTTTGACCCTCAGAAACAACCTGTGTGTCTATCTGTTCAGTAGTTCACCTGCTCTGCATCTCCTCTTCAGTTTCTCTGGCTGTGGTGTGTGTGTGTGTGTGTGTGTGTGTGTGTGTGTGTGTGTGTGTGTGTGCGCGTGCACGCGTGCGTTTCTCCCCTTTTTTTGCTGGCCCTAGAGAATTAAGTTTTACTCCCTCAGATAGAAAAGTCAAGATGAGTGATTAGTTCACTGACTCCATGGATCCTGTTCAGTATCTGAGCTGCTGAAGGCTGATCCTCACACAGCAATATTAGAGTTGACTGACTATAACTACATTCCTTGGCATAGAGAGGTATCACTCCATCTATGTTTCTGTCTTCATGGAATATTCCACCTATATATACAGTGTACGTGTGTGTGCATGTGTGTATGTGTTTGTGCAAATGTATGTATCCCAAATTCCCCTTACATAAAGACATTGGTCCTATTGAATTCAGGGTCCAACCTATTATACCATAAACTCACTTAACTGATTACGTCTTTGATCATTCTCTTAACAAATTCAAATTCCAAGGGCCTAGGCATTAGCATTTCAACACGTGAATTTAACCCATAATATTCCACATTGGTAAATATTTGGGGTTTACCTATTTCCATTCATACACGTAGGCAAGTCCATAGAGTATGAGCAAAGGTAAAAAATAGGTATCAGGATACCCAGTGTTGTGTAAAGAGAAAAGCCTTGGAAACCCATGAGAGGCAGCTGTGCATGTAACTTAGCATACTATGAACAGTAAACTTTGCTTCTAGTAAGTAAGAGTGCACTCTAAAAGATGGAAAGTGTATCATTTGAAATATGTAAACCATTACATGATTTATTGTCATTGGCAAGTATAGTGTTCCATGGATCACTTTAGCCTGTCACATTTTTATGCCTGTTGCTATAGTTTGGTTGCTAAATGCAGTTGCTAATGTCTAAGTGATGTACTGTGCTGTGACAATGGGATGGATATGCTGTTACTCAAAGTGTGAACTTTTCGGCTCTGCTGCATGCTTCTGGGGCCACTGTTGGACACATGGTGTGTCAGTGTTGTGTGTGTGTGTGTGTACCTCTCTTGTGCATGATCATATTTGCAGATCGATTTCATTCATGTTGTGGTAATTGTAGATAGGTACATCTACAAATTCTTCACTTTGCTTTCTTTAAAATCTACACTCACAGAGGGATGGGTAAAGCTCATGTGATTAATACCTCACAGCTTCAAAGAAAGATGGGAGTGTTCACTGAGCAAAGCACAGATATCATTCGTTTGGTTTCCTCCTGAGACTTCTGACTTATGAAACTACATTATGAATCTGCATGTGCAAAGGCAAGGAATGAAGATGCAGAGATGCTCATAGTTTGCCCAAGATCACACAGCTCATCAGCAATTGATGTCAGCCTTTGGACTCAAAACAGTCTGGGCCAAGAGTCTGAAGTTTAAGACCGTATCTTAAATGTCTATGGACTAGATTGTCTTGTCAGAAAAGTTGTCCTGCATGAAAGGGCTTGAAACAGGAGTTTGGAGACCAGAAGCTTGGGAAGGTGACTACCCAGCAGCATAGTACCCAGAGGGGCTCCTTGTTGATGGATGATAGATAGGTAGGTAGGTAGGTAGATAGACATACATACATACAGACAGACAGACAAACTGACTAGTTCTGTGGCTCAGGGAGGATCTGGTCCTAACATGAAAAGGCCAAAGTTCACAGGGAACTAAAACAGGTGACCACCAAAACTAGTATTGGCACCATGTGCTGATGTCTGGTGGTCCTCCTCCTTCCACTGTGCTAATGTCTGGTGGTCCTCCTCCTTCCACAGAGACAGAGGGAGGACTAGAGCAAGAAGCAGGAGAGATATCATTTCCATAGGGATGAGCCAAAGTACATATTTTTAGAGAGACACAGATGGGTTGGTGGGTGGAGGGAGTATAGGGAGGGGCAGCAGGCAGCACTCACTAGAAGGTCTGAGTGCGCCTGCCAATCAGAAATAATGCTCAGGGCTTCCATTCTGCAGAGATCTCAGGCAGAGCTTGGACTTTTCTCTGTGTCTTGATTTCCTCATGAAATAAGGTTATCTGTGCTGCATGATTTCTGGGTGCATCTGGTGAGATGAGGTGTTGGAATACCCGTGGTCCCATGGGCACATGTTAGACAAAAGGCAGAGACTGTTTTTCTGGTTACTGATCTACAAGTACATCTGTAATGAGGGCAGTAGAGTACAGGGTGAGCTCCATACTGATTATGCTCAGAACTCAGCTTTTCCACTTCTCTCTCAGGTGTGTGGCTTAGCATTTCTGTGCCTCAGTTTCTGCACATGTAAAATGGTAATGACATTTGCATTTGGTGTGAGGAGTGAATGATTTATAAGAGGGGCTGGTGTGTAATATAAGAGGTCCTGGCCGGGGTCAGCTGAAGGTTGTTGACTCTATCAAATTTTGGGGATGTTGACAGCTTCCTGAGTACACAATTCACAGTTGCAAGAGATCATTCAAATCTTGCATTTTCAGGATTAACACCGAATAGATTTTTGTGATGTTCTTGGTCCTTTCAACAAACAGAGAACTCCAGTGTCTGTCACTCACTTGATGCTGGAGATATAAGAGCCACAAGCCACAGACTAAGGGCAGGAATGTGAGCTGAGCAGAGAGAGCATCCCAGTAGGAAGTCTGGTGCGCAGAAAGTGTTGAGCCTTGGGAAGTTGAGCTGTGCATTTTAGGCAATAGGGATTTATTTGGGAGTGAAACGGGGTAGCTAGGACAATTCTTCAGCTTCCTGATATTTACTCTATAATGGATCTTTCTGTATGTGTTAACTTTGACAAATGGTCTCATATAGCTGAGGCGGACTTCTAATTCACTGTGTAGCCGAGGATGACTTTGAATTTCTGACACCCGCCACTACTCTCAGCATGGCTGGAATCACAAGTGAATGCCACTATGAGAAATCTTATTGAGAAGTATTTGCCAAGATTATAAATATGCTTAAAATGACTGTCAAGTTAGAGATTCGAATAGTAGATTCGAGACAGTCAGTCCTAGAACCTGGGATTCTTTCAGTCTCCAACTGCATGACAGAACAAACCAGTGTTTACCTTAGTCCCCTGATATCTTTGTGCTTTAATGTATTCATTGCACTTGTGATCATGCTCTGGGGGAGGCAGTTTGCAATGGGAAGAGCAGGCAGAGCTGCTTCCTCAGACACGCCTTATGATGTAAGCAACTATTCCTGAGTTGGGTTGTGTTACATGGCTATTGTTCATAGCCCAGTCTGTGAGTTGAAGGATGAATGGAAGAATGAATGAAGCTGGTCCTCCCCATTTACTGTGCAGTGCAGTGGGCACCATTCAGTGAGCTAGGCCTTTTCATGCCCACGGACTCATTTCACGCCATAATAATGTTATGAATTAAATATCATGGGTTCCTTTTACAAGTTGAAAAACATCCTCTGCAAAATGAAGTGGTTTTTTTCAGAGAGCCATGCCAGCCTGAGTGAGAACAGCCTGTGTAATTAAGTCATCCACCTGCAGCCACGTTTGCTCCAGTGCCCTGCTTGGTGATGCCCTGGCACAGAGTGCTGGCAGGAATAAACACTTCTGTTTCTCCCACCAGGGTAGCAGCGGATCCCCTGGAGCCCCAGGAGACCCTGGCCGTCCAGGAGCCCCAGTGAGTGCTCATCCCCAGCTTCTTGATGGTGTTGAGGCAAGAAAGGTCTAATGTCACAGGTTGTTTGTTCTCTGTCCCTGAAAACACTGGAGAGTGAATCCTTATTTAAATGGTACGAATAGTCCCGAAGCCAGAGAATCAGAGTATTTAGCTCTTGAAAAGTTTACCATACATTTAACTACCTCGCGCAATCTCTGTTGTCTAAATCATGGATACCTCCAAATATTCAATGTCAAAATTGTATAGTAAGGTTCACAGTGAGTGTCTAATGACTGAAACACAGGGCAGGGTCACACCAAGCAACCTTGATCGTGTCAGGTGACAAGGTGGTATGCAGCCTGGGAACAGAGAGGGGAATCATGGGTAGAGAGCAAGGAAGTTCAATGGTAGGTAGTGGAAAGAGTATGGCAGGTAGGCTCCTGGGCACTGACTAGATTCTGGTTTTGAGGTTCATGCCAGGTCAATGGGGAGACATAATAGGGCAGATGGTTCTTTATGGGTTCTAGGTTTCAGTACGTTCAAGTCTGGGTATAAATTTCCTTCTTGCCAAGCCTGCTCATATTTTTTATTTGCTTGTATTGAGATCTATTCGGGAGCCACTTGGAAGTATAAAAGGTCATTTAAAAATTGGCCAGGACAGTGTGTTAGACAATGCTTTCCATATAATTGCTAGGACTGTAGAAACCAGGGTGACCAGAAACCCACAAAATCCCAGGACGACTAGTCACAGCAGGTAGTCACAACAACAGTATCTGTCATTCTGACAATTCCAGTTGTCTTCACCAGGAGCTTCAATGTAGGATCTGTCAGTCCTACTGAGACACAGTAGATAGGGTAGGGGTGGATCCTGAGGAATGGACCCATGCAGGGGAAGAGCTAGCCCCAGAGGAGCTGACTCACTTGTGGGCACTTGGTGAAAGACAAAAGCATTGGACTGCAAAGGTTGCGACCATCATACCCTGAGCCTTGGGAGCATCACGGGAAGCCATGACCACTTCAGAGAGGCTGCACACATCTAGATCTAGGTGTTGCTTCTAAGACTTCATTCCATAAGATGACACCACTTGAATGGAGAGGCTAGCCTTTGTCTGTGGAGATTTCCCCTCATCTCATCTTCCTTCCCTGACCCTCTTTGATGATAACAAGTTTTACAGACTTCATATCTCTTGCTGACCCATCCTCTCTCCAATGCAGGGAAGGGGTGGGGGTGGGGTGTCAGGGTTCCACAGATTGGGAGTATCATCAAGTTTCTGTATCTGATGGACTCTTATTTGACCTTGAATAATTAATTCCCTGTCTTTCCTTCACAGGGACAGAAGGGAAACAAAGGAGAAAATGGCAGCCCAGGACTTCCAGGTTTTCTAGGTCCCCGTGGGCCTCCGGTAAGCAGAGAACCTAATGGGTCAAGGTGCCTGGATCTAGATGTGACCTGGAGTTTCACTACTGTCCCTGCCAACTCATGTCTTAAGGGCCATTATTTTTTCATGTCATGATGAGATGGTGCGGAGTCAGAGTGCTTCATGATTTAGGAGACGGTTGAGGGCTCATAATTGACATTTCCATGGGATCATCCACTGCTCTAATTATGAGACCTTAGGAAAGTGGTGTAAAATTTCATTATGTGGCTATCGCCTTAATCTAATGGTGTGACAGAATCACTCATTAAATGCTATAGTCCACATAAAGGATTGTGGCAATGTCCAGCCCATTGTAGTGATCAATAAGTGCAGGTGGTTGTGATGGTATTTGTTGGTGCTTGTGGTGGATAGTGCTGGCAATGATGGCCCTGGAACTTGAAGGATGCCTGTAATGATTGTGAAGATGAACAATTTTGTTTGGGTCACAGGGTCAGAACGTATAGTGTAGGTGATTGATTCAAGAGCACAGTATATACCTTTGTACCTATCTGGAGTTTTAGTCTGGGTCCCCTGACTTGACCTTGTAGTGCATATTGAAGCTGTTAAAGGGATAGTGAGCACTCATTCATAGCCACACTGAAATCATTGGAGTGTGCTGCAGGCTCTGGCCTGCACTGATGGATGGATAAAGGTTGTATGTGACACTTCACGATGGAAATGCTCCCATAGTCCTGCATATACCCTCCAGTTTGATTCTGCCCTTTCCATGTGACCACAGGGCCAGCTGGTTCCATCCTCTCCTCGTGGAAACCTGTCCACTGTTTTCCACTTCTGTTCCAAGATGTGCATGGATGGTTTCTCTAGGCACATGCATTAGCTCAATTGTTTCCTTTTCCAGTCCTGGTTTATAATTTGGCTTCCACTCAGCAGCCAATTATGTACTTTCTGCAAAAATGACTCCTTAATCATAAAAACAGATGAATTATCCAGCTTTGGTACATGCTAGTCACTGTACTTTACATATCTCAATGAAAATAAGTGTCACTGTAACCTATGACATAGATGACGTGACTCCTCTTACTTTAGAGATGGGTAAACTGAAGCATAGTGAACTTAAGGGATTAGCAAGGAGGTCATCTAAGGTCAGAAAACCAATCAATAGAAGAATCAATTTAAAGTCAGAACCCACCATCTTATTTAACACATTGTCCCCTATTGATAAGAGTGGCCTCCCTCACACTAGACAACTGGTAAAATTATCTTAAAGACATGCTTAGTACAGATACATCAACCCATTGACAAAGAGCCCAGAAGCAGAGTTTGTTCACAGGCTAGGGCAATTCTCTACCTTCTCCTGCATAAATTGACCAGAAGGCCGCATGTGGGATGGCCTTGTCAGGTAGACTATTTGGACCACTGATTGTTGTCTTTTCTGGAACGTGATGTATGAAATGTCTGTCATGAAGATTGACATGTGCTGGGCTGATGCTGTTGAGCCCCCCTGACCTCATGTTCTTTTTTCACAGGGAGAAGCAGGAGAGATAGGAGCTCCAGGCAAGGAGGCAAGTATTACCCACCCCTGCCCTTTCCACTTGGTGGCCCTTTCCTGTGGAAACCACAGATAGGTGATAAGGCTGAGAAGTAAGTCCTGAGCTTATCAAAACCCCTCTACCAGCATCAGTGTGCTTTTGGGACTGGGGGCTTACATTTTAACTTCACAAAATCTCAGGTTATACAGCCACCAGGGACACCAGGTAGAGGACTCTATCTCCTTAGCCACCCTCCTTCAGTATCATTGTCAACAAATCCTTCCATCTTCGTCTTTGTGATGCTTCTCAATTCTGTCCATGGAGCCTGTCCAGTCCTGAGTCCTTTTCTCCAAGGACCACTGCTGTCATCTCCCTAATGGTTTCCTTTGTCCAACCATGACCTTCTACAACAGCTGGAGATCTGTGGGACAATGATATTTCATGCCACTCTACAGCTCAAATGGCAGTTGTGATCTCCCCTTGCAGTGCAAATGGCCCCCGAGGTGTCCTGGTCCTTCTCATTTTTCTTCTTCCTATCAGCTCCATCCACTCTGGTCTGTTCCTGAAATACTAAATTACTTTATAGGGCCCCCTCTTTTTTTTCCCTAAATGCCTTCATTTCTACTATCCCTTTTCCTTCTCCTGTGGACTTCTGTGGATTTCTGTAGACTTCTGTGGACTTTGTGGACCACCAGAGGAAAGCACTTATTGACCTGCTCTACTGGTCACCTGCTCTGTTCTGTCCCAGAGAAGACACTAAGTGTTCCATGATGAAGGAGTAGATGGACAGAAGTAGAGAAAAGACTTTCAGGGAAATTGCTCATGTGTATATCAAAGCCTGCATTCTTGCCCTGAAAGAGAACACCCTTGTCACTGTGTGCCTTTGGACCACTGTTAGAAGTGATTGCCTTCTGTGAGGCTGGATCAAATATTCCAAATCTGAGTACCCTATGCTTTGGACCCAGGCATAGCTTGTCACTCACTAGACCTGCTCCTCACTTGTTGACCAGTACTTGCTCTTGCTTACTGGGTTGAGTTGGAGGTAATAATACCCCAGCTCCCATTTCTCAGGGTTGCCTCTACTCTGTGAGCTTTCAGTTGGGCTGCTGTGTATGTGAGTTCTCTCTACCTTTTCATTGCCCCCCAGAATAAAATTTGGGCTAACCAGGCCTAGCAAATTTTCCTTTAACCTGACCCGCATTCTCTTTCAAATGTGACTTCCTCCTTTTTGGTGGGCTATACACAAAGGGCCCTTTTTAAAATACAGATTTGACTTTTAATTATGTGTAACCTGTGTGTGTGTCTTTGGGTGGATATGTGCAAGTGAGTACCCTTGGAGGCCAGAAGAAGATATCAGATCCCCCAGAGCTGGAGTGACAAGTTACTGTGAGCCCTCTGAAAAGATGCTTGGAACTGAGATCAATTTTCTGCAAAAGCAATAAATGCCCTTAACTCCTAAGCCATCTCTCCAGATCATGTATGCATTCTGAATGTATACTGTGTCTATCATCTACGACAGGCTAGGCTGTACTGGTTGTAGCAGTGGCAAACCTTGGGGTTGGCATATTTTGAATACCTGCAAGTGCAGGGTGTGTAGCACAAATTCTAATTGGTTTTAATAATAAAAACCCAGATTCAGATATTGGGGTAAATGCTGAAAGATCAGTAAAGGAGCCAGCCACTAGAGAGACTTCTTACTTCTACCGAATCCTCAGGCTGAGGGGGGGGGGGGGCGAGATCCTCTCTCTATGAATCCCCAGACTGAATGGACTGAGATCCTGTCTCCACCTCCCTTATATTTCTGTCTCCACCTCCTTAGTACTGGGATTAAAGGTGAGAGCCACCCACCATATGGCTCTGTTTCTCTTTTAGACAGATTCAATCTCATGTAGCCCAGGGTGGCCTTGAACTCCTGATCTTCCTGCTTCCTCCTCCCAAGTGCTACTATTAAAGGTGTGTGCCACCACTGCCTGGCCTCTAGTGGCTAGCTCTGCCCTCTGTTCTTCAGTCAAGCTTTATTTGTTGGAGCACAAACACAATATCACCACAAGGGTAGGTTTTGGGATAGGAATATGGTGCCCTCGTTTAATAAATAAACATAGGCCCTGCTTGCCAAACTTTTGCTGCCTACGGATGAGCAAACAAGCATGTCTGTGTTCCCACATCTGGGAAGAAGAAAGCTAGGTGGCAGCTGGAAGGAAGGTGACTTCTGTCTGAGGGTAGATATTGGTCAGAGACCACACTGCCAAAGCTTCTCAGAGGGGATATCAAGAGTCTGGAGGAGAGGAAAATGAAGGAGGGATGGAAGGGAAGAAAGTAGGGAGGGAGGGAAGGAGAAAGAGAAAGAAGGAGGAATGGAGGGAAGGAAGTGATATTTCATGTGGAGAGGATGGCAGTATCATAGGTTGAAAGGAAATCAATGTCTCAGCAGTACGAAGTGTGGGGATATGTCTTTTATTCCTCATGTGACTCTCCCCATACCCTGAGAGGGCTGTGAGAACATAGCATTAGCTGATTTTTTTTTCATATGTTGGGTGAGAAGAGAGAGCTTTCTCTGGGTAGGAAGTCTGAGGCCAGGCCAGGTCATCTAGGATGAAGGGTCCAGGGACAGATGGTAGGCAGAGGCTGTGGAACTGCAGAGCAGCAGGCTCTCTGCTTTGGGAACCTAAGGTTACTATGTTTGGCTGTGGAGGGGTGAGCCAGAACATCAGAGGTGATGTTAGCTCATCCAAAAGGCCAGGTTGTGGAAGGCCCAGGGGTGTTCCAAGGCGAGTTGGGTTTTTCTCGAGAGAAGTAGAAGAAGACATCAAAGAAGCCACACCATTGGCTCATGTTGTCCCAGATCAAGAATGGACAGGGTCAGGAGTAGCGGAATGAAGAGGAAGAGGTTTGATTGCCTATCTAGACTGATCTGGTAGGAATTCGGGGGAGGGGAGGCGGGCTTTTTTTCTCTAATCTCCCTTTCCCCCAACAAGTGCTGTGTAGAAAAATCAAGAAAGGCAAAGATGGAGGCAGAGATGGTTGTGGTGAAGTGACTCCTGTCCTGTTATCCCCATTGCAGGGTGCTCCTGGGAAGCCTGGAGAGCCGGGATCCAAAGGAGAGAGGGTAAGTGGGGGATGTGCAGCCATCTGAGCATGCTCAAGGTGACCTTCCTCCAGTCGCAAGGCTGGAATTTATTCAGGACAGTTAATAAGCAGCCCAGCTGAACTGCCGTCCCCTGCAGTGACTTTCCATGAAACAGCTCAAGCCCTTCAAGCAATAGGGCTCTTTTCTCCCAATAGTACCATAGTCAGTTTTCTCTCTTGTTTCTTTTTGGTTGTTATTTTGAGGAATAAAATCATGACCGTAATTATCAATGCAAGGCAAGTGTTGGGAGACTCTGACAGATTCCATGCTCACCATGTGTGAAGGGCGCATGCAGGATGTGCCTGGCTCCCTAAGTGCCAATTTGCTGCGAGCCAGATTTGTCACTGGAGGTGACAAGGGAACAGATTTTCCCATAATGAGTCGCCTTGGCGCCACACTCTGAAAGCCTTTCTTTACATTTCATTTCTCCAAAAACCAACAGGGGAGAGTCATTTTTTTTTTTTTTCTTGTGGAAGTGCTAGGGTGGGGGCAGGGAGCGTTCTCATGCTGATGCTCACACTCACAGGCTCTTGCTCCATTCGGGGTCTGCATGGCTGGTTTGCCCACAGTCCTGTGTCTGGTCAGCTGTCAGGATGTTGTACTACATGGATGGTACCCGACTCTCTCCCCCTCCCCCGCCCGCCCCATGCTTGTTTTCCGTGGTCCTGCAAAGAATTTATCTCAGCTTTCTTCACAAGTTGGATGGGTAGTGAGCTGGCAGGCTTTCCTGCAATTTAGGAAGAGAAAAATGGAAGTGGTCTCTGGCATTCTTCCCTTCCCCTCCTGTTTCTCCTTCTGATGACTTTGTTGCCCCTGTCCTGTGGCTGTTTGATCTTGAATATTGGAACCTTGTACTTGCCTGCCACTGAAATGATTTCCTCCTGAGAGTGCCACTCCAGGGTCTTTTGCCAAGGAGTTTGGGCATGAGTCCTGGCTCAGAGCCAGGGCATTCAGCCCACAGACAGGAAGCTGTTCTTCATACACAATAAATAGCTAAGGAGCTTGTCTGTCCTCTGGTACGTGGTTCCATGGAAGCTTGCCACCAAGCCCTTAGATTCCTTATTCCTTCATCCTGGGAATGTTTAAAATAGGGAATCAGGGCTTGGAGAGATGGCTCAGTGGTTAAGAGCACTGACTGCTCTTCCAGAGGGCCTAAGTTCAATTCCCAGCAACCATGTGGCAGCTCACAATTGTCTGTAACTCCAGCTCCAGGGGACTCGGTACCCTGATAACCCTCACACAGACATGCATACAGACAAAACACCACAGCACATAAAATATAAATAAATAATAAATAATCGTTAAATACATAAATAAAATAGGGGATCATATCTTTTCATAGCAAAGTGATAGAGATAGGAGGGTTGTTAAATAGAAAGGCTGTGCCACATGTGTGATGGTACCTGGCATCCAGGTAACTCCGGAACAGGGTATTCTAGACCTCTGAATCCAAGATCATCCATTGGATTTCAAGACCCCCATGAAGTACATCAGACCTGGAAAACTGGAGCAACCCCCTTGGGTTTGCCTTAAATTATAATGCAAAAAAGTCATTGATACTTGGATTATTGTTGAAAAATTGAAAGCCATGCAGGGGCCTGGTTAAAAAACAGAAATTACAAGCATGAATGCACTAGAACTCAGGTATCCCTCCCACCTCGCCTCAAAGCTCCCCTTCCTGTAATGCTGTCTTTCATTCTGGGGTCTGTGTACACAGAGGAGGGTGTTCCAAACATGCATGTGCCTTCACCTTTGTCCTCCCTGATTCCAGCACATCATACCTTCTCCGTACCATGTTCCTGTCATTCCTTGTTTTAGCATGCACAATAATGGCATTTCAGAACCATGAGCATGCTCTAGTACATCTCAGAGGCTCCTGTCATGCCCGTGGGCAACACCACATGTGTGGTTCCATCTTGATCCTCCTTTCTTCTCCTTCCCCTCCCTTTTTGTGATGTATCACAGTAGTTGTGGCTCCATTGTCCTCTGATGGCCTTAATAAGACTACTGTGTGTTCAGACCTAACTAGCCACAGAAGCTTGCTGTCCAGACACACAGTAGTACATAAGAGCAATGACTGGGCCGTCTGCCCTGAGGTTGCTGTGCCCCAAATCACTGACCCAGAATTGTAGGATCTGATTCACTTGTCAGGAAAGGACCCAGGGAGTGCACCACAGAGTGAGCCTGTCAATCCTCCATGGACTTGCTGGAGCTGAGGGGAGGCTGGCAAAGAGAGGCTGCTGAGCTAATAGACTGTCTCTCCTATTGACAGAGGCCAAACCCACTCTAGGAGTGTAGTGACAGCTTGGCCTCAGTTTCCACAGCTTGGCAGCTTTCTCCAGGGATGCACATTTGTGGTTTGGCCTGGGACTAGAAAATTCTCTCTCTCTCTCTCTCTCTCTCTCTCTCTCTCTCTCTCTCTCTCTCTCTCTCTCTCTCTCTCTCTCTCTCTCTCTGCATGTACATGTGCTGTGGTAAAGTAGATTGAATGTAGGGCCTTGTGCATGCTAAGGAAGTACTTTATAACTGAGCTATATCCCTTGACATTGTAGTTTGTGACTTAATAGGTCTCACTTAAGGTGTCCAGGCTGGCTTTGAACACACTGCAGGCTGGCTGGTCTTAAACTGCAATCCTTCCACCTTGGCCTCCTAAGTAGTTATAATGACAGGTCTATGTCACTAAGTCCATGAAAATTCTTCCTTTTTAAAGATTGTATAAAATGACAGCTGTGTTTCTATCCTTTTCCTTGTTACATGTTATATATATATCTATATCTATATCTATATCTATATCTATATCTATATATATATATATATATGGTATATGGCATATGTGTGGTGTGTGGGTGAACGCATCTGTGAATGTGTACATGTGTATGTTCAGGCCAGGGGTTGGCATTGGCTGTCTCTCTCAATCACTCTCCATTGTTTGAGATTATAGGTTCTCTCATCGAATCCAGATATTACCAAATTGTTAGGCTGGCTTCCTAGTCAGCCCCAGGGTTCTGCCTGTCTGTGGCCCCAGATGTAAGCAGTCACACTTGGTTTTTGTGTGGGTACTTGAGATCCAAATTCAGATTCTCCCACTTGTGAGGCAGACTACGGAGTTGAGTTATCTCTGCAGTCCCCTCCCTGTCATCCTTAGAATTACCTACTTATGGAGCCTTTCTCAATATTTTATGCCCACAAAGAAAATTGGTGGATATTTTTATTCTTCTCCAACTTTTGCATACTGTGGACACTGTTCTACAGTTTGAACTTTTCATATAATAATGATACCTGGTGGCCGGTCCATATAGTCCCTGACGAGCAGCCCCAGTGCTGACAACTGCAGTGTGTTCTGTGGTATGAGAATGCCAGTATGCCTTGCTGCTCCTATGGTGTCATCCCTGTTAGTAGCTTATTTAGTGTGGGTTTGAAAATAAAAGTTCTCCTGAACTTGCACACATACTGTGTAAGGTAGGATTCTATTTTGGGGCTCCCTTGCCATGTTTTGTATAATCAGGACTATGGGTGGGATAATTCTGGGCCCTTCTTATTGGAGTTACCCATGACTCATTTCAGTACTGAGACCCCACCCCCACCCCCACCCCCGTGAGACCCATCTATCCCTGCCAGGGCCCCAGCAGGAAGATGATGGTGCCTTGGGCTGCAGCTTGCGTATCCAGGCCAGTTTCCAGCACATACCCATTTGCTGACATTCTTCTCTCCTATTTAGGGAGACCCTGGAACCAAAGGTGACAAAGGATTACCAGGCGGGAAGGGCCAGCCTGGAGACCCTGGAATCCCAGGCCACAAGGGTCATACTGGCCTGATGGGTCCCCAAGGACAACCAGGGGAAAGTGGCCCTCCTGGGCCTCCAGGGCCACCTGGCCAGCCAGGATTTCCAGGACTTCGGGTAAGGATGATGATAACATTTCAGGCACAGATTCCATGAGAATGGAGGGAAAGCAGAGTCTGTGACCTTCAGGGTCTATGGCATGCAGGTACCAGGCTTCTGGGGACTTGCTAGATGGCAGTGGGCAGGGTACTCCCCCTCTCTGAGGCTATCCTATTGAGAAAATACTCTTTAGACTTGTTAGGATGAAGTGATGTGATGTGTGTAACTCAAGAGGTGCTCAGAAAGAGATTCTCTTCTTTGTTGTGCCCTCCACCCCAGGGATGATGAATTGCAAGGCTTCATTTCATAGGCTGTAAATCCCTTTGGTCTTGGTACCCTGTGCAGAGGTAATTGAGAAGATGAGATCTCAGTGGTCCAACCTGCATTGTAGGGGGTTCACCATCCATTTGTGGCAGGCTTTGACTTTCTTCTCCATGCTGTCCTTGGCACTGAATGTCAGCAGAGAGCCTGGTTAGTGTCTTCTCACATAGGTCATTCCAGTGGCCAAACTCTTGTTTTAGCCTCTCTTGGATCACAAACACAGGTTAGCAGCTAGATAACAAGAGCTGAACTCTTGATGGGGTTTGTTGTCCAGTCCCCGTGACTGCCTCTTCTCCTCAGCACCAAACTTTGTCATCTGGAAAATTATATG
Source organism: Peromyscus eremicus (assembly GCF_949786415.1). Classification (NCBI taxonomy): domain Eukaryota; kingdom Metazoa; phylum Chordata; class Mammalia; order Rodentia; family Cricetidae; genus Peromyscus; species Peromyscus eremicus. Next base: position 30,687,748 of record NC_081436.1, read on the forward strand.
TTCGCTAAGCACAGACGTGGTTGCTCCCTGTCCCTGCCAGCGCTGACACTCCATGGTTTCACATGGAATCTTGGTCCCCAGAGCCTGCCCTCCTGGATAAGTCCAGGGGAAATCAAAACGACTCAGTTGGCATCCAAAACCCCCATGAAGCCTTGCCAAGCTCTGTGTGTCCTGTGCTGTGTGGGAGCAATGGACCATCTGAGGCTTTTACAGCTGAGGTTTCTGGCCAGATAAGAGTAAGAGAGCAAGGGAATGGAATCTATTCCATGCAACTTGTTGGGCTGATAGAAGCACAGGGGGCCCCACTCTAGAGGGGAGTGCTACCCTACAGGAGTCACACAGGAAAGGGTGGATCCTGATAGGGCATAGAGAATCCTTTCCTAGACCCTTCTGAGAACTGTTGTCAGAATGTGAGCATTCAACCTTTCCTGTAGATAAATTCCTCAGTTTCCATGGATCACTCATTTGTATGTGGCCAGTATAGACTTGAACAGGACAGATCTGGCCCTGGGGAGTATAGGGACAAGATACCAATCAGGAGAGTAAAACATGAGCTTGTGTAGCAGGCTGCCTATAAGCTATGTTCTGGAGGTGGGCAAGCTTTTGAGGACATACTGTCTAGACCCAATGTGGGGCTGGTTTTATGAGCATAATGGTTTGTACTAGGAGGAAATAACTTGAAGAATAAATAAAGGTCTTGAGGGAAGGACATTATAGATCTGAGAGCCTAAGGTCTAAGCTGCTCTGCTGATGATATGGCATGGTCTGAATGGCAGACAGGAAAGGAATGGGCTGCATATGTGGAATGGGGTAGACAGAGGGTATGATTTGCCCATATCTGTGCTGCTCACCAGCTTCTTGATTTGGGGGGTGACACTGGGGTCTTTGATGAGAGTTACTGGGAAGACAAGTAACTCTGCTTCTCCCCTGTCTTAGTGTTTTATTGCTGTGAATAGACACCATGACCAGGGCAACTCTTATGAAGGAAAACATTTAATTGGGGGTGGCTTATAGTTCAGAGATTTAATCCATTAACATCATGGCAGGAAGCATGGCACAGGCAAATATGGCACTGGAGAGGTAGCTGTGAGTTGTACATCTGGATCATCAGGCAGCAGGTAGGGCAAGTGAGCCACTGGGCCTGGCTTGAGCTTCAGAGACCTCAAAGACTCTCCACCTCCCCCCAGTGACATATTTCCTCCAACAAGGCCACACTGACTCCAAGGCCACACCTACTAATAGTGCCACTTCCTATGGGCCTAATGGGGGCCATTTTTACTCAACTACCACACCTCCATCCTAGGGCGAGTCTCCATCCATTGACACCCTGCGGCGCCTCATTCAGGAAGAGCTTGGGAAGCAGCTAGAAGGTAAGTAGCTGGACTTCATTGCAGCTTCCAGGGTAAGATCCCCAGGGAACAACTGCTGCTTTCATCATTAAGTACCAGGACAGCACTCTGGGGGCAGGCTAATGTGGAGCCGCAGGCTTGAGAGGTTCCTTGAAGGCCCAGCCTTACTTAAACTGAGGCCTTACTCTCCAGAGCCTCCCTCAAATGGGCCTGTAGCTTCTGCCTTGTCAACTCTAGTGAAGGTGACTCCTAGTGAATGATGACAGCATGTATCACCATCTGCTGTGACTCTCCCTTGCCCCTTGGGAGTCTAGCTGGACATGAATGGGCTATGGATGAGGGAGGTGAGGGAAGGAGGCAGGAGATAGTCTGGAGAAAGTGTAAGCCCCACTGGGCAGGGCAGGTCTGAGGACTGACCGAGAGTTCCAACTTCTACCTCTTGAGTGTTAGAACTGTTAGTGATGGAATGGCTTCTGCTCTAGTGCAGTGCCAGCCCCTGGTTTTAAATGGATCTGGGACATCCGCTGGGACGAGTCCCCTTTTCCAAGCAGCCTTTGAGGAGGAAACATCAACTTCCACTAAAAAGAAGAAAATCAAGACCCTGAAAAGTTCAGCAAATGACCGAGGTCACTGAGGTGGACTCCGTAGAGCCCTGGAGCCTTGTGAAGGTGCAATGGCAGAGGGAGTCAATGAGGCTGTGAGAAGTCCCACCTCTTACCTATAACATGAATAAAAAAATCTGGAGCCAGATATTGGAGTGAACGCTGAAAGATCAGAGAAGCAGAACAAGCCACAGCCAACCTCACCTCGCCAACTCCTCAGCTGATCTTGTTTCCTCAGACTGAAAGCCTCTGAGTCCTCAGCTTGGATCTCAGCTGAAGTGTGGCTAAAAAGCTTCTAGTTCCTGGTCCTCATGCCTCATAGACCTTTCTGCTTCCTGACATCACTTCCCTGGGATTAAAGGCGTGTGTCCTTCCCCAGCGAAGACTTGAGATCTCAAGTGCTGGGATTAAAGGGTGTGCCATCACGCCTGGCTCTGTTCCAGTGTGGCTTTGAACTCACAGAGATCCAGAGGGATCTCTGCCTCTCCAGTGATAGGGTTAAAGGTGTGTGCCACCACGCCTGACCTCAATGTCTAATTTGGTGGCTGACTCTGATACCCAGATAAGTTTTATTGGGGTACACAAATAAAATATCACCACACTTACCAACCAAAATGCCAGTCCTTATCCTAGTCACTCCACACACTGGACTGGCATTTGGATCCAGTTCTCTCTGACTATAAAAACTTAGGTGGTTCTTGTCAACTGCTAGGTGAGCACTGGATCCCTTGTCCATCAGGAAAATGAGCCCACCTACTTGGAGCTCTAGATTTTAAATTAATTCTGTATTGCCTGTATCACAGATGAATAAGCATCATTATTAACAGCTCACTCACCTCTTCAGTTGTAGATGAGGGACCTAGATACCCAAAAGATAAAAGTCAATAAATAGCTTTGTGTAAGCCACTTAAACATTCCAGGCCTCAGTTTCTCTAACTGACAGGCTCCGTGACTGTTATTGCTGCTGCTTTCATTACAAACACCAATCATGCGGCTATCTCCAGAGCCAATGCTACTGTATTGTTAATATTGTTATTAATTATCACTATTACTGTGGATTCTGCAGTGGTCCCACAGAAGTGTGTGTACAGGAGCTGTCCCTTGTCCTGTTGGTTTTGTTGCTTATTTCTAGCTTGTAGTGAGTTGCCATGCTGTCCCTCATCTTCGATCCATTCTTCATAAACATCTCTGATTTTCCTATTCCATAGCCAAACTTGCCTACCTCGTGGCCCAGATGCCTCCCGCACACATGAAGTCCTCTCAAGGCAGACCTGGGCCCCCAGGACCCCCTGGAAAAGATGGGCTCCCGGGCAGGACAGGCCCCATAGGTGAGCCAGGCCGGCCTGGCCAAGGGGGTCTGGAAGGACCCTCTGGACCAATGGGCCCCAAAGGTGAGTGAACAGCATTTCAGAAACTGAGGGCTGAGTGGGGACTCGGTGTGGGGTGCATACCCGGCAGAGCCTGCATTATTCATCCTGTTTTCCTTCCCATCAGCTCAGCAACACTGAATTTTGGCATCGTGTAATTTTTTTTCATGCATTCTAGATTTTCATACTTGACAGTTTTGAGAAATTATGCCAGGAAGATTGAACCTGTTTTCTCTTACTTTCTCTCCTTCTCCCTTGCTCAAGTTACAGGGGTGGTGCAAATATTTTCTTCTTCCCCCACCCAGTTGGAACTGTGACTGAGTGATATGACATTTAATCTCCAGGCAATGGATATTAAATGTCAGCTTTAAAATCCAACCAAATGACTTTGAGCTACAGCTAAAATGGGCACTAACTGTCTGGCTGTCTGGCTAGCCTATCTGAACAATGGAGCTCTGGACAATCGGAGGCTCTCCCTCAAGTGGAAGAGCCCGTCCCAGGTTACCCAGTGGCAAGAAGGTCAGAACGCTTTCCTTGCAGGTGAGCAGATCTGAAGTGCAGGGAGGAAGGACTAGGCTCCAGACTTCCCAGCCTGGGGTCCACTCCCTTCTGGTGGATGAAGTTATGGGTTCATTTTGGTGACCTCAGGCTAGGGAAATGGATGAACCTACCATCTTCTCTTTTGATTGCTCATATCCTTATGATTATTTAGCCATCCATCCCCTGTGGTATTTCTTCCATTTAAAGGGTTTTTGTTAAATTTGTGTGCTCTTGACTATTGCACAAAATAACTGTCTATAGGAAGCATAATTTATAGACTACATTGGTTTGTGGCAGAATAGTGACCAATTTAAAACAGTGAAGACAAGGAGCTAGAGAGATGGTTCAGTGGTTAGGAGCTTTTGCTGCTCTTGGAGAGGACATGGGTTCAGTTCCCAATACCAACATGGCTGCTCACAGCTGAAGTTCTGGGGTATCCAGTGCTATCCTCTGCCCTTCTTGGGTACTAGGCATACATGTGGTACATGTTGAATTCATGTGTTTATCAACCCAGTTCCTTCTTCATGAAGGTTTGGATGAAAAACTTTGAGTACACTGGCAAGGACACCAATAATAAGGGCACACATGCAGACTGATGTGTGTGTGTGAGTGAAGACACCAATAACGAGCACACGTGCAGACTAGTGTGTGTGTGTGTGTGTGTGTGTGTGTGTGTGTGTGTGTGTGGACACCAATGATGAGGGCACACATAAAGACTGATTGATATGTGTGTGAGTGAGTTGTGTGTGTGTGAACTTAGTGTGTCTGAGGATGTGTTCAGGAGAAAGTATCTGCTTCCTTTAGTGTTTGCATGTACATATTTTTAGTCTGAAAAATATGCCTCGGTGTGTGTATGTGTGTGTATGTGTGTGTGTACGTGTGTACACATGAGAGATGGGGTATTTTACAGGAGTAGATGTGAACAGGCTGGTGTGAGTTGAACGCTTCTGTGATACTGGGTTGCATCTGTGCCCTGTGGGTTGGAACTTGCTGTCTCTACTCTCATCATGAGTCTGCACCACTCAAGGTGTATAAATTCTTCCCACCAGGTGAAAGAGGAGTCAAAGGTGACCCTGGCACACCTGGAGTTGGCCTCCGAGGAGAGATGGGTCCCCCTGGAATACCAGGTATGAAGGTTCAGTGTCTCAGGCTGGGTGAACATCAACCATAGAGGCAGGGGGCACACAGCGGTACCCCTGCTTATGGGAAGAGAAGGAGCTGGGCCACTCTAAGCAGAAACATGAGCTCTCATTGTTTAATGAAATATTTCTCAAGTCCTCAAGGTATACCTCCTAAGTCAAAAGTCTCAATCACTTATTTATTGTTTCAAAATAACCAGAAGAAAGGATATTGGTGTTTCCAACATAAAAATATGATAAATATTTGGGATGGTATAGAAGCTAATTGTGTGTGGATTTGTTTGGTTTGGATTTGTTCATTACATATTGTACCCATGTCCTGAAAAGAAATCACACTGGGGGCCTGAACATTTGGCTCCGAGATTAGGAGCACTGTCTGCTCTTGTGGAGGAACTGGGTTTGATTCCCAGCACTCACAGGGCAGCTCACAATATCTGTGACTCCAGTTCCAGGGGATTTACTGCTCTTTCCTGGTATCCCCCAGGATGGAAGCACATGGTACACATACATACATGCAAGAAAAACAGAATGTACATAAAATATAAATAAATATCCATCAAAAAGCAAATCATGCCCCAGAAACATACAGAAGTATTATGTTCCAATTAAAAATAATAAATGACCAAATATGAGAAATAGTCTGAGGGGAGAGAGGGATTGGCATACGCTAAATGAGCCTAGGCATGTTGGAGATACATCTCTCTTTAGGACTTTCCTTCTACGCCTCAACTCACCTGAAGTGGTAAGACTCCCCACTGGCAAGGTGACATTCGTCTTCTTAAACCCCACACCCATTCATGCCCCATTAGCCTTTCTCAGAATATGCCCAGGGAACCTTAACCAAAGGTTCAGCCAAAGGTGAGCCTCCTGAGGCTCAGGGGTTGTGCAGTCTTGGGACTTTTACTTCTGAAACCTGGAAATAACAAGGAAAACGGCAACTGGTCAACCACCATGCCTGATGTCTGTATTGGGAGAGCTCCTGAGGAGGCAGCAGCTGTCACCCTAGAAAGGAGGTGTGAGTGTAGAAGACCTTCAACTCTAGGTTGTCAAATTCTACCTCACAAGCAGTCATGTGCAAGCATGTGTATGTTTTTAAGTGTGTGTGTGTGTGTGTGTGTGTGTGTGTGTGTGTGTGTGTGTGTGTGTGTTTGGGAGGCAGTGCTAGAAATTGAACCTAGGCCTCATGCATGTTCTACCATCGAACCCTTCCCCCACCCCATCCCCGAGGATTCTACTTTTAAAATTTAACTCTTAACTTTTATGCTTACTCTGAATCATTTATGAACATTTGACCTATTTTTAATTTAACTTTAGTTTTATTCTTCTATGATTTTCCAAATTTGCTACAGTTGGACACGTGTTCTTATGTTGATTAGAGATGATGGTTTGACATAAATATTGTTTATATCTTGCTGAGTTTCAAATAGAATGTAATAGGAATACTATTCTGAAATAGGAGAACTTGTAGGAAAGGGAACAGAAGGGGCTGTGTGTAGAGTATCTGGTAGGTTACACCAGTGTGAGGTTGAATCAGGGACCATCCTCAGGGCATCCCAATGGAAGGCATGATTAGCACTGCTGAAACAAGGACTTCTCACAGGCAGAGCTGTGCATTAAATAACTCTTGCCAGACCATCAGTAGAGTTCCTGAATTCTAAAGACACTCACAATGGAAAGGTTCACATCTTGTTTACTTTATTAAAAAAATACTTTGACAGAGTGCTAAGAAGTGAAGGAAAATGTGACATCCCCAAGTTGGCTGCCACATCTAGCACCAAGCTTCCCAGTTGTTGAGGCAAAAGAGGGAGCTAGATTAATTACCTAGGATACCATAGCACTCGGTAAGTGTAGGCATAGAAGTTTATTTATAAGTAATAGTCTCTCAGTCTAAAGGGAGTTTTTGGACTCTACAATGGCCAGTTATGTATATCCTGGATGCTATATTTTTCACTTGGTATAGTAAAATAATGTAGTTCAAGTATCTGGTTCAAATTTAGCATGCAGATAAGACTGAGAAAAGATAACAGATCTCAGACACTTTGAATGTTGAATTATACAGGGTCATCAGGTGTCCCTATAAGGACAGGTACACTGGGCTGAAGCTCACTATTTTGGCATCCCACTCAGAATTCAGATGTGTTATGTAAGAGAAGAGGGCCCTGCTTTCTCATTTGACTGGAATGGAAAGCTTACACCCCAATGGACCATACTTTCCCTTGTCTATTTCTCCTCCATGGTACCTGGATTCCTTCCCCAGCTCAGACAGTGAAGATGCATTTCTGCTGTTCTACCTGATGCTCACATGGGCCATTCTCTCTCTCAGTCTACAGCATCAGGCAGAGGATAATCTCTCTGAATACATGTTGAATCCTATTTCATATCATGTAGTCACAAAGATTACAGGGATCTTTCGCTCCTGGATATAAACCTTCTTCTGAATCTGAATGCCTTCTGTTTCTTTTGCTTCTTGGTCTAGGTCAACCTGGGGAACCCGGCTATGCTAAAGATGGACTCCCAGGAAGCCCTGGCCCTCAAGGAGAGACAGGACCAGCTGGACATCCTGGTCCCCCAGGCCCTCCCGGCCCTCCTGGCCAGTGTGACCCCTCCCAGTGTGCTTACTTCGCCAGCCTTGCTGCCCGGCCAAGTAATGTGAAGGGCCCATAGAAGATTCTAGAACATCAAAACACTACTATGGATTTCTGAAACTTGAACTCGGAGCTCAGTGGGAAGCCAGAAGCCTTGAAACATTTCAGATCCTTTTTTTTCTCTCCTCCCCTTTTCTCCCACCTTTTCATCCTGTTTCCCTCCCTCATACTCTTGCCTGCCTACCCTCAGTTCTCTCTTCCCTTCCTCAGAGACCTCACAGTTATTAAAACCAACAGATGCTGTCAGTCAGATTATTATTAATATTGTTATTATTTGTTATTTCAAATGCTAATGGTTCTGGGGGAGCATCCTCGTGGACAGGAAGTGGTTTCCTGGCTCAGCTCCCCTGTCAGCAGTAGCAGAAGTGTGGCAGCCAATTCTGAGGAACCCTCGGTGCTATGCAGCCCTGCCCACACACTTGCTGAATTTACCTCTTTCCTGGAAAGGAAACTTTAAGGGATTGGAGCCCATGAGCTTCTTTTCTCAGTGTGCCTAGAGATGGCCCAGGGAAAAGTAAGTTTGGAATCCCCACCTCCCAGGAGAGACTTGAAGCAGAAAGAGGAAGAATTTGCAGCCTGGAAGAATGCATTGACCTCTGGACACAAGGTGCACATCTGGAGTTCAGAACTACCCTGGAGGTGGCATCCTTGGTGCTTCAAGCTACCAGAACCAAAAGGAGTCACACAGGGGGTTGGCAGTGGCTTGTGTCTGGACCCTCAATGGACAAGGTGCTGCTGAAGAAGAGTTCTGGGGTATGAATTTGCTTCTGAGACATGGTCTGGACCCCTTTAAGTTCCTCATGCTGGTTTCAGTTGTGTGAATTGCAAAATAAAGGTTTCCAGTGGCCACTTGCTATCTTACTTGGGGGTGGTTCTTTACTGCATACCTGGGGGATCTGTATCAGTCACACCTGTGTGTGTGTGTGATATATACACACCATGAGCAGTCACTCACTAAATGTGTTTCTGTCTCAGTTGCTCTCCAGCATTCATTTCCCTTCCCTAGCATCTCCTGAACTTCTTGAGCACTAGGTGAGTCTTCTTGGAATGGCATTACCTTGCCTACCTGTTTCCTCCAGATATTGGGACAAACAAATGTGGCATGGAACTAGCAGGGGGTACTTCATCCCCATGCCATTTTTGGATGCATCCTTCTGTTTTTCATGTGGAAAGAAGCCCTTTTCCTATTCTCAGAACCACTGTGGGCAGGGTTTGTTGCAAACTGGATAGTTGACTTCATTAGGATGTTTTCTGCATCCTCACCAGCAGCCTGAAAGAATTGCTCTTCCTGCCTGTGTTCTCCACTTCACTGAGGATGTTGATGGATTGTCTGATGAAGCTGTCCATTCATATGTTGCCTTAGTTAGGGTTTCAATTGCTGTAATAAAGCACCATGACCAAAGACAAGTTGTGCAGGAAAGGGTTTAATTCAACTTTCAACTCTCAGTTCACACTCCATCACTGGGGGAACTCAAGGTAGGAACCTAAGTAGAAGCCATGAATGAATGCTGCTTACTGGCTTTCTCTCCATATCTTTCACAGGTTTTTTTATACCATCAAGGACCACCTTCCTTTAGAAGGAACAACCCCAAGGGAGCTGAGCTCATCCACATCAATCAAGAAAGTGCACTATAGACTTGGCTACAAGCCAGTCTTATGGGAGAATTTTCTCAATTGAGTCTCTCTTCTCAAATGACTTTTAGCATGTGTAAAGTGGATATAAAATTAACCAACACACATTTCCACACGTCCAAGTGGCCACCCTTAGACAACATTGGTCTGTCGCACCACTCCATTGCATCATTGACTTAGACACTTCTGATTGATTTAGAAACCAGAAGTATAAGCATCCAAAGAATGCTGACAATTGCTTAGGTAGAGAAGAAGTATTACTGTAGTAATTTTAAGATAAAATCTGAGACCTGTTCCTCCTGTTAGGCAAATTGATGTTGATGCAGAAGGTAAATTTTTGGTAGGTCTGAGGGGGTAGCATACATCAGTGTAGGAGAGTGTTCCCCTGGAGCTTCTTTTACATCTACAGCTCAGTTTTCTTCAACACCATATGAGATGCCAAAGTAATGTAATATTTTTGTTTGAAGAAATCTCAAGGACTTAATACTCTTCTCCAGTGAGAGCATGAACCACAGCAAGAGGCACATTTAAACTCTGTCTGTCTGTCTGTCTGTCTGTCTCTCTTGTGTGTGTATGTGTGTGTGTGTGTGTGTGTGTGTGTGTGTGTGTGTGTGTGTGTGTGTTTGTGTGTGTGTGTGTATACAAGAAATTGGAATAAAATATTTACCCTGACAAAGCAAGAAGCCCTCTAATATTTATTTTTATTTTATTTTTTGTTACTATTTTAAATGGAATATGTTTAGGGAAAATTTAAATCAGTAAAAAAAGATTAAGGAGAAAGTAGTAAAATTTCCTATGTATGCCCTGTCTCCATGCACACATAACCTCCCCCTATCAAAATTCCACTGTAGAGCACACATTTGCTACAATTACTACAACTAGTTCCTACAATGTATGGACCCACCATTATAGTTTCACATACAGAAGTCTCATTGTCCCAAAAGCCTGTTGTACTCTGTCAGATCATTAATTTCTACCCCATGACCCCCAATAAATGATGATCTCTATGCTCTTCCTGTACTTTTGCTTTTTCCAGAATCCCATAGTTAAGGTCGTATAGATTGGAGCCTTTTCAAACTAGCTTCTTTCACTTAGCAATGTGCATTTAATATTCTTCTGTCTTTTTGTGGCTGGATGGCTCATTCAGTTTTTATTCTGAATAATATTCCATTGTTTAGACATACCATAGCTTTTGTATCACCTCATTCACTGACTGCCATCTTGGTTGATTCCTAGTTGTAATAATTGTGAGTAAAACTTCTGTAAGCATCCATTCATTAAATGTGAAGGAGAGTTCTTGTTCACATTCTGTGTGGTCAGCGTTTTTGCATCTTGGCTCTTCTCTTGTATGGAAGTACTACTTGTTTTGCTTAGCAGTTCCATGATGACAAAGAGAAGCAAGCATCATTTCTCATGTGTATGTTTTCTTTAGTAAGATGTCTGTTGAGAGATTTTTGTCATATATTTTTAAAACCTGTTTTTAATATTGGGTTTTATTGTATATAGTAGCTCATGGCTATTTCTCAGAAGCCTGACCATCCTTGGGCCCTGGATTGCTGCAGAATCAGGTGTCCCTGTTTCATCCCAGAGGAATCATGGTTGAAAAAAGAAAACCAAATATGTCACATTAAAAGTAGAAAGGGTGGTCCATCATGAAACTGAGGTTTGTTTGTTTTTTTGAAGTTGAAAATGACTCATTCTAGAACATACACAAGTCAAGTGCCCAGCTGCCCGGAAAGTTTCCCTCTCCCTAGTCAGCGATGCAAGCTGCAGGAGCATCTGCATCCCCTGCAGCCCAAGGCTGGGGGCTCTGGGGCTCTCTGCTATCATTTTCTAAAGGGCACCTGAGCACACCGGATTGCATGCAGAGGGCTTGGCAAATGTGCTTCTCAGATATGCCACACAGGTAAAGGAAATGTCCAATCCAGTGGGGCGTACTTATGGCTGCTCTGTGATGTGGCTGGAAGTGCTGCTTCAGGATTATTATTGCATCCTTGCTTTCTCTCTTACCCATTGTGAAGATTCATCTCAGGGTCCTCCTATCACTAGTATCCTTAGAAACAATGTATGCCATAATGTATAAAGTTATAGATAGTAAGCTAGTGAAGCTATTTAAAGCCTCAGACCCAGCTGAGATGTGTGATCTGAGGGCTAAGATTGTCCTCAAGACATTGGTGGCCTGAAAAGGTGCAGGGAAACCAAGTGTTGCCTCACCAACCACATCAAGACCTGTTCTCTGTTGCTACATATGGACATATTCATGTGTTCTCAGTGGCTAATTGGGTCACTGTCTTCAAATCTCACAGCCCCGAGGTTGGGGAAAGAGATACTGATAAGGAAGATGAACATTTCTGAGGGATGTGCTGGGAAAGAAAGCCTCACCTGGACAACTTGACCTTTGACAAGTCAGTATCTTTTGCTTAATGGACAAGCTGTTGTCATGGAGATATCTCTCATCTTTGGCTGGCCTGCTCTCACCTTGGCTTCCTTCTGTAATGCTGTCTGTAGTCACACAAGAATAGAGATGCTGGCAGGAAGGTCTGTGCTGGCTACCACGGCAGAGCCTCTGCTTTAAAGGTCCCAGTGGGTGGGATGCAGCAGCCCTGAACATCCTTTAAGCCCTACAAACCCAGCCCCTGCTGCTGAGATACTAAAGAGAACAAGTCACAGGCCAATTCTGAAGGAGCTCAAAATCTGGTGAGATTAGTGCCTTGGTAACTTCAAAAGAAAATGTTCCTAAGCAACACACAGTGGGACAGACATACAGACAGAATCTCACAATTCAATTAATTGCATGAATGACAAGATCTACAAATATTACCAAGTTCTGGACGGGAAAGGTATAAATGTCACCTGGCAGTTGTTGGACCTATTTTGTGCCCATATTCTTTGTTTCACACTTGCAAGGGGGTGGTTATTTCTAATCTTGTTATTGATAATTAACAATATAACAATTGGAGAGATGTATTGCTCTGGCCACACAGCAAATGTTAGTCAAGCCCTGTATACCCTGTGGGGTCTCAGGGGACCAGGTCCTCCCTCTGTCTCATTGCTTCAATATGATGGCTGTGCTGAGTTTCAGACTGATGTAGTTTTAATTATTTAGTAAAGAATTGTCCCTTCCATTTGACGGAGAGCCACATTGAAGCTGTTTAGTTCCAGTAATCTTTCCAGGGAGCAGCAGTGTCCTGATTTTGATTGGAACTCATAGAAGGAAATCACTTCGGGGTAGGAGGAAGCCCTACAGAATGTGACACATCCCTCCTCATTATAGATGGGGTACTGGATCTCATAGATGGAAGGACAGCTTGCTGCCACACTCAGCTCCCACCTGCTGGAGCAGAGAAGGCACTGAGGGGAACCTAGGGGTGAGTCAGAAGAGTCTGGGTAAGGCCCGTGGTCTATAAGGACCTGCAGTGCCCCACCTGCAGGAGATGCTGCCAGGCTTGGCAGCTGGAGTAGACTCCTGAGAGGAGAGTCGGAGAAGGGATGGGAGAGCAGAGTGAAAGGATGGTGGCTTTCGGCTGGCATCCATGGAGGCCCTTTAACAGGAAGAGTACAGCCACAGAGGACATGGTGCCTTTGCTGGCAGGACCCTTCAGGGGACAGCAGGTGCTGTCAGGGGCCAGGGAACACTACAGGATAGAAACCACCTGGAGAGAATGCCATTGCCCTGGAAGTTGTGTTCAGGAATAACACAGGGTCAGGTCACAGGATACCAGACAATGGTCAAGAGAAGCACAGATGAAACAGGTCCCAGGTTGGTCAGGGCTGAGTAGGATGTGGAGAGGAGGGGGAAGGTTATTATGAGTTATCTTCTAAATGGTGGATGGTAGCTAAGACACTGAGCAGAATTTATTTCATGTGTCCCTGGTGTCAATAGCTTGGAGGCAGCTATGTAAGCCACCTTCATGAGAAAGATGAACCCTACAAGAATTGTGAGAGGTAAAGCGACCTATGCAAGGCCCAGCAGCACGTGTGTAGCAGAATCAGGACAGAGCCTGTGTGCATCCTCTCTCTTTCTCGAGGGACAGCAGCACTCCCAAGTTCTACTTCAATGGAACTCAAGGGCAGGTGATAATGTGATGAAGATCTGGAAGTGCTGCCACCTGACAAGCCAAATCAACAGTTGCAAGGTCAGAGGCTCAGATCTCCCCAGGCTTCCACTGGATGTGACTCATTCTTGCACCCATTGGAGTTGAAGTAAGTAAGGCCTTGGAAGACACCTGGACTGGCATCATGAGGCAGATTAGTGAGGCCAAGTCCCCTGGGGTGTGGGAGCTCTCGGGTTCCTCGTGGCTTTACCCAGCAGGTCCACATAGAGGATGATTAGGACCACAGGCCTGAGTGCAGGTGTCTGAGATGGTCTGCACTTAGCTGTGCTGGGGGAGGAGATCTTTTGCTCCACCCCTTGGCGTCTCTATAAAAACCCTGGGGCAGAGACAGTCGGGGCCATTGGAAAAGGTTCCAGGCCCTCTCGAGGCTATCCTTTATTTTCTTTCTGTTTATCTCTGCACTAGTCTCCGCAATAAATCCTTCTATCTAATATTTCCTGCTGCTCACACTCAAGAAAAATCTGGGGAACTGTGGGGGTGGTGGGTAAATGCCCCACACTGGGGTTAGTTTTTTTGTTTTTTTTGCCATGTTTTTGTGGGAGTCTGTAGGAGAGTCAAGACTGGTGGTGACAGCCAGGGGCATTCATGATCCAGGCAGAGGTAAGAGACACATATTCAAAGCCCGAGGTGACACACAGGGTCAATGTGCTCTGACTCCAAAGTGATCATGAGCTTCTGTAAGGTATTAATAATGACTTTGCCAGGGCAACATATCCAGGCTTCAGGGCAGCTAAGAGCCACTCCATAACAGGAACAACCAGGACTCAGAAGAGGGATGTGAATTGCCTGAGGGAAATGATAAAGAAGTAGCTGCAGAACCCATCTTGCCGCCCTCTCCAGGAGTTACCTTGGCCCCTTTACTTAATTCAGGACCCGTATTTTACCTTAATTAATTTGGCTTCTTTATAAGTAGTAATATTATAATGCTTAGTTTTAATTGTCAGAATAACATAATGTAGAATCACCTGTAAGAAGGAATTCTAAGAATGTGAGAGATTACCTTAATTGCCTCAGTCAACATGGAAGGACCAGTCTACTATGAGGGGTACCATTCCTTGGGCTTGGGGTCTTGAACTTTATTGGAGGTGGAAGCCATAAAAAGACCAACATGCATGAAGTAATTCTTTGTTCTCTGCCCTTGATTAATGTGTTTAGTTGCTTCTAATTTCTGCTGCCTCAACCTCCCTACAACAGTGCCCTGTAGCCTTGACTACTAACATAAATAAATCCTTCCTCTGTAAGTTGCTTTGGTCAAGGTATTTCACCACAGCAACAGGGAATACAACTGAGGTAAATATCTGTGAATTCTGAACGTCTGTTGAATATGCTAATATGTTTTCCTATCACAGATTAAAATGGAAGCATAATTACTAAGAGAGACTATGTTCTCTGCTCACTCAGGGCCTGTGGGCATCTTTAGGCTAGCATCACAGGAACGAAGATGTATGTGTGGAGATGGGTGTCAGAGGAAACTGGCCAGCAGTTAGGAGCTAGCAGGCCAAGTCATATAACCTTTCTGCCTGTAAGTGGAGAGGTAATCATGGTCCCTGAGGTTTTCAGTGAGGTTGTAGGGAGTCAATATTATGAAAGACAGTGGTGTATATCAAGACGGGATCAAGGAGGATGCTGTGTCAAGCCATTTTTATTTTTTGCCTGAAGCAGAGGAGTAAGTTAAAAGCACCAATTCTGTCCTTATTTTGAGTTGAATAATTTATTCTCTGTGGATTTTTCTGCATTGATTTAGAACGAGAAAAAATTCCATTTATTATTTATTATTTTAATATTATTCGTAGTATGTGTTTAAAGATCTGTGGCATACCTATTATTCTACCTCCCTCCCGGTAAATGCCTCTATGGGATGGGATGTCTGGTATCAAGAGTCAGTGCACGTAGCAAGAAAACCAAACTGTCCCCCTGGCTTGGTGGGTTAACAGTCAAGCTTTTCTGACAAGTTGGCCGGATTACCAAGTAGAGAAATAAACTGGGGTATTAGAAAAAGTACAGAGGGCTCTGGATCTGTGTCTGCCCTGGTACAGAGCACAGACAGGAAGCTGAGGCCCAGAGTGAGGAGTGGATGTCCAAGATGACAACAGTCTAGCACTTCAAGGAACTCCCTCCTGTTATTTGCATGGTCCTAGGCTGGGGGGACCTCACAGCAGCCTGTGGCAGCTTCAACTATTGGACCTGCATGAGTCGAGATGCACCTCAGTGATGGAACCAGCTTGTGGTGCATTCTTCCCAGACCCAGTGGAGCCTTCTGTCTGCCACAGAACTCACCTCTACCCAGCTGCCAGCTGCCAGCTGAGCTGTCTCAGAAATGGGCTCAGTGAGTGTGTCTAGTGTTCAACCATCACTGACAGCCCCATGCTATCCCTTCTGCCCCTTGACCTAGTGCTTTCAGAGACCCACAGGATCAGCAGTTGGCCGGCGACAGCTGCCTGAACTACGGTTAGCTGTGGGGGCCTTAGGGAGAGATAACATGGGGCCCCTGAGTTTAAGTTTGCTGAGCCTTGAAGAGACAAGATGGCAAGATTCCTGAGTGTAGCCCGAAGGTTTCTTCAGTCTCGCTAGGTCCCGCCCAGCAGGGCCCTGTGGTCCTGCAATCACTTATAAAATAATCAAAGGCTTAATATTACTTATAAATTGTATGGCCTATGTCAGGCCTCTTGCTAGCTAGCTCTTACATCTTAAATTAACCCATTTCTATTAAACTATGTATTGCCACATGTTCCCTGTGGCTTTACCTGTGTCCCATTACATGTTGCTCCTTCAGCGGCTGGCTCGTCTCTCTAGACTCTGCCTTTCTCTTTCCTGTCTCTCTCCTTGGATTTCCCGCCTGCCTCTAAGCTGCCTTGCCATAGGCCAAAGCAGCTTATTTATTAACCAATGGGAACAACATATATTCACAGTATACAGAAAGACATCCCCCAGCACCTGAGGAATGTTCAACCTCTATGATGTCAGGCTCTCTCTTGTCAATGTCAACTTGACTGGATTTATAAACACCTAGGACACACCCCACTGGGTATGTCTGTGAAGGAGTTCCCAGAGATGTTTAATGAAGGAAGAAAGATCCTCCCAATTCTTGGTGGTATTATCCCATTAGCTGGGATGCATTTTGGTCACATTCATCCTCTCTCTCAGCTTCTATTCACTTGCCCTACCCCTATAACATTGTGTCCTTTTTTTTTTTTTAATCTGTCAAGTATAGTTGGTGTTTCTCATATACTCTTGGATATGTGGCCATCTACTGGAGCTGTGGTCAACACACTAGGGCCCCATCCTTAAAAACATTGACCCTCCCTCTCTCGGAAGCTATCAATTGTCAATAGCTCTTTAGCTAGGGATGGAATATCCTGCCCAACTCTCCTCTCCATACTGGGATTTCGCCTGTCTCAAGTTTGCACAGAGCTTGTGCACATCGTCAAAATTTCTGTGAGTTCATATGTGCAACTGCCCTTCTGTGTCCAGAAACCACCATTTCCTTGTAGTCATCAACCACATCTTCTTTTACTATCTTTCTCTCCCCTCTTCCTCAAAGTTTCCTGAGCCTTGAGTAGAGGATCTATGACAACAGATGTCCTGTTTTGGGATGCGTATTATGCAGCCCCATTCTCTGCACTTTTTACAGTCTTGGATCTCCGTGTTCATCACCATCTGCTGCAAAAAGGTTTTGTTATGAAGGTTGAGTGATACACTCACCTATGAATGGAACCAGTTATTAAAAGCCAGTTTAGCACTGCTCCCATTTAGCAGAATAGTAGTAGTAGGTTTCGCCCTAGGGCCTATGGCCTATCTAGTTACACGTTCTTGCCTTCAACATTAGTGCCAGGTGTGGGCTTTAACTCATGGAGTAGGCCTTAAATTCAATAAGAAAGTGGTGGTTACTCCTGTGACATTCGGATGACTATTGCACCAGTGGGCATGGCTTGCCAGGTTAGGGTTGTAGCTTGTAATGTCCACAGTTGAGTAAGACAGATGGTCACTTTCCCCTCTAGTAGTGTTCAAGCACTTCCCAGCACTATAAAAGCTAGCCAGTAGGGGTGAAGCTTCCAGGTGAGTAGCTCCTTGATATCTTCATGTTTTATGAGTCAATTATGAAGTGTCCTCAGCAATGGGGTTTTACTATCAGGTTCTCAGAGGTAACCCAAAGCAATGGCAATACTCTGCAATGATTAAGGTTCTGTGGTAGCTCACTGGCTAACAACTCCCAAAGAGTTAACCTACCCCTGACATTGGGATTTTATGTGTTAGCCTATGGCATCTTGTAGGGGCATCGTTGCCCCATTATAGAGTTAACTCCATTTAATCTTTGTTTTTGTATGTGTATGTAGATATTTGAAGAAGCTCCTGCAGTACTAGGTTTCCATATGACTTTCAAAATGTCTGTAGTGTTAGTATTCCCTCCTCTACCATGCCCTCACACATGCGTACTCTATTTAACCCCTTTTGTTCCATTATTACCCTTTAACCATTTATAGCACTGTCTTCTATTCCTCCCTTGAAATCCCCTCCCATGACTCTTCAGTAGTTTTCTGACCTCTATGAACATTTAAAATGGAACACATATCTGGAGATTCAAAATGAACATCCATAAATGAAAGAAAACGTGTGACGTTTATCTTTCTGAATCTATAGAATGGGACAAAAAAAAGTGTTACCAGCTACATCTGAGGGTGTGTTAGCATCTAGAATATACAAAGAAGTAAAGAACATAAGCATCAAGAAACCAAACAGCCGGGTGGTGGTGGCGCATGCCTTTAATCCCAGCACTTGGGAGGCAGAGCCAGGCGGATCTCTGTGAGTTCGAGGCCAGCCTGGGCTACCAAGTGAGTTCCAGGAAAGGCACAAAGCTACACAGAGAAACCCTGTCTCGAAAAACCAAAAAAAAAAAAAAAAAAAAGAAACCAAACAACCCAATTAAAAATGTGGCATAAAATTAAACATATAGTTCTCAAAGATGAAATACAAGTGGCCAAGAAACATTCTAAAACATATTTGCCATACTTCTGTCAAGGAAATGTACACTAAAGTTACTTTGACATTCCATGTCCTCTTTATTTGATAAAATCTCAAAGAATCATATTATTTTGTATTTACCTAAAATTACACACAGTATACCTAAGTGTTCATATATATTAAATTCTTTTATTTTTGAGATTATAATTGTACCATTTCCCATTCCCTTTCCTCCGTCCAAACAGTCCCATGTAGTCCCCCTTGCCCTCTTCCAAATTCATGGCATCTTTCTCCATAAAAAGTATGTCTTTTTTTTTAACCCATTCAGTCCGTTAGTGATTTCAGTTTTTTTTTTTAAAAGTAAAGGAATACTAACATTACAATGAAAAGGAGAAGAATATCAAGTTGGCAGAATTTCTTAAAACAGGGAGGAGGCTGCAGTGCAGAGAAAAGGACCAGAAAGTGGAGGAATGCTGAGTCAGGAGTAATGCATTAGCCTAGACCTTCTAAAGCCCAGAGTACTGAACAGGCAACCTTAGGGTTTACTGCAAAAGAGCACCCCAAGAAAACAGCCATACTTCCTTCTATAAAAACAAGTCTCTTGTCTCTATGCCAATCCCTATTATCAAGAACTTTTTGTTCTTTTCTCCCATCCATGTAACTTTTTGCCCCCATTCCTCTCGAGCACTGGATCATCATAGTTCCCCAGTTGAGAGAGCCTTGGAAGAAGATAAATAGCGTAATTACCTATGTGTCAATCCATGTGCTGTTCCTGCACCGAGCAAACATTAACTTGATCTGCTGCTGCTAAAACAAGATTAAAATCTAATCAAGATGTTCAAGAACTACTCATCCCACCTGCAATTTGTAGTATGAATCATGGTTAATATTTTTTTCTTTTCACTCAGTTGCTCTGTATAACCTATGCTGTTCATTTGAGAAATGTGATCACCTGCTGTCCCTGTCCAGTTTCGTATAGAGATCAATTGATCTTTTCACATGCATATAAGTGGAGGGGGGGGGGCCTCATGTCTTTCCATAACATCTGTTTATAAACTTGAGCTATAAATGTTTGCTCCAGCCTGGAGTACATCTCTTTCTTCAGTGTGAGCCAGGAAAATCTAGTCACAGAAAACTTTTAAGCACCCTATTCATCCAGAGGTACTGGTCCAGGAACAGTAGCAGGATGTCTGTTGTATTGTCAGTGTTGTGGAAGAAACCAGAAAATAGGAGGCAGATAGGATACTGGAGACCTGACTTGACAGCTGGGGATGCCCCATCCTGGACCTGTTCAAGGAAACAGGATGATAGGAGCTATGGCAAAGCTCAGAGATTTTTTTTTCCCTACTAAAATTGAATGAGGTACCACTTGACATGAGGAATCATAGATTTGGGGGTAATTGTGAACTTGACAGTCTCTGTCCTGATGCATGGAGAAGAAAAGCCTTGATTCAATGGCTTTATGTAGCAAGAATTCTAATTGGTCTTAATAATAAAAACCCAGAGTCAGATATTGGGGTAAATGCTGAAAGATCAGAGAAACAAAGCAGCCAGCCACTAGAGAGACTTCTTACCTCTGCCAAATCACTGCCTTATCACTTCCTCTCTCCACCCAGCCATAACACTTCTTGTTTCCTCCTCCCAAGTGCTGGGATTAAAGGTGTGTGCCACCACTGCCTGGCCTCTAGTTCCTAGCTTCACACTTTGATTTTCAGGCAAGCTTTGTTTGTGAGAGCACAAAGTATCACCACAGTTACATGCATGTTGAGCATGAGGAACTTTCTCCACAATGACTCTTACCAGCTGTCTTCAGGACCCTAGGAATCCCTTTGTTCAGTTTTAGGCAATATGGCATCCCTAAAGTGGAGATCTACTCTTTGCCCTCTCTGCCACCTTCATAGTCCCTCTGCTTCCAGACATGGGTTACACTTGTGTCAACTCAGACAGCATCTCTACCCCTGCTTCGGGTGCCTGCCTCTCTCAGGCTTCAAAATCACTTCTTAGGAAAATCATTTGCATACTTCCTTCTGCCAGAAGCTTTCTGTGAGACATCAGAAATGCAAATGAAATCATTAAAGTGTTTTTGAATGTTTAGGTAGAGTTGCCTCCCCTCTAAAAATACTGTGTGACGGTAGATTCTCCATTCTGTGTGCCTGTCTGCTTTTCCTCCATCTATTCGTTTCTGAAGGCTCAAAATCCCACTTCTCTTCAGTCCTGAATGCTCCCACTCTCCAGGCTGTCCTTCATTAGGCAAATGTGTGGCCTCAACACTCTCCTGAGAGTCTTGTTTATCCTCATGTCTTACTTTATTTCCCCCTTGTCCTCCTCCTCCTTCTCAGCCTTCTCAGGAGTGGATCTTTTCCTGCCTAGCTACCCACCATTTGGCCTGGTGGAATTCTTTCTCCTTCATCAATGCTTTATGGCTATTATCAATTCCTCCCACAAATCTCAACCCCAAAAGCATGTGAAGCATGTGCCATCAGACCCTATCTAGCCCCACCTATGGCTATAGTTGTTATTAGATTTTCTCCTTCCCTGAAGATTTTATTGCCCCACTACTGTTCATAATTATTGATGTGCTTTCTTGCCTCACAGGCAAGCTGTTAGCACCTCATCCTCTAGACTACTTGGCTCTTCTCTAGTGGTCTCAACTTGATTTCCACCTTGCTTCAGTCATTCACTGCATTGAAGTTTACTCTAGTTTTAACAGTGACAGCAGATCTCCTTACATAGCATCACTTCAATCATTCCCTTCTTCAATCATCTCTTCCATCTTCGACTCTGTTTTCTCTTCTGCTCTGTGTCTTGCTGTCAGTCTAGTGACAAAGGCCCCCAGTCCACTGACCCTGCTTTCTTTCTTTACCAAGCTTTAGATGCATGGCTCTTAGTGATCATAGCCTCTATGTCCATCCATGTCCCTTCTTTCTCACTACTACTGCAGGAGCAGCAGCACCAGTGTTTCCAACTCTCACTCTTCATATTTTCTTGTTTTTCTACTAGAACAGCCATCCACAGTGGAGGAAGTCCTGTCATACCAGTCAGTGTTTCTTTGTATTAGTCATAACTAATACTGATTGCTAATACTAAATTGGTCAGTATTATATTTTCTTGCTCTGGTCCACATTTCTTGGTTTTTCTTTACCCACTAACTTCTTTTTAAAGTTTATTTTAATGTCACTTTAAAATATTTTTATTTAATCTTTGAAAATTTCATACATGCATAGAATGCATTTTAAGCTATAAACATTTTTTATTAATTATTTGAGAATTGCATAGAACCTACTATGATAATATACACCCTCAATTCCTCCCCCTTTTTCTGTCGCATCTACCTTTACCTCCTTCCCCAACTCCATGCCTCTGTATTTTTATTTGGTAATCCATTGGCTCCAGTTTGTGCTGATGCCCATACAGTTCTGAGTGTCAGGCATCCACTGGACTGTGGTTGGCCTTCCAGAGCCATGCTCTTAAAGAAAACTGACTCTCCCTCCCCCAAGAAATCATCAACCTTCCATAGCTCCTCAGCTAGTGGTGAGGACTCACAAGCCCCTCCCATTCTATGCTAGAATGCTGACCGGCTTGATCTTGTACCAGTCTTGTGCAGTTTCCCGCAGGTGCTATGAGTTCATGAATGTGTTGGTCCTGTCACGTCTAGAAGATACTGCTTTTCTCTGGTCCTCCCTGACCTCTGGCTTTTTATAATCATTCCATCCCCTCTTCCATGATGATGATACTGATTCTTGGGGATGAGGCATAAGATACATGTTCCATTTATGATTGAGTTCTCCATAGTCACTGATTCTTTGCTCCTTGACCAGTTGTGATTTTATCCATTGCCTACTGTAAGAAACTCCTCTGGTAAGATCTGAAAGCTGCATCAGTCTATAGGTATAGAGATAGAAATTTAGAGAGCTGTTTGATAGTATGCCCATTTAGCAAAATAATAATAGTCAGCTTTTCCCCTGGGCATATGAGATTTCCAGCTATGGGTGCTTGGCCAGGTTTACCTTATAAGGAATGTGCTGCTTACTGTAGTTCTGGTCTTAAATCTAATTAGAAAGTGATTGGTTACCCCAATAGCATTAGTACACCCATGGGCATATGTGCAAGCTGGTCATTATTGCAACTCATAGGGTTCAAATTTGGGTAAAAGTGATGATGGCTTTTATTCCTCAGCAGTCTGCATATGACCTTCCAGTACTGTGAAAGGTGCCAGCAGGGAAGATGCTTCCTGTTCATTACCAACTTGATTTATGTGACAGAAGTGTGTTGTCTCCTTAGCAATATGTCTTACAATCAAATTCTGGTGGGCAACTAAGAACAATGGCAATGGCTTGTATTGTTTGGGGGAGTGTCCAGGGTACCTCTGACCAACAACTGGAGAGGAGATGTCCTTGTTGGCACTGGACTTTTTATTTGGCAACCTATGCCTTTCATCTGCTTAAAAAATCTCCAGTTTGAGCTGAAATGATTGATTTCTGTTTTACTGAAGTGGGGAGAGAAGATCTCACACTGTCCCAGCCTCATGCATCTAATGCACCACCATCATCACCTTCTGATGCTCAGAGTGAGCTCACTTTACTCTTTCTTACAGTAGGCTCTGTTGTTTATGCCCCATCTCCAAAGTCAAGTACAATAGGTATTCTCTAGCTCCTTCCTCCTGCCTCATGCATGTCCCTTTCTTTAGAGTAGTGGTTCTCAATCTTCCTAATGCTGCGACCCTTTAATAATCACTTATGTTGTGGTGACCCCTCAACCATAAAATTTTTTTCATTTGTACTTCATAACTGTATTTTTGTTACTGTTATATATCATAATGTAAATATTTTTGGAGACAGAGGGTTGCCAAAGAGGTCATGACCCACAGGTTGAGAACCGCTCCCTTAGACGGTTACAGCCAGCATGCTCTCATAATATCTTTCAATTTAAAATAACCTACAACATTCCCTGGTGCCATGCTCTTTTCAGTTGTTTCTCGGTAGTTTTGTTCCTTTTCCGATAAATTTCTCTAAAGAGTTATCTATATTCACTGCATCCCAATCTCTCTTTAACCTGTCCTGGTCAGCCAGCATCCAATGATTTGCTTTTTGGCAAACTCACCCATTTTATCTCAATGTTGAGGATTCATTGATCAATTCTCAATCTTCATTTGAAATATAAAAATTAGAAATACTTGGTTAGGATCACTTTCACTCTACTGAAGTCTGTTTTCATTCGGCTTCTATGAGATCTCCCATGTCACTGATGGGTCATCAGCCTCTCTCTTCCTTTGTCTTTCTCTCTCCTTAGTCATGCTTCCTTCCCTCTATTCTCATCACTGAATAATCTCAGGATCCAGTTCTTAAACCTCACTTCTGTCTTTATGGCATTATTCATCTTGTGATCTGCAATCTCCAATTCATGGAGAGGACAACCGAGTTTAGGTCTCTCAATGTCTTCCCTGAACTCCACATGCTTTTCCTTTTGCTTCCTCACATTTCCTCCTGGACACCCACCAATCTTAAATAGTATTACTAGTTTAAGACCATGTGTTCTCTTTCCACTTTCTTGTACCTGTATCTGTTCTTCCTAACTTCCCATGTGTTATGACCACCTTCTAGTCTTCCAAAGAGCGATCCCTTGACATGAATATTGCAAGATTCCCGAATTCATGATAGTCTCTATGGAAAACTTAACATCAGTTTATTAGCTACACATACAGTCTTAGAAGGGATGACACTGTGCCATGCAGGGTTCTGCTGGGGTTTCCCTTGAGTACAAGAACAGAGGCCATAGAAGGCAGACTGTCCTGTGAACAAAGGGCAAGTTGTCCCTCACTTCCCAAGGGAAGGTATAGCTGGTTTCTTTGAAAACACTGCAGTCTGGTAGTAACCAAATGAAGCCCATTAGTTTGAGGACTGGGTGTCCTTCTGATCTAGCTTGTAGGAAGCTCATGAGTGGAGAGTCTCTTTTTCTATATGAGGAAAATCATCCTTTTGGGATCACAACTGCCAATGTGGAAAATGGGAGCTTAGTTTTTATAACACACCATTCATGCATGGAAATTCCATTTTGCAGTTACTTAGGCTAACACCTTAGTCACCTGGACCTCTTTTATACTTTAGAATTCCCTGGAGCAGATGTCTGAGGTAGGAAATACTTCTGTGGCATCTTTTTTTACCAAAATGAAAAGGACTAAATAAAGACAGTAATGCTAATCACCAAGCCTTCAACATGTCAATGAAACAGTATGGTTTCAGACTCAGCCTTCTTAGCCACAGTGGCCTTAAGTTCTGCCATTGAAGGCTTCTGTCCCTTCCTTTTGAACATGGAGTGTGCATCTACCCCTCCATCCCCTAAAGTTGCCAATGCCACCTGATTCTTTCTGACCAAGGAAATGTACCTGATTAACCTATATTATTCCTAGGTTGTTTTTCAGCGTGTATCAGTGGCCTCTCTCCCTCACAGGTGGTAGGAGAGATTCTATCTTAAGATCACAGGATGGTCAGGTGAAGGACTCGGAGAACTTAGAGGTACCTGTGATTGGTTGATCCTTCAGGCTGGCAGGGAACTGAATTCTAGTAGTCAGTGAGGAGCTGTAAATGCACAGGGTGCCATTAATATGGATGATGGCCTGGCTAGGGAGACATACTCAGCGGAGGAGAGGCAGGAAAAGTCCCTCCCAGCTTCATCTAAATTTTGGGTAGCATGAATTATTGAGCTTTCATGGTAGTTTTAGGACTTGCACAGTCAAAGAAGATCTGCCTATGTGTTCTAACCTCCTGGTGGAAGGATGTGTGGGAATGAGATGGCTCCAGACTGGGTCCCTACCAGGCTTTGAGCTTCAGAGTCGTCTCACAGCACACAGGAAGCCAGTGTCACCTTTGAAAGCTGTACTTCTGTTACTATGAGAATCCTCTCCAAAATAGGACGAGCCTAGGATTCTTACCACCACCACCCCATATGCACACCTCTTGTCGCGTCCGCCTCGACCAGCAAGGATGACACGACGCCAGACTCTTCTCTAAGCAGTTTATTCAGGAACCTTGAACAATCTTCTGACCCCGGGGATAGTCTTTTCTTCTTCTTCTCTCTCTCTCTCACTCTCACTCTCACTCTCTCACTCTCCTCTCTCACTCTCACAGTCACCCTCAAGAAAGCCAGCCCACGCCCTTTTATAGCCACTGGGCAAATCAACCCCGTGGTGCCACGTGGACAATGCCACTAGGGTCAGACACGTGCAAGCAAGCCAGATCCTAGCCTTAGCCAAATAAGGAGCACCTGCCATCGGGAAGGCAGAAGCCAGACGCTGCGCCATCTTTGAGGCACGGCCGTGCACGGCTCTCTACAACCTCTCATGTAATTAACCCACTTCTATTCTGAAATGGGGTATTTGAAGATATAATTAAGATTCTTAGTCACTTGTCTTGGACAGTTGGGCCCTTCAGAGAGGTCAGACACTTTGAAATGGGAGAGTGTATGAAAGTGGATGAGATTCATAATAAGAATTTGAGGGGAGATACTAGGAATTAAGAGAGGTCCTGATTGATGCAAAACATTTAGAAGGGTCCTTTAGTCCTACATGAGAATTAATTCTGCCAGCAGCATAAGGGAACTAGCTCATTCACTATTCTCTAGTCTAGCTTACAGATGAGGACACAGATGCAATCTGTATCTTGGTTACCACATTGGGGATCTCTGAGTAGAGGACTCTGCTAATGTCTGCTGGACTCCCTAGTGAGGTGATGACCTTGTGATGTTATGATACTATATTTACGGTAGTTTGTTATCTTAACGTAGACAGGTGCATTAGCTTAGCTTAGCTGGGTTAGCAGTGTTAAGATTTGATTGTCAGTCACGGTGGGATTATCACAGCATGACCTTTCCATTTTGCCTAGTGGATGCATTTTTGGACTATAGCCTCCTTTGCAACATGGAGCCCACCAGTGATTATCTAACTATACAATTATTATTTCTCTAACACAATGGGGTATTTCACAACTAGAAGTAGAGTTTGGCTGTTTTAATAGCTTTTGAATCCTCAGTGTTCTACTCGGTGGGTATTGAATAATCTGTGTGAAAGGAACCTAAGAAAGAAACTAAGGAGTTCATATCCTACAGAGGCACCAAGTGAGGATTATCCATGATCACGCAGGAAGGTGAAGAAGTAAGAGTGGGCTGACCAGGTGGGGAGGGATTCTTGGCAGAAATAAAAACACAAACAGGAAACCGGCAGCAGCACAGCCTGTGTGAGCCTTTGCCAAGTGTGGCCTGGAGCTACAGGATGGAGTTATTGAGATGGAAATTTTGAGCCCATAGTTTAGACTCTGAAAACTGCCTCTTCACAGGGAGAACACCAACATATTTTAAATGTCTCACCTGGTTCCCCAGAATTTCAATCCAAGTGGTGAAAGCTGTCAGAAGGTATCAAATAGTATCTAGCTAGTGTGACATTACAAGGTTTTTCCCAATAAAAGTACCAAATATTTTTTTTTTTTTTGCCCAAAATATCAAATAAAAATCTTGACCAATCATTTCAGGTCAGGTTTTTGTAATGTCTCCAAGCTGAACCCTTACAAAGATAACTTTGGTCTAATGATCATCTAGGATGAGAAGACACAGTAGCCTGGGCCGCTGGGACACAAATTCATATTCTCTGCAGTGCAGTTGATACTTCTCTTTATTTAGAAAACCAGGCTGAAAGATTGGACCTAAGCATATATTTCAGAGGCTGACCTGCCAAGACTGTGGCTTAAACAAAACCAGTAGCTTTTGTTTCTCTGCTCCTGCTTTATGTCAGGAATTTGTATACATCTTTTTATAACATTGTGTCAGAGCCTGGTTTACAGTTAAGGGATGGAGGGAGAATGGAGGTACATGTGGAACACCAAGGTATGTAAAGGTGAAGCCTAGATAGTTAGGGATGTACGCCAATATTTATTTTCTTTCCTCTCTTCTTCCATCTCTCCTTCCTACTTCTTCTTCCCTTCCTCCCCATTCTTTTTGTTCCTCTATAATGCATTAGTCAGTATGCTAGAAGAAACCAGAAGTAAAGGACCAGAGAGATGCCTTAGTATTTAAGAGCACTGGCTGCCCTTCCAGAAGGTCCTGGGTTCAGTTTCCAGCACCTGCATTAGCAGCTCACAACTGTCTGTAACTGTAGTTTCTTGAGATCTGAAGCCTCTTCTTCAGTGTGCTAACTAACACATATGCAGGCAAAATACTCATACACAGAAAATAAAAGGAGAACGAATGCCCTGAACCCAATGAGCTTAGAATTGGTGTACAAATGTGATTTAGATGGTGCAATACTCACAGCACAAAGTGGAAATGCTATGACTGAAGAATGTGAAACATTTAGCTGGTCTACAGAAGTGGGAATGAAGACTTGACCCTTGGCATTGCCAAGGATTGCACAGGGTGGTGAATGAGTTGTGATGGCTGAATGGCATTCTTTAGGAGATGCCATTCTTTAGGCATGCATGGGCTCCCCTAAAGTAAGAAAAGGTGTGGATAGCCAAGATATCTTGGGTACTCACTGGAAATTATTGGAAGATAGTATGGGTCAAGTATCAAGGGAGGTCTGGGCATCAGTGATATCCTAAATAGGTGCCTGTTTCCAAGACCCATGGCTTTTAATGTATTGTCACTAAAAGAGAGTATATGGACTCTATAAGAATCACATCCCCTTGTGTTATTAAATAGGTAAGTATTTTATTGGGGAAAATGTCTATGTACATCAAAGTAAGCAAGAAGCAAGAGGAGGCTAGTGAGATGCAGACAGGGATTCAGGTCTAATGTGAGATGGAAGGGGCAAGAGGTTGGGCAAAGTTTCCTAAGTTTCTGTGTAATGGACCCCAAGCTAGTGGCCAGTAGAGACTAAGTCTCTTGTTGTCAGGCCTGTCCTGAACTCCTGGTAGCACTTGACCAAAGTAGGCATCTAGAGTAGGTGTGGATGGTCCTGTTGCATATCTGATGGATATCAGAGCATCAGAGCTGAGTCTTCCATCTCTAAGTATCTCTTTCCTGCTAGAGGACAGGGATAAACTATTCTTTCCACCACCACAAAGAACCACTCAAAGTGTACAGGCGTCCATCCACATTCATAACTGATAATGGGCTCTACAAGAGCATGAAATGAGTTAGCCTAGCCATGACAGGAAGAGTCCTTGGGGAGGTGGTGACTGGGCTAATGTAAAAAGGACCCAAAAAAGGGAAGGACTCAGGGCTAGAGTGTGAGAATTATTAACATAGTAATATTATGTCACTGCTGTAAGCAGAAATCTGCAAAGGAAGCTTCAGATATACCTGGTGAGCCTGAGACAGCCTTGGTGCCTGAGGAGGCACAGACAGCCAGGGGATGTGGAGAGCTTTCTTTGGGGATAAGAAAAGACTGGTAGCTTTTGGTCCAAGGTGGTGAAAAGTCATATGAAGTTTAGATGTGCCAAACCTTAACAGTAGATATTTGATTGCCCTTAAGATGGACAATAGGGATATTAAACAAGGAGCTAAGAGACGGGGCAAGAGGCAGCTCTGAAACCAGGTGCTTAAAGTGGGTGTCAGTTGAGATCCATGGAGGGACAAGTAGCAGTTGGTTAAAGTGACAGATGAGGTATTAGGAAGCAAAAGGTCCTGAATGTGTGCCCTATTAGAACCAGGGGAATGGGGCAGAGGAGACAGAGAGATGAAGGGACACATCAAGGACAAGGCTTGGTGTAGAAGACCTGTCTTCTTGTCTGAATCCCAGTATTTAGCTCTGGACACACCTCAGCACATGGCTGATGTTCAGAGTATCGAGCCAATGAGCCTCGGATCTTATTCTGCAGAGGGAAAGAGAAAAACTGCCAGTTCTCACTATCCCATTTGTCAGTACAGAAAAGTGAATTACTTGAGGCCAGAGAGAAATTACATCAGGGAGGAAAAATTTCAACAGAATTATATCAAAGGTACACATCGCTAAGATGGAATCTTGATGATTGTTTCTACTACAAAATATAACACTGTGTGTGCATGTGTTGGTGTGTGTGTATGTGTGTGTGTGTGTGTGTGTGTGTGTGTGTGTGTGTGTATGTGTAAATATTTCTGGAGTATGCTATAGGTGTTACTCATAAAAGTTTTTACACATTTTCTTGATAAAATTGATTCCTACCTCTTCTAGCATTTTGTTGGTTCTCTACTGGGAATTTTGATAATTCTGCTTACCAGTTTTCCCACTTGTGTTTTAAAGGCAATTGATTCTTGCATATGAATTTCATACATCTGAAATCCTCCTCTTTACTGTGCTAACACATATGCAGGCAAAATACTCATATACAGAAAATAAAATGAAGAATTTATTCCCTGAACTCAATGACTCAAATCGGTGTACAAATGTGATTTAGAAATTACAATACTTACAGCACAAAGTGGAAATGCCATGACAGAAGAATGTGAAGCATTCTACAGAAGTGGGAATAAAGCTTGACCCTTGGCTGTAGCTAGAAGTTTCTCTGGTCCTGCCTGGGCCCTGCAGTCCCATGCCCTGCTTATAAAATAATCACACAGAGGCTTAATATTATTTATAACTGCTTGGCCATTAGCTCAGGCTAAGTACTGACTAGCTCTTACACTTAAACTCAGCCCGTTTCTGTTAATCTATATGTCACCACGTGTTCCGTGGCTTTACTGGTTTGGCATTATATGCTGCTCCCTGGACGGCGGGCTGTTGTCTCCTCATTCAGCCTTCTTCTTCCCAGAATTCTCCTTGTCTACTTATCCTGTCTATACTTCCTGCCTGGCTACTGGCCAATCAGCATTTTATTTATCAATCAATCAGAGCAACATATATTCATAGCATACAGAATGACGTTCCACAGCACTTGGCTCTAAGTTATCCCAGAAATAAATCTCTCTTGATTACCAGATAAACTACGTGGAATTGCCTCCTTAAATACAACAATACTTGGCATTACTGAGGACTGCACAGAGTGGTGGATGAGTTGTGATGGGTGTGTGGCATGAATGGTATGAAGTTTATACATCAGTTTCTAACTGAGTTATCTTGTTTGTGGTAGGTTTTTGCTAAGTCTTTTAAGAATTGCCAATCAACTCATTTGTGCAAACTGATAAATACACAATTGTATTCCAAGTATTATGTATCTAATTATTCATCTTCTCTAATTTCACTAGATAATTATTTCCTGTGTAACACACTGACTTTATTAAATGTGATGGAGTATGCATTAACATTTTTGTAAAATACTTATGTAGATTTTTATGAAAAAGGAAAACTCACTTTCATTGGTTTTGATAATAAGAAAAAACATACCAGTAAATACCAACCATCCTTGCATTCTGGAATAAACTTCATTAGGTCATGGAATACTGTTTTGTGAACTCAGTTATGTAAAATTTCACTTAAGGTTTCAAATTGGTACTTCTAAACAGTACATGCCTAATCATTTAAAAATAAAGTTTTGGTATCAATGTTGCATTCTGTAAAGATAATGTAAAAACCCCTTCCTTTTTATGTTCTCTAGAATGGTTTATGATACTGAATTTAAATGGTATTTATGTCTTTTAGGGATAAAGGATATATTTTGATTTTATATTATCTATTTGTTAATTATATTTATCTAGGACTATAAGTACTTTCCTGAATTTCCCGTTTATTTCCATAGAGCTAACAAGGTATCTCTTGCAACTGTTTTTTAAGGTGCCTTGCCTCCAGTGGTTATTTTATTCCTGGTATTTGTTCTAAAACATTATCTCTTATGATATCTCTAGATTTTGATTTTCATTAAAAAGGCTAGTCATCCCAGGAAACTGATAAAGCTCCTGAGGAAAAAACAACTGGAATAAAGTGAAGCTCATGGGGACTTTGTTTCAATTAAAGAAAAGAGTTGAAAGGATGGCATCTGAACATAAAGAGCTTGAGCAGTTAAGAGCCAGTGGGAAACACCCAACACCAGTAGAAAAGCACTGTAGAGGAAGCCTGGGTAGTGGTCAAGGAGTTCATCAGGGCCAGGCAGGCTAGGGTCTGAAGCACAAGGTGAGGGTGGACTCTGCTCTGTATTTCCCACTAGACTAATGGAGAGATTGAAATAGAGGGGTTCATGATCAAATGCAGGTTGTGATGGTTCCTTTGGCTCCTCTGGTCAGCCAGAGTGGCATGGCAGGAGTAGATACAAGACAAGGTTGGGAGGTTTGCTGCATCCAGATGACAGTTGACAGTAGTCAAGTGGAGGTTGGCAGCTACAGTTTAGAGGACCAGCTGGGTCTGAAAATGCAATAAATGTAGAAGTCATAGAATGTCTTGGTTATTTTATCAACGCTTTTTCTTTGGGACTTTTATATATTGTATATGGATGCTTTACTTGCAAATGTATATGTGTACCACATGTGTTCCCAGTGCCTACTTAGACCCAAAGAGAACCCTGGATCCTCTATTACTGGAATTACAAATGGTTGTAAGTTGCTACATGGCCCTGCAAACTGAGCTTAGGTTCTTTGCAAGGGCAGCAAGTACTCTTAACCACTGAGCCACCTCTCTAGCCATATTTAGGGCCTTTGAGACAAGGTTTTATGTAGCCCAGGCTGGACTCAAATTTGCTATGTAGCTGAGGATGGCCTTGAACTCTTGATCATCTTGCCATACCTCCCAATTGCTGGGATTACAGGCAAGTACCATCATACCCAGCTAGAACTTGAATTTGTGTCAGCACCTCTTGCGTGCCAACTTTCTTACAAGACTGTAACTAAGTACAGGGTGCTTGTTAGTGGAAGGAGTAATGATGACCATATTCTAGGAGAAGATATGGGCCCTGAGAAGGCTTGAGCAGATTCAGGTTTGCATTTCACATTTTAAGATGCATGTTCAGTGGAACCAAACCAAGAGGCTTAATAAGAAAGCCTTTTGTTTCCTTCTAGATAGTTACCCCACATGTGGTGGCAGGGCTGTTGGCTTAACTGCCATGAGAACAGGATAGATCTGTGTCTAGGTCTTAGGAAAATCTTTCGTCTGTTGATACTTCCTGAGGGTGTGGGGGTGGAAGAGACATAAAACACAAGCTGTTCACACCAGTTAAGTTACCTTCTACTGGCATCATGAAGGACCTGGGATACATGACATCTGTCTGGATACCATATTTAGTGCCCAAAGATACAAATAGCAGACACTGGGAGGAGGCTTAGCACTCTTGGCCTCGATGATACTTTTAAAAAAAATAGCATGTTGTAGCTTTTCACATAGGACAGATGTACATACAAATATGTAAGAATAATCTAGTACTACTCAGGAAGAATATTCTAGCTTTTGTTCTTGATATGCCTGGTGTTGGGAGAACATTGCAGGAGAGGAGGCAGGAAGAATGTCAGAGTAGGATGATGGGGAGCACTGCTGTGAAGTGCAGATTCTGGATATGACGTGGCTGTGACACTAAAGAGCTCACAACATCTGTAGTTATTTGTACAAGACCCAAACAAGATCAATCTAGCCAAAATTCCAGCATAGTTAGGAGGGACATGTTTTCCACACCCCACTAGTTACAGAAGAGCTATTGATGGTTGATAGCTGTTGAGGGAAGGAGAATCATTTTTTTTTTTTTTTTTTAGTTTTGAATGTGGGATCCCTCATAAATTTCTCAAGCTCTGATGGGTGGCCTCACACCCATATATGTGTGGGTGAAACTAATTTGACTAAATGAGTCATCAACACATAAAACTAGAAGCATAACAGAACATAAAGTTGGGAGGCGACTGGATTGAGAGTGAGGGACTTGAAAGGAGAAGGCGAATAAAAATCGGCAACAGTGGGTATGATCATTTTTATTGTATGCATGTATGAAATTATCAAAAATAAAGAAAAATTAATATAAAAACAAAATAAATTCAGTGAGTTGTGAAAATAAATACAACATAACTGAAAATAAACTACATGATGCACATGTTATTTAGAATTTCTTTAAAAAAAAAAACCATGTCTGGCTGTGTAAGGACTATGGTCACCTTGGGGTGTAAGAATTAGATGTGTGATAGTAAGAATTAGAGATATATCATTTATTTGCATGCTTGGCTTGCTTTGGTTCCAATACAGAAAACTATGTTTGTGTTAGAACTAAAACATCAATGAACACTAAGTGATCGAACTTACTGCCCTGATGATTTTGTTAGTCCTGTTTAGGTTGTGTATTATTTTTGCAAAAAGAAATTACACTTCTAAGCTAAAAAGCAAAAATCAATTGGTTATTAATCCATACACTTATTTCTGTTCTCCGTTTGCTCACTTTGGGCTCAATGCCTGTTTTCTGCCAGAACCATGCTGTTTTGATAACCAGAGCTTTGTAGCAGATTTTGAGATCCTGTCGCCCAGGACTTCCAGGTTTGTTCCTTTTGCTCACGATTTTGTTAGCTATCTATGGTTCTGTATAAATCTTAAGAATACTTTTTTTTTAAATTTCTTTGAATAAGTCATTGAGATTGTTGCTGTATTATACAGAATCTGTAGATCACTTGGGACAGTCTAGAAATTCTAATAATCATCAGTCTTCCAGTCTGTGAATACAGGTTATATTTTCATTCATGACAGATTTACAGGATTGACACTCAACATAAACACCAACAGTGTTCCGTACAAGAACAAATTGTCCAAACACAAATCAAATAATTCTATGTATAACAGCAACATCAGATTGTTGTTAAGAATAAATTCAACCGAAGAGCTCTCACTATTCCTAAATCTGAGTTCTTTCATGGGGGAACCCTTGTGCAGGAGTCAAAAGCCTGGGAGTTCTTTGAACATAACTCAGGGTCTAATGGGCTCCTTTATGGTGGGAGAATTTTCTCAGATTCCCAGTGAGCTCTGTGGAAGTTTGTGATGGGTCAGATTGACTTTCTAGAGCCTTATTTCCCAGAATACCCTTCTCTGCTTGGTTCTTACCTGGTGCTGACAATAAGGGAAGGAGTGAAATGGAACCTATTTTTTATGATCTAGACATTAGTACTGGGTACAGGTTTTATGGAAACTACTCACACTCTCATGTATCTTCTAGAGACAAAACAGGTTATGTCTCCCACATTCCTCACCAGGTCACCTTCAACTTCTGGGCCTTCATCCAGTTACATGTAAATCTTGACAAATTTCCCTGTAAGTCATCAAATCATTGAATGTGGTGGACTATCCTTGTGAGTTCCAGTTCACCTTTATGAGTTCCCTTTCTCCATATTCAGTTCTGCTTTGTGTTTAACTTTCATCTCCAACTATAGTGATGGTCATGGAAGAAGTGTGCATGGACTTTGTGACAAGCTCCCCTAATGGTAAAATGCTGAATCCAGTAACAACGTCTTCCTTATACACCTTTTTCTATTGTCCCAATTCTCTAATCAAACTTGGATGACATAAAGTGCATGACTCACAAGAAGTGTTGTAAGAACAAAGCAGAATACAACTTTATATTTCAACACTATAGTTTATATTTGCCCATAAACTTAGGAAGAGTTAACTAGACAAAATAAATAAAACACTTCATGGTATGTGTTGTTTCTGATCAACTGTGCTATTTGAAATCACGGGAAAGAGGGACTTATGGGAAAATGGAGTTACACATGTAATGAACAAACCCTTTACAGTGATACGTTTATGAGACAAACTTAAAATGATACATTCTTCAGTGTTTGCAATTGGTTGGGAAATACAATAAGTGTGATTTACTTTTTTAAAAGACCCAGCCTAGGGTTTGCTTGTGAACATGGCTTTCAGCAGAGCTCTGGTGTCACTGGAAGATCGCTTATCTAGTATGACCTGCGTGTTACCAGGTTAGATGCTCCTATCTACAGAGTCAGGGAGGTCAGAGATATGATTGAGGAGAACAGGAAAGAGGTCACTGCTGTAACTCAGGTGGTAACCATGGAGGAGGGGAGAGGTGAGGAAAGGCTAAGAGATGATGAGTGAGTTTGATGACAGGATTGGCTGATGCATTTGACATGGACTGTGAGATAGAGGCAGAGTAGGGGCATGAATGATAGATAACACTGGGGAATTTTAAATAAATTTGCATTGTTTAAACTCTGTCACAGCTCATTGTACTCAGAAAGAGTGATGTGATTAGGGCATGATCTCTGATATGGAGGCCATCCCATGGCAAAGTGGTTGAATCTGAAGATGTACCCTGGAGGCAGTCAGACATGCTCTTTAAATATCCAGGATTTAGATAAACTTAGAAAACTAATTTGACTTCCTTGAGACCCCATCTACAGCTGGATAATAGCTTATTGTAATCTTCTACCTCAAATGTTTTTGACATTTATTAAAGGAAATACTTCAGCAAAGCACCAAGCTCTATACTCTATCCATTGACAACAGCATAAAAAACATCATACTGATTAAGACTAGAGAGATCCCACAGAAACAGCAAGCTAACAGCCATAACACGTATGCAGAAGATGTGGTGCCTAACAATAGAAGCTGGTGGATCTCTGGCTCTTTTGCCTGCTCTGTTGTGACTCTTTTTCCCCTATTGGGTTACCTTGTCCTGCCTTGATATGAGGGCTTTTGACTTGTTTTATTGTATATTGTTTCATCTGGTTTGGCTGTCATCTCTTGGAGGCCTGCTCTTTTCTGAAGAGGAAATGGAGGAGGAATAGATCTGGAGGAGAGGGGAGGTAGGGAGGAGCTGAGAGGAGGAGAAGGAGGGGAAATTGTGGTCAGGATGTATTGTGTGAGAGCAAAATCTGTTTTCAATAAAAAATTAAAATACCTAAACCATAAAAAAAAGACTAGAGAGATCTGTATATGTCATGGATCCTTTGGGAAAAACCTACTACTGTTATCCTGCTAAATGAACATAGAAATTAAATGACTCAATGACATTCTGCTATACCCATAGATCAGTGCGTGTCTCATATCAGAGAAGCTTCTTGCGGTAGATATGAATTAGCACAAGAGACCCATAACTGTGCAGAGAGTGAGAGACCTTGGAATGTTCAACCCCAAATGGGGTATCCTTAGTAAACCTTTCCCTTCAGGGCTCAAGGATCTATGTGGAAGAGAAGGCAGAAAGATTGCAAGAGCCAGAGATAGTGGATACCTCCAACGAAACAGTCTTCACAATACAACAGGACTGATACACATATGAACTCACCAAGACTGTGGCAATATGCGTAAGACCTGCATAATTTCAAGCCAGACAAAATGCCTGCAAGGAGAAGGGGAAGTAGACACAAAGTTCCATCCCTAACCAAGAAGCCTTTTACAGTTGATATTTTCTAGGACAGGAAAATCAGTTTTTCCCAGTGAAGTGACACTGGGCATATAAGCCACACTGCAGGATAGACCTCACGTTCAGGAGTAGTTGACCAGCACAAATGGATTGGATTCTTTTGTGTGATTTCTTTGCTTTTGGTTTGGTGTTTTGTTTTGTCTTTTTGTTTTATTTTGTTTTTGAGACAGAGAGAGAGAGAGGTGGGTGAGAGTAAGAGAAGTGAAGTTGAGGTGAGGTGAGTATGTTCTGGGAGGATTTGGGAGAGGAGAAAGAAGAGGAAAGGAATATGATCTAAACTTATTTTATGAAAGTTAAAAAAAAAAATGTAATAAAAGATGACCGAGCGATCATGTCTAGGGTACAATCTTACTGCCAAAGAGAGAGAGAGATCCCTTATAGATACTGTCTGCACTGAGCAAGGTCTCAAAACAATGGGCACCCAGTCTTGCTTCAGACATCACGTGAGTCAGTTTTCCTTCAGCCTTGGTTCCACCATCTATCTGTCAGGATAGTGGCTTATTCATCTCCAGCTTAGAAGGGCTTAGTGAGTATAAAGTAAATTCTGCCTCATTTAAAATACCTGGCATACAGTCTCACTGGAGGCTAGTTGGCTCTCAAATTGAATGAACATGTTAGGCACTAGCCAGGGTGATTTTATGTGGTTCAATGAGGGGAACATCTTGAAAGAGGATTTTAAAATCTGCTCATTGTCATCTTTTCCTAAAAGACCATAGTTCATAATTGCTAATGACTCCAGCTTGCCAGTCCCTAAAGCCACAGCCCTGCTAGTGTGGAAAGAAATAATACTAAGAAAGATTGGCCATCAACTTTAGTACATTAATTTCCAGCATCTGCCAGCTGCCTAGCAACCACCAAGTGTCTATTTATCCTTTATTCTAGTGTGACCTAGTCAGTAAAAACCCATGTTCCATCCTGTTTGAGGGAAAGCAGTGTCTGATGCCTGAGTGGGCTGATGTCACCACTTCTCATTCTGCCTTCTGTTAGGAAAATACATCCTGCCGTGAAGATGACCACTCATCACTAATCTTCCCCAGAATGAATCTTGTCATGTGTCCTCTTCATGCATCCACTATGCTTCCGGATTCTGAAAGTGATCTCTAAGTATCCCTGAGAGAATGAATCAATAAATATCTCAGGTAACCATATTTTCATCTGTAACTCATTCATGGAGCCAGGAAGGCTGGCTATTCTTAGTGACCCTGATCAGGTCTCTCAAGCTGAAGTCCAGAGAGGAGGGTTCTTCCTGGGCACACTTAGTGATTGGCTACCAGTAGTAGGGTCAGATCATATCTTTTGACTTCTTTTTTTCTTTTTCTTTTTTTTTTGGTCTTGTTGCTTTTTTATTTAAATTTTTGTTGTTTTTAGAATTCTATACAGGAGTAGTATATTTAAAATTTTTTCCTTCCTCTCTTCTTCCTCAGTTCCCCCTGTGTCCCCTGACTCCCTCTCAAATTTGTGGTCTCTTTTTCTTGGGTTATTATTGGTACATAATATACATTTGTAACCTACTGAATCTATTTAGCATAGTTCATGTGTATATGTGTTTAGGGCTGACCACTTGGGGTTGGATAGTGTATCAGGGAGCTCTTCTGTGGGTTCTCCCTCTCTTACCAGTCATTGGTTGCCTCTTGCTCTTCATCTAGGGGTGGAGCCTTGTGAAATTTCCTCCATCTACATTGGCATGTCAACTGTCAGGTGTTATTAATGTGCAATAACACGATAGTGTTATTGTGCAGGGCTTATTTAGGCGACCGTATTGTTGAGGTTCCATAGGTGCTACTTCCTTACCACATCTGTCTAACTGCAGATGTCCTGGTCTTCTGGTTCTTACAATAGTTCTGTGCCTTTGTGTGTAATTTTTCCATGAACTTTAGGTACAAGGGTTGCATTATAGATTTATTAATTGGGCCTCGGCACACTGGCTCTCTGCAGTTTGACCAGCTGTGTATCTCTGTAATAATCTCCATCTGTTGCAAAAAGAAGCTTTTTGATGAGGGATGAGAGTTATATTTACCTGTGGGTATAATGATAAGTATTTTGAGTACAGGTAGAAATTATATTGGTTCAAGAAAATGGCAGTAGTGAGTTCTCCTCTAGGGTTCATTACCTCACTGACCATAGGTAGCTGGGAGAGTTTATAGCACTAAACCTGAATTCCTGTCTTAAGTCCAATTAGACAGCTTTTGGTTACTCCCTAGATAAAAGTGCCACTATTGCCCCATTGTGGATAGCTTGCTGGGCTGGATATTGTTGTAGCTTATAGACTCTGAAACTGGTTAGGACTAATGATTGCTTTTCTCCCCTGGCAGCTTGCATAGCACCTTCTGATATTGTGAGAACTAGTCGTCAGGAATGAGGCTTCCAGATCAATTCCAGCTCTATTCCTCTAAGACCTATGTCTTAAGTGTGTGGTGTTTATAGCAAGAGGGTCTTAACTTCAAGTTCTGGGAGGCAACTAAGGGCAATGATAATAGCCTGTATTATTTTGGGAGTCTCTTGAGCTATCCTGACCAACACCTTGAAGGGAGGTTTCCCATGCCCAGCACTTGGATTTTTATTAGATCGCCTGTGACTCTTGGGATGAGCATTTTCACCCTGTTTTACTTAATTCCATTTAAACTACACACCCACACAATACTAAGTATACACATTTAAAGTAAGTTTATAAAATAATGTTTCCCTATGGCCTTTTCAGAGATCTTCAATGCTATTTATCTCTCTCTTCCCTTTCCCTCTGTACTACTACCCTCCTTCCCAGCTAAAGCCACCCTCCACGTTTCCTCACTTATAGTACCTGTATCCTGCTCTTGCCCTTTCTAGAACTTATCCTTCACCAATTGTTCCTTTTTGCTTTCCTGGCTTCTGTGCTTACTTTGGGTTATATACTTTTATCTAAAAAAATTGGAGCTAGGATCCACAAATGGAACTGAATATTCAACATTTGTCTGGCTGGCTCTGAGTTTGCTACCTCAGTGTAATAATCCTTCGACTTTTAGCTCATGGTCTTTTGTAACTTGGTACCCCTTTGGTTGGGTACAGCATTTGGATCTTGCACTTGTTTGAACATGGAAGCTCCACACACACATAAGTGTCAGAAAAGTATGAACTTCTCAACATCAGGCAATATGTCTCATTCATCTCTACCTAGGGGTCAAAGCAACACATAACGGATCAAGACAATAAATAATTGTTGGGGTGAAATCCAAGAGTGAGCAGGAGGATGGGTAGTCTCTTGAGTCTAGAAACTTAATTGGGACTCAGCACCACTGACTCCCTGCAATTTGACCATCTGTGAATCTCTGTAATAATCTCCGTCTATTGCAAAAAAATAAGCTTTTTGATGAGGGATGAGATTTATACTTACCTGTGGGTATAATGATAAGTATTTTGAGTACAGTTGGAAATTATATTTGTTCAAGAAAAGTATAATCAAATCTGTACTTCATTCTATGGAACAGACTGAGACCATTTGCTAGCCCTGCTGTTATGTGAAGGAGTAGGAAAGTGATGCAATCCTTGAAGGGAGACAAGAGGAGCTGGTTGACTCTTAAGCAGCAGGCATCATCATTGTTTGCTGTTGGGACTCTTGGGTTGCTCAAGAGTCCCACATATGGAGCTGACAGGTGCTGACAGCCGAGGAATAGAGTGTTTCCTGAGGGTCATCCCATGCAGGATAAGCAAGAGGACATGGTCTTTCAAAAGCAGCATAGAGAAATTGCTGATGTCCACTGTTAGCAGCCCATCAGTCTCATCTCGCCACAGCAGTTCCCTCACTCTTCTCTCTTCCCCTTTCCCCTAAATCAGGTGCTATGCTGGGGATGAAGTGCAAGCAAGCATGTTTCTACTCTCCCTGTCATGTTTCCTTTAATCAGGTAAGTACCAGTTAGCTTTCAGAGGTCATGGGTGGCAGGATAGAGCTATAGAGACCCCTGGATTAGATATGAGATAGAGGAGTGGAAATGGGCAGGCACAATGAGGGTCATATAGACTATAATAGTATAAGGATGTGAAATGTTCTTGGTGAGTGCATCACTTTGTGTTCATTAACAATTTAAAGTGATAAACTCTAGATTGTTAATGCAATAAGTGAATTTCATTATATATATAACAAACCGATAATTTTTACATACTTGATGCATATTGAATCTGGCTTGCCCTCATTTTCTATAAAGACCCTAAATTAGTGATTGTCCCTGAGCTGTTCATTAAACTTCAAGATTCAATGAATAATGAATAGGAAATCCATTTGTTCATTAACTTGTAAAATGAAAAGAATTATATATCTCCCTCTCTGGTATGTCTTGGATTAATTTGGCCTTGAAGCAAGTTAGTGGGTCTGTGACCCTCTCCCTGGGGTTATTTCTGGCCCAGGAGCCTCCGTTTCTCAGAAGGATGCAAGCCTGTCTCTGCTTTTTCTAGAGGATTTGTTTGGGGTCAGGTGGGGAGTTATCTGGACTTTCATCTGTATGCATTTTGCTTTACTGAGAGTCAGGGGGTTGTCTGTCAGCAGCACTGAGGACACTGCTTAGGGAGTGTCTCATTGGAGGACAGTTATGCTTATAGTGGCCACTTGCTTTCTTTAGGTTCTCCAGCAGTGTGAAACCCCAAGTTAGCATGCAACAGGAACAGCCAACGAAACCCAAGTTGGATCTCCTCTGTGGAACTGTGGATCCTTTTTAGATTTAATTCTACATCAAACGCTGTATAATGTTAATTAAAGGGCTTTGACCACATCGCTTTAATTAACTGCCCCCCCCCATTACGCCTCTACTGGTTGAGCCTCATCCATATACTCATCCATTCAGTAATAATGACCTCTTTGAATGAGTTGTGGAGCAACACCTATAATCAGACAGAATTCTCTGAGTTACACATAAGGCAAACAAAGATTCTGACCCAAGGAACTTATTTACATTCTGTTGGGAACAAATAATTAAAGCAATAGGCCAAACAACTTCACATAATGATAGGTGTGACAAAGAACCCAAATGGGGCATTCAGCTTTGCAGGAGTGGGCTGTTCACAAGCTGCAGGGTGCCCTGTGGAATATTTAGAAACCCAACCTTGAGGAAAATGTTCAAACACCTGACTCCCTTCTCAAGCCAAGTTCAAGGGAGGTAGAAAAAGAGGGCAAAAAATGAAAGTGGGGGAGCAATAAAAGTTGCCAGAGGAGGAAAGAAAGAAAGGAAGGAAGGAAGGAAGGAAGGAAGGAAGGAAGGAAGGAAGAGAGAAAGAAAGAGAGAGAAAGAGAGAAAGAAAGATGAGAAGACTAATTGGGTGTTTCATGGTTAAGCATTTAGTGCGCCGTTCCCTTCAATTTTTGCAAATAGGGAAGAAAACTGAAACTCAGAGAAGCTGATTCTTCAAGATGGAACATATAGGAAGGAAGAAAACTGGTGTTTCCAGGAGCAGGTGGAATATGGAGGTAGGAAGGATGAGAGAGAAAGGTAAAGGTCTGAGAAGGACACAGGTCAGCAGGTAAGCACACATAAGGATGAGGAGAGTAACAAGGTGCTTGCTTCTTACCATCTTTCAAATAAGTTTCCAAGATTTGACAGCTTCAAGAAAAGGAATTCTCCCTGCAACCTAAGGAAGTCTGAAACTGGATCCTTTCACATGAGGAGGCAGTCAAGTGAATAATTTGAGCTTAGAATTGTTGGACCTCGGCTTCTGGCTGCACTCCTGACCCTTGAGACTGGGGCGGGGGGGGGGGGAACAAATCAAACCAAGACAACACAACACAACTGAGTGTTGTATTAAGACTGTGATTTGGGGATTAGTTGCTACACAGCATCAGAAATGCACTCATTATTCTATTTAAGTTCTTCCTTTGTGTCAGGGACAGGGGATACCCACTTCCTAACATAGCTTAGAAAGATAAGAGATACAATTCCCGTGAAGGAAAAGACACTGATTCCTGTATATGGTGGATGTAGTTTGCATCTACAATGCAAAATAATTTCTCAAATTATGACAGGACCCAGTCCTCAAACACTTAAGTATGACCAATCTGTTGGAGACTGATTTAAGAACACAGATATCTTTACAACAGCTGACATACATGTGGCAAGCAAGACACTTTCTCTGACTCTTGGGTCCCTCATGTGTTTGAAACAGAAAGAGGAGCTACAGCAGAAAATTGTTCTCTATGGTCATCATCTAAATTATCCCAAAGTGATTTACCACAACATACTCTAGGTATCTTACATCCTCATCAGTTAGGAGTTACCCATGAGCCTCCCTGGGCTGGCATCAAGGTATGGGTTGTGGTGGGGCCCCAATGGGCTGGCATCAAAGTGTTGGGTGGTGATGGGCCTCCTTGGGCTGGAGGAGGCCCATTAAATTGTGTTGGAGATGTTTACATAATGAGGTTCTAGAATAAATCCCACTTCCTCTTTCAAAGCTTTTCCTTGAAAGGACCAAACAGATACCATAACAGGCTGCTCGGTCTTTTCTCAGAGATCAGGCCTCAATTTCAGTTTACTGAGACTTGAGCAAGCAGTCTCTGGGAGGCCCATGAACAAAAGACATAGTCCTTGCAGTAGCTCCCTTTCTGCACACACTCTGACTGCTCAAGGTTCAGCCAATTGTTTACTGTCTGGGACTCCTCACCAGCTTAGAGCTATGTGCATGAGTCAAGGACAGAGCCTGGGCCCCTGAGTCAGCCCCCACAGTCAGTATGTGCTAGGCCAGCCAGTCTCCATGGTAGCTCAAGGACAAAGCCTGGGACTTGTCCAGGCCAGTCCCAGAAATGGTAACCCCCAACTAACCCTAGCCAATTAAAAGTTACTAACATGATAGCCACTCACATCAATCAATCCTGAGTCTGTTCCTGTGTAGTCTGTAGACCCCAAGCCCCTTTGCTTTAAAAACCCTGCCTCATTGCTACTCGGGGGCTTTCCTGCTCTGCTACTGCATCCGATGGATGGAGAGTCCCGAGTTAACTCATAACAATATGAAGATTCTGCTTTTGCATTGGATTCGATCTCTTGGTGGTCTTTGGGGGGACTCTGGGTACAACAACCTCAGCTTTG
This sequence comes from Peromyscus eremicus, assembly GCF_949786415.1. Lineage (NCBI taxonomy): Eukaryota > Metazoa > Chordata > Mammalia > Rodentia > Cricetidae > Peromyscus > Peromyscus eremicus. Next base: position 30,731,366 of record NC_081436.1, read on the forward strand.
GAAAACTGAAAACTCATGGTCCTTGGTCTCTTCTAGCACCTTTCAAGCCAACAACAGTGGCCAAAGTCCCTGAATGTCTTCCCTCAGAACTTGAACCATGGTAACATCTGTTTTCTACCTTTAAGAACTCCTGTTGACATTGGGCCACAGCAGTGATTTTTTTCTTCAACACCACTCTCTCCTACAGCTCACTTCCCTGTGCATATAGTTTGACTATTATCAGGTTTCAGGATTAAGATATAGCCATCTTTGTCAGGGTAGTAATGATCCTAGCTACTATGCCTTGCAGGAAAACTGTAAGGATCCAATAATCTATTGGAAATGAAAATGGCTTGTCGTGTGTTTGGCACATAGTAAGGGCTGAAGAAATTGTAGCCGTCACTTACAGCTTCTTCTTGTTTTAAAATCTGATTCTCTCAATGAACTTGGGAAGTGGAATGAGTTAGTGTAACCACTCATTTTCCTAGAGAATAAATTGAAGCCCAGAGAAGTGCAGAATCTTGCTCAAGGTCACCAGCAAATGGAGAAGCTACTTTCAGATCTGCCTCAATCAACCTGGCCTTAGGCTTGTGGGATGGGATCAAAGAAAAGCTCTGAATGACAAAGCAGTTCCTAGGTTTTACCGAGAGAGACAGCAGAGGCCCCAGCCATGCCTCTCTGCTGGGCCATGCCAGAACTCTAATGGAAAGCATTAGTCAAATTGGAAACAGGCTGTTCTCATTAACCACAGAGAAAACCCTATTTCACGCCCAGATGGAAAACATCCCATTATTCTCATTGGGCTGTGCTCCTCCTGGCTGCAGTCTCTGGGATGGATAATTCCTTCTACAATCCTCACCTTGGGGGATGTCTAGGCCCACTACCAAGGGTACCTAGTGAAGTTAGGAGCACTCTGAGGATTCACAGAGGCCTGAGCATCAGCTTGTCAGGTCACTCTCTGCCCTGACAGTAAATACTTGGAAGGGTTTGGAGCAAGAGTGGCATGCTCATAGCTGGAATCTGGGCACTGGGATGTGCTGACAGTGGAATAAACGGAGCCATCCATATTACAAAAGGCTGTAAGAGGGAGACAGGAAGGAAGTATCCCTCAGATTTGTAGCAAGGGTTTCATGAGTGCCCCTAAAAAGAGCCGAGTACAGAGCTATGGAAATACTGGGGAAAAGTCTGTGCTTGAGGACTATATAGGCCAGGGGGCTGGCAGATATACATGTAACAATGCCCTCTGCTGTGCTTGCAAAGAGAGAGTCCAATCTGTGTCAGTCTCCCTTGTGTAGGCCAGGGAGTAGAGGGATATAAATGCTCGAAAGATGTGGGTTACCCCCAGAAGAGTCTATTCAAGTGGATCTACACACTCTTTCTACAACAAATCTCAATGCTAGTAGGTATTCACAACCCCAGGGAGGTCAAAGAGCTGGGAAGATGTTATGGGGAGTCTTTCACAATTTAGAACAGTGGTTCTCAACCTTCCTAAGGCTGTGACCCTCTAGTACAGTTTCTCCTATTGTGGTGACCCCCGGACCATAAAATTATTTTGTTTCAGCTTCGTAACTGTAATTTTGCTACTGTTATAAATTGTAATGTAAATATCTGAAATGCAGGATATCTGATGTGAGACTCCTAAAGGGGTCCAGACCCACAGGTTGAGAACTACTCATCTAGATGGAGCCAGAAGACCAGGATCTTCTCTAATTGTTCTCTGGTCCTAAGAGCCTGGCATATATTAATAGTCCTCAATGGCTGGAATAAAATGAGACCATTTGGAAAATATCAAAGTGCTGATATAAGTACAAAGGATTTTGTGAAATTTGAAAGAAAACAACACTAAGATGTTAACACCTTAAAACAAAGCATCTACAGTTGCTGTATTTTGCTGACAGTAAAATTGTGCTCATATGTCTAAGCAAAGTTGGACAAGATGCTTATAAAATGAGCAAACCATAAAATGCTAATTATTAAATTGTATAATACTATTTTGAGGTAAAATATAACCTAGGAAATTTCTTGTTAAAATCTATAAAGAGGAAAAGCAAAGCTGAAAGGAAAAGATAGTAAAACAGCAGTATGTTTTTGGCTGGCAGGTGAGTATATTTTTTTCTTCTTTGATATAATTTATATGTTCTTTCAATGAATTCATACGGCTTTCTAAATGGATCAAATAAATTGGTAACACTACTGCAATGTGTACTGGGGTGTATGTGTCAATGTTTCTTTTCTACCCATCTAACTGTGTATGCTCACGATATGACATGATGAAGACCACACCTTCTTCATCAAGGAAATACATCTGCCTGCCTTGTGGCATAGACTCATGATTACAAGGAGTCAGAGTCTCCTCCCTGACATTTGTTCCTCACTGCACAATAGAGAGTCTACATATTATCTCAATATTCCTGTGGGGTTGGCTTTCTTTTATTGCTGCAATAGCTATCCACATTTGAAGACTCTCCCATGTCCCAGGCCCTATAAAAGATTGTTTATAAAGAATTCACCTGATTCCCTTGGTTCAGTGCAATCCAGAGCTTAAGCTCGCAGAATTAAAGTGGCAGAATTAAAGCTACTAAGTGATTGTTAACTACACAGCCAGGGTTTGAATGGTACCTTTAGGGGATGGGTGTTGCTTTTCTTCGTGTCACTCCTTTCTTTTCCTTTCATTTGTCTGTCTGCCCATCCATCTTTTCCCCTTCTCTTCTTTCCTCCCTCCTGTTCTCCTTCCCTCTCTTAATTCCTATCTTTCTTTCCCCTCTCTCCCTTTCTTTCCATCCCCTCTTCCCCCCTTATCTTGTTTTCTTCTTTCCCTAAATATTTCTTTCTCTGTCTTCTTCTCTACCTCTTTCTGTCTCCCTTCACTACCCCCAGTTTGTATTTATATGAAAAAGAGGAAGATATAACTGTTGATCAAGATTATCTTTTAACCCATTCTTTCACTTTTTGCCTGGTGGTTGAAATAGTGGTAATGGTAGCAGCAATATTCCAGGTCCCTAGGTCAGAGGAGCAATATCTGCCCTAGTGTCCAAAGGCCCTGGTTAATTCCTTATGTCCCTCTGTTCTTGGTCTTCTGATGTGAGTGTGGACATATCTCCTCCTGCTTGGTAGTGATTCCCAGGTCTTGCATGTGAGGCCCCTGGTGAAGCATCTAGCTAGAGCAGGTCATTAATACCTGCAGTCGCTCCTCTGACTCCATTCTCCTTTTTTTTCTTACTCTTCAAAGCCAAAAGATAGCATTCAAACTGTCTCCACAGTGCAGCTGTGGAGTGAATCCCATATGGTTCATAAATGCAAGGAGTGGCTGGCCCGGTGAGGGCTCCCTCCCCCCGTACTGTGGAGAGCAGCATGTGTATCACACCAGCCCGAGGGAAAAGTGGGTGCCTGAAGAAGCATATTAACCCCAGAGTTGGAAATTCTCTAGGAATCAGCAGAGATGGTTTGTTCCTTCTGGTGACAGGGCTGGAGAACAGCTTTCCTGGAAGCTGACTGACGAACCTGAAGCCTACTGGTAGCTCTGGATGCTCCACAACTACAGACACAAGGAACCAATCAGGCCACTCATTCTCAAAATATGCCTGGGACTTCCTTTGCTCTGGGGGACAAGGGTGCTAATCACTTTGAGAAAGCCAGGCTTCTGCCTTGATGGTGCTGTAAATGAAAAAAAGGAATAAAGATCACTTCATATTTGTTCTTGCCTTTCTCTAAGGTTTTGGCTTTCATTGTACAAATATAATACTGAATTCTTTCCAGGTTTTATGCTGCCTTTTCCCCTCAATCTGCATGTAAGCTACAACTTCAGTGTCAATTTTAGTGATAAGAAGACCCATGCTATAACTTAGCCATGAATCATGCATTCGTGTACATCTCAAGAAGTTCAGGGTCTACCCTCTTGTAGGTATACCTGCCCCTTAGCCTCTCGCTCGCTCTTCATCAACTTCCCCATCTCCAACACAGCACTGTTCTTCAGGTCATGAATAAGACACAGATCCACAGATCTAGATGGTCAATGTTTTGAGTGTGACATGCAGCAGAAGGTCAATTCTTTGTACATACCTAGTACCTGGTGATGTAGATGCTGAATCCAAAATTCCTGTGGATGACCATGTAGACTGACCACTAACCAGTGCTTAGATGTCATCTTTGTTATAGGCCATGTGCCATACACCTCCAGAGTTTAACTGCAACCTCTGTGGCTACTCCTAGTCTCCCTGGGGGAAGTGGTCATTCTTGTTTCTATTACCAGTAGCTGACAAGGCCTTAGGTACTGGGACACTGGAGCTGAATTAGAATGTGTGTTTATCCAACATGCCAATGCTAACATCATCTCTCTGTGACTCCAGTCAATTCTCCTGCTCCACTGAAGGGAATCTGGGGCCAAGGAGCCTTTGTCTGATATCATCTAGTAGAACATCACCTTTCTATGCTAATGGCTTTAGCTGTGGTAAGGACTGTTTGCACACATGCATTAATGTCATTTATGGCTGTAGTGGATTACAAATGGATCAATAGTACGGTGTTCCTTTGAGAAAACCTAAGGGAGAACCCATCTTTTGCCTTTTCTAGCTTCTCAAAGTTACTTGGGATATTGGCTGATGACCTACACCAGTCTGACCTCTTTCTTTAACACTCTCAATTCTGCTTTTCTTCTGGCCGTCCTTTGTTCTGTTATTTATAAGGTTATATCTTACTGATAAGGGTATTTCTTACCTATAAGGGTCAAGATCTTTCACTTAATAACATATGTACCATTCCTGTGGTCATGCAAGGTGTCTCAGGATCTAGGGATTAGCAAGTGGTTATCCTTGGAAGAGGACATCATGCACCCCAAAGGAAACTCCCTGTCACACTAACTGAAGACTTTCCATTGTCAGTTTCCCATATTCTGCTTCCAAGTTAGACTTTATTCAGAGGCACTTCTGAAAGGGAAAGTAGAAATCTAGTTAAAAATGGCAGTTGTTTAGGTTACCTATAACTCAGAGATTATATTAGATATTCTGAGTTTTCCTGTACTGCAGCTGCTCTCAAATAAGCACATTGAGGCTTATACTAATTATAAATGCTCAGCCAATAGCTCAGGCTTATTACTAACTAGCTCTTATATTTTAAGTTAACTCACATTCCTTATTTACACTCTGCCATATGGCAGTACCCCTATTAATATGACACATTCATCTCCTGCTCCCTCTGCATCTGGCTGGCAATCCCAGACTTCCCCTTTCTTCCTCCTAACATTCTTTTTGTCTGGCTCTCCTGCCTAACTTTATTCTGTTCAGCTATTGGCCAGTCAGCTTCTTTATTAAACCAAGTACAGTGACAAATCTCTACAGTGTACAAAAGGGTTATTCCACAGCAATATGCCTTTGATTCAGAGACTTAAGAGGGTCTTTCTTTGCAATCTTTGCTGTCTAGGCAGAAGCCTTCTCCTCACATGCCTCTTTATAGAAGAAATGCAGTTCAGTATATCTGAGGTGGGGCATTCTCTCTCACATTTTAATTATTATTCTTAATTCCAGGGAATTTGGAAGGGCATCATGCATCCAAAGCCCTCCCTACCTCAGCACTTCCTGGAAGGAGGGGCAGGACCATGGCAATGTGTTTGCTAGGCATCTGGCAGCTACTGGAAGCTGTGAAACTCATATGTAAATTTAACTCTCACAGTATCTGTGATGTTTCATTGTTATTTCCACTTGACAGTGGCAGGGCTGAAAGATCTCAGAGAAGCCTTCTTTGCAAAGCTAGTGAGACTGGACAGAGGAGAACCTAGGTTTATCCAACATAAACGCTGTACATATTTGTTCCTATTGTATTTCCTCTAGGTTGCACACGACTATAACCATCTTGTATCAGAGCAGTTGTGATCACTCCTATATGATGGGCTCTTTTAATGTTCTCTACCGGTGGATGGAGGAGCTCATGTGACTCACATGTCTCAGCTCACTGAGCTCTTAGAGTCACAGAGCTCATGAAATTCAGCATCTTTTGCAAAAACAACGAGGCCTTGGCTTTCCCCAGGTAATCTAAGAGATGAATAACTAACCAACTGGAGCAGAATTCTTCAGCAGATGCCCATGAGTTGACCAGGGAACTCCAGTGATGCAGCTTCTATAACTAGTCACTCTTGCTGGAGTGGGGATTTTCATTATTCAGGTGTTCAAGAGTCACCCATGCTCCTTCGAGTATCTCATTATCTCACAAAGCTAGGCTTCCATGGGATCCTCTCTTTGGCTTATCTCTGTCCAGTCTTGGTGAATAGGGTTTCTTTATATCTCCCTAGGAAGGTCATACAGTAGCTGGTAGACAATGTGGTCAATATTTAACTGGAGTCCATTTAGCAAGTAGACACTAAACTGGACTCAATGAGATCTCTGGGCAGGAAATCTATAAAATAAGTCAAAATGAGGGTGGGTTTAATGGATAATAATGTTCCATTTGCACAGTATCTGCTAAAACATCCATTATATTCCATTTGGTTTTTGTTTTCCTTTTAGCCCCAAATTTCTGCATAATTGTGTCAATTTTCCACTTTGCTCATTGTGTTTAAACATAGCCATAGCTTTCTCTTTTTCTCAAAGGAAAAATCGGACAACAGAAAATGAAGCTGACATTGGACCAGTCATTATTTAGAGAAATAGATGGCTTCTGGTAAATTGTGTCATTTAAGCTGAACCTGAGGCCTCAATTTCCATTCTCAAAGCGAAGCAGCTTAATTGAGAAGCATTCTTTGCAAATAGACAAAGAGGGAGTAATAGGTAGGAGTCTGGTTAGAAATAATGACAGGGAATGGAGTTTCTTAACCATGTATTCTAAATGTGCTTTCTTTCGAGAAAATTAAGATAACAAATGGTATAATAATTTACCTTTAGTGCTAGCAGTTAGAAGCTTGTGGATGGATTTCAGAAGCAGCTCTCAGATAATAAAATTGTTGTTTCAAGCTCATCCCACCAGGAAATGCTTAGCAAACTATTTTCTAATACATAAAAGTAAGCCAAGAAGGTCTGTGCATCTTCTTACTGCTCTGCCTGGGACATTCACAGAATGCATCATTGTGTGGTTATTTTCTCTGTCTTGGGATTCACTGTTGACTGGGACCCATAATCTGAGGACATAGAGTCCTTTGTAGATTCTGAGCACTCAAAATGGAAATGATTCCTTTATGGTGCCAAAGGTGACTTTATGGGTAAAGGTTTAAGTGATCTGTAATGCATTAGTCAGTGCTGTGTTTAACTTAACACACTTTCATCCTATAAAGTGAATTTGTTTGTGCACAGCAAAAACGTGCGGGGGAAGTGATATTGATAGAGTGCTGTCCACATAAGAAAAATAGCTGCCACTTCAAAGGCTAAAGCTGGTTTATTCTGGAGTCAAATATGAGTGACTATGGCCCGGGGACATAGATTTAGGTTACCCCAAGTCCATGTCTCAACATAGTAATGGTTTTTTAGCTTTTGTGGTAACACAACAAAAAGGTTATAAATCTAGACCTTTTTCAAATAGATTGCGGAAACCTCTGCTATAGGCCTCAGTGTTGACAACATTCTTAGAGTTTGGATTGATGGAAGGTACATGGCAAAGGGTTTGCCTAATAGTCACAGCAAATTAACACGTAAACAGAGGTGAGCAGTAAATAGCTATAAAAGGGGGATAAAGATGGCCCCAAATAATCTGGCTTTGGCTCTGGTCTTGCAACATTTCAACAGTTCTGCATTATTGAAGTTCTGAGTAGGCAATCAGCCTTGGTAGGTGGAAATTCATTCTGGGAGATTTTGTGTCTGCAGGTGTGTGTGTGTGTGTGTGTGTGTGTGTGTGTGTATTTGCATTACGTACGTACGTGTATGCCTGTGTGAGTATGTATGTGTGCACATACATGGAGTTCTGTTTCTTCATTTGTGTCAGCCTTACAGCCTTGCCAGCTTCCAAGCTCATGGGTTACCTGTGTCTTTGACATGATGTCTATTTTTCTAATGCATATGAGAACTTTTTGAAAATACTATTTTGCCAGATAAGAAATGTTTAAACATATAGACAAAATCAGTTTTGTAGGCAGTAGGGTAAGACAGCCAAGATCAGGATAACACAGAAGGTAGTGTCAATTTAAAAGTCAGCTCCTCGTTGACTGCAGCCAGTGGTTGACAAGGATTGTCATTCAGATGTCAATGGACCTGGTTTTTAAGGGAAGACAAAGATCCAAATTTTTATGGGAAATTTGCATTTTTCATCCCAGCAATTCTGTTGACTGAATCTGTCCTGTAATTTACCACTGTGTATCCTCTCTTATAGTCTTACATACCAGTCCAGTGCTTTGCTTTATCTCCAAGTTCATCCTCAAGGCCTCATACTGAGTGTGTATGTGGGGAGGTTGTGCATGTGGACACCAAAGGTCAATGTTGCATATCTTCTATAATCACTCTCTACCTTATTATTTGAGATAGGGTCTCTTTCTGAATCTATATCTCAGCAATTCGGCGAAGCTAGAAAGTTAGCAAGTCCCAGAGATTCTCCTGTCTCTGTCCTACTCAGTATTGGAGTTAGAGGCATACATTTCCATGCATGTTTTTGTTTGCTTGCTTTTTCTTCCACGTGGGTGCTAATGATCCAAACTTGGGTCTTCATGCCTTCCAGGTAAGCACTCCACAGACTGAGCCATCTCCTCAGGCCCCAGAGATTCATAATCTCTGTTGGTTAAGTGGTGGTGCTCGTGGCTGGCTACCACCTGCGGTGGCCATGCCGACAGAAAAGCATGCTGGATGTTGCGGTGGCAGAAGAATCATGAGCCATGGTTATCTTTCTAGAGCTTTATTGGGAGAGAGAGGGTGAGAGAGAGAGAGAGAGAGAGAGAGAGAGAGAGAGACAGAGAGAGAGACAGAGAGAGACAGAGAGACAGAAAGAGAAAGACTGTGTGGAGGGGGGAGAATACAGAAGAAGAGAGTGTGGAAAGAGAGAGCACAGAGAGGGCACACCCATTTTTTAGGCTGGGACGCCATCGCAGGCTGAGGACATAATTAAGGACAGAATCCTTACAATCTCAGCTTGTGCTTGTCCTCCATCCCATGGGCTCCTGCAGCTGCTTGCTAGCCAGTGTTGCCACAGCCAGTGTTGGCTATTTCCAGTCCATTCTCTGTAAGAGCAGGTCTCACCCTGTTCCATCTGTTACTTTCAGGATAAAGAATGAAACCCTTACCTTGATCCCAAAGGGCAGCTTTTCTCCTGTTTTATGTTTTACCTCCATCTGTGGTAAGATGTGTTCTTTGAGTACCTTGGACCAGTTAAGGGTTCCTTGTGTGTGTTTCTCACCATCTAGAATTTCCTCGTCCCCACCCAGACTCTCATGGGCTTAGCTTCTGTTTGTAGTTTAGAACTTATTTAATTGTTTCCTCTACTGTTCCTCCTTTATTTAATAATATAGACACGATGGATACAACCCCATGGCTTTTGAAACAGACTTTAACATTTCAGTTGACCAGAAACCACAGTTTTCATTGGAAGCCAGGAGAAAACCTGAAACGATGACTAGTCAAAGCACTTGGCCATTATCCTTTTCGGAGGATACAAGATACACATGGAGCTAGAAAGTAAAAACTTGAGTCCTCATCTCATTGTCCTAAAATGTGACTAATGTCTGTTTTCTAATGAATTGTTTCTTGTATAGTCCAAGGTTGAGTTTTATCTACTTTTGTTTTTATTAGTTCAGTTGAAAGTAGCACACAGAATACTGGGATTCATTATGACTTTTTTTTCATGTGGACTTCGATTTTGTTGAACCTCTTCTTCCATATTCCCTCATTCGCTTCCCCTACTGCTCTGCCCTCATCTGCTAGCCCCTTCCTCCCCCACTAACCTCTGTTCTGCTTTATTACATGTAATCTATTACCCTCCCCTCCAAACTCTTCCTTCATATATATATATATATATATATACACACACAAACTGTTTATATATATATATATATACACACACACACACAAACTCTTCCTTCATATATATATACATATATATATATGCAAAGTCTTCCTTCATATATATATATATATATATATATATATATATATATATATATTAGATGATCCACATGCAGGAGAATGCATGTGGTATTTTTTTGGTTTTTTGGGACAGGGTTTCTCTGTGTAGCTTTGGAGCCTGTACTGGAACTCGCTCTGTAGACCAGGCTGGCCTTGAACTCACAGAGATCCGCCTGCCTCTGCCTCTGCCTCCCTAGTGCTGGGAATAAAGGTGTGCACCACTGCCATCCAGCTGCATGCAGTATTTGCTGAGTATCTGAGCATGTGTAAGTTATCCTTAGACATATCTGCTTATAACTTTTATACCACGGGAATTTCTTTCATGAAGCTATGATGATAATATTTGTGGTAGAGAATTACTCTTGCTAATTGAATGTCAGCTGTCTTTGTCGGAAGAGGCTAAAGTTAGCACACACTCTTGCAGTGATCTTGCTTATGCTCAACCCACTGATCTTATAATAAATCAATCAACACATATAAACTACTTGAAGCGATCTCTGCATCCTGAGGATTGGCTGGCTGCTAAGAGTGAATTTGCTAATGGCTAAGTCACAGATCTCATCATGAGTGATTATCAATATCTTTCCCTGAGCTTACACTTCCCTGTTAGAATATTAAAATTGATAAGAATAATATTCTATCAAACTTGGGAGGCAGGCAGAGAGCATACGGGGAACCCTTACAATGTTAGAGTATCCTTTTGCAAGTGCATCTGAGATTTACCTAATTATCTAAGAGAATTTGCTTCATTGTGAAATGATACATAAAGCATCACACTCTGTGTGACATTTCCTGCCAAGTTGTTGACCTTCTCAGGCAGTGGCATGAAATTGTTCTGTCCTGTAGAAAGGATTGCTGCAAAGGTCATGGTCTACCAAGCAATAGAACACACACCATTTTTGTTGCTAGTTCAGAATATTTATTGCACATGGTGGGACTTCTTGGAGAGCACATGGAAAAACAATAAAAACCTCTGTTAAACGTGCTTAGATGGGGACAGAGCAAACTAAGCCAGAGGCTGGTGAGATGGCTCAGTAAGTTAGAGTGCTTGCTGAATAACCTGGCAACCTGAGTTCCATCCAAGGAATCCACCGGAAGGACAGAGAATGCCTCTGATCTTTGCTTGTGAGTCATGTTGTACAAACACATACAGAATAAATAATTTTTTAAAAGAATTAAAGGAAAACTGTGTCAGAATTAAGTATTTTCTAGGCTGCATCATTGCTAGTTATATTTAATTATTTATTGCATCAATTAGTTTAAGCTGGACTTGTGCAACGGAGGCTTCTGACTTTTATAGTGGAGAGTGATTTGATAGACCATTTTGTTATTTGGATTTCTGGAAGAAGAATCACCAGCTATTTCTCAACAACAGTCACAAAGAAAAACAACCATGAATCAGACTTTCATTGTTCTGCAAATAATCACTCGAATGCTCTCTTTTAGTCATAAATGCAAATAGTTAAGTGTTCTTTGTTGCAGGAGAAAGAATCTGCAAAGCTGATGACTGGAGACGCAGCCTGGTTATCTGTGGAATTAGTCCAAGTAAATTAGGAGCCCCACTGGGAACTGTGTGTCTCTTGTATTAAAGTGAGGTTTGCAGAAAGGTGTAGGCTAGTACTAAGATAAAGGCTCATCAACATCAGCAGGATGACTGTGGGAGGTTTGCGCTTTTACCTCCCTGTAATGCTATTCTTTAATGATGTTCTTTTTAAGTTGATTCTCAACTTAGCCATGTTCCTTGCTTTGGCCAAATGAATAGTGATACTTGTGATACCAATGGAACCTGCATTATATGTATACATTTGTGTCTGTATGTGCATTTATGCATATAAGTACAGTGTCCTCAGTGGCCAGAAGACATATTCAATCCCTTGGAGCTGGAGTTATAGTTGGTTATGAGTTACCTGAAGCATGTGCTTGGAACCAAACTTGTGTCTTCTGGAAGAGCAGCATGTACTCCTAATCACTTAATCACGTCTCCAGGCTCCAGGTCTTGTTTTTAATTTATTGCTCTTGCAATCCCACTGCCAAGTGAACAAACTCAGGAAAACTTGCATAAAGATGAGGAAGGGTGGCACACTTGCCCCCTTATCCCTCCCCATCCCAGCAATTCAAGTTGGTTTTCTTATCCCCAGGGACAACCCTCCGGTAGTCTGCCACAAACAGACGTATGTGAAAACCCAACCCAGGCTAGCAGGGGAACCACTCAGCTGAGTGCAGCTTCCCAGCTCAGGCTAATTGTGCTGTGACACCCTGCGTTTGGGCTTGTATTACACAGCAAAAGCTATTTGATATAAAGTCTATTTGGGGCACACATTCAACTGAGGCTGGACGGCCTGCAGATTAGAGTCACCCCGCTTCAGTGCTACCCCTAGGTAAGCAACACTGGTGAGAAATAAGCATGGATCCTGGAACACTAAAATAGCCTGTGGTTGGTGTGTTTTCCGAGAAACTACAACCTAAACACAGTGGACAAAGTTTGCCTACTGTACGGTGCATCCCAGTTCACTTTTTTCTGGTTCTAACACCATGAAATAGCAGTGGGCTGATTAGATCCAAGTTCCTTTTCCATTTGACAGCTAACTGCAGCTCTCGAAAATCTGGTGGGGCCATGTAAACACATGGCTAGCTGGAACATTTAACTCTGGCTGTGGTAGGTTTGTATTGGCTATGCAAGTATCTGAAAAATAACTGAAAACATGAGATACCACCACCATATAAATTGCCCTGTTCTTGGAATGTGTCATATAGTCCCACACACTGTTATTACATGGATATTTTGCAAATAGAATCTTAGGTGGGATGAAAAGGAAACAAAGCAAAAGGAAGCAGAGGCTTTCAACCATAAATGTAAACCAGCCGGGAAGGAAGAATGAGACTTCCAGTGTTGGTGATTAACATCACTGTGGACCTGGAGAAGGCTGCAGGCAACTTTACAAACAGCTGGAAACCTCAGGAGCGCAGATCCCTGTGCTGTAAAAAGATGGCAGGCACAGTAGAAACGAGAGAAGGGTTCTGCTTTAAATCAGTGCCTGTCATTGCCTGTCCATGTGCTGATAGGAGAGATAATTAATTGATCTGTGCTTACAGGTTCTCATTTAGAGAACTGATTGTAAATATCTCAGTGGTGACAGTTTTACATGTTTAGAGAAAAAATGCACTGGAAAGCATAACATGCAGAGTGCAGGGCAGGAAAGCTGCTCAGTGGGTTTTGTTGGAGCCTGATGCTGATGGAAGGCAGTTGTACCCAGCATCTCTACAGCAGAGGTGGGGAAGGATGGTTGGCCCAGTGGGGTGGGGAAAGCTGGCCTGCATATAGAACAGAGATGAGTTGGAGTTGGTGGACAGCACCAGGGATTTGACACTGAAGTCATCACAAAAGTGAAATGGTTTTCCCTAGCTGAGGAGCTATTGGCAGTCAATAGCTGCTGGAGGAGTGAAAGTCACTTATTTTTATGGAGGTGGCCACTGATGGATTGCATATGCTCCAGTAGATGACATTTACCCATGTGGAATGGGTAGTATTACTGGTACTAAGTGTGTTAAAAATTCATGAATAAATAAGCAAAATACTTACAAAAGAAGACACAGAGTTTGGAGAGATAATTAATTGGGTTTCTGGAAGTAATTGGAGGTTATGGTAGATATGATAAAGATATATTGTGTACATACATTAAATATTCAAGGAATAAATCGAAAGTATCATTAAAATGTATTCAAGAGGTTTAAAATACAGAAGTCAGATTGATAAACCATCCTGCCTCCATCTTAGGCTTGAAAGCTATCTTATAGTGAAAACAAACTAGATTCATTTCTGTTTATGATTAAATCTCTGTTTCTCAAGGATTGGGCTATGCCCCACCTGTAACCTTAACTACCTGTCCCTTCCAGGCAACCATGCGTTTGCTATGACCAGCTTGTCATGACTACCTTGTTATGACTACCTTGTTATAACCACCTTGCAACCATGCCTTTGTTTCAGGAGGCTGTTATGACCAACTTGTTATGGTTATGTTCTGCTTCTGTAATCTCGCCTATTTGTCATCCAAATCCCCCATTTGGAAACCTCCTACTCCTGAGCTATAAAAACCTTTATCTTCCCCATGTCCAATGCTGATCACTTGAACCCTACCTTAGGGAGAGACAGCCTGCGTACACACAGAAAAAGCTTGCTTTAATTAATTCAGCCGTGACTTGGGTCAATGGTCTTTCTCCGCACATCTGTGGGAATAACAAGATAACACAGGAGAAGGCAAGCCTACGGTGGGGGCTTGAAAGTCAGTTAGCAGGTGTAGTAGACAAACGGTAGAGATTCCCATAATTCCTACCTGCTGGTCCCTGTAAGTACTGGCAGGGACTGTGACTTCAGCCTAACCAGAAGAGCACAGCAAAGGATTTAGGGAAGGATTGATTGCCTGGCTGTAATTTCATTGTATAAAGATGTAATGACCCCTTCACCACAGAAATCTACATTCACATTTGCACGCACATGTGCGCACACACACACACACACACACACACACTCAAAACATAAGACTAAGATTCCATGAGTGGCAAGAAACTGTATCTATACCCTTACAACGTCCTCCTTTCCCATATCTAGCAACCAACCCAGCTCAATAAATTCAGTTACTAGGTTTTGTTATTCATGAGTGAACTACTGTTTATACGTTCCTTAACTTTTTTCCAACTAGCAACACTGTGTATGTCACTATTCACTGATCATTTGCAAGGTGGTAGCAATGTTAAAAAGCACAGTGAACTTTGCAAGCTTCAACAATGCTTGCCTGTGCTCTGCATACTGGAGTCCACATGCATGTCCATTAAATAGTCCTAATTCCAGAGGTAACTGTCTTTGGAGAGCATAACCAATTCTCAGATAGCAATTAGGCAACTTTTTCCTCCTTCTATATTTGCAGTCCCTAGTTTTCTTAGACACCCCCTCCCTGTATTAGTTATGTTCTATTGCTTTGATAAAAAAAAAAAAAAGACACCACAACCAAAGACAACTTAATAAAGAGAGAGTCACTTGGTCTAATGGATTCAGAAAGAAAGTCCATAATGACAGGGGAGGCATGACAGTGGGTAGTTGTAGCAGGAAGCTGGGAAGGTCACATATCAACCATACAAAGGAAACAGAGCAAATGAAGTAGAGAGAGTCTGTCCTCTGTCAAGGCTCCACATCCTAAAAGTTCCATGACATCCCCAAACAGCACCACCAATCGGGGACCAAGTTTCCAAATACACGAACCTGTGGGGATATCACCCATTCAAATCACTGTACCCCTCTTTCCCTTTTTGCAGATTATCCAGTCTTGGGGCTCATTAGAAAATAAGCCACAGGCAAAAGCTTACAGGCATCATATCCAGTTTACCATAGAAGAAGAGCCAGAGAGGCAAGGAGTCTTGCCTCAGACCACAAACTGTTCATATGATACCCAGATGTGTCTGAATGAAGCCCCTGATAAGGGCACAGTGCCTTTTACATCTTTATGAATCCCCTGATAAGGGCACAGTGTCTTTTACATTTTCCAACAAGGTCACTGAAGAGCTGGCTCACTGGATGTTCTCAACAAATTCTGTGCAGTAGGCTGTCCAATATGTGGGCATGATGTACCATGATATTTTAGAGGTCAGCAAACATGTAGACATGCATCTATATATTCATATTTTATGAAAATTCTTTTAGTCAATTTTAGATCTAATTATTTTTAGTAGGACTTGCTCCTTGTGAGTTTAAATCCTTGCTTGTTTTAAAGGAAGAAAATTAACAAGCATTTTTTTTAAGGACATGGCCAAATAAGGGCTGTACCTTAGAAATGGGTTATTTAGTGTTTTCTGGTACTTCACTTGACCTCAAGGAATTCAGCACTTCAGTGTTGGGCTCTCACAGGCTCATAGTGTGGAACTTCTAAGGCTGGAGTGATGAGGTAATTGAGGTGACAGAGAGCCATCTATGGCATTTTTGGAGTGCTGTCTTATATCCTTACTCCACTGAAACCTCCCTCTGTCCTCTCCCCCTTTCCTTCCTGCCCCCTCTTTCTCTCAGACACATTGTGACTACCTTCTGAAGCTCTTGTATCCTAGAATGCATGTTAAGTTTCCAACTCCCTAGAATGTACAAGGACAGGCCTACATTCCACACTCAAAAACTTTTTCAATAGATTTTCTGAGAATCTCTCAATTATTATTATTTTTTTTTTCGGTTTTTCGAGACAGGGTTTCTCTGTGTAGCTTTGCGCCTCTCCTAGAACTCACTTGGTAGCCCAGGCTGGCCTTGAACTCACAGAGATCCGCCTGGCTCTGCCTCCCGAGTGCTGGGATTAAAGGTGTGCGCCACCACCGCCCGGCTGAATCTCTCAATTATTAACACATTGTTAATTTCCTCATGAATAAGTAAAATTCTGACACACACTCAGTTTCCATTTTTTTTTTTATGACAACCAAACTCATACCTTTAAAAATGTCTTAAGTTTTCACAGTTGAGTATTTTAACCTAGTGGACATTATAATAATCTATCTGTCCAGGATCCTCTTAAGTTTTGAGCTTCAGTGTAGCAGGCATGCCTCCCTGAATAGGGTGATTTCTATAACTGTCTTTTGCTTGCGTACAACAGGTGCTTAATCAATAATAGAGGATTTGAATTAAATATTTCCTGATACCCTTAGCAAAATAACAGTCCTCTCATTTTCACGAAGAAGCAGGAGAAAAATCAGTCGTGTGATTCCAAATCTGTCCCACATACTCCATGGGAAGTGAAATGATGTGTCAATTAAATGTCTGATTATGCAACAGATATGTAATTTTCATATTCATAAAGCAATCATCCATTATTAAGATTTCTTCTTTTAAATGAAAAGGGTCCTTTATGTAGGATGTTAGTAAATTACTTTTATGTGGGGAGAGATGGAGTGCATTTCTTTTAAACATCAAAATCTTAATTGGAGCCTTCACAGTTTCCAAAGATTCATTTGTCTGGAAACTGGTACTTTAGGAGATGGCTTGAGTTGCTGCAAAATGAAGTGTCTGTGTGTGAAGCTAGCTTGGGTTATGAAACTAACAGGACACATATGTGGAGAGTAGACAGTTTAATGCACTTATGTACTTTTGTCCTTTTGTTGCTTAAAAGAACCCCCAGATGCAGGCAAAGCTGAAGCCATTGTTCTCCTTTATATATTCTGAATACAAACAGAAGCTGAGCAGTTCCTTGGGAATCAGAATATCCAATGGTGATTTGTACATCCGGCATCAGTGAGATCCTGAGACAAAGATGGAGAGAGGCATCTTTATCAGGCTTTATCTTTTGGTATCCAGGGGTCAGAGATGCTCTGAGATTCATTCTCCTCTTCAGGACAAGTGAAATGCCTGCATAGGACCAAGGAAGCCTGGTGGATAAAGCCTGCTAAGGACTTTGTTCGATCACAACCAGTTCCCGTTTTCAAGACCATCCTCTAGCAACCCTTTCCCTATCATTTCTGTCTCCTGGATCCCAGGCCAGGGGCTGGCTCAGAAGGGATATTGAACCTTGCCCAGCCTGAGTGTGCACCACTGATCCCTCTTTCTGCTGGGGCTGATAAGGCACAAGAAGCTGCTTATTGTGCAGCACATCAGGTAACAGTGACATGCAAAGCCAGACACGGTGCGAGGGGCTTCCACCATCCTTCCACCACGTTGTTTGCACCGGTGGCTTCCCGACCCTCCCTCAGCTCCACCTGTAAACCGGTAGCGGCAACAACAGAACCAAAGCAGTAGCACCGATCCTGTACATAAGAAGAGTGAATGGAAGGATGCATGACTATTAAAATAGAGAAATTTTTAGAATACAAACTTGGGGACATTTGAATCCAAGTGATTAAAAATAATTCACAGTTTTGCCTTGATGATAAAGAGAGAATGCATTCTCCTGTGATGTCTGGATTGTGTGAAAAATGGACAGAATAGAGAGCACTTTGGATTTCTCCACCTATCTTGGTTTTGTGCATTTTCAAATTGTCTTGTTTTGTTCTGTTAGGTTGCACACAATTGGGATCATACCATAAAACTGTTTGCTAAATCATTTTTTTTTTCACATAATAGACCACTTTGTTGTTAGACACAAATAAAGAATATTTAGGATATTTGGCTAACAGCTTATCTTTTTTATTTTAATCAACTTTTCTCCTGTATTGGACATGGCCACCCACCTCCCCAACTTTGTCATCACAAAGGATGTAGGCTGCAACTTCTCCTGGCATTGCAAGAAAAGGGCCATCTATGACTCAGTGCTCTACTTAGATAATTTGCAAATAGAAGCAGCAAAGAAGACCTATGATTCTGTCTCGCATGCCAAGTTATTAGGAGCAAGGAGCATCTTGAAGAGGAGAAGTAACAGAATTATAATATAACAGAATATATTTCTGTTATATTATAAATAAGGCAAAATTATCTAAAGGTTCATTTGTGGCAGCTGATGGCATATACCCTGTTCTTGATTGCCCATGGAATATAGGTGTCTAGTTCTGACAAACAAGAATGTAATGGATGCCAAAAACCAGGCAGAGCTCCAGGAGTCCAGTCAAAGAGAGAGAAGAAGGATTCTATGAGCAAGTGCATCAGGATCATGATGGGGAAGCCTGCAGAGACGACCAAACCAAACTAGTGGGAACTCATGACAGTTGGATCAATGGCTGTGGAGCCTGCATGAGACTGGACTAGGCCCCCTGCATGGTGAGACAATTGTGTAGCTTGATCTGCTTGGCTGGCCCCCTGGCGGTAGGATCAGAATCCATCCCTGGTGCATGAGTGGGGTTTTTGGAGCCCACTACCTATGATGGGACACCTCATGTAGTCTTGAGGCAGGGGGAAGGGTTTGGACTTGCCTCTACTGGGTGTGCCTCTCCATGGGAGTTCTTACTTTCTTGTGAGGGGGAGTGGGGGATGGGCTGTGATGAGGATGCTGGGGGTGGGAGGAGGGAAGAGGGGGAGCTTCGATTGGTGTGTAAAATGAATGAAAAAATTGCTTAATAAATAAAAAAAGAAAAAAAAACCCTTTACTTCCCTTACAAAAAAATTAATTGCTTTGAAACACACACACACACACACACACACACACACACACACACACACACACACACACAAAAGTAATGGGCAGTTAAGATGACAAGATGTGATCAGACATGAGGATGTGTGGTGGTGAGGCCTACAAAGGTCTGAAACATGGACTGCAATGATAATAAAACCTGTGTTAGTCTGCCTTGATATCATGTTAAGCAATTTGGATTCTATCACATCTCAGGGCAAACATCCACTTATTGGTATTTAACATTCATAAAACAACCCATGATGTACAGAGTTCCTGTGAAGTTTTCAGGGTACTCTCAACTATGCCCACTAGCAGGGCTTATCAAGCATTAACCAGCAGATATTTGGCCCAAGTCTCCTCTTCAGAAAGTGCTTGGTAGATCCAAGCTGAGTGTGAGTGTGTGTGCTAACCAGCGAAGAACATCCACAAACAAGTCTGTGTTCTAGTGCCCACTGCTGTGGGCTGTTAAGATATGCCCATATTCAGTGATCACCTCACTGGCCCTGAGACCTCACGTTTTCAGAGCATCTACAGTATTTGGACCAGAGTCAAGCCCCTGACTTAAATGAATAAATGCTTAATCTTGGTGCTTCCACCTTCATTCTCTGTGCTGAAATGTTCTCTTACCCATGCTCTAATGAGCCTATCACCCCTCTGTATTCATCATGCCTGCCTCTCCCTGAAGCATCACAGATGTAAGTTGCCTTCTGGGGGGTTATCTTTGCCATAGGAGGACAGGGTGTGGGTGCAGGCCCACTAGATATAGAGGCCATGGAAAGTATCACAGATTAGAATTGAGAAGGACTTAATAACTATTTTAATGCCACCCCCTGGCCCCCTGGTTGACTGGCACAACCAGTGTCTCAAGGTAATACCTGATGGCAGGAGGTTATCATACTTTTGCCATCAGGAATTCCCAGGTTCTTTATCTCAGCAAGGAGTAAGAGACAAGTTACCCTGTTCTAGTCATTTACCTTACAGATTAGGAGGATGCTACATGAAAAGTAAGTATGGTTGGACTTTGAAAGGGAAGGAATGTCCTGTTAAACAGCAAATGGAATGGGATGTATCCAGAGATTGTTATTGTGGTGGTCAGTCATGGTCAAGCGGTCCTCTGGACATGTCTGTGAAGGAGTTTCTAGACTGCTTTAATTGAAGTAGGAAGACTCATCCTAAATGTGGGCAGCAGCACCTTCCTCAGGCTGGGGTGCAGGGTGGGATAAAAAGGAGAAAGTGGGCTGGTGAGCAATATTCATGGCTTTCTGCTTCCCAAATGTAGGTGCAATGACTCACTTCCTTAAGCTACTGTCCTTATGCCTTTCCTGTCCTGAGGGGCTGGATCCAAGCCTCTCAGCCAAAATAAAAGCCATCTTTAGTTGATTTTCTCAGATATTTTTGTCACAGCAACAAGATAGTTCTTTAGAAAAGGTGTTTCAGCCTCCCCCTCCTTTCCTCCCTCCCACCCCTCCCTTTGTCCTTTCTTCCTATTTTTATTTTATTTATTTATTTTTGAACATGATTTGAATAGGGCACAGATAATATATAACTTAAATCAAACCCAGATAGAGAATTTCTAGCCAGGACCAATCCCTATAGCACTTGCCACATGCTATTACTTCTGGCCACAGACTCGGGGGTGCTACCACACACCCCTCCTCAGGGGTTTTGAACCTACATAGATGACATATCAAAGCCCTATGTCTAGAGTAGTACAAAATATATAGTGAGCTGTTTCTTTCTTCCTTTTTATACTCTCCAATTACAGAAGATATGAAGCTAGACAAATCTCTTGATCTCTGGGCTTATGTTGTATTGCCAGTGGAGTGGGAATAATAACATTCAAGCCACATGACTGGCAAAGGGGATTCAGGACAGACATTAAATGTGAAATGCCCATTCATTTCTCTTGCTCATCATGGGAACTGATAAACAGACTATGGACGAATAAAGAATGAAGAACCTGAAGGCTGCTTTTTTTTGTAGGTCAGGGAGTGGAGGAAGGAAGACCCTCAAATTGCATGCAGGAAGAAGCTGATTTTACAGAACACTAGGCTGTGAAGGTTGCCTTTTGGTTTTTTTTTTTTTAATTTTTTTTATTTTTATTTTGCAATACAATTCAGTTCTACATATCAGCCACGGATTCCCCTGTTCTCCCGCCTCCCGCCCCCCTCACCTTCCCCCCAGTCCACCCCCCATTCCCACCTCCAGGGCACTGGACCTACCTGGACTGAGTCTACCAGGTTGATCTCATTCCGTGGGGAAGGCTTTGCCTTTTGGTTTTTAAAACTCACCAAGGACACCTACTTGTGAAGGACTCACCTTAACTTGCCTGATGAGAAAGCACAGGGGTGAGACCCAGTGATCTTACCCTCAACACTCTGGTAGAAGGGCTCCATGCTGTGCATGGCAGAATTACTTGTATTACTTTGCAGTTAGCTCTGGAAAGAGGTAGATAGAAGCATCCACCAGAGTGTCTCCACCTTTTGATAATCCTTCCTGGGCACGGGAAACTTCCCTTCTCAGAGACTTTTCAGGGCACTGCCGTCCTCTCACTGAGAATGTTTTCCTCACCTCCTCTTATTTGCTCAGCAGTCACCCACTCATCTAACATTTCTTCAGATTCTGTGCAAACATCGCCTCCTCTGTGAAGCCTTGTGGGCAAAGCTAGGCAATGACTCGCTGGGATCCACAGCTCTGTGCACATCCTCGTTATGATTGCACTGATGTGGGACCCGAAGCATCCATCCCCTGCTGCTCTCATTGTCAGAGGGGCCCACTATCTGCCAATTACACCTCCACACAAACTTCCGTCATGCTTTGGCCGCTGTGAAAGGTGGTTAGCTTCTGTGAGACCCACACTTCTCTATACCCTGTATTTTCTCTATTGGAAACGCCACTAAGTCTTTCTGGAAAAATGCTTATGCTTTAAACTTAAGTTCAAGCATCACCTACTTTTGGGAGATGCTCCATAGACCACAAGGCAGAATATCTGCCCAGGGTGCAATAGCAGCTGGTGGTGTATGTCATTGCCCATACCAGGTAATCTTAAATCGTATCTTAGCCTTTAAGGTGAGTACTCAGGTGGAGACTTGTGTTGACTCTGAATGAAGAGACATCCATTCAGAGCTGCTCCAGGATGGCAGACATATGATGGACACCTGCTTGCCTTTGTTGGTGCTTTCTCTCCCTATAATAATCTCCATGGAATACATCTCTTGCTCTGGTTCTTCATGGATTCTAGGTCTTATTCCCTACCATGCAGCAGTTTCTCACTGAAGGGACTCGAACCAGGCCAAGCATGGCAAATATGGCTCTGGAAGGCTTTGCCCTGCTTTCCTATTCCCTATTTCTTGCTAAAAATCATTAGGTTACATTCCTAAAGCTAGCCACCAAGATCTCTTCCTTTATTTGGCCAATCCTTCCTTCTGAGGCTGACTACCCAGGTCCAGCTATCAAAGTATTGAAGTCCAGAAATGAATAGCCCCCATTTGGCTCATCTAATTAAGATGCTCAATTAAAATTAAACACCTCATCCTAACATGGGGTTTGCCCTTTTACCTTAACAAACTGTCATTTGCCTCTGGGCTGAGTCTGTCTCCTCTCTATCCAGAGGCAGTCCTTTGTCCTCTGAGACAAATATCCCTCCCTCCTCTCCCTTGTTCCCTTCCCCTTCTCCCTCATCCTCTGTCTCCTGTCTTTGTCTCTTATTCCCTTCTTTCTGTCCTTCTGGGGCAAATAAATCTCCTTTGTGCTGAGAACTTGGTCTTGGGGTGTCTTGTGCTGAATTATAATCCCTTTCTCGTGTCTGTGGAAGTGTTTTTCCCACTTGCCCACTGGTCCTAACTCTGGCATTGCTGGCACAGAGACTTTCTCTCTTACTCTTACTCTGGAAGATTTGCATGTGTTGTGAATTAAACACCCCAGTCCCTGGCCTTTCTAATAGTGTGGGATCATGGTTAAGAGTAGAGATCCTAGGGTCAGAAAGACCTGGGATCACATGATGTCAGAAATGTGCAAAGTGAGCATGGCGCTGTGCCTCTCTAGGGATCAGCTTTTTGTCTCTAAGAGTGGTAGGTCCCCTTTCATTGTGCTGTGATGATAATTACATTATACAAGTATGTGAATTCTATAAAGTCCTGGAGGGAAGATCATAAGGGTTCAGTTTGTTCGCATAGTATTGGCTCCATCATGATTTCCCACGAAAACTCCTCTGTCTCCTTTCCTATGATGTCACTCAGGATTGACCCTACATCTAAGCCAACCCCAAACCAAGAACTTTCAATCATATAAGCATGAATTTAATCTCTTCTTCTTCTCTTTTTTGTTTGTATATGTGTGTATGTGCAGGTGTGCATTTGTGTGTGTGTGTGTGTGTGTGTGTGTGTGTGTGTGTGTGTGTGTGGAGAGAGAGAGAGAGAGAGAGAGAGAGAGAGAGAGAGAGAGAGAGAGAGAGAGAGACCAGAGGTCAGCATTGAGCGCATTCTTCAATTGCTTTCTACCTTAGCTGTTGAGGCAGGGTCTCTCACTGAGTGTGGAGCTTGCTGATTTGGTTGGACTGCCTGATCAGTGAGCTTCAGGGAGCTTCCTGTTTCCATTTCCCTCCCATTGCTGGGACTGTAGGCATATATATGCCACGGTCCCAGCTTTTTCATGGGTGCTGGGGATCAAACATAGATCTTCAAACTTGCAAAGAAAGTATACTTTACTGACTGAGCCATTGCCCCACCTGTTAACCTCCTCAACCTCTTTTTTTCTGGTCTCTTGCCTTTTCTTGTTATGGTACTATGGACAATCTGTTTTAACTTTACTTTTTAGTATTTGACAATTCCATACATATACATAATGTATTGTCATTATGTTCCCCACACTCTTCTTTTCTACCTCTATCATACTCCTGATAACCTCCTTTTTTATTCCCAGTTATACCCCTCCAAATTTCATGGCTGCTTTGGTGCAGGCAGTCACAGCTGCTGTGGGTCCAGGTGTGCAACACGTGTCATACCTAGAGGATGTTTCACAGCACCCCACCTCCCATCGTGCCTGTCTCTAAGCTTCATCTTTCTTTCCCACTATGTAGGCTCTTTAAATTTTGCCTTCACCATCTCCAACCCCAGTTCTCTTATCATTTCCCAGTTACTCGTGTTGTGTCTCTTGCCAACATCTTAAAATTTCCCTTAATTTTAAAATCTCAAAGTGTCTTCACCTACAGATGCTATAACGCCTCTGGAATCCAAGCTACCACCCATGGTCTGCCTTTGTCCCCTCACAACAAACCACACCATTCTGGAGTCCCATGTTTTTAAACACCAGATCTTATTTACTATTTTACTGAAAACACACACACACACACACACTATCTATCTATCTATCTATCTATCTATCTATCTATCTATCTATCTATCTATCTATCATCTATCTGCCTATCTATCTTCCAAATAAAATGTCCCATCAGGCAAGAATGTTTCTGCTTTCTGCCCCATGTCTGATAAGAAACAACTCTTCCTTCTTCCCAGTCTCTGCAGAGTAGAGGTGGTTCCTCTTTCTGAGATGAATCTTCCCACCCTAGCTTAGGGCACTGCAACCATCCTCTCATCTCCTGCCATTTGAGGACCTCCCTGTGCTTCCTTCTTCCTCTCTCCTTTATCCTCAGCACATCCTTTGTGGGTCTTTCTTCTTGGCTTATAAATGGGCTCTAGTTATTTCAATTCAAAGGAGCTGTTTCATCTCTGAAATTTCATTTAGTGACTTTATTCTTCCGTTTAGCAACTGAATCACTGATGAACAGTCCTCTTGCCAAGAAAATGTTAGGCCCACAGTGATTTCACAGAAGTATTCAGGAATCAGACATCATGAATACAGTGCTGAACACTTCAAAGAAATGAACCACAGGGATGGTTGCACAACTTGGTGTTAAGTGTCTGGTATAACCAATTCCACATCCAGACAAGTTTGGTAGAACAAAGGGAAACTGTGCTTGAATCTCATTCACACATAAAATATTTCTACATATAGCCCTGGTAGTGAGAACAAAAAAAGTTTGTAAAATTATGGTACATTTTCAAGAGAGACTTCTTCCAGGAGTCTAAATGTGTATTAACATTACAGAACTCGTTAATAGAATTTATTATATTAATATAGGTGAGGAGAAGTAGCCCCCTTATCTTAATAGATATAGAAGGGAATGTTTAGTAAAACTAAAAAGAAAGTGTTTCAAAACTTACTATTGTAAAGATAAAATAAATGTACTTTAGTTGATGATTAGTAATTATCTACCAGTAAAATAAATCATATATACAATATTGAATTACTGGCAAGCATTCTCTTTAAAGGGAGATTAAGTTAAGATCACACACTATTAATTCCTCTGTTTTATACTCAGCAAGGGAATATTGGTATGGAAAATAAATGATTTGTATAAAGTACAAAAATATTCACAACTGTAATTATTTGCAGATACTACTACTGCACCCATAAGAAACCTAATGTATCAACGAAGAAATTGGAAGAATCAATACTGCATTATAGGGAAACGATGGATACACTCCAAGTGTTTGCCTCCCCAAAAATTATATGTTGAAATGTAATTCCCAATGTATTTGGTGTTAGTTAGGGGAGATTTGAGGGGCAATGGCTGCATGCATGGGCTTACTCTAGTCATAGGAGCCAGGGGGAGCTTGTTTGTCCCTCATACTGTGAGGGGTCAGCTACGAGGCTCTGTCATGGAAGCAGAGAGCCCTTACATGGAATCAGCTGCAAGCACCTTGATCGATTTTCTAGATTCTATAATTGCCAAAAAAATTGTTTTTATGAGCCAATTAGTTTGTGGCATTTTATAGAAACCCACACAGATTCAGAAAATAGTCAATAAAAACAAATGTTCCCTGCAATTGCATTTCACCCATCAATGGTCATAAAGTTATATTTTTAAAGGGACATGTTTTTAAAGCAGAAGTAACGGAAGAGAAAATGATGCTGGGAGAAGCAACCCAGACTCAGGAAGATAAACACTGTGCATTTCCCGGCAGATGCAGAGCCAAGATTTTTACATTTGTCTGTGGTGATGGTAGAATGCAAGAGGAGAGAAAGAGAGTCTGTGGGGAGGGAAAAAGGTAACAGAATACATGGGACATGTAGCAAAAGTGGGGGGTGATAAGGAGAGAGTGTGGGATAGGGAGAGAAGTGAGAAGGATCCATAAAAATGAAGTATGTGAACCCCCTTTTGTGTGCTAATAAAAACTTACTAAATGTCATAACATACATACATATAGTTCCTAGATTGAAATAAAAAACAACCAAATGAGCTGGGCAGTGGTGGCACACGCCTTTAATCTCAGCACTTGGGAGGCAGAGGCAGGTGGATCTCTGTGAGTTCGAGGCTAGCATGGGCTACAGAGTGAGATCCAGGAAGGGCACAAAGCTATTCAGAGAAATCCTGTCTTGAAAAACAAAAACAAAACAAAACAAAAAAAAACAAAAAACAAAGAACAAAGAACAAAGACAAATGGATAAAGCAGAAAATTATATTATTATATAGGAGTCTAAATATATATACTACATATATCCATATATATGTATATATATTTATATATATACATACACATATGGTTATTTTCGTAAACATGATAGTCACCACTAAATACTTTGTAGATTCAATAAAATTCTAATGAGCAAAAAACAGAGCAGCATGAAACCTAACAAAGTCTTTTCTAACAATATAAAGGAATCCCCTCCTTCCAGTATCCCTGCTATTCTGAATGGTCGAGAATAACAGATGTACTCCAAGGAAGAGCCAGGTGTGTTGGAATACCCCACTAGACAGCAGAGCCCAGTGTAAAACTGGAGTGTCATGACGGGTAGCATCTTTCTAGAAGGAAGACTACCTAACACTAATGGAGAAAACAGTGATCCCCAACTCAGCCTCCTTGTGTCAGAAAACCTGACCCCTGACAGGGCTGGTGAGAGTCAGTAGGATGGTCTCAAAATGGGAAGGGCTATTTGATGGGAGAGAAGATTTTAAAGGTGAAAAACTTTAAAGGCAAAGGCTTATGGATAATATGAGTATATGTAACTGTGCACACACACATATGTGATGTAAGTGTATGGGATCTTAACATTCTGAATATAAAAAGTGGTCTCAAGGAGCCTTGACATAAACAAAGAAAGCCAGGACAAAATACACAAGGATAGCTATAACAATACCAAGAAGCTCACTCATTCAGAGACCATGGAGCAGGGGCTGTCTCTGACTCTGTTGCTGGCTTAGGGACCGTTTCCTCCTAGTTTCCTCCTACCAGTTTGCCTGGTCCAGCAACTTGATGTACCGTGGCTGGCTGATATCCATGGTGGCCCTCCCTTTTCTGAAGAGAAACAAAGGAGGAGGAGTGGATGCAGGGTGGGAGTTGGGGGAGAGACTGGGAAGAGAGGAGAGAGGGGAAACTTTGATCCAGATGTAAAAACAAACAAACAACAACAAAAGAAACCATGGAAATGTGGACAAACAAGAGCTAGTGTTCTGAGAAGGTATTTGAACACCTAAACCTAAGACATCCTAACAATATAGGAGGAATTCCTATAGATCTACAACCAAAAGACAAATGATCCAAAAATAAGAAACAGCATTTTAGAGAACAGGAAACATGAATGACCAGAAGGTGAAGATAAAGACCTGGTTCCATTTATAACCAGAAATTAAAAAAAAAAAACACTAAATATCTCAATCAAAATGTGTTTTATATACATTGGACTAAATAAAAATAGGAACCTGGTCATATCAGGTATGAGAAGGACACAGTGCTATCGGGATCCATGCTCCTACTGATGAGAATGTAAAATAATACAATGGTAAAATCAATGTGAAATTAGCCAGTACACGGGGACATGTGTGTGTTCCCTTAGCTCAGCAACTGCCATCCTAAGTATAGATGATGAGCCATCAGGCATACACTAAAATAGCATTTCCAATGACACAGGGGGCCCTGGTGTGCACACATGGAGCCCAGATGTCCCTTGGCTGCAGAAACTCTTGAGTGAGTTATGCAAGATCTTCAGAATGGAATACTATGCAGCAAGAGCAGTGAGGGAGTTGTTAGCGTCGCAGCCTGACTGACGCTCAGAAACATAGGTAGGGAAAAAGAAGAAAGCAAAGGCTTTCGAAGCACACATATAATGTAACTCCAAAATATATTCTACATGACACACAACATACAAGTACAAAATTCAGAAGAGTGTGGAGGTGTGAGAAATCATGCGGGTGTGTATACTCTTTTATATATTTGGTCTGTTTAGTTATTAAAAGTCTTCTTAAGACATTAGAACATGCACTTGGTTATATTTGGACGAGAGAAGAAAAGGTGACATCAAATGAGAATAACAGATTTAAGTTGAATTTTGGGTTGAACTTGGAGTGCTTTCGATCTAGGCAGTAAAGCACGGGGTAGGAAGGGAATAGTAAGATAGTAACATGCAGAATATCCAATAGCAGGGACTTAGCAGTCGTCTGAATAGAACTGCCCATTATAGGGTTGAGGAAATAGGGCTGGAGGGTCACTGAGCACTTTACTAGCAGATGTGGGGCTCCATAAGATGTGAGACCCTTGCATTATCCCTGGGAAGTTGTTTTATCGCTTATGGTGAACTATAAAATTCCTTGCAACTTACAGGACAAAATCAGATTGCAGAATCAGGAAGGAATGGTTCGTGGATATGCCAGGAGCCTGTCAGGTGCCGGCTTCCTGGTAGGGCAGCTGTATGCCAGGGTTACATTTAAAGTCCTGGACCACCTACAGGGAAAGGGTTCATATCCGATTACAAGGTGGAAGAAACAAGTCTCAGAAATAAGGAGAGAGGAAACATCAGGCTCATGATAAACCTTACCCCTTCTTTATAACTCACCGAGGATATGCCTTGGAACAGGGCCTGGAGTTTCTGCAGGCAGAAACATTATTGAAGTCTCAAATGCTTCGACCAGAAGTGAAACTGCCCTGGAATATTCCCAAGGCTATGTTCTTTATAAAAGGAAGAATTTGTCCCCAAAGTGCTGCCATCATTAATGGAATGATTCATCAATCTTGGAATATATATATATATATATATATATATACATATATATATATACATATATATACTTATATATATGTATATATATGATTTTATTTATAGAGTTGCAAATAATATCATTAGCTCATACTTAAGATGTTTGTTTTTAATGGAGCTCACTGTCTGCTCAAAAGAAACCTTTCTTTGGTTTTCAAAGTCGCAGATACTCTCAAAGATACAAAAGATTTGGTTCCAACTAACCTATCTTGTTTTTGTTACTGAAGCATTCTCAACAGTAAAGCAATGGACATCAGTAAGGGTGATAAATTCATGTCATGTGCTTTGAATTTTATCAGCCATCCAGTACACAGACATTTATTAAGGTGTATCAGAATGGGGGTCAAGTATATAGATGCTGAGGCCACACTTTTTGACTTAGAATAGCTCTATTAGCCAGCTGTGCCTCAGTTTCCTCTTCTGTGAAATGATTAGATGGTAAACCATTGCATGCTGTGGTCATGGGAAATCTGAGTGTGCTTTTGGGATAATTGACTGGTGGTTAGAAGTCTGTTTCTCTGTTAACCTTAGTCAAATGGGGTACTCCAAGACACATATAGAGGTAAACTCAAGTCTCAGTGATATAAAATGAGTTCATTTCATCAACCTTCATAGTCTGTCTTTGTTTGCTTTCCATTGCTGTAATAACCACCCTGACTGAAAACAACTTGGGGAATTGCTTCAGTTTTCAGTTGTAGTCCATCATGAAAGGAAGTCAGATTAAGGACTAGAGGCAGGAGCTTGGAGGCAGCAGGAACTGAAGTAGAGACCATGGAGATATGCTGCTTACTGGCTTGCTCAGCCTGCTTTCTTATAGCTCCAAGGACCACAGTGAGTTGGACCCTCCTACATTAGTCACTAATAAAGAAAATTCCACCACAGACTTTTCCAGGGGACAATCTAATAGGGACATTTTCCCCGTTAAAATTCTCTCTTTCCCGTTGAAAATGGCTTGTATCAAGTTGGCAGAAAAAAAAAATCTAAATAGGACGTAGTCCAATGTGTCATTGCTGTTTGGAGCATCAGAGAGGATTTCAGGAGTCTAACCAGGCCTGCTCTGAATGAACCCTGCTGGCTGCTTTTATTTAGCATTTTGTTTTCAGTCATGTGGATACAAGAGAAGATGCTTATATGCAGATGTGCTGTTGTTAGACCTAGTTTCTATACATATGGGAGGTGACACATCACTTTTGTTCTTTGTACTGTAAGTGAGGGCCCAGTTAGATTTATGGGACAATTGTCAGTTTCTGGAGATGGGTCATGATGAGGGGTGGAAGTTCTCCTAGCATAGAGTAGGTTGGTGTCTAGAATACTGCTAGGCATCCTACAGTGTATAGATGGTCCCTTGGGGCTAAGGATCGCCTGGATGCAACTCCTAAGGATGCCGAGGTTGAGAGCATTGTGTTGCAGAATGCTGATAAGACACCTGGACAATGTATGAATAGAAACTCCATTGAAAATGGAAACAAATCCCAGGAGGCACCCTAAGGTGCTTATGCTATGGGAAGGAGCAAGGACTCACAATACAATTCCTGACCTAACTACCATAGTTGTGGGAACTCAACTAAGTCTACCATTTTGCTTCAGTTTCCTCATCACAGGGCTAGCCCAGAATTACTGTAATGGCTCCACAAGGTTAGACACAGTATCTGGGACAGTGCTAGTGCCCAGGAAGCATTCTTCCATGTGCTTGCTATGGTTACTGTTACATGTATTCCAGAGAAAGCATGGATTGTAGCATGCGCTTAAAACAATGTGGATTCAAGACTGTAGAGAGAGCTCAGCAGTTAAGAGCACTTAACTTTGCAGAAGACCCGGTTTAGTTCCAGTGGCAGACACACAGACATCTGTAACTCCAGTTTCAGAGGATCTGATGAAGCTCTTCTCAGGCCCTGTGGGCATCAAGAACACACATGCAGGCAAAGCACTTACATACATAAGGCAAAAATAAATACATCATCATTTTAAAAACAGATTTCTGGAGCTGAACTGCTAAGTGGACAAAGAGCTCCCGCAAAGCTTAACAGAGTTACATCTCCTAGGTTCCCTCCCAAATCCATGCCAAACAAGCCAAGAGGAACCTAGACATCCTTTCATCTTTTAGTCAATTGTTCAGACATAGCCACTGCACAACTGTCATAAAGACAGAGAAGTTTTTAAAATTAGCCTACTCGTATTGGCAAGCAAGAAAACCACATTGGGAAAAACAAATCTTAAATCTATTCAAATACTGTTTTAGATATCATCTGTATGTTCTCCATACTGTGGTATAAGTTGGAGAAAGAAGGATAAAACAGAGACTATTTACTTAAGAATTCCATTCACAAACACAGCAGAGACGGCACAATGGTTAAAAGCACTGGTTGCTCTCACAGAGGACTAGGCTCAGTTCTTAGCACCTCAATGGTGGTTCACCACCAACCTTAACTCCAGTTTCAGGGCATCTGAAGCCTACTTCTGGCCTTTGTAGGCACCAAGCATGCATGCAGTGCACATACATTCATGCAGGTAGAACACTCATATACATAAAATAATCATTCCAGAAGCTTCTCTCTTTTGTGTGTGTGTGGATCTTGTTCCTCCCAGACTGACCTGAAATCATGAGGCTTGTTCATTACCAAGAGAAGGCCTTCTGGCTCTCTCCACATATGTATAGTGTGTTGTCTGCGAGCTCTTCGTGACATTTACTTCTCAGTACCACAGGGTGTCACTATTGAAAACTTGCCTCCCAACCAGGGATGCTGGCTGTTCTTCATGGAGTCTTTGCTCACCTACAAGAATCTCAAGCCCCCTTTGCTTCTTTAAGGATGAAAATCATGACCTGAACCCCAGAGTCAACCTCAGGGAAAGTGTTGGTCTCTTACATCCCAGACTGCATATTTTGATGCTCATACCTTCAAAAGGACAGTTACTATCATCTAATTCTTTATCAGCCCTGGGACTGGGTAATGCAATACCTGTCATGGAATCAATCTCCCTCTATCCAAAACGACTGGTTACCTCTAAACATAAAGCTAAGGCTACACCTGTTTTAATAGTTTTTTTTTTTTGTTTTTTTTTGTTTTTTTTTTTTTATAACCAAAGTCCCTGATGAACCAGATTTAGAATTCTCACTGGCCTCTTCCATAGATGATTTTGAAAGATACACATATTGTGGAACTGGCAAGCTTGTGTTTAATGAGATGTTATTAGGTGAGAGAAGCAAAGAGAAGGGTGCCTACGAGACTCGGAGGTCTCTGGCTTCTATGATTTGATGGGTAGGACTCATTCTCTGAGAAGGCCAATTAGCAGCAAGCAGCATCTGCAATTTCTGCTTTAGATTAATTTTTAGTGAGCCTCAGTGTGGACTTCAGTGGGACTTTTCCTTAGAGGCTATTTGCATTGTTTAGTTTTTCTGGGCTTGGGAATTATCTGAGCTTCAATTCTTGTTGCTTTGATAAAATACCCAGACAAAAACAGCTTAGGGGACAAAGGGCTTATTTTAGCTCAGAGTTCTGTGTTATGGTCCATGATAGCATGAAGTCCCAGCAACAGGAGCTCGAGGGAGTGGATAAAATCATCTACACTCTGTAGGAGGGAAAAATGAATGTCCATCTGCCTAGGCAATGGTGCCACCCACAGTGAACAGGTCTCCCACCATGATTAACATAATCAAGGTAATACCCCTGATCTAGACAATCCTTTATTGATATTCTTTTCACAGGTGTCCCCAGATTATGTCAAGTTAACAATTTAAACAAACACACCATCTAAGAAGTGGATGAGGCCAGCTACAAGGAGGGTATAATACAGAGGATGACTGGACCCAGATGCCATCACTCCAGCCAAAAGACTGATGAATATCATGATGGCTGATCCACAAGCAGGGTTTTAAGAGGAAGAGCTTCATAGAAATAATCCTTAATGCCGTTTTGCCATGAAGGGGACAGGAAGTGGGTTTGGTGATATATCTGATTGTAACATATAACAGATTACATGTGCACACACAATCTATGTAATTTTTTTCTTTGCCTCAAAAATTAAAAACAGTTTTACAGAATTCAAGCCTGGTGACATAAGCCTGTAATCCCAGCCCTTGGGAGATAGAGACAGGAGGAGCAAGAGTTCAAGACCAGCTTTGGCAACATAAAAAGTTTAAGAATAGGCTGAATTATATGAGATCTTCTCTCTCTCACCGTGAAAATGTGTTTTACAGATGAGTATCTTGAAAGTCTCATTCCCACTCCAAATTTGTCTACTCAATTCTCTCCCTTACTGGCCTTGGCTGTTTCTTCAAGTTTCTTACCTGGCCCCTTCCCGGAGTGTATTTCTATGCCAAGACAAAAAAATATGAAGCCTGATGGTTTCTCTCCTTGATTCGGGAGAGCTACGCTGTTTGAAACATTATTCTGCACTCTGCTTTTTTTTCCCCATTTAACCTAGCATAGAGCTTTCTAATCCAGATGCCTGAGGTGTGTTCCAATACAAGGGAACAATAATCTCAGCATACCTGCTCTGCTGGAGACCAATAAGTGCAGAGAGAAAAAAAAAAACACATTGGAGGCTTGCTTTGACTTTCAAAAGTAAGGTTGCACAGACCTGAAATGCAAAATAAATGTCATCTGATTTACATCATATTTCAAGGACAAATATTTGCAAAAGAAAGGCAAGCATTTTCTCTGATGGAGAAATAAATATCCCTTTATTAGCCATTCTTCCAGTATTTACTCGAGTGTGCATTGTCCCAGCCTTGGCTAGATTCTGTGGGGAAGCATCAGCAAAGCAGATGGGTCATTTGCTCTGGTCTCTGTGTCAACAGTCCCTTCAGGGTAACACCGTGACAGCTTAACACTCACGGCCACAGTAGACAAGCAGGCAATCTTCTTCATGTGATGGCCTAGCCTTTCCCTTGCTTAAATAAATGTCTTCAGTGTCCTCACTGTATTCAAGGTCAAGTCTAAACCCTTTCTCTTGGCTCCCCCAGTCTTTGGTGTGAACTTAGCTGGTGTCTCACCTTCCCTGGCTCCTTCTGCTTCCTTTGCCCTCTCTAGCCTTACTGGATGTCCCCTGTGGTTAAAAACAAGCAAGAAAACAAACAAAGAAACAAAAAATCAAAATGCAACCGTCCTGTTTGTCTAGTTTGGCGCCTTCTGCCTGCCTCTTTCAATCTGGATTGATCTTCCCCATTCATCACCACCACCCTTGATTGTACCCTCACATTCTTGCAAGTGTCTTCCCCTCACTGCCCTCTTGCTACAATCGGACTTTCAGGCTGCTGTGAGTTAGTGCAGCCTAGTCTAATGAACACTGAGCTTCCAAGTCCCAGCACTGGTTCCACCGTTACAGCTGATCTGTCACCTGTAACAAGTAGGACATCCGAACTTCTTGACAGTCACGGTGAGATGATGCATTCCCAGGCAAACTACCCGCTGAAGAATGGCCAGCAGATGGGAGTTGGCTTATGTCTTCCATTGTTTTCATCTTTTCCGTAGACGAAATTGGCACACCTCTAAACCTCCAGTGTCTAGCATGAAGAACATCTGCAGAAGATGGGTAAGCTGTTGACTAAGGACCATTGAATATTTGGTAGTGGTGGTATAGGTCACTTGGCACTTTCAGCCTTTCAGCGTGTACTTGTTGCCTCTCCTGACTTCTCCCAAGTCTAATAGCCCTGTCCCCTGGGGTCTGAAAAGAACACTTTCCTTCCAGCTGCATCTCAGTCTTGGCTCTGGAGGACAGTCCCAGCGTGGGGACTGAGCATGCTCCTGGCCAGCTTGGGCTGGATGGGGCCGGACTTCTCCGGCCCTGCATCTTGCGCCCTCCTCAGGCCGGGCTGGCTGGCAGGAGAGCCTGCGAGCAGGCGGGGTTTGGCCTCAGGGCAGCCTGGTGCATCTAGGCTCTTCTGGCGGACAGGGGTGGGGGACAGGAGCGGCACCTCCCAGCCAGTCGCACAGCCTACCGCCCTGCGCAGAGGCTGCAGGAGCGGAGCCGAGCGGCAGGGAGGGCTCTCTAGGCCTTGAGCGCGCGCTGTGTGGTGCTGGAGTCTGGCCTTAGGTCCCGGTGGGGGAAGGAGAAGCGCAAGGGCGCTGAGGTGAGCAGAGCTCGGAGACCCAGCCAGGGCTCAAGTGCAGGCTCCCATTCTTCTCTTAGGCAGAGGAAGAATTCCCTTAACCACATTCACAACCTTGCCTCGGGCACCTTAGCTGGGGCTGCCAGGAGGCCGCGGTGGCCGGGCAGCTGTTGCACCAAGAGGGGGCAGCTGCGGAGTTCCATAACCATAGCAACCGCATCAGTACCAAGGCGGCAGTGGCAGCGGCGGCGGCGGCGGCGGCGGCGGCGGCGGCGGCGGCGGCGGCGAGGGCAGCATCCGCTTGCTCCTCCTCCAGGCAGCCTCACAGTGGAGACCTGAGACACAGCTCGCAGGTGCCGCGGACTCCTTGGTCCGCCCACAGTCGCTGCCAGTGTTGGCTGCTGGAGAAGGTGAGAAGAAGAGAGTGGGACCAGATCTGGAACTGGGCCCTAGGAGGTGAGAGAGAGCCCTGCAGTGGGAGACAGGTAGGTGAGAACGCTCTGGGGTCACCAGATGTAAAACTCTCTCCTTTGTGGCAGTGACGTTTCTGGAAGCGTGGATGCTAGTTGGATGGCTTTCTATTACTAAGTGGGGATTCTGCCGCGAAATGTGTTTTTTATCTTTCCCTATTTTCTCCCAGATATCTCTGCCCTCTGATCTTGCCCCACATGTGGGCAAGTCTTGAGAGGATAAGAAGGAACACTGATGTGACTGAGTGAATTAGGTGGTTCCCCAGGGACTCATTTAGACCTGTCTGTTCAGGTCCTTTGAGCTACTGAACCCAGGGCAAGCTCAAGAGAAGACCTTGTTGAGATGGAGCGGGCTATGGTCTCTGTTCTATGTGGGGCAGTCTGACTCAGGGACCATCTCTTTTAGGGGTGGGGTGCAGTGTAGTTCAGCTGTGGCACAAACAGGGACCATAACATACACAACAGCTCTTTATATGTAAAACCAGCTTTAAACACAACCACTGCAGGGGATATTTAGACAAGGTAGTAGCAACTCTTAAGCTTTGGGAACCAAGGAGTACCCCTAGAGTTTACTGTGCTATAGATAAGATGCTTTGGTTGTTGGGGGATCGGATGGTAACAGAAATAAAATTTTCAACCAGTGTTGAGAAGAGAGCCTCTTACATTCTCCTCACCTACTTTTTATTCCCTCCCTGATGCCAGCAAAACAAAACTGGATGGTGCTCAGAGACACCCTCTGGCCCTTGGCCACTGGCAAACTACCCCACTTTTAGACAGCTAGAGAAAAGCACCCCACTTCAATCCCTAATACAAACTAGGGGGCAATGTTTTCCACTGGGTTCCAATGCTCTTAATATTAAGTTTATTTTAAACCCTAAATTCACTTGAGGTATGTACACTATATAATAGACTGTTAACTGCACCTTTGGGCCAGGGAGAGGGCTGGAGTTTTTGGCACACGACTTAACCCAGTTTCTTGGGGAGAAGAACCCCAGAAGACCCGATGGGAAGAACACATTGTGTTAGATGAGTAATTTGCATTAAAACCTCTTCATAGAGTTGAGCAGATTTCTGAAGAATTTCCAGGATGGGTAGCCACTGACTGTGAATGGGTTCTCTTTTTATATCCTAGCCTCAGGGGACTGTGGTAAGACCCAGTTAAAAGGGTATGTTCTTTAATTGGGCTTTTAATTTATGATGTAGTTATGTTACCCAAGAGGATGTGATCTGGCCAGCATTTCATCTGGGGATTTATACCACAATGAGGGCAATATATTATAGGGAGGTGGTACACTGTAGTGTAGAGGAAAGAGGGCAAGATTCTGGAGTCAGAAGTGGGTCTGAACTCTGGTTTCATCATACACCTGTTGTATGACCTTGAATTGCTCCTATCTTGTTGGGACTTCTCTCGTCTACAGAATGGGATTCTAGCAACCCTTAGAGTTTGTTAGGCTCTTGTAACAACCAAATATGATGGTAGAGGATACAAATGGGGAAGGATCTTAAATCCCGATGACTAATGCCATTTTAAGAAAAGCATCATTTTCTAAAGAAAAAGCCTCAGATTAGTAAGGCATTACATAGATATCACCTATGAAAAGAGTGGAAAGATTAGTCAGTGAGTCATGGCTGGAGTACTGTCTTGTTCCAGAGACACCTGGGCAATATAAAGAGGGCTTTATGGGGGTAAACACTGCGTGTCCTCCTTGTTTATGTCTGCTGAAGGTCAAGAGCTTTGCCATGGAAGGCGGTGCTCCATCCTCTTCAAACAATGAGTTCTGTGCAGCACAGAGTGGACCAAGCATCTGATAGTGCATAGGGACACTGGCCAAAAGTGAGGAGTTCTTTAAATGCTGCACACACTGTGGGTTCTTTGTGAGCTGCAAGTGTTTCAGTCCAACTCTGCTCAGTAACGCCAGATGTATTTGATGAGCCTGACCAAATCTGTACAGTTTGATTTCACTGCTGAGGTAACTGTCATCTCTGAGAAGAGCCAGGCCTGGTATTCAGCTCTTCCCTGCTTGTTTGCACTTCTGTATTTGCCCATGCTAGTGTTGTTGCAGAAAGTAACCATTTCTCACTTTCTCCTTCTTTTTGTGGCCCAGTACCAAGGCTCCATGGTCTCTAGAGCCTTCCCTGGTCCTTTCAAGCACTTCCCTGACACTCTGTACCTGTTGTGACTGGCAGACTGTGCTGTGTCATTGCCTGTATACACATCTTTTCTCTCTAGACTCCGTGCTCCACGAGGGCAGGGCCTCTGCCCACCCTGCCTCCCTTGTGGCCCCATAACCGATGCTGAATGGTGTGGAGTGAGAGAATGTGCTTCATCAGCAACCTGACCACCTGTCTGGGAGAGGTGCCATAAGACCTGTCCCTGGGACCTTCCTGTCTCAGGGTGCAGCAAGGTTGAGGGATGCTTGCTGGTCTGCTGTGCATCATTTAGTGTCAGCCTGCTGAAGCAGAGTGAAGGGGATCACCGGCACAAACTTTGTCCTAGAATGTCCATTTCTTTTCAAGGGACACTTTAGAATTGTTGTAGTCTGGCACTAGATGGCTTTCATATAACATTTGCTGAGCATTTCAGATAGGGTATATTAGATTTAGAATGTATTTCTGTTCCTCCCGCTTAACTCTTTTAAGAGCTTTCATCAAATGGGAAGCTGTATGAACAGGCTTCAGAAAGCCTATGACTGAACCCAGATCCTAAGAGGACTGCAAGCTGGGGTGCTAGACTCCCCTGTTGCCTCGGTTTCCTCATTTGTAGCATATGACTGTTGACATCAAACTCACAGTTGATGCTGAACACTTAGAGAAAAGTAATAGCTTTGCAGAAAATAAAACCTTCCCATGACCCACAAAGTACTCAACACAAGCACATGCTCTCTTTTACCTCATTTCTTCTAGAAAATGAGCAGTGTCCCTGAGTTTAATTGCACAATATCAGATGAGGTGCACTCCAAAGCCCTGCCTCCTCTTCTTGTTAGCTCTCTGTGACCTTCAGTAAATCATTCTATTCCCTCAGCCACTTGCCTTCTCTAAGATATCATAATGATGGTTACCTTCCCAGATAGGCTCAGAAAACATAAAGAAAAATGGCATGTGACTTCCCAATGAAAAATATAGTTGTCAATTATAGAAGGTTCTGGAATTATTTTAAATGCCCCAAATCTATTTCTTTCCTGTATTTCATCTACAAAAGAGACATTGAAATTGATGGATGGAGGAAAGGAGGGAGGGAAGAAGGGAAGAGAGAGAGAGAGAGAGAGAGAGAGAGAGAGAGAGAGAGAGAGAGAGAGAGAGAGAGAACACCTTTTGGTTAGATGTGAGAGTCCATGAGGGAGGGGAGTACAATTAGCTCTGGTTCTGGTTTCTGATTCAGGAATGGGTTCTGCTTCTGACATTGCTTACAGGACTGTTGACCTGTCCCCCATTTTCAGACCTCAGTTTCATCATCTATAAATGGTCTGGAGGATTTCAATGGCCCTGCTTACTTGTCTTTCAGTGCTCATATACACTGGCCTATGCTCTCTTCACTGGGATTTCATCTGTAGTCTTCCATCTCTGATTCTCCATCTATCCTTTCCATCAAACCTTAGAACTTGTCCAAAACTCTACACTTCAAAGCCTAATGCCACCACTGCCTCCAGAAACTCTTTTCTTTCCTTGTGAAGCTAGGGTGTTGAACATGATCTTTGGCCCTTGGGATTTGATGGGTACCTCATTCCACCCCTCCTCCAGGTAAAATGTTTTGCTGCACTGTCCAGCCTGCAAAAAGCCCTTTATTTAACCAACTGGAAACTGTCGATATGAATTCCAATATTACTGGAGATAGCTAGTGGAATTCATGCCATCTCTAATGTTTTGGGGTTTCCTAGATCATGGGTACTCAGCAATGTTGAATGTTTCTGCTAAACCATAGACCATTTTTAGGTGGCTGCACAGAAGTCTCTGAAGTTGTAGCAGAGGATGACTGTAACATCACAAAGGTGGCTGACACTATCAATCAATCTGTGTGACCTTCCACCTTTGGTGTGGGTGGAGTAGGATCCTGCTCATTCTGTGTGTGGAATTGATGCAAACTTCCTTGCCCTCTGTCCTTTCTCATGCCAGGCCCAGCAGTTCCACCATGAACTGGGCAAGGGCCTGCCAATCAATGTAGCATTTGTATCGGGTATGAAACATAGAAACTGAGAGGAATGCACTAGGCCAAGTTCAGGTTATATGAGCCAGGGGAACGACCTTCTAACTGTTTTGTGGGAGAGGCTGCCAAGGTTGGATTTTTTTATAATAGAAGAGATCTAAGCTCAGGTCTGAAAGAATTTGTATATGAAGGGTGGAGGGAAAGCAAATGGGTACAGGAGGTAACATGCAAATGAAACAAGAAGGGCCATGAGTTGAATGTGAGGCAGGGCTGGGGTGAAGTGCTGTCCTGGTTCTGGTGAGTTGGAGAGAGGTGACATCACTGAGTCTGCGAACCAGCCTGGGAAGTGTCCTCTCTCCCCCGAAGGTCGCGGGAGGCCATGGAAAGAGTTCTCTCTTCTCTCCAGATGCAGAGTAGAGGATAGGTTAGAGAAGCTAGATCAAATGAAACATAGGATGGCCTGATAGGTAGCTTTACAGGTAAGAGTTGCTGTCAATCAGGCCGTGGGACCCGGGATGCAGAGAACAGGAGGTAGCGAGTTGTGTGATAATGATGCCAGAGAAGTGAACATAACTGCTTCATCTCTCAGATAAATGTCTGAGTGGAGCGCTGTAGGGACTGGGGAGCACTGAGGGAAAAGAAGGGAAGGGGCACAGTTGTCATCCTGGCTCTCTTTCCAGACTCACTACAATCACTCTGGGTCTGGTCCCATCACACTTTAGCTGGACTAATCAATCAGGCTCTGAGTTGACACTCTGGCCTCCCTGGTGAGCCTCTGCACACAGCAGCTGGCTAGATGGTTGGAAAATTGAAATCAAATTTGATAAATCAAAGCCCTTCTGTGTTTTTGTAATCCACAGCTGAAAACCTCTCTCCAAACTTTAACCTATTCCCACCCCAAGATAGACCCTTATCATAGCCGCTATTACTGTCCCCACCTGTCACCACATTCATTCTTAACCTCTGGCCTTTTTGCTCATGCTCAGCAGTTGACGGAAATGCATGATCCTGGGGTCCTCTTTTCTTCCATAAGCAAATGGTCATTTGCAACTTATTCTGACAGCAGCTACAGTGTCTCCTTATGAGAAAATTAGTCTACCCTCTGTCTCCTACTTCTGAACGACATCTCTTCTTTGTTTTACCTTTCTCTGTAGTACTTTAAAAAGTTCACTGTGAGACTCCCATTGGCAGAACAAATTCTTTCAAGTGACATGTGCTCAGTGTATGCATAATTGAATAAATGGATTCATGAATGAATATAGCATTGGATTCTGAGAACTACCAGAAGTACAACAGGTCCTCTCATGATGTGAACTGAGTACATGTTTGTTGGGTGAATGAATGTATGAATGAATACATGATTGCTAGAATCTAGGGTAAGTGATGATTCCAACATTTGGTATGATTCTGAAGATAAACAATGACATTCTCAATAATAGATTAAAAATTAAATCATTATTCATTACACATTACATCCCTCTGATGTACTATATATATCCTGGCAGTTGGATGTGGTGATATTTTATTTGTGCTGAAATGTGATATTTTATTTGTATGTTAATAAATAAAGTTTGCCTGGAGATCAGAGGTCATAGCTGTAAACAGAAGTCAGGCGGTGGTAGTACACACCCTTAATCCAATCACATGGCAGGCAGAGTCTCTGTGAGTTCAAGGACACAGTCAAGCATGGTGACATACACCTTTAATCCCAGTACCAACCCTAGAGACCTGGAGGTCTGTAAAGACAGGCAGTGATGAGGAAGTGATGTGGCTGGCTTAGAGACAGTGAGAAGGTAGAACAGCAAGGCAATAAAGGCACAGGTGAGAAAGAAGAGGTTCTCTTGGGAAGCTACATCAAGGCGGTAAGCTAAGGTTAGTTGGCGGCTATTGCTCTGATCTCTACAGCTTGCACCCCTGTATTTGGCTCTGTGTTTCTTATTTAATAATACTGTTTAGAAATTCGTCTACAGTTGGATACCAAGACCACTCAGACTAAGTGCTTTATAAGACATTTCATGAGACATAGAAACCTAGAGGAGTCGCTGTTGGATGAGTACATGGCTTGGCATTCACTGGAAGGTCTGACTGCTTGGTGCTCACTCATACTGTAAATTTAGGCATTTTTTCCACTCCAGTCTCTGATGCCATGCCTTATATTTTAATCCAAGTCACAGTTTTTCTTTGTTTGGCTTCACAACAGGGGGAGGTTGTTTCTTTTCTCCTGAGAACTTTCCTTCTAATTTTGTTTTAGTTGAACTGATGTCACAGTTTCTGAGCTCTCAGTCTTCAGCTATGGGGATAGTTAAGGGTAGTGAAGAGAAGGAGTGTATGCCATCCTGAGTGAATATTGTGTACATGGCTATTCCAGAGGCAGAGCCCCCTGTTTCTCCCTGAGGAAGCTTCCAGCAGGAAGTTTCTGTATGGACATAAGCTATGGCTGGAATGGCAAAGAAGGATCTAATTCAGACTTGTCTACTTCTTCCAACCGGGTGCACCTGCTAGTACTGTCTCAAGGAAAGGCTCCCATGGAGCCTTCACTGACATACCAGTGCCTCTCTTTATCTCCAACAGTCAGTCAAATTCCTTTGACTTGAGTGTTTGTTTTTTTATGTCTAGACATTTATTCTTTTTGGGCTAGTTCATTTTAGTGAGCTTAGGACAAGAGATCAACTTCTATGAGAAACTTGGTAGAAAAAAAAACAGATAAAAGCATAAATATAAGTGCTGGAGATGCAGCTCAGTTGGAATAGTACTTACCTCTCTTACACAAAGCCCAGGCTTGGACTATCTGTAACACACACACACACACACACACACACACACACACACACACACACACACTCATCTAAACATCTAAGGCAGTCTAAAACAGATAATCTATTGGTTCTGAAACAAATTAACTGTGTCTCTCAAGCAGTGATCTCCATTCCCTGGGGTAACTGTCCCAAGTTGTGCTGTGGAGGAGTTTGGATACCACCTAATTCATCTGGTCCACATACACGTCTTAAATACACTTTATAACCCCTGTTATATACTAGAAGCTTGAAGGACTAAACATAATGTTTCTCTCCTTAAGAAATGTAGAGATTATGAAGAGGAACAGAGTGGAGAAATCACAGAAGTGGCTCTTTCAGGGTTGTCCCATGAAAGTAGATTAGAAGGCTATTCAGTCTGGACTAGAGGCTGGCAGGAGTCTTCTTGGAGGGAAAGGTGTCTAAAAGAGGACCAGAGGGCATGAATGCCAGGTAGATGTTAGATAGACAAATATGTGGTGTTGTTGGTTGGTTTTGCTCTTTTTACTCTTTTTTCTTTTGGCTCTTTGGTGGGGGCCTGCCACCCAGCTCCCAAATAAATCACACAGGGAAGTTTATTCTTACTTATCAATGCCTGGCCTTAGCTTGACTTATTTCTAGCCAGCTTTTCTTAAGTTATCCCATCTATCTTTTATCTCTGGGTCATTTCCTTTTCTTACCTCTGTAATCTTACT
The DNA here is from genome assembly GCF_949786415.1 of Peromyscus eremicus. NCBI lineage: Eukaryota > Metazoa > Chordata > Mammalia > Rodentia > Cricetidae > Peromyscus > Peromyscus eremicus. The sequence goes on from NC_081436.1 coordinate 30,774,671, forward strand.
TTCATTCTTACTCAGTGGCTGGCTATGTGGCTGGGTGGCTGACCACTAGCGTCCTCCCTCTCCTTGTTCTCTCTTGCTCTTTCTTATTTTCCTCCCAGATTTCTCCTATTTATTCTCTCTGCCTGCCAGCCCCATCTATCCTTTCTCCTGCTTTGCTATTGGGCATTCAACTCTTTATCAGACCATCAGGTGTTTTAGACAGGCAAAGTAACACAGAGCTTCACAGAGTTAAACAAATGCAACATAAAAGAATGCAACACATCTTTGCATCATTAAATAAATGTTCCACAGCATAAACAAATTAACACATATTAAAATAACATTGGACAACATGGGGTATGGAGTTAGGAGGTGTTTCAGGTAAATGGTAAAGCCAATGTGAGGACCAGGAGTTGCATAGGGCACTGCTCACTGAGGGATGCATGGGTGTGAAGTACCTGGGGCAGGTTTGAGGCAAGGATGGAAGGAGAGAAGGGTAGATGGTTAAGCATAGACTGAGTCAAACAGGGTGTTGGGCACCTTAGTGAGGAATTTAATTTTATCTGGATCCAAATGTGAGTTGTGGGAAATTTTTACAGTGAGAAATATAGCTAACTTCTTGTCCTTTGAAGCTTTCCATTCTGTCTACAGTGTAGAAAATGCACAGAGAGAAGATAAGCAGTGTAGAGGTCAGAGACGGTGCTTGGAGGGGGAACTACAGGGTACATGGAAGCAAAGATGTCCCAACTCAAATCAAGGTAGTGGCAATGGAGGCAGTAAAAAGAACTGGAGACGTGCCAAGTCAGTGGACTCTGAGGGCTTCGCTAGATGACTCACTACACCATGTAGGAGAGTAGACAGGGGTTACTGCCTTGTTCTTATGCATGGGCTTGTTGTTGACTTTTGATTGGAGGACATAAGGCCGAGAAAGAAGGTTTTAAGGAGAAAATGATGAATTCTCTTTGAAAAAAAAGTAATTTAAAATCTCTGAGGCTGTCCATGTATATTTTAGGCAAGTAGAGATATATGAGAAATATCAGGAAAAAAGTGCTTGGATGAATATGTAGAATTAAGAAACCATGGGCAGACATTAATTGAGAGGACAGGAGTGGAGGTTATCACCCTAAGCAAGTCAATAAAGAGAAGAATGTGGAAGGAGAAAGGGGCTCCTGATTACCCACTCCTAGATGAGGAGCTAATGGTAGTTGACAGCCACCATGGCTGGGACAAGAGATTTTTCTTTCAGAGAGCTTGCCATTGGTAAGTTGTCTATTTCCCACTGAATGATGCCCCCTGACATGTGCATATGACTATCACTAATTGGACTTAATGAGTTATTAAAAAAGACACAAAGTGAGGGCAGAGATGAAAATTATTTAGAGAGGCTGGGGAGCTGGAGGGAGGGAAGGAATGAAGGATTGAGGTGACCGATGTACACGTACACATGTATGAATTTTAAAATGCTGTAACAAATATTTAAATAAATGATTAAACTTCTACTGATGAATTTCTGAGGTGAATAGAATTCCATAAGTTGAAGTGTTGAAATTATTTGAGGAGAGATGAGACAACCGAGGGTGGGGCTGGGACAAGGGAGGGTAATGTGGAGGTCAGTATGATCAAAGTATATTATATACATTTATGAAAAGTCATAAACTCATGGATTTCTGAAATTAATATATAATCATAAAGTTTATAAAGACTAAGGAAAACACTCTTCTAAACTCATAGGTCTCCACTTCTTCCCATCCAAAATGAATATCACAAGTAAATCTTCCTCCTAAATAGCTTCCTTTTGTCTTAGGGGCTTTGATTTTCATGATTAAGCTGCTGGCAGGGTCACACTATCCCTGAGGTCCCTGTGGCTCACTTCTCTTACTCAGGCCCTTTCTTCAAAGAGCTCTCTCTGGAAACTTCTTCACATTTCTAGGTACTGAAGTGGCTTTATTTTTATCCATAGTGTTATTAATTCTATTATTTGCTGAAATTGTATTATAGACATATCAAATTATTATCTTAATGACTCTCTGTCTTACAAGACAGCAAGCTCAGAGGTACCTGGACTTCGCTATGTTTATAGCTGCATCCAATACTCAGGAGGGTTCCTGTATGCAAACAGCATGCAATAAATAGTTATAAAATAATAATGAATTAATACCAGAAATCTCCAATAATAAAATGCTGCTTTCTATTTTCAGTTTAAGATCAGGAACCACAGATCCACTGGAGCACACTTGAGGATACCCTGGTCTGAAGGTGTACATCTGGTTCAAGGGCACACTGAAACGTAGTCCCAGATACTGCTCCTTCTTGGAGGCAGGCCTCCCCACCTGTATCTGCTACCACCATTGGCAAAAGTCTTTCCAGTTGCAGTTTAGTAGAAAATACACTACAGCACAGCACATCCTTCATCCCCAGGACTTCAATAGGGCAGACTGAGCCATCTAGCAGATGACTGCTACCTGTGATACTACTTAGCCCAGGGGCGAGTAGTTTCTTGGGAATCATTTCCTATTGAGACCAGTAATTACAGGGCAGCAGTATAGCCACCCTGTTCTACTTAATCCAAAGATAAGAGGTATATTCTCCTGGATAGTGATTCTTAACCCTGTGATGTCAAGGATTCTTTGAACGTGTGATAAAATACACAGCCACTCTTCTCACACAAACCTAGTGAAACAAATCATGTCAATCCTTACCAGAGTTATCACAGAATCCCCAATTACCTCATGGTTCCCAGTGAAGAATGTATTTTTTAGGGGAGGGATAGGTCTTCCTTGGAACTATGGATACCCTTGCATGTATATCATATGGTGGATACATGTACATCGCTTGGTGTTCATTCTTAGTGAACACCAGCACAGCATGTCTTCTGAGTGCATATGGTACAGGGGCATGTTGACAAAAAGCATTATCTTTAGAGGGAGGCATGTTTCCAGTTAAATCCCAGTTCTGACTAGAGTTATCAACTTTTCCATCTTTCCTAGGATTGCCCAGTTCATAAATCCAAACATTTGTATGCTGGGAAGCCACCCAGTCCTGGATAACACAGCTGGAATGGTCACACTAGTTCTAATTCTTGTTAGCCCAGGGACCCTAGGCAGCTCCTTGGTCTCTATGTGGAGGGGTCTTGCTAATCTGTGTCTTTGGTCAAGTCCCTGAGATACAGAACCAGAAATGGGGTTCTTGAGAATGATCCACTGATGTTTTCTTTCTGTTGAAAGAGAGCAGGGAGGGAGAGAAGGGATGTGCGAGGGAGGGAATGAGGGAGGGAGGGTGATGAGAGAGGAGACAGAGAGAGAGGAAAAGGAAGAGGAGAGGAGAGAAGGGGACAGGAGGAGAGGAGGGGAGGAGGGGAGGAGGGGAGGGAAAAGGAGGGGAGGAGAGGAGAGGGAAGGAGAGGAGAGGAGAGGGGAGGGGAGGGAAGGAGAGGAGAGGAAAGGGGAGGGGAGGGAAGGAGAGGAGAGGAGAGGAGAGGAGAGGAGAGGAGAAGAGAAGAGAAGAGAAGAGAAGAGAAGAGAAGAGAAGAGAAGAGAAGAGAAGAGAAGAGGCAGAGATTTGGCTATATCTCTGGTCACAGCCAGATTGTTCATAAGGCTCTGGGCTCTACCTGGCCCATTGCACAAGGTCCAGGATTGTGTGATGGCCTGGGGATCTGTCTTTGGCCACATTTCTTCTCAAATAGTTGTGAGCAAAGAAGTTACTATCAGCCAGGAATAGTTCTCAGGAGACTGTTAACTGTGCTCTGTCTATTATCAGCCAACACAAGAATTTGGTGGAGGGCACACGATAGAGGGATGCTCACCACCTCCAGTGCATTATAATCTTTTTCCATTGGTGCTCACTCAGTCTGCCTTTGATACAAACCAGATCCTCAGGGGACCCTGGGAGCAAGATAAAGAAAATCACACTGCTGTGCAAGGGTCCCCTAACCTTGGAGTGCCTGGAAGCCAGTCAGCCTACCCTTGTTGTCCTTTTCCATTTTAGATGCACTGTGTGTTGCTCGTCTCTCAAAACCATGAATGCAAATATATTTTAGCTACAAATAAGAATGAAATATGGTCATTTAGATAAATATAGATGGAGGCTTTGATAGGTGAAATAATTCACCACATACATAAAAGCAACCAAATGGATTTGACTCTATGTAAAAAAAAACTTACTGTTTGGGAGAGAACACACCAATTTGCTGCTCAAGGCCAAATGGCTAGCCCTAAAAACATACATACTAAAGGAGACTTCTGTACAGCTGGTGCTCCCTTCCAGACCCCTGATTAGGCACAAACCTCACCCAAGTACCTGTTGTCACACAGAGAGCCTTTACTCAGCAGGGAAGAAAAGTTAACGTGGCTGCTTTGTGACTCTGGCAGAAAAGCAGCAGCAAATGACCTTGCAGGTGTCATTTTTAAGAAGAGAAAGAGGGAAGGTTTGTGTTAGAATGGGCTAGGATGCAGTGGTAGAGGAGATAGAGGAACAAGTAGGAAGGGGAAGGGAACAAGAGGGGGCAGGGATATTTGTCCTAGAGGGGGACAAAGGTCTGCCTCTGGATAGAGGGGAAGCAGACGTGGCACATAGGCAAATGGAGGTTTATAAAGGTAAAATGGGAAATCCCATGTTAGGATGAGGTGTTTAATTTTAACTGGGCACGTTAATTAGGTGAGCCAAAGGGGGCTTTTGATTGCTGAACCTTGATAGTTTAGCTTCAGGAGGAGGAAATGGTCAAATAAGGGAATAGACCTTGGTGACTAGCTTTAGAAATGTAATCTAACTTTTTTTTTTTTTTTTTTTTTTTTTTTTAGCAAGGTAGAGGCAATGGGGGAGAAGGGCAAGGCCTGCCAGAGTCATGCTCGTCACTCTGGAGCTGGCCAGAGTCCCTTCACATACAGAACATGTTACATTTAGAAATATATATGTGTATACATCTACATTTATCCATGCAACAGCAATCAGTAAAAGAGAGACAGAGGGCCTTGAATTGGAGGAAGAGCAGGAAGGGATATATGGGAGGATTTGAAGGGAGAAAAGAGAAGGAGAAATGTTATAATTAAATTGTAACTTCAAAAAATAAACAGAAAAGTTCTAAAGCTACAGAAAACAACAGAGCTGGAAAAAAATAAAAACAAACGAAACAAAAACCAAAAACCTGAAAGCAGACCAGAGACTGGGAAGGGAGTTGCTAGAACAAGGGAATGATTGGAAGTGGGGAGAGGGTGGAGGAAGTGTTGATGGCATGAACAAGGTGGCATGCATGCATGTGTGGAAATATCACCATGAATCTCATTCATGCAAGTGACTTATGTTAACTATGACAATATTAAAAGACACCAATCCATGGAATGCTAGCTTTACTGGTACTGGCCAGCCTGGCCAGGCTGCACTAGTCACCTGGTCATGCATTCTCTATTCACTGGCAATGCTGATACCCAGAGCTTGGTTTTCTCCAACAGCCAAGTTTTGTCTCTATCATGGTTGCCTTCTAAGTTCTATTAGATGAGCTCTGCACTATGCTGAAATCATCTTCCCAGCATAGAAAGCTTCTCTTCTACCCTGCTCAGTGACAAACTCCATCACATAACAGTAGTTACACATCAGTTAACCTGTGGGTACAACTTCCTCTCAGAACTCACTCATTGGATTTTGCCATTCTGCGATTCTACAACTTACTCTGGCCAACCTTTGTTTGCTTTCCCTCTCAAGTCATTAGACTTCTTTCTCTATTGCTGCTTTACACATTCGCCCCAGAGCTTCCATAGTCTGTGAATACAACAACATTCTTCCTAAGGTCCTTGTTAAAATCTCTGCTTCATTATGGGCTATCCCACCACTTTAACTGTGTTATTGTACTTGGGTTAACTTTGGTTTCTTTACTCCTTAAGCAGCAGTAAAGTGCATCTTATGTGTGGAATTGTTACTAGTAATAAAACAATACAAATAAAAATAAACGAAGTCTATTACAATTTATGGTGCATAGTGGGAGAGTATTCAGTGTTTGCTCTAATTAAAGAGTGGCCTGAATACTTTAATATTAATAAGAAGATAGAGGCATCATTTTACTTTTTAAGAAGGTTTATTTGTTTTTTTTTTTTTTTGTATGTACTGTTTGCCTGCATGTATGTATGTGTGCTGTGCTCCCAAAGGCCAGAAGATGATCTTGTAGCTCCTCGTACAGGAGTTACAAATAGTTTGGAGGCACTGTATGGATGCCAGGAACTAAAGCTGAGTCCTCTGTAAGAGTAGCAAGTGCTCCTAACCACTGAGCCACTCCTCCATTCCCTGGAGCTAAAAACAAGGTGCATGAGTCAGACTTTTACTTAAATAGCATATCTCATGGGAGAGACAATGGGGTGATGGTATTTGTTAGGTAGCATCTTGGACCTCCTGTGTGGCATTTGGGAGATGATCATGCTTTAGGGGTTCTAGGACATCCATATGTGACCTCTCTAGGCAAGGACATATTCAGAAACAGAACAGTGAGTCTTCAAACAAACACACAAACAAACAAAAAACTGAACTATGGTCTATAGACTTGGCTAGAGCAATACAGAAGAGAGGTTTCTGAAATAAGTCACATCTGACATTGATGAAATTAAATATTACAGTATCTTCTATTTGAAAGATTGGATATAAGTTATCTGGAAATGGGTTTCTGGGGCACACACCATTTGAACTGTTACTGCAGGTGGATGAGATCGTGGCTTTTATGAAACCTTGCTGATTTTAAATGAGAGTATAAAACACACTGAAGAATAAATTACCCTTTTCTGTTTGTTTAAAGGAAATATATGAAGATAAGATTATCTTTGGAATCATGGGACCAGGGTAGAATCCGTCAAATGTGGCATTTCAGCCTGCAGGCTTTGGTTGCCTTTGGGAGGAATAGGATGGTTATTTATATAATTGCTTCTGAATTACACAATACGTTTCCCTTGCTTTTCTTTGTTTCCTCTTAGTTTTTAAATTGCATGGATATTGGAAGCAATGAGTGACCAATAAAATCATAAGGGACATTTTAGCCATGAGTGTTCAGTCAGCAGTGAATACAGGGCAAAGGAAGTTCTTTCGAAGCCCTTCTGTGTGCCAGGGCCAAGGAAGGCTCATTCTTAGGTAACACTCTTACTCTCTCTGTATGTAGAAGCTATTGTCAGTGGACGGGGAGGAAGGGAAGCACAGAGATGGCCAGAACCTGCTCTCAATTGCACAGCAAACAAGGATGGAAACCAGAACCTGAGCTCCACAGCAGCTTAATCACTACAAACATGTTCTTTCCCTAACACTGCATAAGACTCTTGTGAAGTATGTTTAAAATTTAGCTTCAGATCATAAAACAACAACAACAACAAGGTTTAGAAATCACCCAAACTAAACCTCACCCCAGTTTTCCAATGACTTTTTTAGCACTCAGTGGTGAGTTTGGAGGAAGTGATTAAATCTTTGTTTGATGACTTGGAGGAGGTAATTCATTTAGGGGGTTGTGGGTAATTATTAATGCCAGGTCTGCTCCACCATCTTTTCACTGAAAACATGACTATGTAGAAAGACTATGCAGGATTAACAAACTGCTCATGTTAAAATAAATAAGTAAATAACAGATGACAATAAATCCAGGGCAAATCATGTCCTTTGCACTTATTCAGGTAAGAAGTCAAAATTTCAGCTATTTATTTTTCAATACATTGTTGACTACTGAGTCAAAGATGAAGGGGGATGGATTCACAGGAATTCCTCGTCTGCCCTTTCCTCTTGGCTTGCATAGTTTAATTTAACCTCCCTCTGGATGTTTTCATTCAAAATCCAGTGACTAACATTTATGCTGGGACTTCTGCGATGTTAATGGAATATATTATGTACATCCAGACATAAAGTCAATATGCTATTTTTAAGATGTATCACATGTGAAGTTAAAACTGAGGCTATGTTGAAACAGTGGAATGTATCGGGAGACAGACATTGCAGTGTTGAAGAATGAGTGTGCCCAGGACTGGAAGTTCCCTTTACAGATATTCCTGGAGTCCTGAGTCTGGTTTTCAGGGGCAGAGAAGATGAGATGCTCCCCAAAAGAGACCGGTGGATTCATTTACAATTTTTGCACAACCCCTTCCTTTTTAAAGCATAGTTGTGCGCACACACGCGTGTGTACACACACACACACACACACACACACCACCTTCATCTGGAACTTCCCTCACTGGTCCAGATCCATCTCAGTCTTCATCTCATCTGAGAAGCCTCCCCACCCCTCAGGGGGTTGAATTAGTCACTTCTTTCTGGGGTGCCACAGACCTGGGCTTGACTGGGCCATAGTATCATATAGTAAGTGGCTGTGGTATATGAGGGTTACAAATTTCTCAGGCCCTAGCTCCCATCATGGTTACCTCTGTTCTCATAGTCAAATTACTTGACCTCTGGACTTTATTTATAAAACTGAGATTAAGGAAAAAAAGCTCATCAAGTTACGGTACGACATGCTTGAAATCCCAGGCGTTAGAGGAAAGAGGGCTTGGGATTGGAGGGACTTCCTGAACTGCATGTCAAGTTCCTGACCAACCTGGGCCACATATTAAGACTCTGCCTTGGAATAAATAAATAAATAAATAAGCTGAGATCTCCAACTAACAATAACTAACTCACAAATTCATAGGAACAAACCTAGCCAAGGCAGTGAAAGACCTCTGCAACAAGACAATAGAACATTAAAGAAGAAACTGAAAGCCAGGTAGCTGGGGGACCTGTTCTCATGGGATGGTAGATTAATATTAGAATGCTGTGTTACTGAAAATGATCTATAGAGAAAATGGACTTTCCACCAAAATTCCAATGTCACATTCAGTCAGATCACTAGCAAAAATAAATTTTGAGTTGATGTGAGATATCTCTCTCTCTCTCTCTCTCTCTCTCTCTCTCTCTCTCTCTCTCTCTCTCTCTTTCTCTCTCTCTCTCTCTCTCTCACACACACACACACACACACACACACAGAGAGAGAGAGAGAGAGAGAGAGAGAGAGAGAGAGAGAGAGAGAGAGAGAGAGAGAGAGTCAAATCATTCCAGAGCAAAAAGCAATGATGGAGATATCACAAAATTCAACTTCAAATTATACATTAAATGACAGAGACATAAGAGTAAAAGCAGATAAGAGGACCAAAGGGACATGTAGACTATTGGGATAGAACACGGGTCCCAGGAATAATCACAAGAATATTCAACGACGTGCTGGTGCGTTTGCCCATGTGCACATGTGTGGAGGCTAGGGGAGTTCATGAAGATCCTACTCTATTACCACTTCAGTCTTATTCCTTTGAGAACTCGTAGGTATGCTGAATGCCACAAGGCCGATTGATCCCCCTGTCTCCTCTTCACTCCCAGTACTATGTTACAGATGTGTGTGTGTGTGTGTGTGTGTGTGTGTGTGTATGTAGCCACACTAACATTTTAAATATGTGCTGGGAGCTAAATTTAGTTCCTCACTCTTGCATAGCTAGTGTTCCTACCCACTGAGGCATTTCTCCAGCCCCTGCTCTCCCTATAAAAAAATTTCTATTTTTATTTATGTGTGTCTATGTGAGTGTATACCACATGTGTGTGGGTGCCTGCAGAAACCAGAAGAGAACATTTGATTTCTTAAATGCTGAAAATACAAGCAGTTGTGAACCACCTGAAGTGCATGCTGGAAATATCAACATTCCACATCACAGAGCTACCTTCTCAATTGATGCACTTACACTTGTATAGCAATGCCACCCATTCTGTGGTTTATTTTGGGATTCACTCTTGATGTATATTTTGTTGGTTTGAGTATAGTAAGTTGTATTTACCACCGTGGTCTCTGGTTCCCCAAATCCTCAGAATCAGTGACCTTTTCCATTTTTTTCATAGTTTTACCCTCTCTGGGATATCTTGTAGTTGGAATCATACAGACTGTAGGAACTCTTTTCGGATTGCTTATTTTCCTTAATAATATACATTTAAGACTCTCGTGTGTCTTTTCAAGATGTGACCACCCATTTGTTTTTAGTGCTGAGTAATATTCTATCTTCTGGAAGTGCAACAATATGCTTATCCATTCATTTACATCTTGATTGCTTCTAAGTTTGGGTGTTTATGAATAAAGAGTCCATAAATATTTGTGTACAGTTTCAATTTTTGGGGTAGACACAAGAGTTCATCTAGTTTAGTTAAGGGATATGATTGTCAGATGGTGCATTAAGAGTGTGTTTGGCAAACTGTCTTCCATAATTGTGTTCGTTTACCCAGCAATGCCAGAGAATTGCCTTCATATCCTCACAGGTGTTTGTTTTGTGTGTTTTCAAGTTAAGTGTTGGTGAGAGTCTGAAGAAGGGAGATGAAAATAACAGCTAGTCTGGAAACTTCTGGAGGTATTGAGGATTGTGAAGGAACATGTTGAATATTGAGTGATTCTGAGGTCCTGGGGTGGAGGGCAAAATAAGTGGTGATGTTACCTTCAGGAGAATGAAACATCAAAGCTGAAGATTTCAGAGACACAATATGGTGTCTCATTAGGAGCCATCCTCAGAATCTGTGAGTTGTGGGGAGCTGTGGGTTGGAGATAGCAAAATCAACATTGCTGAAGTCAGGATTTATAGCTGCATTCATGAAGTGTGTGTGAGAGTTTGCAGGTAGAGAATTAGATTCTTTCTTGCAGTTGAAAATAAAGAGCAAGTTTTGTGGCTAAGAGAGAAATCCACTTGGATGGAGTCTGAGGGCAGGGCCTCTGATAACCCATGGTGTCTTGAACAAAGTTCAGTGTCTCAGTGAATACATACTGAATTGAATTACTTACTTCTGGCTGCCCAGCCAATACACATTATGAATCCCAAACTGTATATTCTCTACTAACTCATCTAGGAGCAAAAACTAAATTTTACACAACTTTGTAACAGGAGGGGTGGCAACTGTTGTCCCTAAGTGAATGTTTCTAAGAATCATCATGGTAGAATGGTCTGTAAAAATATCTAGCAAGAAGTTGGCAAAGAACTGGAGAGTTGGGGGGGTTGGTAATGTGTGGCTTTTTTTTTTTCATTTATTGTTGGACAGAACCTGCTATTATTAATTTAAATCAGGGATGTCCATCATGGGCTCATGTGTCCAAATAATTGGTCCCTGCCACATACTGGTGGTGTTTTTTTGGGACCTTTTGAGATATATGGGTTCTAGTGGAGGGCAGTTAGGTCACTGAGAGTAAACCTTGAAGATCATATCCACCTTTGATTCTAGTCTGAGCTTTCTATTTCCTGGCCCACCAAGATGTGAAGCCTCAACTACACATTGCAATGAGCTCCATCATGGCATCCCTGCTGTGATGTATTGAAAACTGTCAGCCAAAATAAATCCTCCCTCCTTTATGTTGCCTATCTTAGCATGCTTATCATCATGAGGAGAAAAATAACAAATACAGATGGATGCTGCTCAACACACTGAGAATATGGAACAAATAAACTGAATGAAATCTTTATTCATACTCAATCTCTTCCTAGTATAGTGAGTAAAAAAGTAGATAAATTTAAAAACAAAACCTAAGAAGTAATGGATATTATGCAGAAAAAATTATAGAACGATAAGAGGAGACAGAAAATTGCTATTTTAGGACTATGGGCATGTTCTTGCTAGTGAAGATGCTTGTCCAAAGCCTTGAGTGAGGTTGGGAAGTGAGCCATGTGAGTCTGTAGGAAGGACTTTCTGTTAGAAGGAATGGTGACCAGAGATATATAGTCAAGATGGTTCTGCAATATAATTTAACTCTTTCGCATTTTAATTTTCTTTTTGAGACAAGGTCTGGAAAAAGCGTAGAGTGGGGTAGCCTCAAATTCACAGAGATCCATTTGCCTCTGTCTCCTGAATGCTGGGCTTAAAGGGATACGCCACCACACCCAGCCTTATACCTAGATTTTCCTGTGTGTGTGTGTGTGTGTGTGTGTGTGTGTGTGTGTGTGTGTGTGTGTGTTTTATGCGTATAGGTGTGCATGTAGAAGTCTGAGGTTGATATTGAGTGTTTTCCTCCATAGCTCTCTATTTTTTTTTGCAGTAGAGTCTCTCACTAAACCAGAAGATAATTAATTAGCTAGTCTGAATGTCCAATAAGTGTCAGGGATTCACATATCTCCATGTCCTCTACTCAAAAGCCTGGAGTTACAGACACATGCTGCCATGCTTGACTTGTTATTTGGGTTCTGGGAATCCAAACTCTGGTCCTTTGCTTGTATAATGAGCACCATGTTAAATGAGCCATCTCCCTAGCCTATGTCTAGACTTCTAATTATATATATATATATATATATATATATATATATATATATATATATGTGTGTGTGTGTGTGTGTGTGTGTGTGTGTGTGTGTGTGTGTGTGTAGTATTTATGTCTGGTTCAGACATGGAATTGAATGGAATAAAGTGCTATTATCATTGAGTCACAGTTATAGATTAGTCTCTGAAGATTTATTTGACACTTCTCACTTGTTCCTCCCAAAATGTGACATAGAAATATCATTATTCTCATTCTATGGGATAGGAAGAGAGGCTCAGAAAGTCCAGCACTTATAAATGGACACACAGTTGGTAAAGTAAATGATGGAACTGCAATGTGTATTATTCCAGATTCAGAGTCCATACTTTTTCCCTAGCTATTTGCATCAATATCCACAAATGGTCCAGGCGACACCATCAGCTGTATTCACAGAGCAGATTAAGCGTCCTCCGTGTTGCCAAGAAGGAATTGGGGCTATATTTATTTTCTGTTGACCAGCTGTCTTTTTACAATGAATTTGCAAATCTCAGATAAAAATCACTGAATCTATTTAAAGTTTAGCTCAAGACACATTGATATCATCAAATAAAACATAGGATACTGGTCTTTATATAGTGTGCATAGCAAATCTGTCCCATAGCACTCTTTGTCAAGGTCTCTAGGGATGGCCTATGTTTGAAGGACTCATTCTGTTTTATAGTTTTATGTGCACTCACATAACGCTTGGCTGAATTAAAACAGTAAAAATCACAATTTGATGGAAAAGTTTTCTTTCTCATATCAGTGCATTAAAATGTATCTGAACATGATTACCAACTGATTCAGAAAATTTTTCTCATTTATTTTGTCATTGTATGTAAGTCCCTCTGATGACAGACTGATCTCTGGTAACCTCTTGATGACGTAGCAGTATGTTGTTCTCATTGGCAACAAACAGCTACCTTTGGCATCCAGAAAGGCTTAAAGAAATTGCTTTCAATGATGTTAGTCAGAATCTGTCTGGAACATTTTAAGAAGGCTCATCTCCTCAAAGACAGAAATGAGATGGCCATGGAAATTTAGAACTCATCAAGGTATCCATAGCCATGAGGTTTGTGAAGGGAAGAGCCGGCTAAGTACCAGAGCATTAATGTGCCTCAAGACATCAGAAGATGCTACACTTTATCATGTTGGCAATGTATATCTTAGGAGGATATTCAGCAAAAAGCTTTTAGATTATTTTTGGTGTGTTCTGTAGCAGCAAGGGTGTTCCTGTGGGCTGGGGTAGGCTGGGCATTTAGTCAGGTTTAATGCTTAGTTTTGGGTTCCCCTTCTGGATCCAGTTGTCAGTCAAGAGCAAAGCTGGTCATACCAATGCACTCCTAGGTGGAGCAAAAGATGCAAGTATTTTAAGTTTGAGGAGATTTCACCTGATCATTTTATTCCTGTTTCCAGAATGTGCTGATTCCTATTAAGGGCTGTACTACTGAGAATAGTTCATGCTGTCTATGTGCTCTATTCAATGTAAGACTTAAATATGCCCCATTCATAATAAGCCATGTCCCCTTTGTCTTAAGGTAGATACACTAATCAACACATCAATTAGCAAACCAGGCAGATGGCTCTCTCAGGCTGCCCTGAAGCTGTCTGAGCTACTGAGGAAGCCATACCTCTACCCACTACCTCTCTGCAATGGTGTCAGCTAAAATCCAGTCTTTGTATTGTAAACTCAGCATGGTTCTTGATGTCCTTAAAACCTCCATAAGCTGTTCTCCATCTCTCTTTTCTCTACTGGAACTGTAGCAATTCAGAATCTTCTGAATCCTGTTCCCTCAGGCTGAGCACCTTCCACCATATATTCTCTCACAGCCAAGCAAGAGCAACCTCATCCCTCTGCACTTGGAAAGAGAAATGAAACAGTGGCAAGGTGGGTACCACCTCTGACTTAATACCCTCATCTTCAAACATGCCACTCCATAGTTGCACAGGTACAGTGGGAAGATAGGACTCCCTCTGAGGCCAAACCCTCCCTGCATCTACTGTTGTGGGCCCCAGCCCTAGAGAATGACATGGGGGAGGTCTATTGCCTATCTTTAGTTGCTTCTTTGAGATAAACAATGCTTCATTTTTCTTGGCCCCAGTCTACAGTTCAGGAGTGTCTGCAAATGACAGACATTTCTCTCCCCTTTCAAGAGATGTTAAGCACAGATGCATGCATGCAGTGATACCCTCCTGACCACAGATACATGTCTCACATGCATGCTATGCCCCCCCCTGCAACTAGGCTTTCGTCCCCCTGAAAAGCTCACCTCAGCTAGTTTGTCTAAACTGGGCGGTCCCATTTCCTTACTCTTCATTACTCTTCCTCCAGTGTGTCTGCTGCAGTGCAGATCACGGTGATTCTTAAGCGAGGCAAGCATCCAGGGAAAGTTTAAAGATGCTCATTGGAACACAGACAGAAAACACTGCAACTTTTTTTATTTTTTGGATTTGAGTGATTATTTTATTTGGGGGGGCAGGGGTTGTGGCCTGTTTCTTTTTTAAAATTAATTTATTTGTTTTACTTATTTTCTTATTTATTTTCCCCTTCCTCCTCTCCTTCCATCCCCCCTTTCCTCTGCCCTCCCCACTCAATCCACTCCTCCTCTGTTTCTGTTTAGAAGGGCGCAGGCCTCCCTTTTATCTCAATTAGCTGTCTCAGTGTAAAAATAGACGAAAAATTCCATTTCTGACAACATCCTGCAGGCTACTGGTGCCTATACCCATCCATCTGTGAAGTCATAACACAGTATATTGAGGAAATGTGGGGGACACCCTCATAAAGCAGGTTGGAGTGGTGTCCTTATTCATTCTTTCCATTTCAGCGTACAGTTTGCAGGAACCCATTATATTGACTGGTAGATTGAGGTATTTCATTTGAACTAAACCACACATACAAATGAGCAAGTGGCTTTGATAGATTTCTATGGTGAAATTATAGGTGAAAACAATGCTGATAATTATATTCAGAGTGGAAATTGAGTAATGTTTTACTCAGTCACTCTACAAGCTAAACAACAAAGCTGACCTAATAAAGTTACTAATAAACTATAATGTATCTGAATTTGAAGGAGGGCTCCTGCTGGCCCATACTCAGCATGAGCCCCTGTCTCTACACTGACACTTGAGATGTCGTTGGATGTGTGACTATAAAATCTGTACAGAACCTGGTATTTGAGGGTATGTGTGTGGGTTATGCATAGTTTCTGTTATCTACTGTGATGTGTGGTCTAAAATGTTTCAGCAACACACCAGTAAAGCTATGCTTGCCTCCTATCACAGGTCCTCTGTGGGAAATACAGTATTCCTTCTCATGGTGTCTTTCATATTTCATCCAGACATCTCCTCCACAATCTCTAGCCTTACTCTGGAACTTATACTCACTTGTGTCATTACTTTATTACCTCATTTATTAGCTGATATAGCCCATGTAGAGGAGAATGTCTCTGCTTTTGCTTGAGCTTCAGCCCTGGCTCATTGGCTGCCATACCCATATGGTAGCACCCAGTGAACCTGTGGGACAATGCATACATGGGTGGTGTCTTGCTGGCTGTGCCCTAGTTATCATTTACATTCTGTTTTCTTAGTTGATGGATCTGCTTTGGGGAATACTGGTAGCTCCTTATTTGAACTGTCCAACAGGCCTGTTGAAATCCACCAGCCCCCACACTCTGAGCTCCTGGAGGCTTCTGCTGGCTCCTGCCAGCTCTGCCACGTATCCACATGGGAGCCCAGCCAGAACCTGCTGGCCATATCTAGGCCCCACAGTGCTCATAGCCTGCCCTAGCACACAGCCATGCCTAGTTCCCATGCAGCCTCTGGGCCAATCTGGCCACCACCTGCATCGTGCTGTAAAGTCTCTACTCCAAAGCTCTCTGAGCGAGCTGGGGCCCCGAACCCGCTGCATCTAGGCCCCGTGATGCTCACGGGCCACCTAGCCCTCTCAGCGGCGCCCTGGGTCCCCAAAGTAGCAGCTGTGTAGCCGCTGCCTGCCGGACTCATTGCAAGCTTTCTGTTGCCTGCTGCCTGTGCTCTGGTCAAAGAGAGAGCAAGGAAGCAATGGGGAAGTTCGGTTAGTCTGTGCCAGTTCAACCACTGAAGGGGTCTCCATCCCTTCCACTGGCAATCTGGCCCACAAGTCCCAATGCATACACAAGCTCAGGCATGAAACATTCACACATGTGGCCACAGTTCTCACACATTTATACATTTATATAGGTATAACAAATCACACTGATGAACAAGATAGGCAGACAAAAAGGAAGAACAAGGGCCCTACAGATGGTCCAGGCAGACGAGAGTCCAGAGAGGGAGCCTCGATTATGCCAAAGACTGTTCGGATGGGACAGGGACAATTCAACAGAGTCTCCCGATCCCTAGAGTTCACAAAATAGACGGACCCCTCACAGGCGTCCAAACAGATGGACCCCTCACAGGCATCCTATGACGGGGGGTGGGGGAACCTGTGGGGACCCTGCATCCTGATGAGGGGTTGGGACGTCTCCCAACTCCTCCAGGGTCACCTTACAGGCACATCTGCCAAGGTGAGAGCCTGTCAGATTCAACTGCCAGCTTCGGATAAGAAAATGAAAGTAAAAGGAAAGCAAAGACAAGAAAATGGAGCGCTCTTACTGATAGGTGCAGATGGACCTCCGGAGCTCTTAGGGGTCCCGGCGGGGATCTCTGGGGATCCCGGTGAGCCCTCAAATGTTGTGCCCAGATCGTGACCCCCAGAGAGACCACCAAAGATGAGCATCCCGGAATGCAAAAGGCAGGGACTTCGTCCAATACATCCAACGCAGTGGAGGCTGGAACCCACTCCCTTTCCCCAATATCATTGATCATTAGATATGAGCATGATGCTTGTCATAGGTTTCATGTGCTCATTTTGAGGGCATATTTGTTTTCCTCTGCACTTTTGCCTGAAGACACATGCAGTTTGCATGATTGATCAAAGGGCCTTTAGGTTCTTGGGCATGGGCTCCATGTTTATCTCTTGATGTCCCATGAAGTCCATCCTGTAGTGGTAATAAGTGGATGTAATGCTTTCTACACCCTTGAGCCTTTTCTTGGTACTTGACTTTTCCATATTTAAGGTGTCACACAGTACATGATCCCTCAGGGTTCCCAGTCAAGGCATGCAGTCTTTATGTAAATTCTATGGCCCTGAAGAATTCTCTGCCTGCTTAAAAAAGTACTCTGTCCCATGTTGCCTTGTGAAAAACTCCTTATTTTCCCTAGGTCACATCCTAGCAGCTCAGAGCCTGTAACCAGCAAATGGCTTACATTCCCCTCTTCTTTACCCAACAGGAGAAGCTAGTCTGGTTTTTCAGTAAATATATTTAATTTTGACTTTTTGAAGCAATTTTTGACATTAAGTAGGAAAACTTCTTATTACAGCTTTTCTTAGTCAAAAGCCATTGAGATAGACACAATTCAAGAAGCCAGCTGTCTCAAATTTGATGGGCTAACAAAAATATTGCTTGTAAATTCCAACATCCTGCCTGAAAAGTAAAAAGGAGGAAAAGGAGGAGGAGAATAAAGACATTCGGTCCAGTGGGATTAAAATGAAATTGATTGTTTCCAGAGTGGGAGGAGAATACTGAAGATTTCACACTTGTGTAATGTGAAGGCTTTCTTCCATTCAGGAATAGTGAGTCACAGAGAGCTAAAGGCTGATGGATCATGAGACATGATGCAACTGTTCCTTTCAGTTGATTTCTCATACACGTGTGTAAATAAGACAGTGTCAGAGGAATGGAACTATCACCTCACCAGGCATGGCAAGTGCAGGGGCTTTCAAATATAAATGGGAGTTTTGACACTTACCACCAGCTCTGTAAATTCCACTGGGATGCTATGTCACAAAGATTTTCAAACAAAAAATTTTCAATCATGTAAAAAAGCTGCAGAAAGTTGGAATGGATTCCCAATTTTTTTTTTTTTACCCAGGTTTCACAGTTGTTAACATTTTATAATGTTTGCTTTCAAAAAATAAGAATGTATGCATGATTTTCTAGATTATTTAAAAATAAATTATCTGTGTGTTATGGCATATACTTGTAGTCTTAGCACTTCAGGGGCTTGTAAATTTAAGCCCAGTCTGGGTTGCATGGAAACACAGATAGATAACAAGACTATTATCTTAAAAAAATATTGTAAATGAGAGATGGGACAGGGAGTTGAGATATGTAGACTTCAGGGTAGTACAACCCAAATTCTTCTGCAGGCTTATTCTAAAAATTAAATTTTCTTCAATAACACCCCAACAATATACCTGCACTAAAACAAATCAGCAATTCTGTAATATTGTTCAGTGTGTTCTCCATATTCATGTGTTTCTATTACTTAAGGAAGCTGATTGTAACAAATACCTTTTGGAAGTGTTTTTGAAGTAGAATCCAGCCAGTGTTTATATTTATTTTGAAGTTATGTTTACATTCTTTTCAGCTAATAAAATTGTTTCCAAATTTTCAGCTTTCAAATCTTCACCCACGGCCTTCACTCTTGTCTTCTAAAATTCATGCTGGAGTCATCTGATTATGTCTTTGTGGTGTCTCTTACCTTGACTTTTTATCCCCTGTATTTCAGAGACACTAGAAGCTGGAGCTAAGGGAATACTGCCCCCAAGAAAATGTTATAATGATAAAAGTACTCTAGATCCATAGTGCTGCATGCTAACAATGGGCAACATGTGGTTACTGAGCACTTGAAATGAGTCTAATATGGAATTAGAAGATAAATGTAAAAAAAATGTATTTAACTCAAATTAATAACTCAAATTCAGTAACCACCTGTGACCATTGACTATTAATCTGTCACACAGTTCCAAGAATTTGAATAAACTCAGGTCAAATATTTCAGTGATTATGCCTGTGGTTGGTTTATTTTGGCTCCCTTGTTTTAAAGGCTATAGCTCTGTTCACTCTTAGATGGACACTGGCATTCACCCACCCAGAGCAGTGAGTTCTCTAAAGCGGTAGGCCATGAACCCCAGACTTTGCTTCACAATTCTTTCTGCACATTTGTAGAACAGGCTGAGAGTAGTCTACTCATCGCTGTTAGGGGAAGGTGATGATTGCGAAGAGTTTGATTGACCTAGCACTTCTTTGGAGCAAGGAGGCGAGCTGCTGAGAAGCAACCAGGAAGATGGTGAGCATCATCATTACTTCTGGCATCTGCTACGGTCTTTCCCACTTGGCCTCACTTCCTTAACAGGCATTTGCCTGTGATCATAGTCAGCCTTTCAGTGGTGGCACAAATGTCTGTTCCCAAACCATCAAAGCAAAGTTAATGTAAATTCGCCACATCATTCTCATTAGGAAAAGAAAATCTTTAAGCGACTGGGGTGATGCAACCCTTTCATCTTCTGAACGAGACATGAAATAAATTACACAGAGCACCGCTGCCTGACATATAGTTAACTAAAAGCTTTGAGAGTTGGGAGGTTTCTGATAAGCCACTCTCACTGCTGTCTGCAGATTATTAATTTGCTCTAACCACTCGTCTTGTAACAGGCTACATTATTCTTTCTTAGACTCTGCTGTTCCGTCGTTAGTTCTGTCAGCAATTGCTGGCGAGTCAGATCCTGTGCAGCGATTCTTCTATGCAGCTTCACTTCCTGCATGCTGTCTTTCTTTGCTCTGTAGACTTGCCTGCCCACTGAGCCACCAGATCGCTCATTGTGTCCCGTTCCTTCCTCACACTTGTCTACCATGGATCTCTCTCCGTTATCATCTCCAGGCTCACTTCACCATCAGCCTCACACTGACCTACTTCTCTCTCCTGACTGAGAGTCTAACCCATTCTCTTTAACTGGGTCACAATGCAGCCTTTCTTGCTCGCTCTGACCTGTCTTCGCATCAGCTCTAGGCAAGCGGTGTCAAGGACAGACCATTCAATCATTCATTGGTTGTCCAAGGGGCTCAACTTGACCTTCTATTGTAGGTTTCTTCCCAGCCCCTCTGCCTATGGGGGCAAGGTTGTCACTCATCCAGCTAAAGGGAGAATAAACTTGGTCCTGGCTGACACTTATGGTCAAATTTAAGAGATCAAATGACTCATGTACCAAGCTGTGCACTTAGAAGTTGGCAGTGAGGTTGACATTAACATACTGAGCAGGAAGCTTGGAACCAGAGCAGGTTCAGGTGAGGAGAAGCTGTTGCTGTTGGCAGAGCGGCCTTCCGCAGCTCCCATTTGCTGCATGCTGTATATTGGGAAGTGCACTCATGTGCCAGGCTCATGCATGGCCCCCAGTCATCTTGAAGAATGGAGACTGAATTGTTTGGGGTTAGGAGAGGCCTATGGGCATGAGAGCGGTGGGAAGAAGCCCTTTGATCATGAAATAACCTAGTATTTGGGAACGAACATCCTTCAGCCTCTCTTGTAATACCACAGAACTTACATCACAAAGTGATGGGTCATGAACCCTGAGTTTTTCAACTGTAGATTGGGGAGCACTGTTCATCTGAAGCTGAGGATGGCATGAGATGGTGTGTCTGCAGGATCTTAGCATGGGGCTAGTACGATAAGCACTTCTCAGATGCCCACAAGGAAAGGATTCTGGAGGGCACTCAACCTATGGGTCCGGTAGTGTCAAACATCCCACACTTGCAACTTGAACACACACTACAACCCCCTATGCCTAATTGAACCGTGTTTTGATGAACCGAGCAGAGGACGATGAGGATCAGTTTATATTTGTTTCTCTCCTGCTTTTAACTTGACAGTTTGTCTCCTGAAACTGCAGCCTCTAATTTTCTTAATTGCTAAATTGTCCTGCAGCCTGTGATTCCAGCTTATTGCTGTTTCCCCATTAATCGTTCTTCAAACAATGAGTATAGCCTGTTGATGTTCCCAACTTCTGCTCTTCTCTTCTGTGGCCTCAAAGGTTCCAACACAGAGGTGTGGGTGGGTTCTCAGTGCCTGGATGCACAGGGAAGGAGGTTCTGTTGTGTTGATTGCTGGCCTGGGGGATGGCAGAGGGGCACTTACTGCAGCTCTGCAGAGTACTGGACCGATCTCCCTGGAGGCTCCATGCTGCCTTGTTTTCAGTTCTGAGGATCTGGGCAGTGGGCCCACTGTCATCCAGCAGGCATCTCTGCTGGGATCATGGCCCAGTATTTTGAAATCCTTCCATTCTGTGTTTTTCCGTCTTGAAAGTTCACTGTAGCTTCGGTAAACCTATGTTTGCCTCCTTCAAATGGACGGTTAACCCATCCTCTGTTTGGAAGACTCCTAAGGAGCCTTATCTGTGTACAACCCTGAAGCCAGAGGGCTCAGAGATGCATACTGAATTGTGCTCCAAGGGGCATGCCTTGTTTTACTCTCTTTTAACCCCTTGCATCCAATGGGAGTCCTTAGAGGAATGAAAAACTGAGTTCCAGATCTCATTGGAGGGTTATTTGGTGGGTCCTACCCTGAGTTCAACATACAGACCAAGAAAGGGCTGCTCCTATCAAGCTTGTTCATCTACCCAGTCCATAAACCCATCTAGTAAACCTTCTTACAGAGTATTTTAGCCATCTCTTCTTCGTCCAGGCTGGACCATAACCAACTCGCAGTCAAGATTGGCATTCATGTTATGTCTCTCTCCAGGTTTAATATCTAACAGTACCTAGCCCCTGGCTCTGAAGGTCCTGTATTTAGTGCAAGAATGGGGGAACATGGAGGTTTATGTCTCTAACCCACAGTCTTTCTTTCCCTTAAAGCAGGTGATCAGTATGTTTCTGCCACATGTTGAAAAGCTTGTTAAACGGTATCCTACAATCATAGAACTCAGAGACAAGGCACATTTTTTAAGTGCCCTGTGGCTGTCAGCATTTTAATTGTAGTTATTATTGTTATCTTCCCACAATGAATTTATCACCTTTCTTTGTAAAGCCTCATTCTAATGACTCCTTAGCAGCTTAAGTTTCCTCCTGAGTGTGACTTGCGCTGCCCCTTGAATGACTATCTTTCTGTGTGTCTTCACTAACTCTCTTCCTAGGAGCTGACCTGAATTGTTACTTGGTTTAAGGGTCTTAATATATTTTTAAGCCCTTGTATGGTCACTCAGGAAGTTTGTGATGAAAACCATGCTTTGACTTCCTCACAGCAACCTTAAAGACATTTTCATGGCTTTACTGAGGTCTAACCCTATAGTGATGAAGCTGGCATCTGTGTTTTCCTGCTTTACTGTGACTGAAAAATTGTTGTTGTTGTTGTTGTTGTTGTGTGTGTGTGTGTGTGTGTGTGTGTGTGTGTGTGTGCGTGTGCCTGCCCATGTATGACAATGCCCTTGCATGAGAGTGCCCATGGAGGCCAGAAGAGGTCATCAGGTCACCTGGAGCTGGAGCTACAGAAGTTTTGAGTTACTGAACTGCTGGGTACTGTACTTGGATCCTCTAGAAGAGCAGCAAGTGCTCTTAAACTCTTAGCCATCTTTCTAGCCCCAGGCTGGCATCTTCTTTCAGAAAGCTCTTGCTCTATGGCAAAGCCAAGTCCCATTAGTGACTGTATTACCCCTTACTCTTCTCAATGGCTTGGACATAGCAGACTGTCCCTAATACAACTCCTGTCTGACTCCATCTTTCCTAGCTCATATCCTTGGCTATGGTTGTCCTGTCTTGGATTGTGTCTAGCTGGTAGTTTCCTGTTCCCCAACCACAAATCATGGTGAGGGGAAAAAGGGATCTTGTTTTTCCCACCTCTTTCCTTAATCTACTTAGCAAGAGAACCAGATGAAGCAAGTATGCAACACACGCCAAAAATTAAGTAGTAGAAGATGCGATCTTTTCAGGGCTGAGAGTTCTGCTAGCCTCAAACTTACTTGTTGCCCTAGAGATGTCTGTGACCTGAGATTGCAGAACATTTCAGTTACGACGTTCTCTCCCTTTTTTTTCCGTTGAAAAACATTTCTTTCTTAAAAGCTCTAAATAATATAAACAGAATCACAGAGTGTCCCCTCTACGCAGAAAAGCCATTTCCCAACCTTAAATCAATGTTTCCAGATCAACAGGGATTGCGTTTCCAGACTATTCACTTTTAAAACATATTCATCAGCTGTGTCTTTGGTGTAAAAAAGCATTACGTTGCAGATTAGCCCTACCAATCAATATCTGTGTCAGTTGATTCTGCCGCTCGCTCCTTCCCTGCATCTTGTTTCTTACTCTCTAGCTTTTAAAATGAAATATAAATTTCCTGCTATCAGCTAATTTCTCTATGAGCATAGAGCAAACTGTAGACCCTTCCAACTCAGAAATATCAGAGCCCCAGGAAACTCTTATTTGAAATCTCCAGGCTGGGCACTTGCCTGTGCTTCAGCACCACCTTCCCTCAGGTATTTTGGGAGACACTCCTCCCAAGCCCCTGCACACACCTTGCTTCAGTAGCTCTACTCACCTTGTTTCTTTGTCTCCTGTGCTAGTTCTATTTGATGGAAAACTCCTTACTACTTTCTTTTTCTTACTTATGAAAAACTATATATATAAAAAACTCTTGGTTTTTCCTACGAAGTTGAACAGAAACCCCCTTTACAGGAGGAGGAAGAGAGGAGGGTTATTTGGGCTGTGTCGTGGGCTGGGGGTCTTGAAGCTTTCTCTTGTGTGCGGTCAGGCAGCCAGCAAAGGCCAGCCTGTTCTCAGGAGGAGGGCTGGAACCCCACAGCT
Organism: Peromyscus eremicus; assembly: GCF_949786415.1. Lineage (NCBI taxonomy): Eukaryota > Metazoa > Chordata > Mammalia > Rodentia > Cricetidae > Peromyscus > Peromyscus eremicus. The sequence continues at coordinate 30,798,572 of NC_081436.1, forward strand.
CTGGGTCTCTTTGCAGACTCGCATTACAAATAGCTACCCTGTGGTAAATCTGCCTCCCTTGGAGCTAACTTAGTTTCTATTACTACAGTGAAGCCTGGATTCCGCTCTCTCAAAATCCTTGAAAGAATTTAGTGTGACTTGCTCTTCTAAGAAGGCAAGATGCTGCAAAGCTACAGAAACAAAACTGAATTCGAAGAGTGATGGAATAAAACGTAAATAAAAATAAAATCCCCAGATGGCCTTTGGTACAGTGGAAAGAAAAAGGAAACAAAATATTGCATATGCATATGTATATATATGTATAGAAACATTATTCATCTGCATTTTCTGTGTGTAGATGAGTGTACATGAGGAGGAAGTAGTGCACTATTCTTCTTAGTACAGCATCAGTATCTTCATGTACCAAACCAACCTTGGATCAGTGACTCAGCTGGTCATAACCTTGATTCAGACTTTTATTTTTTGGGGGAAGGGGTACTGACAGCACCACAATGGCCTATGCATCATTAAGCAAGATGACATTCACATGAGTCATGGTGCTGTAGGTGGGTGGTTATTAGCAACCTTCTCTTACCATGGTGGGTTAGGCATAATGAAGAGAAATTCATCTTTGTTCGTGAACTGTTGGTTTTAAGAAAATTGGGGACAGTTCCGGTGTGGCCGTGGCTGAATGAGGAAGCCAAGCCTGGGATTAGATCCCAACAGTCACAGTTGGAGGTGAGTTCCTGTGGTGATTTGTGTTGGCTTTGAGCTCTGAGCTCCATCTTTTGTTAAACAGAATTCCAACTTGCTCCCTACTTTCTCAGAAGGGTTAAATGAGTTATGTCCTAAAAATCTTGGTCATAAATGGGGTATCCTCATAGAAATTGTTTGTCCAATTAAAGTGCTTTTGCAAGCTTCAACCTGAATTTGAAAATCAGGAGAAATTACATGCCAACACGAGGCCATGCTTACATGATTTTTCTGGTAACTTCTTTTATGTGTGTTACCTGTATTATCTCAAAGTATTGCTCAAAACCTTTTGCAGTCGCCCTTAAATGCAAAATAAAATAAAATAAAATAAAATTAAATTAAAAATAAAAGTTATAATGTCTCAGAACTGGAATGGACCTTTATTGTCAGCTGTTTTTACTTCCTTCTTTTAGCAATGAGAATTGCTATTACAGAGAGTGAGTTTGCCCCTTGGGGTCCACTGCTTGACTCTCTCCATAAGAACTTAATATCTCTGCAGACTCAAAGGCTTGGCCTTGTCAGCCAGGTTTGCTGTCAGCTCTAAGGAACAGTAGGCTTCAGACTGTTCACTAAATAAACAAAACCTAGAGGTGCCCAGGACTAGAAGAGTTCAGGACTTTGCTTTTGTTCTTTGTTTCATACTTATACAAAGGGACTGACCTGGGACTTATTAACCATAGGTGTTCCTTGCAATCCTTAGCTGTTTATTTGTGGCTCTCGATTGTGATAGAATGGCCAAAGCTCTGACATCACCAAGCCAAGGACAGGCTGAGAGGCCAATATCTGCCTTCCTTTCTCCAGTCTTTGCAGACAGAAGCCTGGACAAAAAGGATTGAGAGTGAATAACCCCCTGGGTTGGGCCGTCAGCAGCCCATGGCAGCATCTGCCATGCCTGGTTTAATACCTTCCAGCTTTGAACTGCCTTCAGAATGTCTTCCCCCGATTCTTTCTCCTCCCCAATCGAGGGCATGGGTGAGTTTCAGTCTAGGCTGGGCCTGGGAGAAAACTGAGACTCATGGTCTGTGGCTGTGTCAACCCCTGCAGTGTAGCACTCTGCCTTGATTCCCTCTCTGCCTTAAATCCAGATAGACCATGGAATCTTCCATTCCGGCCTCCTCTGTCTACTGTGAACAAATTATTCCCTTACAGAAGATGTGAGCCTCAATGTCCTTATCTGCAAAATCAGGGCACTAAATCTGTCTATAGCAACCAGTGTGTCCGTGAATGGAAGCAAAAGGAATTATGAATGGGATAGACTTGCTAAGGAATAGGTAACGAGTAGAAAGTGCTTAGTACAATGCTCCACTTGCAGTAAAGGTTGAAACTGCGAGTTGAGCAAAGAAACAATCACACTCACAGCTCAGCTCCATTGAAAGTGCTTGTGCATGTATTAAATGAGATGCCACAAAAAGCTTAGAAGGGAACTTCTATTGTTATATTCATCCTGCAGCTGAAGGAAGCAAGTAATGGTATGCCTAGTAACTGTTTCAGGTCGTCTGCATTGGTACCAAGACTGTCTGGTCCAATCATTGTAATGATATACTGGTACACTCCTGTCTGATCATTATAGCAAAGAAAAGTTTACAGATTCAAAGAGAACCTAGCTGTTATCTCTTTGTCTTTCTTTGCTCTAGATTAGAAAACCGGGAACCTGAGATCTCAGAATATTCAAATTTTGGCTGCAGCATATCAAGACCCTGTTGGCTTCTTCCTTAGTCTACATTTGAACCAGAGTCTCTGAAGAACTGAGGTTCTGGGTGGAGTTGTCTTTCAAGAGGCTCACCCTTGAGAGTGAGCATTTCATTTCCATCTGCCAAATGGGAATCAATAAAGCCTATGTTTCATGATCTTTCTGGTCCTCAGTGACACTGTCAGTGAGGTAGTACATTCCATGGTGGCTCATTGGATGATCATAAATCCTCTCTGCAGTAGACTGAGGAAGATTTCCGATGGTCTCTGAAGTGCCTGTTCAATTGTATACTTAAAATAGAGTCCTTGAAGTCTACTACCAACTCTGACACTATTGTCATTTCTGACTCATTTATCTGGTTTTCTTTTTTTTGTCATATTTTGTGAGCAGTGGCTCTGGACTAGTTTGTGTAGATTCCCTCATGCCTGAAGACTGGCCTTTAGGGAATCTTGATGTCAGGGGCAACATGGTCCAAGCCTTGTGATATCCCCCTTTGTTCCATCAACAGCACCTCCTACAAAATACCTCTTATCTCTCACAGGGCTTTGGAGACAAGATAGCTTTCTCCATTTCTTTTTGCTTTGGGCTAATTTTTCTAGGAGTGGAGCAGATTCAGAATCCTAGGCTCTATCTTGTTAATCTGGGCTTTTCTGTGAAAGGGATTTTATACCCAGGCATCAGTGACCACTCGAACAAGTTGGAAGTTATCCACATCCGAAATTCCAGGGTTCATTTTTGTTTACTTCATGAACCATGTACTAGTTGAGAAACACCATTTGTGCTTTGCTCTGAGGTCAATGTTACTTTCTAAACTGCAGAAAAGTAAGTGAGCCTCCAAATCAGGGGTATAAAAAGATAGTTCATGTTTTAGGTTTTGCTGCCCATATGGCTTCTGTCACAGTTCCTTCACTCTGCTCTTGGAGTGAGAAATCAATAGACAACACATAAACAGCTATGACTATGTTTCAATAAAGCTTTATTTACATAAGCAGGCAGGGGGCTGGATGTGCTATAATTTTGGTGCCAGGAAGCAAATAGGATACTCTCTGTCAACATCTAGATACTGTTGGCTTAATAGTCATCCCTTTCATAGCGAGGCAGTCTCTTGGAGACTTTCCCCCTTTTTGTCTCTTTTTAGTAACCTTTGCTGTCTTTTCATTCATTCATCTTGCTTATACAAGAATTTGATAATTTGCTTTAGACTTTCATCCTCTACCTTGCCATTCAAACTTCCATATTCATCTTAACTTGACTCACTCAGCAAATGTTGGGTTCCAGCCACATGGCAGGTGGTTTTGTGTTCACTACTTATGCTGCACAGGGGAACAGGGGAACAACAGCAACATCATTTTCTACTATCAGGGAGCTTAAGCTCTAGCGTGAAAACCCAATACATAAACTGTATGGGAATGTACATATGAGATGGATGATTGATGTAAATCCCGTAAAGCATAAACGATGCTGAAAGCTTTGTAATATGAAACTTGGGTAGCAAACTCCTGCTAAAAAGCCCTTCCAGGTTTCTCCTGTGCCTGATGGAGGTTGCCAGTGCCATGCAGACAAAAATTAACTGGAGTAGCTCACGCACGGTGTTGTGTCTATTCACTTAGCCATGGGGAAGCTCAATTTTCAGCAACTATCTGTGGCAGTGTCGAGGCCATTGGCTTGGATACTGTTGTATGTGAAACTCAGTCCTGGAAACCAGAGTGGTATGCCCTTGCTCTGAGTTCTAGGACCTTCCATGGTGTGCTGGGTTATTCCCCAGCCTTCCTTCCTTCTGCAACCATCATGCTAGCTCTGTGATGGAGATACCTGGTGCTCCTCACCATCCTCATGTTGCCTAGCTTTTCTCTCTCTGTGTTGGCATATATCATTTCTGTACTCAGGTCTCTCGTGTTTGGCTCTAACTCTTCATCAGTGCCTAGCTGGAGATTGGATTAATGTCCTTCTCCTGTTTTGTAATATTTTACCTATTCTTTTATTCCTCTACATTCTGAATTCTACTTTTAAACCTTCCGCTCAGTTCCTCCGATTTTTGCTTTTATAACTACCTTCTTGTCACAAGCTTCTCCCCAAATCCTCCCAGGATGATTTCCCTGGAACTTCCTGTGTTTCATCTTCCCATGTCAGACATGAGAGCAAATGGGAACAACTTAAGGGAGAGAGTGTGGGTCAGGTCTCCCCTGTCCCACCGTCCTTCATCTGTGAAGAATTGATTGATGCGTGTAAAACACAATGGTGAGTCATTTTACTTTCTTTCCTAAGGCAGGACCATCCTTTCATGTGGAAAATACACTTCTAAAGAGCTGCAGAGGAACATGGAAGACCCACAATTTGTCCCATATTCTGACGATGAAGCCTAAAATGGCTTTACAATGATTTTGTCACTTGCTGGATACAGATTTACCATTTGGAATTGGTGGAAGTGCACACCGCAGACTGGGAGAGAACCACCACTCATCAGCACTCATCAGCTCATGAACTTGAGGGCAGTGACTTCCCACTGAAGCTCAGAGAAAAATCCCTGCCACCCCCCAGACTGAACCTGAGCATTAACTAGAAAAGGCAGACAAGGAAGCTGACAGGCTGTCCAAACTTGCAATCTCTAGGTGACAGAAATGCTTTCTCCTCCCTCCTCTTAACCTTTTCAGAAATTCACTTGTTTTTAGAAAATTGCAAATCTCTAGTTCAAAGACAAACCAGGGGTTAGGGAGATTATGTGGCTTTGTGGATCACAATTGGCTCTTAATTCTGCTTGATGACTTGAATGTTTGAGAGGCAGTCCATTTCTGTTACACATCTGATCATATACATGAGGGCTTAACATGTGCCTGTGAATTTGCAGTTTGCTGATGGGATGATTTTATTTATTTATTTATTTATTTATTTATTTATTTATTTATTTATTTATTTGGTTTTTCAAGACAGGGTTTCTCTGTGTAGCTTTGCACCTTTCCTGGATCTCGCTCTGTAGACCAGGCTGGCTTTGAACTCACAGAGATCCGCCTGGCTCTGCCTCCCAAGTGCTGAAATTCAAGGCATGTGCCCCCACTGCCTGGCTGATGGGATGATTTTATAAGGACACCCCAAGTCCTGGAGTTTTCAGAGACCACTTTCATGAGAGGAACAACATTTTGTTGTTAAGTCACATATTATTTCACCATATGCTAGCTGAGTATCTCCTATGTACCAAAATACCATTGGATCTGCACACAGTCTTATGAGTAGATAATGGATATCTCTCGGGTGTTTTTGTTTTTGTTTTTTTATAGAAATTGAGACTCAGGGAAACTACTTACAAAGGCACATGGCTTCTAGGGGTAGAGATGGATATGGGAGTTCAGAGACTACCTACATAACCACCATTCCTGGCCTCCCTCCAGATCAATGTTACTGAATACCAATTATAGGTATCCAGCTTGTGAGTTATGGGTTAAGCTTAATTCTTAGAGGCCAACTCTCCATACTATACTCACTCCATTAGTTGGCTCTATTCTCTTTCATTCACCTATCTGTGTATCTACCCATCTGCTCATACACCCATCTACTCACCCATTCACAAGGACAATAATTACAGCAAGATTAAGGAGAGCCAAGATTTAGAGGTACCTGGTCTATTAGAATTGCAAAATTCTGTCACTGAGTCACCTCATCTATAAAACTAGCATATTAAAGTAATAGTAGACATAAGTAATTGTGAGAATTAAATGAGATAACAGATGTAATTTCCCATTATTATGTATCATTTCACCTCTATGATGCAGAGATGTCCAGAATATTTTCTTTCCATGCTGAAGGTTAAATTCAGGGTCTTGCACATACTAAGGAAGTGCCCTTCTACTGAACTGCATCCCTAGGAACCTTAAAAGATGGAGTCAGATTACGGAATTGAAGTTTAAAGCATACTAAAGCCTGTCTAATTTGGATTTCTTTGAATGCCATCTTTGAGGACCATGGGGATTCATGCACCAGTGCGATTAATAAATTTCCTCTACCATAAGGAATTTGCTGAGCAAATAAACAAAGGCAGTATGACTGCTTAGGGCTGTAGTTCCCTTCTGGAGCACTTTGAAAAAAAACCTGTGTACAGATAGCACAATGTTTCTGAGTTGGGAAAAATCCTATTTAGATATTGAAATAGATCTCTCACGGACTTTGTCTGAAGGTAGTAAAATTTCTTCTGGGTCCTACATTTATACCTGCCCTGGCTCTGAGGAAAACCATTCAATGAATCCGAGCTTTTGTCTTCTGATTTTGTAACTCAGTACTCAATGGTTGTCTAAGGTTTGAGTGAGATCTCCCGAGTTACTCAACACATTTATTGATTTCTGCTGCGTGCCAAGACACGGGGTGCCATGAGGAGCAGAGTCTGCGAAGTCAGGGTCCTCAGTCTTGTGTGGAGTATAGAGGAGAGCAGTAGACACACAGTGTCTCAGCAGTCATCCTTCATTCCTGTCCCTTCTAAGTTCTGTGTGGAGCCATAAATGCCCCGAAGAGACACTTTTCTACAGGAACTTGGTGTGAGGCTATGGTTGCAGAATGCCCTCCTGTGTTAGTCAGTCCTGAGAAACAGGAGGAAGAAAGACTTGCAGTTTGGCCTTAGTTCTTGTCCTGGTGTGGGGCATTTACCCACTTTGTAATATCAGGACAGCTTTAGAGTTTGGCCTCAGTTTCTCCCTCTCTTCAATTGGTAGGTCAAACAGATAAACACCCTGGTCTCTTTCAGAGAAGATGGTGGGATTTTATGGTCATTTATAATCCTTGCCAGAGGCACTAAAACTCTAAATCTCTTAAAAGCCACCATTGAAGGGGACAGATTTAGGACAGCCGTTTTCCATGTGATGGATGGAGAAGAAAATGGGCTACTGAAATGTGGCTGTGGTCCAATAATCCACTTACCTGTATCTGTGCCAGTACTTAGGCTTGAAGGATTGACCACTGGGAAGAAGCTTGGCCAGCTCAGTGGCTTAAACACTTAGGCTGCCTGCCAAAAAAGCATTTTCAAAATTAAGCCTTTCAATTTTAAGAGTACTGGTCTTGAAGTTTTGCCCAATGTCCATCCTTCTTACCTGCCTTATTCTCTGTCAACACCTTTCTGGACCAGCCAAGCACCCATGCAGGCTTGGGAGTCAACATACAGGAGAAGCAGACAAAACTCTATGGCTTGCATAACAACAGGATTCCTCATGGCCTCCCTGGGAATCAGATTCTACCTTAGAAATATTAAGAGAATATACTTGACTGCTTTGTAATGAAGATCCTATAACCCACTGAATGTTGTAGCTGTTTAGTATTATTGATATAAGGTAGATCTTTAAAATTCAGAGCTGAGCAGAAGTTATGTGATTGGGGTATGCCTCTCTGGCATTATTGGATTCCTCTCTGATGCCAGCTCTGTATTCTGGCCTCCATTAAATGGGCAGCTTCTCCTGCCACATGCTCCTACCATGATATAATATATTGCCACAGCCAACCTCACAAAGAAGGGAGTTAACCATCCATAGACTAAAACCTCTGAAGCTGAGATCCAAAGAAACATTTCCTTTCTTTTAATGGGTTTGTTTCAAGTATTTGTTACAGTAATGTAAAGTTGACATCACAGTATACAATTTAAGTTACACCTTGTATTACAGAACCAGCACAATTTCCTCCATCATACAGATTAGTAAATTGGGGTGTATGAAGGTGAAATATCTTGTAAGATATCAGGAGGATAACACCTGGTTTGCTGGATCTGAATCTGAGTAGTTCAATTCAGTGTTCTTTTAGGGACCACCATACTCAGTTGCTCCAGAGAAAGCTGAGAATAGCACGTGGACCTTGCTGGTTCTGTGAGTAACCTTGGCTCTGAGCTCCTCCTCTTACCCATAACTCTTCCTTGGCCTTCTGTTCCTTTTGTAGACTGAGTTTTCACTACTCTGCTTGAGTGGAGACATGTTCTCTTACACAGTGAAGATCATGATTCTGCAGGCATGGTTTAATTGCTGGTTTTGTTCCATTTGAATCTAAGTAGGAGATGTTGAGGGTGTTAGATTAATCATTGCAGGTATCATATTTTGTGTGAAGGAGCAGTATTTGCTAGTGACCTCTCAGCATTATCCCAAAGAAATGTCTGTTCCTATGATGGGCTTTGTATATGACTGGTCTTGAAAGAAGGCTGGTGCCCCACTTTTTTTTTTTTTTTTTTTTTTGAGACAGGGTTTCTTTGTGTAGCTTTGGAACTTGCTCTATAGACCAGACTGGCCAGGAACTCACAGAGATCTACCTGGCTCTGCCTTCTAAGTGCTGAGATTAAAGGCGTGTGCCACCACCACTGACCAAGGAGTCAGTTATCCTTTTACTGTATACTCTAGACTTTAATGTCCACCTCTAGCACCTGTAGCTCATATTGTGTTTGTAGTTACTATGATTTCTTTTTCTACTATCAGGACCTCAACAGAATTTCTAGCAGATATCTTTGCTTTCCTAGCAATATACCTTTAATTTTAGAAATAAACAAACAAACAAACAAACAAACAAACAAATGAAAACAGCCTTCAGTGGTGACAAGAGGTATGCAGGACTATGTCAGTGAAGATTCTTAGTATTAAAAAAAAAGTTCATATTGTGCTTATCTTAAAATGAAAATACAAACAAACAAACCAAAACCAAAAGCATGAATACTAGTCTAGTTTGTTTGTTTTCCATCTTGACACAGCTAGAGTTATCTGAGAAGAGGGAATTACAATTGAAAAAAATGCCTCCATCAGATTGGCCTATAGGCAAGTCTGTAGGGCATTTTCTTAATTAGAGATGGATGTACAAGGACTCAGTCCATTGTAGGTGTGCCATCCCAGGACAGGTGGTCCTGGTTGGTAAAAGAAAGCAGGTTGAGCAAGTCCTGGGCAGCAAGCCAGGAAGCACTATTCCTCCATGGTTCTGCTTTAGCCCTGCCCTGCCGTTCCTCAGTGATGGACTTTTAGCTGGAAATTTAAGATGAAGTAAACCCTTTCCTCCCCTAGCTGCTTTTGGTCATGATGTTTTATTGACAGGAAAAAAGGCCTGAGTAAGTAAAATCCATTGCAAGGATACTAGGGAACTATGGAATTGGAAAGATGATGGAGATTTAGTCTAGAAATGTGCAGAATTATGTCAGCATGAAGGCTAAAAGGAAGGTTCTAGGGGCAAGGCCATTTTAAGGGATAAACACTGACCATGTGCTGGTCCTGGCTCTTTTTGGAGCATTGGGGGTTGATGGTCCAGAAAGCCAGACTGCTCAGCTCCTAATCCAAGCACTGTACATGTTAATTTTGTGATTCTTTTCAAGTTACTTAAAGTCTATGATTCTCAGCATCACCATTTATGCAGTGGAGTCACTAAGACTAAGTTAATCAGAGATAGGATAAGTTAGAAAGTCCACATGAAGTGTTTATCATAGTATCTAGCAAATGGAAATACCATAAACAATTGTCTTTTTTACATTATCCTTCAGGACTGGCAGGAGCACCTGGCTTAGCTCAAGTCTATTGGTGATGAACTAAGCTAAGTAGGAAAGGAGAAAGAGCCGTGGTGTCCATTATGTGAAAAAAGGTTGGATGGTCACTGATTCTATTAGAGCTTTGAACAGTGGAGAAACCTGTAAAAAGAAGGATGAGATTTGAATCTAGATTCTCAGTAGTGTTTAAATGAGAAATGCTCGATATAGTCCAAGGTTTTGCTAACTAATGTTTTCTATCTGTAATCTTCAACTTAAAAATTTCCATTTGGTTTTAGGCTTTATTTATTTACTAGGGAATACACCAGCTCCTTTCTGACTTTTTTATTGATAGTGGGGCTAGATAGATGGCTATAAGATCAAGACATTAAGCTATATGTACAGGACACAAGCTACATAGTATAAAAGTGGTCTCAGAAACAATATGGATTCATGGAAGAGTGTTTCACAAAACAGAGATTTTCATTTCAGGAAGATGAGTTTGGGGATTTTAGAAACTGCATTTGAAGGAGAAACAAGAGGCAATGATTGCAGTCAGAAGCTGGCTACCAGCACCCAGGCCAGAGACAAAGGAGAGTTGAGGGGCTTTGAGAAATGAAGATAAATGAGTTTTTTAAAAAATATTCTGGAGATAAAATAAGCAAAGTTCAATTGTCTATTGCATATGATATATATGTAATCAGGGGAAATGTAAGGTAATTTTCCTCTCCTTGAGACACGGCCTTAACAGTGCAAACTTTCATTTAAACACATACATTTGAATCCTAGTGCTACTACTTTTACAGGATATGGTGTTGAATAAAATGACTGTTTGAGTTGATTCTTTTCATCTTTAAAGTGAGGATATGAATGATGCCTTCCTCCCAGAGTGTTGGAGAGTTGAATAAAACTGCACATGCAGAGTCAGGGGCCTGGGCATGAAGATATTCATTCTGTTGAGGGACTGTCATAGGAGCTTCTGTCATTAATGTAATCTGCCTCAAAAAGGCCTAACTGTCCCATTCGCACATTTTAATGAGCAGATATCACTTTTGCCTCTTTCTCTTCCTCACGTTTTACTTTGAATCACTAGATTCTGTCAAATTGTCTATAAAATTTCATAAATTTCCAACTCATGTCTACTTGTCTCTACTACCATCTCTTCCATTATCTCACCCAATGTTATGCTCATTTTAGGGTAAGCCGCCATGATTTTCTCCTAGATTGCAGATAGGCCTTCCAGATAGTTTTTCCTATACTCATCTTTGTCATCAACAAGTATCTGTGGCATATTATACCCAGTAGTAATCTTTAAGAATGTAGTCTTGTGCAATAGGGTGGAAACATGTAAGATTTATATGTGAAGGTCAGTTTCTTTCCTGTATACTAGCAATTGACAAATAGAACTGAAAATAAAATACACAGTAGCATTTATATTATCACATTACAAAACCAAATGCTTATGTATGATTCTAAAAGCATATATAAAAGATCAAGATAAAAACATTGCAAACACAGATAAAAATCAAAGAAATAATGATTTATTTTATGTTCTGGACAAGAAGATTCAATATTGTCAATATAATACTTCTTTCTACTTAGTTGATACATTGTTAATAAAATTTCAGCAATTTGTTTAAGTGAGTATTTGCAAGTAGATTCTCAAGTTTATATGGAGAGACAAATAACCCAATATAATACTACAGTTGGAGGATTATTATGACCCAATTTCAAGACTGGTTAAAAAACTGTAATAATCATGATCACATGATTGTGATGTGTAGAAAATAGGCAAATTGATTAATGTAATAGAATAGAGATACCAGATGTAGTCCCACAATTAATATCTGACATAGGAGCAAAGGTAACACAACACAGGAAAGATAGTCAATAGCAAAGGGTCCTCTGACAATTGGACCACCACATGCAAAGAATGAAACTAGAAACTGCCTGTGTTGAGTAGTTCTGTCAACTTGACACAATCTGCAATCACCTAGGAAGGGAATTTCAGTGGAAGATTGTGTAGGTCAGGTTGGCCTGTGGGTATGTTTGTGAGGGATTGCCTTGATTATGTTAATTGAAGTGGGAAGGCTCAGCTTACTGTGGGCAGCACTTTCCCATGAGTTTGGATCCTGAATTGAATAGGAGTAAAAAAGAGAGTTGAGCAAGCATTGTATTTGCTCTTGACTGTGTGTGAATATATGACATGACTAGCTGCTTCTAGGTTCTGCCTGGACATGTGCACACTGACAGAATGTAATCTGGAATTGTAAGACCAATAAACCATTTATCCACTTGACTGTCAGAATATTTCACCACAGAAGTAGACAGGAAACCAGGACACAGAGTTTACATGCTCATAAGAATTAGCTCAAAATGGATCAAAGTTTTAAACATTGTATAAACAAGAGTAGAAGTTCAAGAAGATAAGGGGAGAAAATTACAATGATCTTGTGTCTAGACAAGACATTTTAGTTTGATATTAGTGACCCTGGGAGAGAAAGATCTAATAAACTGAAGTTGACTAAAACCCACAACTTGGGTTTGGCAAAAGGCACTAAACACTGTAAAAATGATAGAAAGAAAGCCACAAGCATGAAGGAAATATATAAAATGGCATGTTTACCAAAGGACTAGTACCTAAACATGTCTAGAACTCATACAACATAATTATAGTGATAAATAATTGAGTTAAAAATTACCCACCATTTTAGCAGACATTTTGCCAAGATGGTGCTTATCTGGGGAATAAATGAGAAGATACTCCACATTGCACGTTACCAGGGAATCACAAATGGAAAAAAATACCGTGTCCCTGCAGTCCAAATGCTGGCAGCCTTGCTATCTGGAAAGAGCAGAGCTTTGGGCTCTGAATCTGTAGTAGCCAACATCTCAGCTGGAAGGTGGTCACAAAGGAGGGGTTCACTTCAGTCTGGGGAAGAGTAGGCCTTTTGTTCTATTCTGGTCTTTAACTGATTGGGTGATTCCCACCCACATTAGTGAAGATAGTCTGCTATACTCAACTCAGAGTCTATCTTAATAACTCAGAGTCTAATTTAAATGTTCATCTCCCCAGGAATGCCTCCACAGAAACATTGGGAATGATGTTTGAGGGCATATCTAGGTACCCTATGGCCCAGTCAAGATAATTTGGAAAATTAATCAACAAAAATCTATCTTGACACCCATCCTAAGTACTTTCCAGTCCCTTTCAGGCCTCCCTTCCCTCACTCTGGTCTTTGACATGTAGTGATGACTAATGCTGGTGGTCAGCCTGAAGAGGGAATCCCACTTTAAGAACTGTTTCCATCAGATTCCTCTGTGAGGTTGTCTGTGGGATATTCTCTTGATTGTTAATTGATGTAGGTGGGATGACTCAGCCCACTGTGGGCAGTACCAACTCTAGAAAGGTGGGCCAGCCTGGCAGCAAACAAGTGAACAGAGTTCCTTCAAATTCTCTGCCTCCGTTTTCATCTCTAGGTTCCTGCCTTGAGTTCCTGCCCTGACTTCTCTCTGTGATGAACTCTTATCTGAGAGTGAGAGATGAAATAACCCTCTTTCCTCCCCAGGTTGATTTTGGTTGCACTGTTTAGCATGGGGAAAGACATAGAGGAACTTCTCTGTTTTGTCTTATTTACCTTGAGACCCTGGTTCAGCTCACCAAACTGGAGCACTGGAAGAGACCCTTTCTTTATAGCAGGTGTGAACACAGGCAGTCTAAGATTCAAAGATGTCCCCTGGCTAATGACACTCAGAGCAGCACCTTCAGCCCTGTCTTCTTCCCTCTGTTTCCTTCTTATGACCTGAATATTATATGCAATGTATGTATTTTTGGTTTTGTTTTTGTTTTTGTTGTGTCTCTCCAACAAAAGGCTGTCAGGTCCCGGGTGCTATTGGCATTCTCTCTCTACCCTCCTGCTCCCAATTTCTTGAGCAGTGTTTAGTAAATACTAGCTGAATTAAGTAACTAATTAATGATAACTATGGAAGTAAAGAGTGCCTCGGAATGCTTAATTAGCAATTCTATTAGCTGGCTTCCAGGTTTGATGTAGGATATTGGAAGACCTCATACTGTCTTTCTTGGTTAGCTCTTCTATTTTCTGCTTCTGTCTCTCTAGTATAGGGTTGAGACACCTAAGTATAATATGTGTAATACTGAGGAAAGGTACTGACATCATGTTTTGTGCCTCCTTTTCAGAGAAGTTATTTGGAATCATAAAAGAAAAAGAACATTTGAATTGGATGGACGAGATTTCAATTTCTTTCTCAATCACTTATTTCTGGGACATTAGTTTCCTATTCTATTTTTGGTGTTTTGACAAAATCTCCTTCACCCATATGTGATGAAAAATGAAGCTATTACTGTTTGGCATTAGCATAGATAATGGACCATATCACCCCACCACACAGGACTTCATACATTGCCCTGTCTGGAGATAGGACCTCATGGGGTCTTTCCCTGCTATTTAATTGAAGCCTTTGTGTGAACTCTGACTCCTCAGCAGGAAAAGCAGGGATGGTCTTCAATTCACCAACATGACAGGATGCAAATAGCACAGGGAGCCTCCTCAATTAGGGAACAAGGTGACTTAGCCCCAGCCTCCCTGAGAAGCACCACATAGTTCCTTCAGACTGGTCAGTGTACTGCATTAAAATCAATATATTTCCCAAACTCCATTGCTGTTCATGTCTTACTGAATTACACACCTAGCCGGAGTTTATCGGCTTCTCCCTCTGGGAGTGGGGACTCCCCAGCACAGCAAGGCTCTTTGATGCAGCATGATGTGCTTGGAATTCATTACCCTGGGGACTTGGCGAATTGAAGATCTATTACTTTTTACATTCCACTTGCTGTAGAGTGCCTGGCATAATGTGCTGGCTACTCTCCAGAATCTCTGATTGTTTTTATATTTCTGTCTGTTTCTCGTCTTTGTTTTATTTTGCTTTGTGTTTTGTGGTGGAGACTAGCTAGAGATGATAGGGTGGAAAAATAACAATTATAGAATTGGAAGGATAAAGCTGAAGTCAGTTACATCCAGTAACTTGGCACTTTAAAAATATCAACAGTGATGGTAAATGGTAAATAATATCTACTCAAAAGCGTATAGTATGTTTGGCGTATTCTAAGTGCTCAATAGGTATGGATTGAGAAAAAATATTCAACACAGAAACACAGACTTACATAAATGTATCGTGATAATAAAGAGATGATCAACTACCCTTCTACTTCTCCCTCCTCTTCCAGTTCCTTGCCAACCCTCTTCCTTCTCTTCGCACCTTCCTTCCTTCTCCTTATTCTTCTTCTTTTTCTTCTTCTTCTTGAGATAAGACCCAAGGTGCTGAGATGGGAGATGTGCACTATCACATCCGGTTAAGGCTTCTTTCTCATTGTTTAATTATCATTAGGGCTATATTTTCACAGTTTCCTTTACCCATAGCTTCAACTAATTAGAAGGCAAATACATAAAAATTACTGGCCTATATAATCATACATAGATTTTTCCTTTTATTGTCTTAAATATTATACTGTAACAAATATGAACAGTATTTACAGCATACTGCATGCTATAAGCAATGTAGAGATGATCTGAAATATTCAAGAGGACATATGTATCTTATATTTAAATACTATGTAATTTTATATAAGAGACTCAAGCATCCTATACTTTGGTACCCAAGAGGGGCCCTTTAATGAACTTATTCAGTCACCAAGTAATAACTATATTTCTAAACTGAAACTTTTATACTACAAAAATCTTGATTCTAATCCTGTGTTGATATGCCTTACACAAGTCATGCAACATCTTAAGATTGTTTCTTTTTCATATGTGAAATCGGGGGTGAGGTGCAAAAACTAAATGAATTTTAGGAAAGTAAAATAATTGCTCTCTGCTACCTGGAGGATAACTGGAAAATGGATTGCCCTGAATGAACTTTTACATCGTTTTTCTACAGCTTAACAGCTTGTCAGTTTAACTGGCTACAAAAACTTTACTACATCTGTGTCAGTGTTTGCATATATGTATATGTATGTATACATATTTAAATTTTTATTGTTTAGGAGGTTTATACAAGCATATGATGTACTATGATCAAACCCACCTCTTATTCATCTCCTCCAATTCCTCCATTCTTTCCCCTCGCAACTTAATGCACTATTTGTAAAAAATTCACTGAGTCCACTTATTGCAAACTATAGGATCATCTACTCAAACATGTGTAGCCTCCCAGTGGCTGCATTCTTGAAGAAAACTGATTCTATTTTTTTTCCGGAAACATGTATTCTATATTCTGGAAGACCACAAGTGTTGATCCCCTATCATACCCACTGAAAGTATCTATTAAAATTGAAGGAAATATAAAAATTTTCTATGATAAAAATAGAGTAAGGGAATTTATATCATTAAACCAGCTCTACAAAGAATTTTAGAAAGAATACTTAGAAAGAGAAACATTGACACATGCAAGAGGTTACAGAGAATAAACAAGTCTAGAACAATTAATCACAGAAACAACAAATGATAGGAATTATATATGTATATATAATAACTCTTAATATTAACAGTATCACACCCCCCAAAATATAAGCACATTCTTTCCTCCCTTACTACCTCCTCATTTAAAATTTCTATTTCTCTCTCCTTTGTACACAATTACTTAATTAAAATCTTGCCTTAGACACTGTTTCAAGTGATCAGTCACTAAAGCAAACATTAAAAAAAATCCTTGTTGTCATGGACTTTGTGTTCTATAATTTGGAGGGGGATTATAGTTGAGAAAAAAAAACAAATAATGTGTCAGGCTCTGATCACTATGCATGCTAAACTCATTATATCATGGTCATGATATGGATAAATTAGAAGACCAGTCAAGTCATAATCTGATTCAAGGGTCCCATTCTCAGTGTCAATGCCCACAACTTTCCAAATAATATACTCATCCTTGTCTATTCCACTCTGTGTAGTTCTGAAATCTATGTTGTTTTAGTGACTTTTCCTGTTTTTATGATTAATTATCCTGATGTAAGCAAATTAAGGTAGGAAGCAGGTTTTTTTTTTTTTTTTTTTTTTTTTTTTTTTTTTTTTTTTTGGTACAATACTTTGAGGGAACAGTCTACAGTCATTGGGAACTGTTGCAGCAGGAGTCCAAGGAGGCAGCTGGTCACATTACAACTGTAGCAGAGGAATATGAATGCTTACAGTTGGCTTGGTTTACTTTCTCCTTTTTACTCTGTCCAAGACCCCACCCCCATGGAATGGTGCTGCTTCCAATGAAGACGGATCTTCCGACTTTTATTAATCGAATCTAGACAACCCCTTACAGTCATGTCAAGAAGGTTGTCTCCTAGGTGACTCTAGGTCCTGCAGGGTGATGATCCATGTTAACCATCAGATGTATAAAGAAACGTTGGCTCCAATTTCTGGCTTCCCATGCCCTTTGGCACAGGCACCACTGTTTTCTCATCAGACCTGGACTGACAGCACAATTTGAAGCCCGGACACCCTCAGTTTCTTCCTGTTACTTTGACAAGTCAGTAAGCAGTGCCCCTGCTACCCAGGTCCTTGTAGTCATGAGTAGCATCACAAGCAAGAACAGGAGCCACTTGGTTCCCTTTTGGGAGTGCTGGGATGCTTAATCCTCAACTGAGGCTGCAGAGCTCATGGTGTTTTAACTCGTTGTTCGAGGCCCTTGGTGTTGAGTCCTAACTGTCCCTCTCTAAGGTCAGCATTTCTAGTCTTGGCTTTTTCATGCAGGGACAGGGTCTCTGCAAAGAGCAAAGGCTGAGGTTTGGCTCTGGAGCTCACACGTTAACTCTGGTTCTATTCAGTTGCTTTGCTTGAAGTGGATCACAGCCAGTTGGATTCCAGGATGTGGAATCTGACGCTACATCCTAAGGAGTTAGGAAAGGAGGCCTACTGTAAGAGTATAGCTTAGAGCTTGGGTAGATTTTTGAACTGACCTTGCCTTTGCAAGGACACTTTATATATTTCCTTCTTCTTTTAAAATGTATTTATTGGGGAGGGTGTGTAGGTACGCAGGTGGATCTCAGGGACAATTGAAGACTTTTTTCTCCTTCCATCATATGGGTCCTGGGATTGAACTCAGGTTATCAGCTTTGGTGGCAAGTGACTTTATCCACCGAGCTGTCTTGTCAACACAGAGACACCTCTCATCTCTGTCTCTGTGAAGAGACATCTCTATATCCTTCCATGTCTAAAAGAGTATTAGGCAAGGCACTGGGCACCTTGGCTTGTGTTGTGGGAACGAGTTATGTTGTCTTTCAAAGATAGTAATGGAGCTGTTTTTGATAATGATGGTGATAAGACTTTTATTAAAACAACTTATACAATGCAGCTTATGTATGCCTTTATAAGTATTATTGAGAACATTCAACTAAACCCAATTTTACCATTGTGAGGCCTAAATGCAGACTCTGTAAAATTAAAAAAAAAGCCATGGCATATTTTTCATTTGAATATTGGTCATTATAACTTCATACTAATACCCAAATATTCATCTAGGGTTATTACCTTTTAAATGTGTGTATGCTGTTGAGTGCAACCCAGATTTATGCTTGTGTTCATTGTGGATTAAGGGACAGGTTAGGCTGGTATCTTGAACATGGTAAGCAAAGCACCTCTCTTCCCTGACATTTTCAGTTATCTGTGGAATGAGTCAATACTGAGAAAACAGTATAATGTTGTGCCATCTCCCAGCTGAGTGTGGGGAGAAGTTCCTACTACTGAGACCATCAGGAACATCCCCCTGATTCTTAACCCCAAGTCTGTCTCTACCTGCCTTCTTGTTGATGCTCACACCTCCAGGTTTCCTCTTGTGCTCTTCTGCATTGTAGGGCAGCATTAGTGTTCTGTATCTCAAGGGCCATAGATGCTTCAGTCATGCAACCCACATGCAACCCACAAGAAAACTTGATGTAGCTCCTGGAGTGACAAAAACAAAAACAAAAAACCACAAAACAAGAACTTTGGGCTTCCAGAGTCAAGCAAGACAGAGTTCAAAGCCCAGATCTACCAGTTTTCTTTCTTTTCTTTAATATATAATTTTTTATTTAAAAAGATTTTCTTTCCTTTTACATACCAACCCATTCCCCCTCCCTCCTCTTTTCCCATTCCCCCCACCTACTCCCATCTCACCCTCATCCCCTCCTCATAGAGAGTAAGGCCTCCCTTAAGAGGTCAACACAGGCTGTTATACTGCGTTGGGGCTAGACCTAGCCCCTCCCTCCTGCTTCAAGGCTGAGTAAGGCACTGGGTACACAAACTGACTTTATAGACCCCAGCTGTACCATTTTAACTTAGACTGTGACGACAACAGAAAGTCTTATTTTCTGAGTGTCAATTTCCTCATTCCCGTATGAGGTGCAATGCTGCATACCTAGCTCAGGAGCTGGGGATTTAAGATTGAATTCCAGAGTGGCTGTGACATACCCAGGAAGAGCATCGGACTCAAGCAGAAAGTGCTCTGCCCCTCCTTTAGTATGAGACATCACCATTCACAAAAGCCAGGGATCCTTTGATTACTCCAGTATCCTTTGAAGTCCAGCAGGCTGCCTCCTGTGATGCGATGTGGGTTAGTGTGTGATGTACTTCCCACGTATAGAGAGAAGCTTGCTTGTGATTCAACAAAGACCATTGTCAGCTGTAACAGAATTTAAGGAGTTATTGTTACATACTCCTTGTTCATGGTAATCTGTCATTATTTTACCTTCCCCATCCCCATACTCTTGTCTTCCTTTTCTCACGTCCTATACCTGTTCCTCTTGACTTCCTACTATTATCATGCCTTCTTGAGCCTCCCTTGCTTTTGCGTCATTGTGTGTCCACACATATGTGTCTTTATGTATCTACATGCATGCTAGGGTTCACAAATGAAAGAAAAC
Organism: Peromyscus eremicus; assembly: GCF_949786415.1. Classification (NCBI taxonomy): domain Eukaryota; kingdom Metazoa; phylum Chordata; class Mammalia; order Rodentia; family Cricetidae; genus Peromyscus; species Peromyscus eremicus. The sequence continues at coordinate 30,818,348 of NC_081436.1, forward strand.
TTGATATTTATTCCAAGTCTCTGATTTATTTCTACTAACATGATGACCTCCAGTTCTACCTATTTTCCAGAGCATAATTTCATTCTTTTTTTTCATGGCTGCATAAAGATCTAATTTGTATACATTCTCTTTATCAGTTCACCTGTTGATGGACACCTAGGTCAATTCCAGGACTTGGCTCTGCAAATAGGGTGCAGTGAGCAGGTATGTGCAAATGTCTCTGTGGTAGGTTGGAGTATCATCCCTAGGGTATATCAGAAATGGAATAGCTGGGTCACACGATAATTGTAGTTTTAATTTGTTGAGAAACCTGCACACTGATTTCCATAGTGGCTGGATTGTTTTACATCCCTAACAGCAGTGTATAAGGTTTTTTCTTTTCTTTTTTTTTCTGCAACTTCAGCAGTATTTTTTTTTGCTTTTATATATTTTTATTTTTTCTTTGAAATTTTTATAAATGCATAAAATATATCTTGATTAAATCCATGCCTACTCATCCTCCAAAACCTCCTCCTCTCCCCTCAATACATCTCCTTCTCAGCTTCATGCCCATATACATGCAAAACCCATTGATTCAGATTAGTGCTGCACCTGCAGGTATTTGCACTGTTTTCTTGATAATCACTTCCTTGACAGGGGTGAGGTGGAATCTTACTGTAGTTTTTATTTTTCATTTCTGTGATGACTGGTGAAGTTGAAGAGTTTTCCCTATGTTTATGGCTATTTGTCCTCCATCTTTTGAAAACTGTTCATTCATTAGCCTGGTAAGTGGTTGTGTTTTCTAGGTCTGTGGTATTTATTTATTTATCTCGAGCATGGGATTTGGGAATCAGCATGTCAGGGCTTCTGTGTGATTAGCTATGTGACCCTCAGTCTTCAGTCACTGTTCGATGTGCTGTGATCTCCCCTCATACCAACCCATGCTGTTCATTGTGAGATGATAACGGATAATTTGTGCGAGAAGATCTGTAACATGGGAAAACAGTGTCTTTGTGCTGGGACCTTAGCAAAGATTTTTAAGTATCTGTGTACTGGAGCCTGTGCCTTGCAAAGTTCTCCCTGAATAAATGGAGGCTTCAGATGGGCAGGAAATAATGCAATTTCCGAGGAAGTTAATTGCTATCTGTGTTTCCTGGGGTCTAATGGCCCGGTGAGAGAGTCCTGAGCCATGCTAATGTGATGATCCAGGCATTTGTTCAGGTACCAATTATGAACAGAAGTCACATGTGTCACTGTCAACCTGTTTGGAGAGCAAACCACCTCTCCCCACTCAAAAAGTTGCCATGGCAATGGCAGGGCAAAGAATCATCTCAACAAAAGGCATGAAACAGGAGTGAACTGCAGCCACAGGAGCCTAGGGTTAACCACTGAGCACTGTATTAACAACTACAGGGGGTTTTAACACTGGTTTTGTGCCCAGCATCAGCCTAGGCTCAGGCTGGAGGGAAAGAAGCCATGAACCCTAGGCTCAAAAGATTGCCTTTTCACAAGGCTTGTCATAGCTGGCAGCAGGTTTCTTCATAGGAGAAATGATCAAACATTTGGGCCGCTCATGGCAATGAGTCTGAGTTGATGACAGCTGTTGGTAATGTTAGAAGAATCTTCTGGGTTCTTCTTGGGCCTTATGTCTTGCTTCTCCTTTTTCTCACCCATGTAGAACTGTCAGTATTACGTGTTGTATGTAACTGTCACCAAAAAAAATTGAATTGTTATTTATTTAATTTTAGTTTTTAGTTGTATGACTGGATTCTTTTTAATTAAAAAAAAAAAGTTCTCGGATGATCTCACCCATGTGTGAAAAGCATGCTGATTGCACTCACATCCACTTCCTTACCACCCCTGCCCATGGCCCTCTCTTAAGTTTAATACTCTCGGCACTATGCTATTTGCCTTAAATGCATATGGCTCTTCTGTCTCTACTCCAAGGACAAGACCTTACATTTCTTCTCTGTTGACTCTAGGCCACATCCTGAGCATCAAGTCTTCGGATATTTCTGTAGGTGTATTAACTTCTACATTTTTGTCCAGTTTTGATCCTTACCTTCAGCCCTTTGTGTGCAGTATCCCTTTGCTTCAGTATTTAGCATCATCTCATAATGACATATCTCGCCCTACCTGACTGTTTTCCCCATAACTTACCCCTGATCAATTTTCCCAGTGGATGACAATGGCCAAGCAATTCAGAAATATCTGCCATCCTCTTTCCTCATCTGAACCCTCAGGGAGTGTAATGGTTTGGCCCTCAGAGCAGCCTACATTCTGTAAGTCTTATCACTTCATTTGGTGCCACCCTGGTCCCAACCACCAGCACCCTCTACTTGCTTCCTTGTAATAGTCTTTTAATGAGCGTTCTTCATTCCATTTTGGCTCATCTACATTCTGTTATCTCTCCTGCAGTGAAAGGCATCTCTTAAAATGCAAATGAGATCATGTTGTGTCTCTGCTCAGAACCTTCCAGGGCCCATACTTGAACCTAATTAGGTTTCATTACCTGCCAAAACCCAGTACTCTACAAGGTCTAAATGATTTGGACTCTGCTGTCTCTTGCACCCCATTTCCTGCCCCTCTGTTACCTTCAGTCAGCTGGTTTTAGCCATGCCTGCTCTATGAGTAGTTCTTTTAAAAAAATGTCCTGCTAGGGCTTTTCTGTTTCTCTTATTTCTCCCTATAAACTTCTGTAGGTGACCAAAGGACCCACTCTTACTGATTCTATTCCCTACTTAAATACCCCATTCATTGTGTTCTTCCTGAATTTTCTCTAAAATTCCCTCTTCTCCCCACCTTGCTCCCAGCATCCTTTGTCCTGCTTGTTTCATTAAAACTGTCATAGTTGGGAGGAAGTACAGTGCAGTGTGTGTGTGTGTGTGTGTGTGTGTGTGTGTATGTGTGTGTGTGTGTTGCAGGTAGGATAACATGAGAGAAATATGGACAAGGTATAATGATACATATATATATATATATATATATATATACATCATACGCAAATATATATAATGCAAATGTCATAATGAAGTCTATTAGTGCATATATAAAAAAAGTCTTTAATATAGTCTGAAATGGTATTACCATGTTTCCCTGGACAGGAACCTATGAGGCCTGGAAGTGTGTCTGGTTCACTCCATGTTTAAAGATGGTGCTGCATACATAAAAAAGTCTTTAATATAGTCTGAAATGGTATTACCATGTTTCCCTGGACAGGAACCTATGAGGCCTGGAAATGTGTCTGTTTCACTCCATGTTTAAAGATGGTGCTGTTATATGGTAGAAGCCCCATACATGTTTCATAAATAAGCAAAGCTTCTGTTAGCTTGCATGCATGTTGCTGCTTTATGGGTGTTGATTGTTATACCCAACTCACAGACCAGAGTTCTAGTATATTCTTCATGACATATCTCACATGTTGCCTGCTTCAGCAACACTTCTTAACCTACTGGAGAGATAACCTGCCCTTCCTTGATCCCTTAACTTCAGTCACCATTCTCCCATGGTATATAATGCTATGCTTGACTTTCTCACATAGTTGTTCCTGGATTCCACAGGGAAGATATAAATGGTCTTATTTGTGTGTAATCTTGGTGTCTAGAACAGAATGTTATAAATGTTCAACATGTGCGTGAAAATAGAGTTTTAGTGACAGATATATGTTTCCTATGAAGAAGCAACTTTTTAATATCTTTATCAATAAATTAGAATTATGGGGAAAATCCCAAACAATCTATTTTGAAAACATATGAGGAGAGGAAATAAGAAATCAGGAGTTAAAAGACTGCAGTAAAATGTCTAAATTGTCAACTATACTATATAAACTAATTTTGTAACCCAGGCAATTATAATTGAAGTTGACTGTAGCAAAACCCAGTGATTTATTTGAGTCTATGTTCCCGCAGTTAGTACAATGCCTAGAAGATGTGTATTTGATGCTTACTTGATAATTTTTAATAATTATAATTAATTATCTTTTTTTGCTTTAAGTAGCTAGTTCATGTCCAGATAAATTTAACTTTTTAAAATATAGTATCTTTCTGTGATTAAAAAACTTTTTAAAACATTCTTTCTTCATTCCTTTTCACTTTGACATCTGAGGGATATCAAGGCTGTGTAGTGCCTTTTCATTTACTGGGAATTTATTATGAGTATGTTTTTTATTATGTGATTGAACATAGTTACATAGATTCTAAATCTAGATCAATGTAGTCTCATTTTACTATTGACAGCTTTCAAAGGGTAGATCCCAATTTCTTCTGATGTTGAGCATTTTTAATCATATCCTAGATTTTGTGAATACCATGTTTTGAGATTATTTTATTTTCCTCATCCAATTAGAGTTGTAGTTGATTGCTGTTGAGCACTGGTTATTTCTGGTCTTGTGGGAGTGGACAGTTAACTTAGTTGAAGTCAAATAAAAACTGCTGTACAATAGTTTTCTCTTATTTGTTTTTCTTTTGCACAAGCAATACAATTTCGTTGCATGAGTCATGAAGTCACTAAAATCTCGGGAACATCTGCTAGAGTAGGTGAGTATATTCTAGTGAATACACAGGCATGCTTGTGTAACCCATGGGCTTTAGGCATTGTGTCATCTTCACCCTCACATTCACCTAGCTCAATCCTAATTATCTTCAACACCCTCAGCATCTTTCCATCCCCATGCTATTAGGAGGCTCATCTCTCAGCTGTCCCAGGATTCTACCAAGTTCTGATCATTCACCCTTAACCATCTTCTTTGGAGTTTGCCTTCATATACATGATCTGGATTCAAGAGATGTGTTCAGTATCTGTACAAAGAACATGTTCTTTTGGAGTCTTTTCTGTGTTCCTCCTTCACTTTGAAGATGTTTCTTGGTCTTTGGGATTTTGTCTTTTTTAGTAATTGTTCCACGCCTCATGATAAGGCCACACAAAGATTAACTTACTGTATTACTTCCCTGACTCTGAAAAAGTCAGTTCTCCTTGAGAACCTGTCTGCTCTTTTCTACATTGCCTTGCCTTCAAAGAGGTGTCTTTGAGTTGAATCCTAGAAGGAGCTCACACAGTCATACTGGAAATTAATTTCAATAGAACAATGTGGGATGTCCTTGAGCCCTGGTAAGGGTGAGTCCTTCTACCCTGTGATCTGTAAATACATTTAAACAGTCTAGACTCAGTAATATGGTCATAAATACATGCAGCTATTGTAGCATGGTTTAGAAAGATTGTTTTTTAATAATGGCAACCAATCATTGTGAAGACCCTAATATTAATAACTGCCACGTCTGAGATATTATGTATCACTAACAAAATGAATACTTATCCGCCATGAGGTATAGATTAATAGGTACTTCTGTAGAGATAAGGACTGGAAACCAAGAAGGTTTAGGAATGAAATAATTACTTACTTATGTCTTGTGGTCTTCTCTAATGCCTGCTTTATTTTCAGAGTAGAAAGCAAGGGGACAGGTAGTGAAGGAGGGATCAGTATGATAAGATGGGAGAGCTGGCCAGTCTTACAGGGAGTGGGAAGAAGGGGTGTTGTGAAGCACATCAAGGTAGCACAGTCCACAGAAATGTTTGGACACAGTAGGGCTTTACTTTGTATACAAATTTGAAATATACAGAGAGTGTTTCTGGGGTAACATTTCTTTGCCTGACTAAGCTATAGTCAATTCTGGAACTTTCTCCTGGCCCTTGTATACAGTCCCTTATAAAATATAGATTATTAAAATCCCTCAAATTCCATTTTATGACCCTGGATACTTAATTTATTTATTCTTTTTTTAAAAGTCTTTAAAATTAAAATATAATTATATCATTTTCTCTTCTTCCTTTTACTCTATTCAAATAACCCTATGTACCTCCCCTTGCTCTCTCAAATTCATGACCTCTATTTCTTTGATTGTGTATGTATGTATGTATGTATGTATATCTCCACACCTGGGCTATCAATGCTCCCCCTAATAGCCATAGATTATCTAACAAAATCCCAACTCCAAGCATTATAAGCCACCTTTTGAGTTGTTGGTAAGGGTGGGCCAAGGGACACCTCAAACTTTATAGTCTATTGCTGTTACCGTTGGTTTACAGAAGAGAGATGGAAGGTGAGTCCATGTTACTGAAGACACCATGCACCTCAGACATAGGACCCGAGGAGCCCAAGCTGGAGATGTTCTGAAAACCTTACCCTTGATAAGGGTTTTTCATTCTGTCTTCTCTCGAGTGATTTCTGTTCACCCTCTTCAGGAAGAAACCTGTTGTGCCTATTTATCTAGGATATCCTATTCTTGATGGTCCTTCTCAGTAAATGTCTCCCTTCTTCCTGACTCTGCTCCTAGTCCACAGATCCCTGTTTGTTTGTGTCGTACTCAGAATGGCGTTTGATTTATATTGTAGTCCCTGTCTCCTGTCAACAATGGTTCAGAAAACATTTTTTAAAACTACTTTATTATCTCTTCCTGATATTTTCCTTCATGATAACTCTCAGAAATGTACCCAAATGTGATTTATAGATTTTGAAGCAACCATCATTTAGCTGGTATTTCAAGGGCCAAAAAAAATTTCTTTATCCCTACTTAATCTTTGCTGTTTTATTCCAATGTCTAACACTGCCCCCTGTTTTCACTGAAGCAGCAGTCAAACTCCCTGCAGTCCCTGAGAGACTCGTCCTTAAGTGGGCATCACGGTGTTTTCCCCTAATGAAAGGCAAGAAATTCCAGGAGCTCCACTCTGCTCAAGAGATCCTTGAGGAATAACTGTAAAAAAATGCTGTTGTAATAAAACTTCACATTCAAATTGCCTCTTATTCTTAGGGTGTCAAAGTGCTTTATCAACATGAATTGCTAGAAACCTTTTAGGTTAATTAAAATGAACAGGTTTCCTAGACACAGAAGGCAACTGCATTTATATTTGGGGGTGTTTCTCCAGGTGAGCAAATTGAAGCACAAACAAGTCCTTTGACTAATCAGAGACATTCTAAGAACCGGTGAATTCAGCGTTACCATGCAAACAAATTGCCAAATCCCATTGCTCTTCTGAATAATAATGATTATAATTTTGTGGTTCATAAGTACAGGCATTCATAGGCTTATTTGTGCTACCATTTATTCAATGGCTGCAGGCAGTTGTGTGTTGTGCTTGGCACCTGGCTCACAGCCGAGCATTGTTTCCTTACAAGGACACTGCAATGCAGGTTTTATATTTTCTTTATGCTGCAGTGGTGTAGGTTTTATCTTCACTTGACAGCCCAGGAAACCAAAGCTTAAGGAAGTTGAGTAGCTTGCCAGCTGTGTGACTCTAGCAAGTGCCAGAGCTGGGATGGCAATCTAAGTTTGAGAACTAGCCGTCCACATCATTCTCTACCAACTGCATTGCCTGTTCCTTCTCTATTTCTACACTCCCAGACAATGTAACACATCCCCACCAGAAATAGAAGGTGCGTTGCAGACCTAAGGATTTAGAATTGGAGTTATACAATGGCAGGAAGAGGAGCTGAAGCCAGGCTGCTGGTGGAAGTCGGAACATGGAGTGGAGGTGGGGGCTTGCAAATCAAGCCAAGGCATTTGGATTTTTCTCTTCGTATGTCATCCTGCTTATCAATATTCATGCAGCGCTCAGAGAACCAATTAGTAAGGGAAGGAAATTTTGCTCTCTAAGGATATAATGCAACTGTTACTACAGTAAAGACATTACCACATTTATTCTCACAGCAACCCTCTCAGGTAAATCCTCCTATTCATTTCACAGACCATGAAATTAAGACTTAGGAAGGTTAAGAGATTTGTGTAAGGTTGTGTAGCCCATAAAAATGCCATCATATCATTGAACTCCAATGGCTTGTCCTATCGTCTTCACAATCTTTGACAGCCATGTACTAGTCAGACTGGCCACATCAGGCTACACTGAATGCTTCCTCCTTTGCTTGACTGCTACCCATGGATTTCACATCACTTCCTGGTCCTTTAGCTAAGTCAAGTGTAGGATTCCTGTTCACTTTGAGCATGCCATTGGCAAGTTTGCATTTAAAGACTATTGTGATTTTCCAAATGGTCAGACCCCTAGCATACAAGAGCTTCTGGTATATACATACATAATATATATATATATATATATATATATATATATATATATATAATCATTGGGTGTAGCTTTGTTAGAGAAAGTTTTGCTCAGATTTAAGCCTAGACAGGGGTACTTCTTTAATTATGTAATTAATGTGGCATTAATAGAATTGTTGATGATGTTCTGATTATCTTATGGTGCCTAGGATCGATTTTGAAGTCTGAAGGATGTGTGCTATCATTGCATCCTGCAGGACTGTGCCCTGAGCACAGTGACTGTCCACTGGCAAAGTAAGCATGTGTGTTGATTCATACTGTCCATCTGGAAAGAATATGCTTTTACAAATATTCGTACAGAATTAACCACTTCTACATTGTGAGGGAGCCCTCATGTTGTAACAAAATTCACATTCAAGTTGTTTAGGGGTGTTTTCCAGGGAAATGAGAGACATGGGCATGAAAGTGTGACCTCTGCACCCATTCATGAGCCTTGTAGCTACCAACTTGTTTCCTAATCATTGCCTCTTTTTCCAAGTCCAGGTTCTCTTATTACTGATTTATCATGTGTGTTGCTTATTTCTATGCTTGCCCTCTGCCACAAAAGATAAATATTATCTATTGTGTTCCCTGAATGGCACCTTGCATGAAAGGGAAGGTGTCATGTCCTTACTGACACAGTATTATAAAGTGAATACATAGAAACCCCCATCACAACAGGGCACACAGGTTGTCACAGATGGTGGAGGGATGAGTCAGAGAATACAAGATTGTAGAAAACTGAAATATCTCTAATCAGCAAGGAAAGCAGAGCAAGATAGTTTTGAAATGCATGTTGAATCCCGAGCCCTAATCTTAAGCTCAGGGTTTCAAACTGTTTATTCAGTTCTATTGAGCAATCCGATTTGAAATCTCCACAAAAATTTTTAAGCAAAATGAGGGCATGATAAACAAAACAAAACAAAAACAAACACACCTGTAATTTAGAAACATCACATTAAGAGCAAGCCAGAGGCCTGTGTGTGCTCGGATTCATTTAGTTTGAAAAGCTTATTTGGGACATAATTTTTTAAGATATTTTGAGCATAAGTGATAGTATCATTGAAACATACATAGAAAGTTTTAAAACTCTGAAGTATTTATAGATATTGCTGCCACGTTTGAAAACATTGAGAAATATTATTACATATTGATAAAAAGTATAGTTTGGCATAATGAAATTATTCCCTGTAATACAATAGTAATAACAGGACACACAACAGTGTATCTGCGGGCAACACAACTGTCAGAGCTTTGGTTTCTTGGTCAGCAAGATGAAGAAAATGCTGTAAGCCTCAGTTGTGCTTGGGGGTCTCAGAGACAGGATATGTGGTGGGTTGTCTAGCGTAAAGCCTGGTACATAATTTAGCTTTACTGGGGAGACTGAAAGTGTCCCCTTACCAAGGGGAAAAGAATAGATTTGTACCATAAGATGTTTGTGACAGGTGCCAGGCAGGTAGTTCTTCTCTGCCCATGTCTGACTTGTGTCAATGTTTGAACAATGCTAGCATGGGTCCCTATGTCCTTGGACCATGACCTTCAGAGCAACCAGCTGTGTGTTTATCCTTTTCTCACATATATTCTAAAGGGTCAGAGGGAATTAGCTTTCAGCAATTAAAACAAGGGTCCTAAGATGACAATAGACAGCAAAGAACACGACTGGTTCATGTTCTTTAAGCCATCTGTAAATGAGATTTTAAAAAAAGAAGAAGAAAATACTCATTTGGAGTCAATCTGTCTGCTATCATTTTTTTTTTTTTTTTTTTTTTTTTACATTGTAACCAAGAAAGCCGAGCAGGGTTGATGGCAGCAAAGGATTTAGTGTGTAGCACACTTAAGTGGAATCCTAGCTTCATCTGACCACCGGCTATGACACTCTGGATCAATAAACTGCTACGTGAGTCTCAGGTTCCTGTTCTACAAAATAGGAATACTTGCATCTGCCTTGCCTTTGAAGCGAGGATGGAATACATAAAAAATACCACCTTAATTTTTTTGAACTTCACTAATTATTCTCACTCTCCCCAAAAAGGAAGGTTCAGAATTGAATAAATCAAAGCAGTTTCAGAGACAACAGTAGAGTCATATTTAGGCAGCAATTGATTTTTTTTCTTGGATAAGAAAAATTATACATCTGCTTCTAAAATATGAAGAGTGGTGGCTGTGATTCATGCACACATGATTCACGGAGAAATCTGGAGCTGAAACGCAGTGAAACTAATAATATTCCACCCCTGTGACTACAGCTTGCCTAAGCTTAGAATGTGTACCCGGAGTCAGGGCTGTCATCCCCAGGACAAGTGCTGTCTTGATTTAGCAACAGCGGTACAAGCAGAGAAGATTGATTTCCCCGTAGCACACTTCCCAAAGATGGGTGCATCTGCACCAGCTGCAGCAATCCTCTTTTTCACCCCTTAGAGAGTTTTCATCTGCAGAACCAGGATAGCAGGTTCTCACTAGTGTCTCCATCTCTATCATCATTTTCAACAAACCCATTCTTTCTCTTCTCACTAGTTTGAACCTACATTTTTGGGCAGAGGTCCACGATTTGGTTGATAATTGTCATCGACATGAGCATCAAGGAGACTCAGGCAGAGTCCTGACAGTGTCATCCTCTCACTACCTAATCTTTACTTGACCTGTCTCAACGTAAATTCTCTCACCAACAAAATAGTTTACAACTACTTCATCCTATTGTATAAGGATTATATATACACACACGTACAATACACAGTACATGAAATAAAATTGCCATCCATACTTGCTCTTTAATTGCTCTTTATTGTTGGAAAATGACACCTAATTTTGTTGGCACCTGCTAGGCACTCGATGTGTTTATCATTTATCTTTTGTTACAAGTGCATGGTGACTGTTCTCCTCCTTCATGTTTCACCTTTCTCTCTGACATCATCTTTTGCCCGTTAGAATCTTCTCAGAAATGATTACTGCATAGGTAAATGCTACAATATCACTCTTGTTCATGCATCTTTCTGTTGGATAACTGAAGGGTTGCAGAACTATCAAGGCTTTCTAGGAAATCATCACCTTGAATGAACTGAAGAACTGTAGCTATAGCCTCCTGCTAACCACGCTGACTTCAGTGGGCACCCTGCATTATTGCCCTGTGCACACACTGTGCTAGACATTGTCATGGTATATGTGAGTGTGACCTCTGCTGTCACTGAACTCACAGAGTTCACATCCCAATCCACCTACAACTATATCCTTGCCAGAATTAGAAAAGTGCAAAGACAGGTTGGGAAATAGAAGTTTCATGAATCAGGAAAGGTATATATTTGGAGGATATCTTATCCTGGAAAGAACCAGGACACCAGCCAAGGTGGTGGTGGCTATTTTTCTTCTTTCAGTGAGTTTACACAGAAGGGCTCTGTGAGTGTGCAGGTGAGTAACTGAGTGAATCTTTGAGGTTCCATTTAGTTTTCAACGTCTAACAGTTGTATCAGCTGGAGGTGAACACAAATCTCTGTGTAACCCTGTGCTCTACATGAAATTACACCACACAATGTCTTCTACTCCTTCACTCCCAGTGCTTTCCAGATTTGGATAATTGGAATAGCATGGCCATTTCAATGACAGCCGCTCTTTGTGGGGCTTCTCTCAGAGTAGGGCAAATTGTCCCTTAAGGGATTCTGTCAGGTAGCTGCTATTATATCCTCTTTAGGAGAAGGAAGGGGGCTCAGAGAAGTACAGCATCCTGTATACAGACACATGGTTGACGACAAAGCAGATCTTTCAGAGCTATGAAACACAGTCAGTCCTCACCAATGTAATCTAGTAGTTGTTTCTAAAGATGTCTGTAATAATATTTCCAGGGTCTTCTCACATGGCCTCTACAAAGTGGCCTGATATCCCACTGAGAGGCAGAGCCTTTCTTTAGTCCTCGGAAGCTGTACCACCTCTGTCACATGGCTTGAAGAGCAGACCATGGCAAGAATGATGCTTTTATTTTTCAAAGGCTGGAGCTCCAGCATCTTCTCTTCTTCCTGGATTTTGTTTTCTCAGAGGCCAGTGTGATCTGGAACTCTGAGTACCCAGGTTTGGGGGGTGGCGTATTGGTAGAGATTTATTCAATCGCTCACATTCTAAATCTGACCTGGAGTTACCACATGAGTTCTTAAATTTTTTTAGCAATAGTTTTACCAATTCTTTCAGAATTTCATACAGCGAGTTATTAACTTCTTGCTTTCTTACAAACATGAGAAGAGTCAATCAGTTCCTATTTTCAGCCACCCAGGTTCAGGGTTAGTGTGTGCATCATTAGATACTTGGGGTGCATACTAAACATTCTAAATAACCATGCCATATTCGTCAGACCTTTGGAAGAACTGTAAGCCTAGGACCCTCCTGGGTATAGCTCATAGGAAATGATTAATAAGTACCAACACATGTTATCAGATGGAAAAGTACCCAGCATTCAGGAGCAGGCTATCAAGCAGGAAGGAGCACCAGCTTGGTGCAGAACCAGCTGTCTAGAAGAGCAGCAGGGGCAAGGAAGAAAGCAAAGGAATCAAGTGCCATGCACAAGTGAAAAATCCACACTATTATCAGACCTTATGTTGAAGATTCCACCTCGGTTTGAACCTTGTGATTCTTGGGTCTTATCAAAATCACTGGGGAGGTTGTGAGGAGTCTTCTTTTTTTGTATCACCTGGGATTTATCTTCTCAGACTTGAGGTTCATCTTCTCAGTTTCCTCTCCACTAGGGTGGTTTGGCAGGGTTTCTGAAAGAGACCTTTAGCAGATGGCAAAACCACAAACACCACTCCTTCAAACACACACAAACAAAAACGACTCTAGGACATAAAGCTCCTAAGGACAGATCTCTTTTGCCAACACTGCTTATTTGATCTCTGCTCTGGCCTGGATAATAACACCCTCCTCTCTGCTCCTCCTTGCAAGCTGCTGCTGTAACCAGGCTTAATACAAAACATAATCGTCAAATTGGATTTGCAGGCAGTCATTAGCATAAGCCGCAGCTTGTGTAATTGTCATCAGAGAACCAGAGTGCTGTGAGCAAAGCGGCAAGGCAGTGCTTGGAGGTCCTCAGCTTCCCCGTTTCTTCTGTCATCAGCAAATGGTTGTTTCCGTTCTTGAGGTACCAGGGTGCAGCAAGAACAGAGACTGTCATGTCATGCAGACATCTCTGGTATTTTCCTCTAGTAGAAATGGCTCCAAACTTCTAGTCCACAAGAGTGGCAGAAATGCGATGGGAATGAAAGCCACTTTAAGGGAGCTCTGTTGGCCATCTGTAATATGCACCCTGGTATTCTTCTAAAGCAGAAGAGAAAGGTGTTGATAAAGCATGGTCCCGTCCTTGTGTCGCACATAGACTAGACTAATATAAACACACAGAGCAGTGAGTTCTAGCACAGAGCACAGATGATGCCAGGCTAATTATCTTTTCCTGAGCATGAGTCAGACTACCATGACCTCAATAACTAGTTCTAATGCCCAGTATACTTCTTAAAGTCCCAGTGTTCTTCATTCATAGCGTTTACCACAGCTAGAGACTGCATTTTCAAGTGATGCATGTTCTTCTCCACACTGTAATCTGTAGAAGAGCAAAAAACATGGCTTGTTAATCACCACTGAGTCAAGTCCTGGAGCTTTTCCTTCTGCCTCTTGCATCGTATGTCCTTGGTTGAATGAAATAGTCCATACAAGGCCCAAAGAAAGCTTCCTAGAGAACAGGATACTTGAATTGTGTTTTGAAAGATGGACAGATAGATGTATCAAAAATAGCAAGAATAAAAACAAGTTTGAAAATAATAACACCTTAAAAGAAAAGTAATGCCCTCACTTGCCATTTGTGGATTTGGTATACTTCCCACTCAAGTTCATGCATCTGGACCTTTAAGGGGGTAAATTTTGTAGAGTAAAGAGCCTGGCATAAAAGTACTAAGGATCTGTGGATTTTAAGCTCAGTTCCCATCACTATTTGCTATGTCTTTGAGTACACTGCTTGACTTCTATGGATGCATTGGATAGCAGCTACAGATGTTACTCTGAGTTATTTGCCTATTTAATGATTCCTATGTTAGCATACACAGGGTCTACCCAGATTTATATAGACCTCTCTGCTTTGGTTCCCTACACCCTATCATAAATGGATGCTATATCTGTGTGTATTCTACTGCAGGCCAATGATTTTCAATGCCTGGTTTTGAACCCCAAGCCATCCAATTCCCAACTGTGTGGGTAGACTTAAGCCACAGTCAACTATTTCCTTGTCCTGATTTGAAAATAGGATATTACTATCAAACTTCCATGGCTCGTGCCAATTTGTTTCCTCACTTGGATATCCCAAAATTAAAAGTGCATCCAAATTGTTTCAGAAATTATGAGATCTCAAGTTCATATAAAATATTTATACCAGAGCTTGCCACGTCATTGATCCCTACTTGATGGAAGTCTCTTATGGTAGTGCTGTTACAGCTGTTAGGGAAATAGACAAAGCATAATAGGATTTAAAGAGAGGATTCTGAGGAGTTTGCATTGTTACAGGCTTTGAAAAAATAGGTGTTTCGGACAGGTTGCTAGGGAAGGAATATCAAGCATATGGAACAATCTGGATTGAGAGACGTAGCAACACATGGAGTGCTTCAGGTAGGTTTAGCTGGTTCTAGTAGGGACAAAATGGACACCATGAGTGCAGTGATGTATCAGTGGAAATGTAGGAAATGATCAGAGCAGAATGCACCATCTATTCTGATACCATGATTTCTAGGTCTAGATTATCATCATTGTGTTATGGGATACATACATACAAGTCTGGATTTAGCAGATATTGCCACATTGAACAGTAGGATGATCACATCTTAAAGTGAAAGCGTTGATCCAACTTACTATTTGCTCATTCACTTACACTCACTCACTACTTATTCATTCATTAATTCACTCAGTTACTCATTCATGCACTAACTCTTTTACTCATTCACTCACTCAGTCATTTGCTGTCACACACTTATCCACTCACTCACACACTGACTTACTGGTTGTAGAATATTAAAGATGTGTTACATTCTTTTATGCTGTGGAATATTTGTTTAATGATACAAAGATGTGTTGTATTCTTTTATGTTGCATTTGTTTAACTCTGTGAAACTATGTTACTTTGCCTGTCTAAAATACCTGATTGGTCTAATAAAGAGCTGAACAGCAGGTAGGCAGGAGAGGAGTAGGCGGGGCTACCAGGCAGAGAGAATAAATAGAAGGAAGAAGGTGAAAAAAGGAGAAGAGGAGGAGGACATCAGGGGCCAGCCATCCACCTACACAGACAGACTTCTTACATGGAGTAAGAAGTAAAGAAAGGCATATGGAATAGAGAAAGATAAAAGCCCAGAGGCAAAAGGTAGATGGGATAATTTAAGTTAAGAAAAGCTGACTAGAAACTAAGCCAACCTAAGGCCAGGTATTTATAAATAATAACAAGTCTCTGTATTTATTTGGGAGTTGGATGGTGGGCCCCTCAAAGAGCCAAAGAACAGAGAGTAAAAACAAAACAGAACAACTACACATACTAACTCCTTTACTCCTTCACTCACTGTGAATGACTTCCTCACTCACTGATTTCCTCACTCACTCATTCACTCACTAACTCACTCACTGTCACACACTAAATCACTCTCTCACTCACTGTCTCTCATTCACAAATTCACCCACTCTCACTCATTCATCAACATGGTGCAGATCAATATTGTTAAATTAATAACAATTCATTGTTATTTTCATAACCCTTTTGTCCAAGTGAACCTCACAATTGTCACTTCACAAATTGAGACTTAAAATACTGTTTACAATTTTAAATTGTATTATATTAAGTTAAATGCAAGTATACAATGTATTTTGAGTTTATGCTTTCTCCACTGATCTTTGCCTCATCGTTCCCTCTCCCATTAGTTCCTTTTGAACACCTAGATGGTTTTGTTCTTATGTTTTCATCTATCTCTCTACATATACACACACACACACACATATGTATGTATGTATGTATGTATGTATGTATGTATGTATCTATAGAGTCCAGAACCCCCAAAAGGGAGAGAAAACGAGACCTTTTTTTTCTTTTTGAGACTTAATGATATTGACTCAATCATATATTTACATAATATGATCATGTCCATTTGCACATATTTTCCTTCAAATGACAATATTGTTTTTCTTTGGGGCTGGGAAATATTCTGCTGTGTATATTAACCACCTTTTTTGTATCCATTACTCCATCGGTGGACACCTAGGTTGGTTCCATAACTTATCTATTGTGACTAGTATTGCCACAACAATGATGTAAAAGCATCTCTGCTATGTGTTGACTTGGAGTTGTTTAGGCCACTTGTGTGTCATCAGTTAAGAACTGTCTAATTCTATTAGTCCATTTATTGACTGTGGGGTTTTTTTGGTGTATAGTTTTGGAGTGGTTTGTATATGCTAGATATTAATTCTCTGTTAGGTAAATACCAGGGGTGGTATATCAAGGTCATAGGGCAGACTGATTTTTTTAAATGTTTTATTATTTTGAATAGACTAGTTTATATTTCCACCAGCAGTGTAGAAAGTGGCTTTTTTGTAAACATTCTTACCAATGTTTATTATTGTTTTCTTGATGGCTGCCATTCTGACTGATGTGAAATGGTAGCTCAATGTAGTTTTTACTTGCCTTTCTCGGATGTAGAGGGTTTTCATATTCATTGGTCACTTGTGTGTCATCAATTAAGAACTGTCTACTCATTTCATTAACTCATTTATTGACTGTGGTTTTTATTTTATTTTTTGGTGTATAGTTTTTAGAGTGATTTGTGTATGGTAGATATTAATCTTCTGTCAAATGTGCAGCTAGCAAAAATTTTTAGGCTGTCTCTTCACTTTTTTTTCCTTTGCTGTGAAGAAGACTTTTAGTTTCATGAAATCTCTGTAGTCAATTGTTGGCTCTGTTTTCTGAGCAGCTGGAGTCCCATTCAGAAAGTACCTGAAGCATTTTCCCCCTATCGGTTTTTAGAGTTTCAGAGCTTGTATGACTGGAATTTAAATGCTCCCATTCAAATACAATTTGTTTCAAGATAAAAGAAGAATTTTGAAGAAATCAAATTGAAGGACATACCTCAGCTGACACATCATTAATGCTGTGGAAGAAATTAATGTTTTATTATAATAATTATTATAAAACACACATTTATGAGCTGGATATAGTGACTCATGCCTGTAATTCCAGCATTTAGAAGCTTGAGGAAGGAAGATTGTCACAATTTTGATGCCAGTCTGAGCTATATATCAAGGATAGCCTGGGCTACGGAGTGATAGTTTGTCTCAAAATAAAACAAAACAAGAAAATGTATATATATGTATATGATCTTGAAAAAGTTTCCCAAGCACAAAGACTTGTTTATCCAAGCCTTAGATCTAGATTCAGAAGACCATCCACATCCCAGGATCCCACCATGCTTCTTTCCATTCACCTTCATATATTAACAGTTACTCTCTTGGTACCCAATAGCATAGATTACTTTGACCTGGTTTTGAATAGATCCATGCAAATGTGACCAAGAAACATAGCTTCTTTCGTTACTGACTTTTAACTTTACATAAACATTATATTGCAATTGGTGCATATTGCTATGTAGAGACAGTCTAGAATAGTGCTATATATTCTACCATATCATGTCCAAAGCACGAATATGGTCCAAAGCACAATTCATCTGTACATTTTGATGAGATCTATGTAACTTCCAGCAGTGGAACGTTACAGGAAAGGATGGTGGCATTCGTATGCATGTCTTTCAGTCCATGTGTGCATGCACTTCTGTTGAGTACTATGAAGGGCTCAACTGTGGCACAGGGTTTGTGTATTCTGATTTTTACTAGACAATGCTTTTCCAACTTGGCTGTATTAGTTTTGACTGGAAATGCATAAATGTGGTGGTAGCTTCATATCTGCACCCCCACTTGGGGTTGTCTGTATTTTCTCTTGGCATCTTCATCATTGAGGCATCACATGTTATGATTTTAATTTGCATTTACCAGATGACAAATAGGGTTGAGCATTTTTCTTCATAACAATTGTTAGTTGTCACATAACATGGTGAGTTATCTGAGGCTTAGATTTTTCCCTACTATGCTTGTCTGTTCTAATACTCTCATGTTATTATGACTTTGATGGTGCATGTGAAACCTTTTACCTTTGCCTGGCTTTAGGTCCTAGCACAGGACCTGACAAAGCAGCTGCTAGAACTGTTTCAGGGACCACCACTGAGGAAGAAAGAAATAAAGCTCCGGGAAGAGAGGTGGGGCCCTCTGTAACTATATCTGTTTTCTGTCTACTTTGGAGGTTGCCTTAGGCTAAGCTCACACTTCAGTCCTTATAGTGCATAAACAGTTCCAAATGGAATGTTTGATGCGGCCAATGAGTGAGGGTTTTGTGAACAATGGGCATTCTAATAAAGCCTCTCTGGGGAACACCACCAAGGGCTAGACCTGTACTTTCTCTGGATGTCTTTATGGATACCTGAAGATGCTCTGCCCCTCCTTGCTCCCTACCCACTTCGTGATGATGAGACACCCTGCTCAGATGCTAACCTTGCCAGTGGCACTTAATATTTCCAAGTAAGTGCTGGTGACTGAAATGCTATACCCAAAATAAGTGTTTGGGGATCAAGTCCCGACTCTCATTGATCCTGTTTGAATCTTGGTCAGATTACTTGTAGTGTGAGACCCTCCCATCTGTACTGATAGAGATATGCCATCCACCTTCAAGGCCATCATAAGGCTTGAGTGTGTCCACACAGATAAAATTCTCTGGGGGTGCTCCCAGATACTGTGAGAGCAGCCACTCAGTGCTGGCTCTTGAATTCAGTATCGACTTTTGAAAGATGGAGTTTCAAAATTAGTAAGAGAATAATGATTACAATATTATTAGCCCAATATGACTTTGAGATGCCTTGTGACAGCCACATTTTGATGAGGACAGTGAAGTAGAAGATGGTATCTGAACACTGCAGAGGTTTGATTGTATCTATGCACTGAAAACCACCTAAGAAACTCATGACGTTCACTCTGATGCCTGTCTTACAGGGTATCACAGGTTCCAATTGCAGAAAACACTTTGGAAATGGAATGCTAAATACCCTTTCCCATGTTTCTTATTTTACTTATCATTGTACTTATTTAGTTACTAAGTATCCAATAAGTCAAAGCAGTGAAGTCAAGGGGAGGATTTTGTGGTTAGACATACATAAATATGAATCTTGGTACTATATTGATTCCTACCTGAGAATGTCAGGACAAGTTATTTAGTCAAATAGAGCCATGATTTTCTAATATAGACATGGAAAATATTTCATAAATATTTCTAAATAGTGCATATAAATTGTTTAGTATAATTTTTTAAATGTAGGGAATCATTTCATAAAGATAGATCTTACAAAAAATAACCATTTTGTGTATATCAATGAGGTAGAAATGAAAATGAAATTGAAGATAAATATGTCTGTATGTCTGTCTTCCTAAATACAAAGTGTGATTGCTGAGAGTAGAAATCATGTTTGGTTGGCAGTACAATATCTCCAGTGCCTAAGGAAATGCCTGCCACAGTTGGTGCCTCATAATTTATTTACAAATGAGTAAACAAACGAGACTTATATATGAAACATATAACCTACTTTGTGAAGAGAAAGGGGAGAGACAGGCAAAAACAATAACCAAAGAAGACAAAAAGGGAGACATCCAGGCATACCGTCATATGAGTGCATGGAGTAACAAGGACCAACTATGGTCTGACTATATTACAGGTATCATGTGCGAGGAAGTCACTTGTACTCAGAAGGTGACTGCATGAATACCTTGTTATGAAAATTAAATGTTCAGGCACCCTAGGGAACTTGCCCAGGATCACACAGCCATCATGCATCAGGTCTGTTGGATCTACGTTCAAAGGTTCTCATCTCTCCACTGTCCTGTTCTTCTTGTCTTAGTTATTTACTCTAGAATTATGAAGGGTGATAACGGGACTGTGTTATGGCTATTCTGCATCTTACAAGCTGAGTTGAAGTTGATGAGGAATAGCAGAGAGAGCTTTGCAGCCTGGGAAAAAGGTTGAAGCTTCTATATAGCTGCGTCAGGAGAAGGAAGAGGCTGGGAAATACAGTGAAGCCAGATGGAGGGACCTTGAATGTCATCACTGGAAACTGGACTTCAGTTTCTGAAAACTGGGAAGCCAGTGGAAATGTCTGATGAGAGAAAAGATGCAGTAATATTTCCAAAGAGGTGTCCACTAAGACATTTGTGATCGGAGCAAATGAAGTTAATATTTCCATTGCTTTCATCCTGGGACTTTGGAGGAGTAATAGACTTCCTTGGGGCAGGAGGGGAGGAGATGTCACAGACCCTGAAATAGCACTTCATGCTATTCAATTATCTCTTATTCCTTTTTCTTCAACCACTTAAATCTCTTAAGATATAAAAAGCAATGCCCAGTTCTTCTTAGGAGGACTCCCGGGAGGGGGAGGAAGGATGGTATGTACACAGGAGGCTTCACACAGGCTGTGAGGTGCAGTTCTGTGTTCAGGGCTGTCACCTCTCTCCCCGGGGTCTCAGTTTCAAAACTATAAATTGAAAGAGCTGACCTGGAAGGTTCCTTCTTCAGCAAAGTTTCTATAATTAAATCTTTCATCATTGTCACCAGCAGCAGCTAAACTTGGATCTGGAGGAGCACCTTGGGACAACCAGGGTCAGCTCCACATCTGGGGAGTCGAGCTTACTCATTGCATACCTGTAGTAGCTTGGGTAATGAGGCTGTTTTCTGTGCTCATGGCGGCATAGTTCAGTAATCCAGAATTAGGAAAATGTAGCTCTTTACTTGTTCTTTACTTGTATGGAAACCTCACTTCTACTCTACCGTCTAGATAAGAGATGAAAACAGTACAACCAGTTTCTCCTTGTCCTTTTTTTTTTGTGCATGTGTGTGAGTTTTTAGTTAAGGAACACATGAGTAAAGATGAGGACCAAGAAAGAGTGCAGTCCTGTCCCTGACCATGTACAACTTCAGAAGCACACTTAAATTCCATCACTGTTTGCAATGACCGTTAAAGGTTGAATCCAGGGCCTCATGTGTGTTAGATAAGAGTTCTTCCATCACTGAGCTACACTCTGCTCCACTTCACACCTTCTCATGGAGTCATTGGTGTCTCAGTCCTTATCCTGTGGTTTCTGTTTCCAGCTCCCTGCTGCCTTTAAGATCTTTTGATAGGACATCAGTTGGTGCTGGTGGGAATAGTAATGGGGTTCCCATATTTGGGGTGTGTATATGTGTGTGCATGCACATGCATGCGCACAGACATTTGTGTATGTGTGTGTGTGTGTGCAGGTATGTATGTGTGTACATGTTTCTATTTGTATGCATGTGTGTGCATGTATGTATGTGTGTACATGTGTCTATGTGTATGTTATGTGTGTATGCATGTGTGCATGCATTGAGGTTTATCGGTGCCTTGCATTATCAAATATCCCAGACACCCTCCAGTCTTTCGAAGTCATTGATTTTTAGACTTTTCTAAAACTGCAGAACATTGAGTGTCTCATGTTCTTGCTCATGAAAGTAGAATCAGCTCTGTGAATGGGGATGTTGGCAGGAGAAAGGTTGAGGGGAGTGGCACATACTTCCCAGCTGGTTTTCCCAGATTTGCTCTGTGTGAGTTACCTTGTCACTCTGATGAGCTCTTTGAAGCTTCATGAGGTGGGCTGGATGGTTTGCTGAACTGCACCAATGACACGAAACTCGGGCTGAGCATGGACCTAACAGAATGAGCATGTGGTTTTTTTCTGACCACTTCCCCTTCCAACACAGAAGTGAATGGATGTCAGACTCAGATTAAAATTGTTAGCACTAGGTTCATGAGACAATTAGGTTTACCATTCTTCTTCCTTTATTGGATTCACTCATTCATTCAGGGAGAGTCGTTCAGCTCTTTGGAAGAAGTGTGAACACAGTGAGACCTGCCCAGGTGAGTTCAGTGTTGTTAAGAAAAATGAGTAAATTAAAGGCTCTCATGTGTGCAGGGGCCTTCATAACACACACAACAGCAGTGGAGGGGTCAGAGGGAAGATTTCCTCTATTATTGGATACCATATCCCTTAAGTCATACTATTAAGTATACATGATCATTAACCAGATGATGGGAAGCTTTTCAAAGCAAAGGCAAATACTTAAAAGTACAAAACAGGGAGACAGGGAGACTCTGAGGTGAGAAGGAATGGTGTAACATTAAATCCACGTAAAGGAAAGACAGAAGAAATTATAAATGTGGGAGAGGGGAGAGACAGAGAGAAAGAGATGGAAATTTCCCTTAACATGATTCAAAACTTGTTAAATGAGCAACTGATTTGTGTCTTCCATTCTGCTATGTTCCCAGGTGGAAAGTGAGAGGCTATAAAAATAAATAAATATAGATAGATATAGATATAAACAGAGAGAGAGACAGAGACAGAGACAGAGAGACAGAGAAAGACAGAGACAGAGAAAGAGACAGAGAGAGACACACAGAGAGATGTTATAAATGTTCAAACTAAAAAAGAAGATACTGCAACAGTTACCCAGCCCAAGAGAGCAGGAACTTGATAGTTGCCACTGACTGAGTGCCTCTGATGTATCTGTTGGACCTGTACTTCCAAGCTCATAGACTATCTAAGAGACAGAGTCTGAGATGGAGCCTTATATGAACACAATCCTGGATGTTGTGTTCCTAAGAAGCAAGAGTCAGGATCAGGGAGCAGAGATCCAAAGAAGAAAGAGTTCATGCAGGCATCATCCAGGTGGGGGCCATCTCAATGGCTCTTGGCCACACATCCCTGCAGGTGGACCAGTACCTGGTGAGAGGAATAAGATGAATCTCAGGACATCACTTCCAGCTGCCATGGAAGAGGAAAGTTTATATTCATCCTTTCTCCTTGTGGCCAAAGATTTGCTCCATAATAACTTGACTCCTTTGGATGTCCATGGGGAGAGGAAAGCAGATTGGAGGACAGGGCTGTGGGCTGGGACAGAGGCAAGATGGGACTGGGATCCACATGCATGGGGTGCCTGGGGCCCAATAGTTTCTCACTGTGAACGCTAGAATCAGAACCAGGTGAGGGTGCAGGGCTATAGAACTGTGCCCCAGACATACTCAGTATGCTAAGTGCTAGTTATCTCTGTGCCTGAGCAAACTACCAATAGTGTCAGCAGCTTCAGAGCAAGACCACCCGTGACTGAGAAGTTTTGGTATTGGTGTGGTTAAATCAGATGATCTGGTCCAATCTGCCATTAAGGGGTGTTTTGACTGGGATCTTGTTGAGGAAGATCCACATCCAGGTCTCTCCAATTGTTAGCAGGATTCAGTTAAAGCAGGCCATTACCCCAAATCCTCCCTTGTTTTCTTTCTATACCACAGCTTACAAAATGACACCTGATTGTTTTTCCTTTTAATATCAGAACCAACAAAAGACAGCAAGCAAGGTAGAAGCAGAATGCTTGTATGCTCTCTTATCTCAGGAGAGGATTACACACAGACTCCTCTACTGGGTTAGGGTCAGTGGGGCCATCTCAGAGTCAGCTTACCACAGCACCCTGCATCATTCTGTAACTATCAAAGTTCTAGGGCAGGGCCTTCTTAGGCTACTAAGATCACCTCTTGTCTTTTCAACTCCCTCCCTTTTTTTTTCTTTTTTCTTGAGTTCTTCTGGATAGCATCTGAGCCCCACATACAGAGAAGTAAGTACCTGATACTTCCTCCATCCGCCATGCACATGGAGATAGCTATGTGTAGTACTCAGGAGCTTCTGGCCATAATCCTTGTGCTGCAGAGACTTCCATGGTCACCACCAGCACAAAATACCATACAGCACCACTAGGCTGGGAAGGGCAGGCTTGAAGGTCAGTGGGGGCTGTGGAGAAGGCTTCTGGGTTTATGTCGACTTTGCACTGAGTTTTTCACTGAGAGTGGAATCTGAGTGCTCGAGAGCAGAAGCCTGGGACATCAGACTTCAAATGTGGGGTTCCAGCAGTGCCCTTTCCTGCCCCAGGGCTTGGGATAAATGACGAGTCTCCTTGTACCTTGCTTTCCTCATCTTTGATAAGGAACATCTTTCTTTGTGGAGGGGAGTTGAGGAGGGTAGGGCTAAGCACAAGGTCTGATGCATGGTGGGTGCCATGGCCAGGTTCTCTATCACTATTACTTGAAGATAGGCATTTCATCTTCCAGGAAAAACAGGAAATTCCTTATCAGTAAGTACCATGACATTTTAAGACCTAGCAGAGCAGCATAAATCCTAGGAACAAAGGCTCAAGTCTGTCTGGATGTTCCAGGTACCCCAGGCAGCAGGTGTCTTAGATCCCAGTGATTTAGCTGTGGAGCCTTAGCTGTTCCTTCTCATGTCGCTCCTTTTCTATTTTCTGTGCATAAGAGCTCTATTTCCCGAGAAAAGGACTGTACTCCTCACACTTTCCCAGAGACAGAGACACAGGATACAAATGCTAACTGTTAGTGACTGGTTATCCTGGATACATTGTGCAGGTCTGTGGGGAGCATGTTTCCCAAGTCCACCCAGCACAAGTTCCCAGAATGCTGGCTTGTCTTGAGAAGACCCATCACTTAAGCCCCACGATTCTCAGAAATGATGGGACAAGCTTGCCACTGTGGCTCTGCCCTGAGACATATTATTCACGCGTAGCATCTCTGACTTGTCAGTTACATTCATCACCTGACTCCAAAGAAAGGAAATACAGTGGCATAGCATCTCTACAGGAAAACACTGCACTAAACAGCAGGGCCATCCTTTGTTGTTCCAGGCCTGGGCTGCAGGAGTGCGGATGGGTTAAAGGCTGTTTCCACTGCTATTGTCAGGGAGTAAAAATGTAGATTGGACACACACCTGAGACTGGCGTTTGGCTCAGAGCCTGGGCCAGTCAACAGATAGGTTCCTCTCTCCAGTTTGTAGGTGTCTCTGGGGAGATCAATAGAATGCTGTGTGCCTACTATGTGGATTCATATGATACATATAGTTACACTTCTACTGTCTTTAACATAGGATTGTGATGGAGGCAGCTAAGACTCAGAACATTTTAATGATTTTCTCAGAGTGACAGAGCTGTCAGATCAGCCTTTCTTAGAGTATAGCAGGGACTATGGGGCAAGTGATGTCCTACATAATAATACTTCCATGATCAGAGAAGGCCATGCTGAATCCTGTTCTAGGTCTGCTTGTAGTGTCATCTAGGGAAATGACATGCCAAGAGTTCTGAGAAGCTCTGCAATCCCAAAATTGATTCAATCTAATATGTCCCAAGTCTAGTTGAGCATAACAACCCTTTTTATTTTTACAATGATAAATTATATTTTAGCACATCTAACACATCAGATTTACATTATAAATAAGTGCTGTTCAGTCAGGGGGTCCTTGGGGCTGTGCTTGGACCCCATCGTATGGATTTCCAAGTTGTTCATTAACATGTTGTTTGTGGAATCTGTCAGAGGCCTCAAAGTAGTTGTTGGTTCCTTTCCTGTAAAGTCACCATCTGTAGAAAATAAGCTGGAATTAGAAAGGTGGTCTTCATGCTAATACTTCTCATGCATGGTGGGTGTTTGGAATAAAACACAAGACCATGAGGACTGTGGTTGTTAAACATCAGGGGAGTAAGTCACTTCCCCTGAGACAGGAATGAGCCTGTGTGTAGCCCAAAGAGAAAGATCCTGGCTAGCCTTTGAAGGCAGGGAGCTCCCTGACGTGGACAGCTTTTCGCAAGGACTAGATAGCAGGCACGAAGACGCTAAAGGGGATCCCACAGCTTACAAGGCTGCTCCCTCTACATGGTGCTGCCGGGAGTGGGTGTCTGACCTACTTGTTCTTCACTCATCTCCCCTCCTCCTCCCATTCTTCCCTTCCTCCCACGTGCTTCCAGTGGAGGTGGGTGGAGGGTGAGATTGGGATAAACTAGGCAGGTCCTGGGGCATGGCTCATGGGAATGGCACCCAGTCTCTGTTTCTAAGCTGACCCCGAGTGCTTTACCCTTCTGCAGTCATCACAGAACAGTCTGCAGGGCACTGAGCCCAGGAGGGTTCCAGGTCGGGGCAGAAGTATCTGTCCTGTACATCCTTGCCTTGGACACATACTTTCCGCACCCAGCTTGCCTTAGTCCATTTAGTGTGGCTATGACTGAATACACAGACCACATAAGTGATAAACAAAAGGGATCTCTTCAGTTCACACAGTTCGAGAGCCTGTGCAAGCCAGGTGCTGCGTTTTTCAAGAGTCTTCCTGATATGTTATAATATGGCAGAGAATTTCACATGGTGAAACAGGAAGAGTCTACAAACGTGGGTCTCTCGTCTTCCAAACCCTCTCATCCCATTTTAGTCTTCACTTCCACTAGTGTATCAGGTCCGAATTACGTCTAAAGGCCCCACCTCCAGAGGCCACCATAAGCAATGTTGGGGATTATGTTTCCAGCACATGAACTTTGGGTGACACATGGAAGCTGTGACATCATCTGAGCCGTGGCTTCCCTGAGGTGCTAGGAGCAATCCTAGCCAAGTTCTGCTTGTTTCTGGTACAAAGTCCAGCACTGAGAGCCGGCTCCCTCAGCACCCACTTGACCTGTGCCGGGTTGTTATACAGTGCTACACATGCTGCAGGCGCTCTAGAGAACAGATAGGAGCGGAAACTAAGTGATGGAAAGACGGCTTTGCTCAGAGCAGCACTAATGGAAGCGCTCATGCTTTGGGGAAGCAATGGAGAGTGTACTTGTGAATGAATGATTCACTTAAAGGAGAAATTAAAAGTGTGTGTTTACCCAGATGATTTCAAGTGACGGTGATGGATGTTGACACCTCTTTATAACCTTGCCAAGAGTACCTCTTTGCTTCCAAGGGAGACCAAAGACTCCTTCTGAGATGATGGGCTCTCCTTTTGTTTCCATGTGATGTGCTCCGGAGCTGGGGTTGGTTTAATCTGACATGACTATTTTGGTCAGAAGTTTTGACATGAATGTAAGTGTGCACCAGGAACCTGCGTCAATCACTTGAAAATTATTTGTCATCCCAGGGAGTTATTAAGTGCTGGTGATAGCTGATTCTTTTGTCCAAGAGGCATTTACTGTAGACTCAGTGTGCTGGCATTGTTCTAGACAGTTCTGTTACAGAAGGAAAACCATTTTGTTTAGTTTTTTTTTAGGCATCAGTATTTTCCCCCAAAGGAGCTGTTGCAGAGACCCCCTGCCTCTCATCTATGAAGTCCACAGAAAGGATGTGGCAATGGAATGCTGAGGTTCCATGCTCCTAATGAAGTATACCCCAGGGCAGCATTTCTCAAACTGTGGGTCACAACCCCTTTGTCAAACCTTTAGAGCCCCAAATATTTGATTCATAACAGTAGCAAAATTACATTTATGAAGTAGCAACAAAAAGAATTTTATGGTTGGGGAATCACCACAACATATGAAAGGGTGAGAGCCTTAGGAAGGTAAGAACCACTTAGGGCCTAAGGGAAGCCCCTGATCTGTGGCCTGGGGCTTAAGGAGCAACCTAGGAACCTTGTGTTCTGCAGAGAGTTATTGGGTAGGGATGGGAGCTTAGTCCTACTTTATATGGATTGGATTTGAACACCACTCCGTCTCCCTAATAACTAAATCCCCTGTCAGAGCTTTCATTGTGGTGTTTGTCAAAGAAGATCACCAATAATGTACTTGGTATAGCACAGAGTATAAGAGGATCATGTGGTGTGTTAGTCAAGCCCAAGTGCTTCTGAAATAGAATGGGGATGGGATGAACAATTCTGCTGGGAACCTAGACCTTGACTGACACTATGCCAGGGAAATAAGCTCCAATTTAAAGCTGCTATACAACAAGAACCCCTGTTATAAATACGTTAGTTGGGAGAATGGGGTTGATATTCACAAGCAAGTTACCACTATGGAACAAGTTTTCATTTAGACTCCTGGGTATCTGTATTTAAGTTCAACTGGCAACTTTCTTCTAGTTAATCTTTGAGCAACAACCTGTCAGAGAATGTACCAATTGCATGTTAGGGGAAAGGGAGGCTTGGATTGGAGATATATAAATCTGGGTTTTAAGCAAAGGCATTCTTCATTACCTTCTCTTATTATCTGCCAGCTCCCTTATTAATGGATTCTACACACGTCTTTCTATCATAGGTTTAAAACCATGGCTTCAACGTGCTGTCTTAAAAGAAATGAATGCCTCTCACTTTGTGGAATATATTTTACACATTCTCTGCTCGCTATCAATCCCTTTCCTTACCCACACGAGCTTCTGGCTACATTTTCTCCATATTAGATATGTCCAAGTTAGAATTTATTGATAATTTTACACAACCTGAACTCACTTGGGATGAGGGAACCTCAATAGATGATTTGTGTTAATCAGATTGGCCTATAGCCATATCTGTGAGAGACTGTCTTGACTGATGACTGATGTGGAAAGGTCTACTGCACTGAGGGGTCATCATCCCTGGGCAGATATGCCTAGATTTTATAAGAAAGTTATCTGAGCAAGCCAGTGGGCTTACAAGCATCCTTCTCCCATGGTACCTGCTACAGGTCTTTGTTCTGAGTCCTTTGCCTCACATAGATCAATGATAGAATGTGACCTAGAAGTGTAAGATGCAATAAATTCTTTCCTCCCCTAGTTTGCTTTTGATCATGGTGTTTATCACAGCAACAGAATGGAAGAAAGTAGGACAAAATCTGTGTTCCACTCAGGTTGAGTTGAAGTTGTATAAGCTAAACCTCTTTCCCTGGGGTTACTGAGTATGGATGGTCTTTGTTCATATCTGTGTCTCACTCTTATGAGCACAGTGCACCTGCCCTCAGTTTTCTGGGCCTGCAGAGAGATGAAGGGAGGTAATTTTTTGACTTATAAATTGAGCAGATTTGTACGAAATCATCCATAGAAACCCTGCTATTTTTAACAGCATCCTTTTGACTACAGACACACTTAAATCTCCTTGAAAATCCATTCAGTAATCACTTTCTCCTCTGGGTTTTTTTCTCGAATGGGGTCAGAAGGAGACCTGCCACGTGTTAGATACCATGCTGGGAGCTCATACAGTGGACCACGATACACTGGGCTCTGATGAGTGCGGGGTTGTACAACATCCCTTTTCACAAAGGCATGAAACAAATTGTCCCAGGGTCAGTGGGCCATGAATAGAAAAGCCAGCATACAGAACCATTGCCTCCTCTGAATTTGCATTATTGGGGTGTAAGACCGAAAAGGCAGCTGAAGTTCACATTCAGGTGAGCTCTCAGTGCCCTGTGCAAGTATCACTTTTTCAGGTGGTAAGGATAGATCTAGTGTTCCCATGGCACAGTTACCACTGTGGCTAAACAGAAGAGCCCACATGGGGGAAAAGAATCTTTTCTTCTAGGCACAGCAGGCTATGAAGGGCAAGAAGTTGTGGAATCTTATTTTCTGAGGTTGGAAGACTGAAGCATGGCTGGTCTGCATAGGAAAAGTATTGCAGGGACATGAACTTTCAACTTTGAACGCCTGTAGTTCTGTCAATGGGAAAGAACTTTGATCTGTGGAGTCTGAGCCAGGTTATAGAAAACAATGGCAGGGCAGTCTTGAATTCAGAACCAAGATGTAACATGAAATGATGGTAACTAGTTCTTTGAGGAATTAACAGCAGAATACTAATTTTACTGAGCTTTGAGATATGAGTCCTTGTTAGTTTTATTTTTTCCTTCTGTTGTGATAAAACACCCAGGCAAAAGCAACTTAATGGAAAGAATTTGCCTGGTTCATTTCCATCATGGTGGGAAGGCAAAAGCCTCAAGAGCTTGAACCAGTTCATCCAATCACATCTACAGTCCAAAGGTAGGAACGGATAAATTCAGGCTGATGCTTAGCTCCCTTAGTTCATGCATACAGTGCAAGATCCTACTCAGAAAAAGGGGCCACTCACAATGGGTGGGTCTTCCCACCTCAAAGAACAGATCAAGACAATACCCCACAGGCATGCCCTTGATATTCCAGGTTCTGCCAACTATCACAGTGTATGACAGGAAGCAACACAAACATGATGATGCACATTGCATTTTAAGGGGAGATGAATTCACAAAATTATATTAACCATGTTTAAATGCACAATGTATTGATATTTAGCATAGCTGCAAGGTTTTGCCATTCTGCCCTCTAGCTCCCGATCATTTTCATCATTTCATATGGAAACTCATACCCATGAAGTGATGCCTTTGTTTGCTTTCCTATCGCTGTGATAAAACACTGACCAAAAGCAACTTGGCGAGGAAAGGGTTCATTTGTCTTACATATCCCAGGTCACAGTCACTGAAGGAAGCCAAGGCAGGAACTCAAGCAGGGCAAGAACTGTGTCCAAGTCTAATTCCAAGGCCAGGAAGCAGAATAAAGTAAACCCTTTCCTTGCATAGATAGGTAAACTGAGGCACATATACAGAAAACATGACATAGCTTCACTCCAAGAAATCCCAAGGATTAGGATTATATCTCCAATATCTCTTTTGAAAGACATAAACAAATAATTGTTTGAATTTGTTGAACATGAATGTCCTGGTTTCCTTTCTTGTCAGTGTGATAAAAATGTCTTGACAAAAGCAGTTTGATGTAGGAATTTTTATTTTACTTGGCTCACAGCTCCAGCTTACAGTCTTTCTTTTCAGGGAAGTCAAGGCAGGAACAAAAGTAACTGATCACATGCATCATCAAGAGCAGAAAGTGGATACATGCATGCATGCTCACACTTCTTGGCTTTTTCTCTCCTCTTTATACAATTCAGAAACTAAACACAGAGAATGATTCCACCTGCTTTTAGGCTGGTTTTTCCACATCAATCAACACAATCAAGACAATCCCCCACAGACATGGCATGTCTCAATGCCAGCCTGATCCAGACAGTCCCTCATTGATACTCTCTTCCCAGGTAGTTCTAGTCTATGTCAGGGTGACCAGGCTACCATTTACAAAGGGCTATAACCTATGATTGTGTTAGACATTTTATTCATTGTTGTAATCATCACAGACATGAACAGAGCAACTTTTAGTTTCATTTTGATTTCAGGTAATCAAAATAAAGGGCTGTGATGTTATCAAATCTCCCTGACATATCTGTTAAGCAATAGCAAACTGCTTAAAAGCTAGACTTTAGGAGTATGGAACCTTTTCTCCTTGGTGTCCCCATGGTGTAGGTAGAGCTTTTTCCTTATGTAAGGATTCAGAGCCAAGCATTTCATTTGGCTCATATGTGTTCAAGAAACAGTTGTACATGAGACAGACTCATAGGGATGTCCACCTGGGACCTGAAATGAAACTTGGGTGTGGTAGGCTTTCTTTTTGGTCACCATCCAGCTCCCAAATCATGACATGGAGACATCTTATGAGTTATGAATGCCCGGCCTTATCTTATGCTTGTCATGCTAGCTCTTATAACTTAACTTGTTTCTCTTCATCTATGTTTTGCCTTGGGGCTTTTTACCTTTCTTTCCTTCTGTATATCTTGTTTTCACTGCTTCTCCTGTCTGTCTGTCTGTCTGGCAGTTGCCTGGCTTCTGGCCCCTGGCATGTCCCTTTTTTTCCCCCTCATTTTCTCCTCCTTCTTCTCTTGAGCATAAATTTCTCTTCCTACTTATTTTCTCTGCTCTCCAGCCCTGCCTATCCCTCTCCTGCCTAGTTATTGGCTGTCCAACTTTTTATTAGCCCAATCAGGTGTCTTAGGCAACAGGGTGAAACAAATGCAACACACCTTTACAGTATTAACAAGGCAGCATAAACAAATGTAACACACCTTCGCATACTTAAAGTAATATTGCACAACACTTGGGTCTGAACCCTGTATCTCTGAGAGTTTGGATGAAGGTATCAAGACTGCCCAGGTGGTCAGTAGCAGAGCATAGATGTAAGCCGGGTATTCCTGACCCCCACTTTCCCCCTTTTCCAGAGTTCTTTTGGCTTTCTGACATTCCATGTTGGCTCAAAGATGAACACATTTGCAATGCAAAATAGAAGACCTTTGGGCTACCCTGGCAGGTGCATCTCTGAGCTGTGTTTCTTCTATTTTGAGGCTGGCACATCTGTGAGGTATTTCTCAGAGATGCACATGCTGTGAAAGGGGCTAGGGAGCAGAGATAATGGCAGGGCTGTGTAGGCAAATTTATTGTGTAAGTGGTGACATTAAATATAATTAATGTAACTGCCATCTCATTAGGTAAATCACTCTTGGGTTCAGGACATATTTTTCATATAGGCTAAAGCTACAAGGAGGAAGGGGAAGCATTAACTTGGTATACTGGCAACATGCCACTGGGCCAGTCAGGGGTTAGCTTTAAAAGGGCAGTGTAAAGGGATAGAAGCAGAGGTCAAGACGCAGGAAGCAAGTGGCCTAATAGTATCTATAAAATAATTGGCCTTGGTTGGCTATGTGTTCATTCCCTTTCCTTTTAATGTTTCAATATATGTCCTGATATGATTGCTTCCTTGTGTGTGCAGCGTGAGAGCCTTGGCTCCCAGCACTGCTGCTTTCTTGGACAGATCGGAGTTGAGGTCTATCTCCTGTGGTCAGTAGCAGTGGATTCTGGGACATCATGGCCAGTGTGAACCTGTATCTCTCACTGTCCTTTATTCTTCCCAGAACTCTGATATACCCATCTAAACCCAAACAGTTGCTATAGTTCACAAATGAGGATTTATATGCTTCATGAATCATTGGTTACTTGTCCAAGGTCACAAAGTTAGAAGTGGAGAGGATTTATACTTGGATCTATTTCTAAAATGTTATTTATTCACGACAAATCCCTCAGAGGAGAAACTGGGCCTTATGATATACAGGAGAACTTCAGGGAGGGAGAGGAAAGTGGGCGTCTGTTTGGGAGTGCTCACCTCATAGTTCAAAAGGAGCTTCAGTGGTATTGGGTGCATGCAATTTATTCAGTGACTGCTCTAAATTGCCTCCTCCTTTCTTCCCTTTTGATTATTTTGTTCCTTCTTACTTTAGTGTGAATTACTCTAATTAGCTAATATCTTCACAGGTAGCAAAGTGCCACTTACACTTATGGTCTATAGAGTTCTTTGATGCAGGCCTGGAGAAGAAAGTAGGGAGAGGGATCTTAACTTCATGGGAGGGACTCCTGGGCTAGGGGCCAGGAGATTGATGAGCAGTTTTGCAAAGGCAATCATTATTCAAATGAGATAGTTACGTTCCAAGGCTTATTTGAATATGTGACATTCAACATGCAAGGTGTTTTCTTTGTGTTACTACGTTCTATTCAATTAAAGATTTAATGTTAGATTCCAGTGATGTCCTTCAGTCCTGCCTCTCCTGGATAGGTGTTAGTGTGAAGGCATGGAGTGAAAGTGCTAACTTGGAACTGTCTCCTGGCTCAGTGGGGAGCCAAGGTCATAGTCAGGCTGTTCTGGGTCTGTGTTTTGTGAGACTTTTCCTGGGAAACTTGGAGCAAATGTCTATTTACCCCAGATAGGGATCCAAGAAAAGTAGTAACTCTACCAATACTGAGCCTGGAGAAGCAATGAGTGGATTGGTGTTACTTACAGAAGCGTGGAAAACTCACAGGCAATTGCATCACTGAAAAACCCACCTCAGCACTGGTAATGACTCAGGAAAGCAGTATCCCCAAAGCTCCTTGCAGGCCAGTGAGTCTCTTCCAGGAACCTTGGCCGATCAGGGGATTACTCCTTGCCCTAGATGCTTTTCCATAACCTTGGGGAGGAGCCCATGAATCTTGTTAGTTTCTACTCCAGGCTTTGTGAGATTTGCTTGTGTCCTGGGTCTCCTTCCCTCCTCCCTTCATGAGAGAATGTTTCTTTCCAGATGAGGAGATCAAGACACAATCTAACTCCCTTTCTGATTTAGTGAGTGACCCTCAAGCAAACTGCTCAACTTCTATAGATGAGTAAAATGGTATGATGGTAGTACCTACCACCTTCAAACACTTGGAGGGCAACAGAATAATATAAAAACCTTAGACTTAATCTATTCAGGTGACAGTGCCCAGTATACCTCAGATAGGTTCTTTACTTGCAGTGGTTGTTCCTCAACTGATGGTTGGCAGTCTGGAAATGGTTCAAAAATTAATGCCTTACTAGCTCATCTGCTTAGTTTTAAGGAGCAGCTGGCCAAAGAATTCATCTTGAAGAAAAAGTAGGATCTTGTCTTGATAGAGATATTAGGTCTGAGCAGTGGATACTGTATGCAGAGCTGGGAAAGTAGGACTGTATCTGTGTTATGAAGTGGCTTCAGTGAGCTGGGACTAGCTGGATCTTTGTGAGCTGACAGGTGACCAGAAGATGAGAAATGGAGGGGATGGAGGAGAGATGGTGCTGGAGGAGGTTGAGGGAGACTTGTCCTGGAGGCTTCAAAGTCCTCATATGTAAAGTGGGAATCATGATATGTGTAGGCAATGATGCTCTTAGTAGTGGTGAGATAATCTGACATTTCACCAGTCCATGAGTGTCCAAGGCAAGAAATAAGGAGCCCATCATAGGAAGGATGAGACTTGTGTTTTAGAGCTGTAAGGAGAGAGGAGTAGGGTCACTCTTAGGCTTGTGAATGGTCTGCTGATGCCCCTAAACTCCTACCCTGCAAGTCTCCTTCTCAATCACTTGGAAGGTCAGGGAAAAAACCCATCATTGAGGTATGCTGCTTCCATATCTTCTTCTGTATTCTCTTTCATGATCTGTTTACACTGCAGAATAGTATAGAACCACACAGAAATGTTCAATGAATGACTGGCTACTCATTAGTGAGTGATAGGATATCGCTAGCTGTTATTTATACCATAAAACTTTCCATAAATATTTATTCTGCACCAACTCTCTGCTTTTAGAATAAAGTTATGATGAGTGGATAGATAAACTGCACCATACCCATCTACATTTGATTTTCAAAATATATATTGAGTATATTTTGCTTCAAATATGTCCCCAAGTTTGCATAATTAGATTGTTTTTGTTAGGTATTATAACCTTACTGGGGAACAAGTGAACTAAGGGTCAATCCAGCTGTATACCCCTGTGGCAATGAAAGGAATGGATGGCAACACACACAGGTGATAGGGGCAGTGAATATAATAACATACATGTTCATCCCGGCAGCTGCTTGCTGAGTCCTCCAAAGGTTAGTGTTGACTTGTCCAAGAAGAGAAGATACAAAATAGGACAGGAGGAAGGGCTTGTTTATGTTTTCTTTGTGTTAAGGGTGGAAATATATATGTGACAAAATTCATGTAGTTCAATAGTTTTGGGTGTTTTCATAATCATGGCAGTGACCACCACTTTCTAGTTCCAAGAAACTTCCAGAACCTCTGAAGGAGATCTCATATCCATAGACAGTCATTGCCCTTCATTGTTTCCCCAGTCTTTAGGTTCTGCTCTATTTCCTTCCTGTACAGATTTGCCTCAGTCTGCATCTTTCTTAGGAATGGAACCATAAAACATATTGTACAGTTGTGTATAGTTTCTTTCATTTAGCATCATGTTGTAAGGTTCATCCATATTTTAAAACTCCACTGCTTTCTGTAGCTAAATAATATTCTGCACATAAAGTCAAAAAAACTGTAATGGTTAGTTGTATGTCAACTTGACACAAGCTAGAATCATTCAGGAAGAGGGAACTTCATTTGAGAAAAATGCCCCCACCAGACAGGCCTGTGAGCAATACTATGTTGCATTTTCTTGATTTATGATTGATGTGGGAATGCCCAGCTCACAGTGGGCAGTAGCACCTCTGGGATGGTGGTCCTGGGCACTATAAGAAAGCAGACTGAGCAAACTATGGGGAGCAAGTCAATAAGTAGAACTCCTCATGGCCTCTGCATCAGTTCCTGCCTTAAGTCCCTGCTCTGACTTCCCTGAATGATGAGCTAATAAACTATAGGACAAAACAACCCTTTCTTCCCTAAGTTGCTTTTGATTGTGGTGTTTTATCACAGCACTAGAAATCCTAACTTAGACAACATGCAACCATGACTTCCTGACCAAGACCTGCATAAGATCATAAGCCAGACAAAGTCTAAGCATGGCAGAGGCAGGTACTAGTGAAATCCCACCCCAGCTGAGAGGCTTTTGGCACCTCATGGTTGCTGGGGAGGGAGAATCACATTCCTGCAGAGTTGTGCCTGAAAGGCTAGCCATGCTCTGGTAGATGACCCGAATACTGGCAGCATAAAGTGAACTAAATGGGTTTGAAAAAAAGAGACTACATGAAGTTGGGAAGGATAGTGGAGGAATTGGAAGGGAGGGAGATGGAGTAGATTAATCAAAACACATTATGCATGTAAGAAATTTGAAATTTTCAAACAATAAATAAATATGAGATTAAAGGAACAAAGGAAAACGATATTCTCTTGTGTATACGTGACGTGTCTATTCCAGCGATTCATCAGTTGATGAATCTTAGTTTTTTTCTTCCTTTGTCTATTGTGGATATTTTTGTGAACATTCACACATGAAGTTTTATTTGATCAACTGTTTCCATTTCTCTTCAGTAAATACTAGGCTTAGGATTGCGGGGTCACACGGCAATTCTTTGTTTAAGTCATTGAAGCTTTCAAACTGCTTTGCACATTGGTTGCATTGCTTTACATTTCCACAATCAATGGACAAGGGACCTTAGTGTCTCTACTTCCTTGTTAGAAATTATTATTTTTCAAATTTTCTAA
Organism: Peromyscus eremicus; assembly: GCF_949786415.1. Taxonomy (NCBI): domain Eukaryota; kingdom Metazoa; phylum Chordata; class Mammalia; order Rodentia; family Cricetidae; genus Peromyscus; species Peromyscus eremicus. The sequence continues at coordinate 30,855,125 of NC_081436.1, forward strand.
AATGCATAGCTATACTGGTGGGTATAAAATCATGTTACTGTATCATTTTTATGTATGTATGTTGACAGGATATTTTTAAGAAGACTGTTACGTTCATATAAAAATATAGTGGAAGGGATAGAGATTTTTCCATTTCCTCTTTAACTCCACACTTGTATAATTTTCTTCATCATTAATAACTCCCCACATATTGATACAATGTGTTTAAATTATAGTTGTATATTGTTGTCATTATAATCTAAAATCCATGGCTTGCATTAGGGTTCATCTTCGATACTGTACGTTGAATGGATCTGGACAGATGAATAATGACACCCACCAACACTGATATCTTACTACCCTAAAAAATCTGTTACACTCTATCTGTTCATGGCTTGCTATCCCAAAACCCATGACAACCACTGAGGGTTTTTTTTTTTTTTGTTTGTTTGTTTTTCGAGACAGGGTTTCTCTGTGTAGCTTTGCATCTTTCCTGGAACTCACTTGGTAGCCCAGGCTGGCCTCGAACTCACAGAGATCCACCTGGCTCTGCCTCCCGAGTGCTGGGATTAAAGGCATGGGCCACCACCGCCCGGCAGAGTTTTTTTTTTTTTTACTTTCTACAATTTCACCTTTTACAGAATGTCATAGTTACAGTCACACAGTATATGCCCAGGTATGCCAGTGTCTTTCACTTAGTAAAAGACATGTAAGGTTTTTTCCAACGAACTTTCATGGGATGTGAGTCCATGTCTCTTTAGCTTTATATACCATCCCACTATCTGGATACATGAATGCTCATATAGCTTTTCACTGGCTGAAAGCTATCTTATTTGCCTCCAATTTTGCTTTAAATATCTGCATTAGGTTTTTTTTTTGCGAGGACAGTAGTTCTCAATTGTTGTGTATCTACCAAGGAACAATTGCTGGATCTTGTGGTAAGAGTATGTTGATTTCTGTATAAAACCACAGACCCTTTTCCAAAGTGACCTCATCATTTGCCAGGAATGGATGAGAGTTCCTCTTTCTCTCTCTCTCTACCTCCTCTCTAGCATTTGGTGATTTGGCGTTGTGGCTTTGGGCCACTGTGGTAGGTGCGCAGTGGTATGTCTTTGTCTTACTTTGCATTTCCTTGATGACACACAGTAAGGGATATGTTCTTCTCTGTGTGTCTTCTTTGCTGAGGTTTGTGTTCAGGTCTTTGGCCCTTTTTTAATTGGTGTATTTCACTTTGGTTTGAGTTGGCATCTCTCTAATGACTAAAGATGTTGGGCCTCTTTTCATGGACATGTTGGCCATCTGTGTTTCCTCTTTAGAGGACTTCAAATTTATTTAAAGTGTGATAGGAAGCCAACAGGATTTGGTGACTAGGAAATTCTATGATTTTATTTTCATATCAAAAGACCCTCTGACTTCCAGGTGGAGAATGAAAAAAATCAGGGACTACTTGTGAGTGTATTTTAGGAGCAGGGGTAGGAGGAAGTGTGCTGGGCTTTGGGAGATAGTGGTTCCCAACTTTGCCAATTTCTTTCTGGTACTGTTTCTGGGCACACATTGCCTCCCTGAGCCTCACCTACTACCTCTGAAGATAGCACCATCCTCTCAGGAGCAGATATAGTGGAAAGCTGAGTTGGGAGGACTAACTTGGGATGATTGTGCAGAAGGAGTCCTGAGAAGTGAATGCCTTCTCAGTAGCATCCAATCTTCAGTAGAAATCAGAAGTTTTGATTTATTATTTCTGTTGTGTTCTCTCTCTGCTGTGCTTCTGGCGGGTGATAAATGAACAGTTACAATAAAGTTGGGTAGATAGAAAGAGGTAGATTTACCAGAGATGAAGTGTATCTCCTGGCATTTACACAGGGCTGGGAGTAGGGGATACAGGTAGCAAAAACAAAAAGTGCTTGGGGGCTTAGGTCAAGTTCAGGTATGACGTTTCTGAAACAGAATTTAGCAAAGCTGATCTACTATTACATTTTTCTCTACCCATTTAGGCAACTCCATAGATCTATGCATCCGTGATGCTAATTACCATCATTTAGTTGGCCGCTTACCATTTTTAATCCCCATAGTTTAAATAACAGTATTGTTATTTAATTGTGTGTGTGTGTGTGTGTGTGTGTGTGTGTGTGTGTGTGTGTGTGTTAGGTTAAGTGGATGATGAGACTAGACTAAATCTTGAAGGACAATCTTCATTTCTTAAACCTCTTCACTTGTTCTTAGCCAGGATACAAGCACGTGATACTGTTAACCTCTTAAGGGAAGAGGAAATGACTGGGCTACTTCTGCAATCTTGAGACAGGATTCCTGAATATCTCCCTTATACCTTTGATCCATTCTACTGTGATGATCATCTAATATAGTACTTCCCTGTTTTGAGGTCTCCCTTACATCTTTTATACTGAGCTAAATTGCTTATACATCATGAGCTTTTAGTTAATATGAATATTTGCTGAATGACTGAGTAGATTCGTCATCACTTCATGCCCAGAAAAGAGGTCTATATAACCTCTCAGGGACATATATTGAAAAAGATTGTTTTTAAAAAGTAAAAGGCATAAGTTCATGATTAATTCACACCAAAAATAGGTTGATCATTGTCATTTTATAATGATTAATAGCTAAGTCAGTATGCAGTTTCCAACTTTAAGTTCATTCTGATTCACAGTTCAAGGAAACTCCCAAGATCTTTAAAGTTGGCATTTTTTTTTTCTACCTGCCTTTTTCTTTTCCTTTGAACCTTGCCCTTATCCGGAGGTCCCCTCCACACCTCTGACTCCTGTTTTCTGGTATGTTTATTATCTTCATTCTCCCCTGGCTAAAGAAACTGTGGCTCAGACCAAACGTTTGAGAGCCATGAATGAAGGCATGTATTAGCTGGGTTGTCTTAAGCAGCTGTGGCTGCCTGCCTCCCCTTACATATCCTCCCATAAAGGCATAAACATGTTCATGACGATCTGTTAGGTTGTAGTTTGAAGCTGGACTGAAATAATGTTTGAAGTATACAGTATCATGGGGATTGGCTGTTTCTTTGGCTAAAAACATGGCTCTTCTTAGCATCTGAGTTATCTGGGTTTGCTCCTTTGTTTTATTTTTATTTATTTATTATTTATTTATTTATTTATTTATTTATAACTCATCCCATTCTCTCCTTAGTGCACTCAACATTTATGATATACTATGTCTGTCCTTAGCCTTATGCCCTCCTCTGGGGACACAGTAGCTCAGGAACAAAGAGGGTTGCTCTTTTCCAGGACTGTAATTTTCTGGCAGGACATAGAAACCAAGCAAACAGTTAATTCTATAGAAAGATTGTGACTCCCCCAAACAACAAATCAAGGTGACAACATACTAGAGGACAAGAACTGGGAGCAGACAGAAATTTGGGGATATGGGCCTTAGATTAAGACCAGAGACACTTGAGAACCACCTTGGAGAAAGCCTCAGAGGCACAACCAAGGTTTGGTCCAAAGTATCGAGTACTATAATGCATACTTATAGAAATAAGTAATGTAACTCATGGAGAAAAAGGAATTGCAGATGGAATGTTAGGATCTTACCAATCCATTCCACAGCTGATGTGACGGTTTTCTGGGTAAGGACTGAGACTGTGTCTTCACTGCTCACTTCTGTGTAGTGCCTTGCCGTTCTGACCAGGCAGGAGACACTGATTCAGTAAACTGGAGTATTCAGGCTTCATGGACATTGCCTGAATCTCCTTCTTCCTTTTGGATGTACATATTTTTACAGATGGGGAAATTGAGTCCACAGTAGTAAGTGGCACACCAGAAAGTGCATTTTGGAGCTGGGATTTGAACCAAAGCTTGACTTGCTTTAAAGACTGTGAGTGGGGAGTCTAAGAAATAGAGTGGGTAATTAACATCTCTTTGCTCCAGGATTCTGAGTCTTCATCTGAAGAACCATTTATTCTGGGACTGAAAGAGTCTGTCGCCATCTCTGACATCAAGAAGACTGGGTGACAGTATAGTACAGTGGTTGGGATTAATGGAGATACCTTTTTGGTTTTTCTAATGAGTGAACTTTGTCCCACCTGTAATTTGGCCTGTTCCCTTTCACTATGGATGTGTCCAGGAGAAACTGATACCCATATTTACCCATGCTCCCTCTCTGTCTGCCTTCTTTCCTCTAGATATCTCTCCATGATCCTAGGGTAACTACTTGCCAAGATCATGGTGTAGATTGGATTTGGGAAGAAAATACTCACTCTAAAATGAAAATGAGATGGAGAGTTGGCTCAAGGGTTAAGTACTCTTGCTGCTCTTGTGAAAAATCTAGGTTCAATACCCAGTACCCACATAGTGGTTCTCAACCACCTCTAACTTCAGCTTCAGGAGACCTGACTCCCTCTTCTGACCTCTTTAGGCATCCAGCACACATGTGATATACAAGCATGCATAAAGACAAAATACCCTTACAAGTAAATTAAAATGAATATAAAATTTAAAGAGTAAAATGAAATCCCTCTATTTACTCTAAGAGGCCAATATTTCTAACCCTGATTGTGAAGATCATTACTTTTCCAAGTCACTATTTTTGTGTGTGTCTTTTGTCACAAACACAATGCTGACAATGATGGCTACCTCAAGTGTTTACTGTCTGTGTGATCCCAAACTGTTGACTTTAGATAGAAGTTATTTGGCTTTTCTCACAGTCCTGGCTGGAGAGGGTTATCGGCCACCATGCCCAGAGGAAAAAATTGAGAAGCAAATCCACCTGTGTATATTCAGTGGCTAGTAAAGAGCTGGGATTTGTGGTCATGGCAGTTTGGCAACCAACTGTCACTCCTTCTATACCAAGCCGCTATACAAATCAACAGTTGCTGTAGTTTTCCTTCCGAAAAGTAGAGGGAGTTGGGTTTATGTGTCTGTCCAAATTCCTCCAGCTTTGTTACCCCATGAGCCAACAATGGAAGCTTCAGGAGAGACCTGGACACTTAGACAAATGGAGTTTGTGTCCCTGAAGCAAGATGCCTGATGCACATTTGACACCAGCTCCAGTGAGTCCAGGGAAGACTGATTCTGTTTGGTCCCAGAAAATTACAGAATTCATTCCTGAGCATCCCCTCTAAATGGTTTCCATCCTTTGCTTCTGTTTCTTTGTGAGTGGAGCCTGCCTGGAAGTGTGTGAGCAGGCTGGAATGGAGGCCCGAGGATCTTGTGGGTGGTCAGCGTGGGAATGAAGTGATGCAGGCTGAGTCATGGAGCACTTACAAGGCTAATGACAGATGCTAAATGAAATGAGATCGCAAATCATTAAATCCAGGGCACAAGCAGAGCGCAACTGAAATGTCAGCTTCGCCTCATCAGTGAAGCCTGTGTCCTGCTTTCTTGTGATCAGACCCTCTACTTTTCATACTTCAGCAGTGGAAAGATCAGTGCGGCCCCTTTCCACAGTACACACATCAAGAGCCTCTACGTCCCTCTGTGGGACCCTCCCAGGCATATAGATTGTACTTGCCTTCTCTGCTGGGCATAGACATATGCACCGGACAAAATAAACTCATGGTTGAATTCTTTTGGACTCTCTTAAGGCCTATGTAGATGCAGGTTCAAAGTGAACAGTGATAATCTATATGTAATTGCCAAGAACAGTCAACTGGCTCATTTATTCACAAGTGCATTTTGTTTTGTTCTCCATCCCTTCTCTTGCCCATCCTAAGTACTACTCCAGACCTGTACTCTCCCATGATTCCTGGTAAATTTGGTAGTAGTCCTCTTTTTAACAGGTCTATGCTTCCATGTAGATGTGCCTTCACAGTATATGCTAGGATGAAGCTTGTGTTGGGGAGGGTGGTGCAGAGACATTCTGCGAAGGTGGAGAGGGCTTGCCAGGATAGGTAACCTATCAGAGAGAGAGGTGAAAGTTAGCCTTACCTTGCTGTCGATGATGGCTTGCCAAAAACACAGTGATATTCTGAGGAGATAAAGTGCTCAAGTGAAGAAGGTTGAAGAGGAATTTTTGCAGGTTGACTCTGAGGTTAGTAAAACAATGGAGGACTAAAACTGAAGTCCTTGGTTTTTATAATAAGGATTCATGTGTTTCGTGGAATAGATGCACACTGGTACCAGGGCTGGACCTGTGGCATAGGTGGGTCTGTCTGTGCAGCCTTACACACTATCATACTCTGAGGACCTAGATATTAAAGTTCCAGTCATGACTTTTCTCTCAGATGGCTGTGTGCCAACCTCTCAAGCTCCACAGCATATGAAGGGGCTGGCTCAGCTCTCCTTTTTCTGAGTTTTCTAAAACTTCTAAAGGTCTGAGTTCCTGGTGCAGCTCACTTCAGTTGCCTCACTTCCTGTTAGCAGTGGGGATTGGATGCTGTTGTGTTTCCTTTGTTTGATCTTTTTGAGTTCTTTGTGTGACCAAATGAAATCATGGATCTGAACACTTTGGCCGCCAAGAATGCTAAGGTTCTGGATTGGAAATCAAGAAGCAGGATTCCTGAGGAACTCTGAGCATACTGCTTGCATCCATGTATAAGGATGAGTAGATATGTGAGCCTAGGGTCCACTGAATTTCCTTAGTGTCTGAATAGTGAAGAGGAACTCAAAGGGTTAAATAAAGAAGCACCTATGTTAAGCCCGCTGACGTCTTCCTGTGATTCAACTTGAATTGGGTGCGCTGCAGTTATGCAAAGGAAATGCTTTGAAACATTTATAGCCATTAATGAATGCAGAACCTTAAAATTAGATGGTATGATATTCATAGACTCCCAAAGCTGTCAGGAAGCATAGAGGACGTCGACTTGAGGCTCGATCCTAAAGCAGGAATCCCCTCTTTAGCTTCTGGGGCAGACAGCAGCTGCTGATATTCTTCTGTAGACTGTAAATCTATGCCTTCAAGCAGGTGTGTCTGTCACCTTCTATTTCTGACATGGGTCATTTCTATCATTGCTTTCAGACACTCTCCATCAACCATAATGAATGTGGGTCTTGCTTAGCACCTCACTGCCCTGGGTTTCTTCAGGAAAGAAGGAAGAAACTTCTGTCTTCTCTAAGAGTCAGAGAGATGTGAAGTCGTCAGGCCCAGCTTCCCTGACTGTGACCTGGACACTTGGCATGCCTCTCTAGGTTCAGGGTCCTAGTCTCTGGGCCCAGCACACTACAAAGATCTTATTTGAGGATCTCATCTCTGCCCAGCACTCCTGGTGCTTCCGGCATCCATCCAATATATTCCTTTGGAAATTGAAGCTCATCTTCAATTATGCTCCAAAGTTATTACATAATGTATATTTAATTATTGTTAATTCTTCAAATATTATCACTATATACTATTTATTAAATAGCTATTATATACTATTGCTGAAAAATATGCATTAGTATTAATTTTCAAAAGCTAAAGTGTTGTCACATACGTATTATTCTTGTAGGATTTGGGATGAGGACAGCTGGGAGGTCCACAGCATGATGGAGGTAGCCTATGAGGTCAGAATGTGATCATTAGATTTGGCAAACTTGAAGCCACTGCAGTTTCTATGAAGACACGTTCTCTATGGGAAACTCACTCATGGGGAGCTTTGTGTATGTGTGCACCCACACACTTAGATGCCCCTGTGTGCATGTGTTTTAGTTTGCATCAGGAGCAATAAAGTTGTGCCTACTACAGTTCAAATGAAGAAGTGTCTCTCTCTGGGTCAAGATCTGTGGCTGTGACATCTCTGAACAGGGATTCCTTATCTTGGTTTCCTCAAAGCTTTGGCTTCAGTTTATGAATCACTAGCTTATGACCAAACTCTGAAATTGTATGGATCTCAGTGTTGAAATTTAAAGTGCTGTGTAAGATGAGGGGCCACAGGACCCTAGGAAACACAAACTTGGATCCTCCTATTTAAATTGGTTTAGGTATGAAAAATATATACAGTACATTTTGATTTCTGCCAAATAACACAAAGTCCTTAAGCATACAGGTCCTTAGTCCTTGACTGATTTGCTTAATGGATAAGCTTCTGAGTCCCAGGCTCTGACTTCTTTGGCACTTGCCACCAGTGAAGTCTTGAGGAAGTCTGCCAGATACAGGTAACTTATTGGTGGAAATAAATATGATTTCTCTCACACACAAAACTATTTTAGGTTTTTCTCCTCATACTGATTCAACATTTATTATTTGCCAAGCTACAAAACAGTTTGCAATGGGGGAAACCAAGTCATAAGGCAATGCCTCTACCCCTCAGATCTTAATTCCAAATCAGTCTCCTGCTGAGGGATTTGTCTTCTTCACTGTTAGGATAAGGCAAGCTGGTTTGCAGGTCACAGGCTTCAGTACTAAGATGCCCACTACATCTCTCTCTTCATGCCTATTTGATAGTACATGTCCCTAGATACTGCTATGCACTGTGAGATAATGCTTTTGTACACTGGTTTAATAAAATGCCTATTGACCAGTAGCCAGGCAGGAAGTATAGATAGGATAAGCAGACAAGGAAGAGGAAGGCTGAGTCAGGAGATACCAGCCCACCATCCAGGGAACAGCTTGTAATGACACACAGGTAAAGCCACAGAACATGTGGTGACATATAGATTAACAGAAATGAGCTGAATTTAAGTGTAAGAGCTAGTCAGTAGTAAGCCTGAGCTAATGACTGAGCAGTTTTAATTATTATATGCCTCTGCATGTTTAATTGGGTCTGAGCAGCTGCAGACCAGGCAGGACACAGGAAAACTTCCCACTACAGTGATGACTTGATTTATTCTCTGGTCTGTGTTTTCTAATGGCCTAAGGACCTCTGATCAGTCATTCTATATCTGTTTCTTCCTCCTTTCTAGAGCATCATCCCAGTGTGTTGAATAAAATCTGCCTCCTAACAGTTGGCCATTTACATTTGCTTATGACTGACCCTAAACAGCTGTCCTAACAGAGCAATGTAGGCCCATATTCCAAATGTGAACATGGAGGCTCAGAGATCTTAAAGGTCTCACCTATGGTTGGAAGTCACTGAGAGAGGTTGAGTTATCTTCTCTAGAGAATTAGGATCTATTAGAGGATTCTCCTCCTTAACGACGACGAACTTCTTATTGTCATTCATTTTTTTAATCTTTCTTTTATTTAAAAAATTTTCATACAGTATATTTTGATCATATTTCCCCCCTCACACAACTCTTCCCAGTACACCCACCCAACTTCATGTTCTTACTTTCTTCTAAAAAGAAACTTCAAACCCCAAACAAACAACAACAAAAGAAAACACACACACACACACACACACACACACACACATACACACACACACACACACAGACACATACTAACACACACAGACACAAAACACAACAAAAGGAAATACACACAGAGACACACAGAGACACACAGACACACACACACACACACACACACACACACACACACACACACACACCATTTTGTCCATTTTATGTTGGCCAACTCCTCCTGAGCCTGAGGTCTACCCTGGAGTGTGTTTGGTAAACCTATTCAGTGTCACTCCATGGAAGAAAACTGACTCCCCTCTGCCAGCTGCTATCAATTATAATAGCTTCTTGATTCAAGGTAGGACTTGTGTGTCTACTTCTCCTTCCTAATGATGTTTTGTCTGGTTGAAATTTGTGAAGGTTCTTTGTGTGCTGCTAGTCTCTGAATTCATATGTGCATCAACCCTATTGTGTCTGAAAGATGCTGCTTCCTTGCAGTCATCCACCATCTCTGGCTCTTACAATTTTTCCATCCCCTCTTCCACATAGACTCCTGAGCCTTGAGGGAAGGGGTGTGATAAAGATATCTTGCATAGGACTGAGTGATCTAAGGTCTGTTACTATCTGTATATTGTTGAGTTGTGTATCTTTGTGTACTTTATAATGCACTGCAAGAAGAAGCATCTCGGATGAGGTTTGAGCAATGCATTGATCTATGGGTATAGGTATATTTTGTTAGGAGTCATTTTATTGCTATGTTCTTTTACCAGAATAATAGTAATAGGTTTTCCCCTAGACTCATGATCTATCTAATCAAGTTCTTGGCTACTTTAGTAGTGTCAGGTATGGGTTCCATCTCATGGTGTAGGACTTAAATCCATTCAAAGAGTGGTTGGTTACTCATATTACATTTGTGCCACTGATGACCAGAGGTTATATTTTACTGGTAGGTCACTGTTGCAGCTCTAGTATCTAAATGAGATTGATGATTGTCTTTTATCCTCTAGTAGTGTATGTAGCAAAGTCATGGAAACAGTAGCTTTCACAATAACTTAAAAATATCTTTGGATAATTCTAACTGAGCAACGAAAGGCAAATGAATTAAAAACTTAGACCTTGAGGAAAAAAACTTATGAAAATGCCGGAAGATAGGAAGACCTCTCATACTCATAGATTGGTAGGATTAATGCTGTGAAATTGGATATCCTACCAAAAGCAATATATAGATTCAGTTAAATCCCCATCAAGATTCCAATATAATTCTTCAGCTAGATTGAAAGAATAAACTTAGACTTCATATGAACACACACACACACAAATACACACACACACACACACACACACACACACACACACACACACACACACAAATGAAGAGAACCATGATAGCTGAGTCAAGGCTAAATAATAAAATAACTGTTAGAAGTTACCACTTCTCCAGATTTCAAGTTGTATTTACAGAACTATAGTAATAGAAGCAATATGATACTGGCATAAAAACAGACACACTGATCAATAGGATAGAATTGAAGATCTGAACATAACTCCATGCACTTACAGACACCAGATATTTTTATAAGAAGGCAAAAGTATACACCGAAAAAAATTCAGTCTTCAACAAATGGTGCTGGTCATTTTCATTCTCAATGAGATCTTTTTCTGGGTATTGAGCAGATTCTTTCACAGTAGCCACGACATCTGGCAAGTTGTGATAGCACACTTCATTAGAATGACTGTGCCTGCTTGGAGTAATTCTCCTGGGGAGACAGAAGAGCATAGATTTCAGGGGTGGATGGCTGCAAATCATCTCTGTATGAACCAGAGACACAGGTTGCTGGTAACCATCTCTGCATGGAGTGCAGGTGCAGGTATCAGTGAACCATCTCTGCATGGAGTGAAGCAAAAGATTGGTCAGAACAATTTTTCCATGAAGTGCAGGTGGAGATGTCTAGGACCATCTCTGTATGAGGTACAGGGGCAGGTGTCAGGGAGATATCTTTGTCATTTATCTTATAGTTGAGTGACGTCAGCTTGTGCTGTCACAATGTTCTGAGTCCTAGTGTGTGGCTCTCTATTGCATTGCTGCACTGACCTTGAGTGACCATCCCTGTTCTCTCTCACTCTTCCATGCAGTATGAGAGGTGTTTGCCTATCTTTCTTTTTCTAGGTACTGTCTTTTTAGCACACTAATGCCATGTGCCCTTTTCATAGAGTAAATGTATGTAAAGGTCAAACATACTTTTTGTGTTAGTTTAAAATATCAAAGGCTGCACAACTTAAATATTACAATTTTGGAAGAAAACCATACTTGAATGGAAAGCATGCCCATTAAAGAAGTCTTCCCCAGGTAATATCTATTAAAGTGCTAGAATTATAATGCTTTAAAAATGTATGTATTGATTTTTAAATCAGATTTCCCAAGAAGGTAACTGAGAACATTTTAAAACATTGTTGGAAAATGTAAATCACTAATTATGTGTTTTACACATATTGTAAAAGTTTAAATAATCATGAACATTTAATTGTCATGGACTTCTGCATCCCAGGAGCCCCAGAACCTTGAAGCTAAAGCAATCTGGTTGTTTTGGAATGGATTGCATAAGAGACTTTTGAAATCCTGAAAACTACGTTGAAGAAAAATAAAAACAGTAATTTCTATAGCTAATTGAGTGCAATATGGTGGCAGTGGCTGAAACCCTTTTATGTATGACCCTCATTAGTCATGAGGACAACCCTTCTTGGCTGAGGACTCTTTCTTAGAACCCATACAAAGACGGGATCCTCAGAAACACTCACATTGTAGAAATGAAGAAGGGAGATTAAAGCTTAGACACAACACAGGAGTGAGGGTAGGAATCATCATGTCTTAAAAATAAGAAAATCATACCTATAAAATAGCTCTTATGTCACACTGAGGGCAAGGAGGAGCTACTGCATGGTTTTGGAAACTGATTTATGTTTTAGAAAGGTCCCCACTGTAGTGAGAGTGTGAGGGTATTCTAACAGGAGCATGGGCTGGGCCAGATGCTGTTACCCAGGAGGAAGAGATGATGCATGAAAAAGGGTGGTGACCACATTCCCAATGCAGCATGGTGGAGAGAAGGAGTTGGATTGGAGAAACTGAATTTAGTGAGAACTGAAAACCAAGTTTGATGGATAAAAGACTAATGTCCAGTTGCTTCCAAGATACCTAGGTAGACATTGACAATCTTGCCTAAATTAGGAATCCTTCAGATACTTCTGATCCAAGGATGGGATATTCTCTAGGCCCTATCTCTCATGGAAGGAGCTGCTGACCACAGTTGTGGAAGAAAGTGAATTCATTCTTCCACCGCCTCCCCATGTTGTTCAGTTTTCAAAACCTTTGACTATAGCCTCCTAGATAGTGATGACAAAAACCTAGAAGGAAATTTACAGGCACAAAAGAGATCAATGAAATCTAAAGACTAATATCAAAAGGAAGTGCAGATGAAGCACTCATAAGATGTAGTTACTCCTGGTGGTTTAAACTTTATGTTCTGAGGAGGCTTAGATGAACATGTTTCAACCTTCTCCCTCCTGTTAGGTAGATTATCTTGTTTATATGGAGAAGGGGGCTGAGGTTTACAAGTTGAATCAAATGGTAACATAAGTATATAAATCCTGGGCCACTTATCTACAAACCTCACACACACACACACACACACACACACGTGAACACTCCCATGTCTCACATACCCACTCAATCACAGAGACTCAGGTGCTGCCTGGATTGAATGCCTTTTACATAGCAGTGCGCTAATCTAGACTGTCTACATAACTCTAAAGGAAGGAGCTTGGGCCTGCAAAGAGAAGGTTTAATATTCTTTCTTTCAGGCACTTTCTTGTCTTTCTTTGGTTGTGCAAATAGGAAATTGATGCCTTCATCTGGTCTCTAGCTCCCCCCTTAGCTCCAGTTGGTATCAGGAGCGGATTCAGTGGCTGCAAACTTTACCATGCATGTTACTAGGTCTCTTCTGGTGTTGAGGAAATCTGGCTGTTTGACTCAAGAACCTGTATTTTACCTTTCAATTTCTAGATGGTTCTGTGGGATGGGCAGGGAGAAAAATATCAAGGAGAGATTTGCATTGGAGAGATCAGGTCTTCTGCCCTCTTCCTGAACAATGAAACCTCTCTGCAGCTCTGTGTTGCATATCCATGCCCCTCACTCTTCTCTTACCCTGCTGTGTAAGGTCAAACTGACCTCATGTAGGTGAAGACTGTCACTGATACTACCCAAGCCAGGACCAGGCAGTGAGTGAAATGGCAGGCATGAGGCCTTACATAGTGTGGAAGTATGTACCAAGACAAGTGTGCTGACTTCTAGTGATCTCAGATCGCAAAGACCTAATGATCCTCTGCTCTTTTTAAAGAGAGATTGGCATTGATTACCCTGGACAAAAGCTTAGCAAAGACTTCCTAACTCAAAGGTTAGTCCCTTAGACAGGCTCTGGGCCTCCTGTGAATATACCCTCCCTCTCCTTGAGCTCCCAGAGTCAAAAAACAATGGACACTATATCACCCTTTCTCAGTCTGTATTTTGAGCGAAGAATTTTCCTGTAAGCATTTTAATCATAGTGCTTGAGGATATAGCTTCCAGGAAATATGGTTTTAGAAATGAGCATGTAAGAATCAAATACAAAAGGATGTTTGCAGTCATGAATTATGGGAGGCATTGGTTATAGCAGGCATCACAGAGTTTGTGTGTTGTGTACAGGTGAGTGTGTGTATGCTGTCTAGGCATGTGTGGTGATTGTGTTTTATTATGGGTGTCTTTTATGTGTATGTGGAGTGTGAGTGGATGTGTTTTGGATGTGGTTATTAGTGTGTGTACTGGTTGTTGTGGGCATCTTATAAGTATCGTGGGTATTGTGTCATGTGTAGGCAAGTTTGTTTGCATACATTGTGTGTGTTTGTGTGATTGGTGAGTGTTGGATGTAGGTAAAGTGGGTTGTGTTGGCCGTGTGCCTTGTTACTGCTATGTGTATGCCATATGTATATTTTATGGTGTATCCAATAGTGTATTAAACCTTTAACATACTTTATCCCTACCAGCCACAAAGGATGCCTTACATGGCAAATGATCTCAATAGTCTGGATAAGTCATGTGGAAACTAAGGAACAGGAAGTTCAGCTATCATTCAATATTATGTGACTCATAATGGACTGGATTAACTCAGGTCTAGTCAACGCCAACCCTAGTGTCTGAGGTAGTGGTTTTCAAATGAGTGTGTATGTCAGAATTCCTGGAGGGTGGATGAACCTTTGAGTGAGTCCTCACCCAGTAGATCTAGGATAGGACTCAAAGTTGTTGCTTTCATCACTGAAGCTGAGGATCATGCTGAAAAGCTACCAGTTTAAGATCCTCATTAATTTTCAGATAGAAAGACCTGAGGAGAAGGTTGGAACTAAGGTAGATGGTTTTGGATTATTGAGCACAAATTTCATATTGCACAGTTAGACCCCTGAAAGACCAAAGTGGAAATTTAAGATGGATGTTTTAAAATTTGAGCTTAGCATCTTCATTTAGTGGCATTTGCTAGTTATAATTTATCACATGACATTAAGAAAAAGGCCCCCGTGTTTGTGTTTACAAATTCCAGAACTCTGACTTTATTAATATGTTCTTGATCATAGGATTGTAACCTGCACTTTCCACAGAAAAAAATCTTAGTATAGAATTCTCCAAGTATTAAATTTTTATACATATTTATTTCATACAGCTTATTGTCTCAGAAAACCTGCATATTAGTCCTGGAGCTAGAAAAGCAAGGTCTTTGGGATCCTGGGTCGTCACTGTTTCCAGAATGGTAGCAGTGTCTTGTGTGAATCTGAATGTGTAAAACCCTAGGCCTCATTTAACATGCACCAATCAATACTGGCATTGTCTCCCCCTCTCCTCCTTCTCCCTTTCCTTCTCCACCCACTCTCCACCCCTGCTACATATCTGGCTCCAGGGATCATAGATCCAGAGACACCGGGTAATTAAAAGCTGGCATCCACAATCAATGGGTCAGATGGCTGAGCCAACCCTGCAGGTTTGTGATCATCGAGATTGCACAGTGATAAAGAAATAGGAAGCGTGCAGTGCCCTTTTCAGTGTGATATGTGAATCACAGAGAGAGCTTTTTGACCTTTCCTGGACACATCTTAAGATTGGTGTTAAGAATGCAGGTTCTGACCCCAGCTGGTTCTATTGTGTTGGACAGGACCATAGCTCACTCTGCAGTGCCCAGCACAATGTGTAGGGTAGAAGTTCCAGGTTTTTGTATGAGAATTCAGACTTTCAGAGTTAATATAGATTGGTTACAAGAATGTGTGGCATTCTCCTGTGATATGCAGTCTTCTGCATTTTCAGAAATGTTTCCTGAAAGGGAGCCCTTGCCAGTACAGAGACACACAGTGAAAGCTTACTTAATTATGCATGGGGTACTGCTGTTTTGGGGAGCTGGCCTGGCATGACCCTGGACAGTTGGGCACTGAACCACAGAGAGAAAGAAAGAGAAAGAGAGAAAAAGAGAGAGGCCTTCATAGAAGACCCACATGTCCATCACCAGTGACAGCCATGAAAGCTTATGTGTCCTCTACTTTTATGTCTTCTGCTCTCAACCTTTCTCTCTTGCTGACAGGTCATATAAGATACCAATAACAGCTGGGTCACAGGTACATTGCAGTAATTACCTTCTATAATCTCCAGAATTCTACTGGGTAGGTGGCATCATCTCCATGACCCATCGTGGTAAACTGAACTTTTAAAAAATGAGGAGAGTTGCCAAAGGATGCAAAATTTTGTCCTGGGCTGCAAGAAAGAATTTCCTTCATCATTTTTCTTTATCTTAAGAAAAATAAGGATCTTTATCACAAATCATTGTTGTCAAAAAACAGGCTATAGAAAATATTGTATGTAACACTAAAATGTAACAGGTATTTTATTGATTTATTTTTTCCTTCTTTCAAATAGCTCACATCTAGTTGATTTTATGTACTCAAAAATCCAGTCTGCCTAGAGTCCTCTTCTTGATTTGTTTGCAATATCAGACGTGGACAGTTGTTATTTTGTTTCTTTCCAGGTGTCTTGCCCAATTTTTTTAAAATCAGCTTTTGCATCAATCTGTCAAACTGGGTTAGCATCTGGCTGTCACAGCACCCATGTGTTCTGCCACCGCTTCCGTCACCTCCATCTTCAGTATCTTCCGTATTGATGATGGAGTGACATTCAGTGATTATTACACATTATCAGTGCTGGCTAGCCTTTATTGGGAATTTGCTACATGCCAGGGTGTGCGCAAAATGAGCAGTGGGGCATGCTCACTTCATCTGCTCATCAGTTATCCAACCCCAATGCAGTTACCAGTCCACACCCACAGATGAAAGAACACGGAGGAGCAGGGGAGTTAAATGAGTTGCCTAAGGTTTCCTGTGAGATAGGAGGTGAATGCCTGGTAGTAATTAGGGGTATGTGGCCTCCACGTCATGGACAGATGAAAGGACATGGACCAGGACTCAGTTCCAGCCACAGCAGGTGCTAACCATATTGCATTCAGTAAGGCACTGTGTGTTTCTTTTTTTTTTTTTTTTCCCTGTAAGAAAAAACATTTGAATATACCATGAACTAGACACAGGTAGGTGCTCTACTGGTCCAGTAAGCCACATTTTCGTGTCCATCCAAGAATTGCTAAGTGTCTGGCTATTGATACCAGGCTGTCTATGTTTGACTGACTGAAGTCATCATAAGCAATTAATTTATTTCTTTGGTTTTTTTTTAGGTAATGAACCGAAAAGATCATGTCTGAAGTACAAGGAACAGTTGAGTTTTCTGTAGAGCTACACAAATTCTATAATGTGGATCTCTTTCAGAGAGGGTGAGTACACTTCAAACTCTCTCTCTCTCTCTCTCTCTCTCTCTCTCTCTCTCTCTCTCTCTCTCTCTGTGTGTGTGTGTGTGTGTGTGTGTGTGTGTCCATGTGTATGTGTGTGTGTGGTCAGGTGATAAGACATTTGGGATAAATGGAGAGCTTTCATTATTTTCCTGACCAATGGAAAATTCAAACTATGAGTTCATCTGAGAGTAAATTATTCATTGACTAAGAAGCCAATTTAGTTTTTCTCCCCCCTCATTTGCTTCTGCAACTCTTCTCATTTGTTGGTCTTTTCATAGCATTTTGAGTTATGGGAAGTGAGGTTTGATTGTGTAGTTCTGGTGAAAATGAATCTTATTCATAGTATTTGCTGGAGTCATCTCCCTAAACCACACAGTATAAAACTCATGACCAGACCTTTCAAAACCAGACACTGTGTTTTCAATCCTAATTAAAATACAATTGCTGCCATTATTTTGATAACTTAATCTGAATTTGGCATTTCAAATGCAGAATGTCCATGATTCCTTATGACAGACTTACACTCCAGAGTTACTGAATAATTAAAAAGTAAAACCCTTACATACATAAAGTGATGGATCACAGACCAGAGCTACCCATTCACAATGGTTGAAGCACTCTTCCCCACATTACTGGAAAGAAAACCAAGTCTCATAGAAGCTGGAGTTTTGTGTTCAAGTCCGCAGAACCAAAGGGTGTCCAGACACCTACCACTTTATTTTTACTGTGCAAGGACAGCAGCAGCAGCAACAACAAACCCACAGTGGCTTTGTACAACCACATTGAAATTATACCATGATTCTGGGGTTAATCAGTTTGGGCTTGACTTAGCTTTCGGGGGTAGTCTTTTACATGGTCCTAGGCCTGCCTAGTCTCAGAAAGACACTCTCAGGTCTGTGGCCATTGGATAGGAGGTTGTTGGTTCTTCTACCTGTGGCTCCCCATCATATGGCAAGCATCTAGAAGTGAGCATTGGAGTTGCACAAACTCCCTTTCCCCCGTTTTATACAAAAAGTATAAGTATCTCTGGTGTACAGGGTGATATTTATATATTTAAACATATATCATCAGATTACAACAACTGGCACCTCCTTTGCAGCAAGTATTTGCTACTTCTCAATATTGGGATCATTCCAAACCTTCTCTTCTAGTAACTTTGAAATGTGCAATTAATTGTTGTCAGGTAATTTTTCCAAATTATAAATATCATCCTAATATTAGAAGTAACTCCTTCTGTCCAGATGAATACTAGCATCCATCAGTTCTTTTCTTCTATGGCCTTTCTTAGGTTCTGGTAACCACTGGCCTTGTGCTGGCTACATTTACGTCAACTTGACACAAGCTAAAGTTGTGAGAAGAGGGAACTCAATTAAGAAAATGCCTCCACTCAGGTCAGAGGAGGTGGCCAGTTCAGTCTACATATTGCTATTTCTAGGAGTCTTAGCTGGGGTCATCCTTAGAGATTCCTGGAAGATTCCCTCGCACCAGGATTTTACCTGACCCCGAAATGCCTACCCCCACCTTTACAGTAGTCTCTTTCAGTAGTCTCCTCCTCTGTACCCTCCACCAACCTGATCTCTCATGTTCCCATCCACTCCCACCTTCAGTCTACTTACAAAATCTCTTCTAATTTCCCCTTCCTCAGGAGATCTGGGTGTCCTCCCCTCCATGAATTCTCCTTGGTATCTAGTCTCTCTGGGTCTGTGGATTATAGCATAGTTATCCTTTATTTTACAGCTAATATCTACTTATGTGTGAGTACATACCATGCTTGTCTTTATTGGTCTTGGTTACCATACTCAGGGTGATTATTTTTCTAGTTCCATCCATTTGCCTTCAAGTTTCCTGGTGTCCTTGTTTTTAAAAGCTCAGTAACACTCCATTGCATAGATGTACCACATTATCTTTATCTATTCCTTAGTTGAGGGACATCTAGATTGTTTCCATGTTCTGGCTATTACAAATAAAGCTGCTGTGTCTAACCCAGTTGTCCTAAGAGAGGCTTCAACCATCAACTGATGGAAACAGATGCAGTTCTACAGCCAAACACTAGGCGGAACTCAGAGAATCCTGCAAAAGGTCGGGGGGAGCAAGGATTATAGGAGCCAGAGGGGGCTAAGGGTACTACAAGAAAACCCACAGAATCAACTAACCTGAGCTGAGGATAAGGGCTCGAGGAGACACTCTGCATCTATGTTACAGTTTTGTAGCTTGGTCGTCTTACGGGACTCCTAACAGTGGGAGCAGGATCTGTCTCAGAGTTCTTTACTGGCTTTTTGGACCCTACTCCTCGTACTGGGTCACTTTGCCCAGCCTTAATACATGGGGAGGTGCTTAGTCTTACTGCAACTTGATATGCCACATTTTATCGATACTCATGGGAGACCTGCCCTTTCCTAAACAGAAATGGAAGAGTAGTGGATTGAAGGGTGGAAACAGGGGATTGTTGGGCGAGGGACTGGGAGGCGAGGAGGGAGGGGAAATTGCAGCTTGAATGTATACATAAATAAATTTATTTTTTAAAAAAGGAGACGCCTCCATAAGAGAGTGCTGTAGGCAAGCCTGTAGGGCATCTTCTTAATTAGAGATTGATGGAGAGAGATACCTCTGGGAAGATGGTCCCGGGTTCTATAAGAAAGCAAACTTTGCAAGCCATGAGGAGCAAATCAGTAAGGAGCACACCTCCGTGGCCTCTGTATCCGCTCCTGCCTCCAGATTCCTGCCATGCTTGAATTCCTGTCCTGAATTCCTTTTGTGATGAACTGTAATGTGGGAGAGTAATCCAAACAAATCCTTTCTTCTCTAAGTTGCTTTCGGTCATGGTGTTTCATCATATCATTAGTAACTAATATAATTCTGTTCTCTATTTCCATAAAATCATAATTTTCACTTCCATAAATAAGAAACAAAATGTACCATTTGTCTTTATGAGATTAATTTTACCCAATATAGTATCCTCCAAGCTCATCTGTGTCTATGGTTGAAAAATATATATGTGTGTGTATGTGTATATAAATATATATACATATATTATACTCATACATACAAACATATATATGTCAGTAATATATACTGTGATATATATTATATTTATTCAATCATCTCTTGATGGGCATATAGAATATCTAGATTAATTGAAAACAATGAATCATAACACTATCAGCTATATACTGATGGTTTTTCCTTTGTATATATACTCAAAGTGGGTTTCTAGATCATTCTATCATTTTATTTCTAGTTTTCTTGTAATCTCTATACAGCTTTCCATAATTATTGTACTATTCTATAATACTGTCAACATGTGTGATAGTCCCCTTTGTGAAAGTCCTTGCCAACATTTAAATGTTATTTTGATAATAGTTTTTCTAATTATGGTTAAATGAGATTTCCTTGTATTTTTAATGATCATTTACTTACTAATTAGTAACATTAAGCTGGTTTGTTTTTCAAATACTGTTGGTCATTTGGGTATCTTCTTTTGAGAAACATGTAATTAGGTCATTGGCTCAAACCTCTTGGTGCCCAGCCTTGGCATTTACATAACCTATTTTTTTGGTTTTTTTTTTTTTTTTTTTTTTTTTTCGAGACAGGGTTTCTCTGTGTAGCTTTGCGCCTTTCCTGGAACTCACTTGGTAGCCCAGGCTGGACTTGAACTCACAGAGATCCTCCTGGCTCTACCTCCCGAGTGCTGGGATTAAAGGCATGCGCCACCACCGCCCCTGCATAACCTATTTTTTTTTAATTTTTATTTTGCAATACAATTAAGTTCTACATATCAGCCACAGATTCCCTTGTTCTCCCCCCTCCCGCCCCCTCACCTTCCCCCCAGCCCGCCCCCCATTCCAATCTCCTCCAGGGCAAAACCTTCCCCACAGACTGAGATCAACCTGGTGGACTCAGTCCAGGTAGGTCCAGTCCCCTCCTCCCAGGCCGAGCCAAGGGACCCTGCATAGGCCCCAGGTATCAAACAGCCGACTCATGCAATGAGCACAGGACCCGGTGCCACTGAACCAATGGCTGAGGGGTCACCAACTGGATCAGGCCCTCTGAGTGGGTGAGACAGTTGATTGGCCTGATCTGTTTGGGAGGCATAACCTATTTTTAATGCCTCTGCTGGATAAAGGAAATCATAAGACCAGTATAGACTCAGGTCAGACACATAGACAAAAGCTGTCTTTGGGTGGAAGAACTTATGCACAGTTTTATAGTCAATCAGTGAAGTAAGAATGCAGTTTTAGAAATCAATTCCTTTGAGTACACCATGATCCTAACTTTTACAATTGTATGACTCCTGTATTTACATAATTTATTCCGTACTCTTTCCTTTCCTCTAACTTCTCCTATGGTACCCAACTTTTCTTCTTTGATATGTACATGTATTAAGGAATATTATATATATTCCTGTGTTGAATCATTATTCATTAGTGCTTGTATGAATATGTATATGTGTTTATGACTGGCTACTTGGGATTGGATAATCAGTTGTGGGTTCATCCTTGAGG
The DNA here is from genome assembly GCF_949786415.1 of Peromyscus eremicus. Taxonomy (NCBI): domain Eukaryota; kingdom Metazoa; phylum Chordata; class Mammalia; order Rodentia; family Cricetidae; genus Peromyscus; species Peromyscus eremicus. The sequence goes on from NC_081436.1 coordinate 30,876,668, forward strand.
AGTATTAATGCTCCCTCTCTCAACAGTTATGATTGCCTATTGCTCTAAATCTAGGAGTTGGGCCTTGTGATATTTCCCCCACTCACATTGGCATGTCAGCTGATGTCATTGTGCAGGTTTTGTTTACATGACTTTATTGTTGAGATTTTACAGATGCAACTTCCTTGTCATATAGGGAACACACTATCTCACAGGAGACATTGTTGATCTCTGCCTCTTACAATCTTTCCACCCCTTCTTCAGCAATGTTCCTTGAACGTTAGGCATTGGTCTATTGTAAATTATCAACTAAGGTTAGACATCTCATGCTTGGTTTTTCCCTGTATTTTGACCAGTAGTGGCTTTATGTAATGATCTGTGTCTGCTGCAAAAAGGATTCTTTGATGATGGTAAGAGCTACATTTATCTGTAGGTATAAATATTTAGAATGAAGTTAGAAGATATACTGGTTTAAGAAAGTGATAGCAGTAGGTTTCTTTTTTAGGATCCTTAACTTCACCAACCATGCTGGGTTTATAGTACAAGGTATGTGTCTTTTTTAGAGTGAGCCTTAAGTCCAATTAGACACATATCCCAAGATGTGTGTCACTACTGTACCTTGGAGGATATTTTTGTCATGCCAGTCATTGTTATGGCTCATAGGTTTTGCAGCTGGATAGGACCATTGATTGCCTTTGCAGCTGGCATAGCTCCTTCAAACCTCTTCTTGCTTAAAATGAAACATAGTAGGGCTGAATCCAGGCTCCACTCTTGCTTCTGTTGGGTTCATTGATGTTTCATTCATACTCTACTCTTCAAATTTTACATTTATGTGAAAAGGAAGCAGTTTTGCTAATGTCATCCTGGCATTAGACACTTTTCTATTTGTTACCAAGTATTCTTTACAGCTAGCTCTAGAAGTAAGTAGCACCATGTGAACTTTTCACACAGGCCTCTTTGGAGCTGTGAGTGGAAATATTATAGCCTTAGCACAGCCAAGTGGAATGGGGAACCTAAGATTCTCTAACTCACAATCATGCATTCTATTATATTTCTTAAGCCTGTTGTCTAAGATGTATACTTTCTTCCCAAAGTGTACAAGATAGATTATATTATTTATAGAGATTTTAGCCAAGGGTTGTAAATAAAAATGAACTACACTAATAATTGAGCTCTAGATTAAGTCTGAAGCCCTTACTTTGTTCCTGTGTCTAACAGTCCTCGGTCCTGTTCAACAGCTCAGGTGTCAATAACAATGAAAGATTCTCAGCACAGCCAGGCTAGTGATATGCTCATGGTGCAAGAAACCACAGTCATGACTATGTGGTTGGACATAGCCACAAACTGCATTCTAGTTTTAACTAAACTAACTCTCATGGAGTTCTAGAATTATGAACTATAGGATGATATTAGTAGTTGAATAATAGCAATACCAGGAAATGTCTGAACATTACTAATGCTACTTCTGGCAAAAGGTGGTTGATGTACACACTGAAATTTAAAATGACAGCCTAATCAGATCCAGCAATAAAGAGGCTGAGTTGGACTTATTTTAAAGATGATTTGATCTATAAACCCCTGAGGAATATTCATCACAGAGCTCATTCTAACTGTAAATTTACCTGGGGCTATTGACAGTTTTTTATGAAATAGTTACCATTACAAAGCCTTGTAGAACAATACATCCCAGGTATGAACAGACCTTTGTGAAGTTGTAAAGGGAGTTGAAAAATGAATATGAAAATCATAACTTCTTCAGGATATCTGGAATGTTCCTTTTATATTTGAATGTTTGGGAAATATTGTGTAGCCAAGCTCATCAAAAGAGGAAGGACTGTAGGAACCAGAAGAGGTTAAAAAAAACATAAGAAAACACACAGAATCAACTAGCCTGGACTCATAAGAACTCACAGAAACTGAACTGACAACCAGGGAGCCTGCATGGGACGGACCTAGGCCCTCTGCATATATGTTACAGTTGTGTAACATAGTCTTCTTGTGAGACTCCTAACAGTGAGAGCAGGAGCTGTCTCTAACTCTGATGCCTGCTTTGGGGACTCATTCCTCCTACTGAATTGCCTCATCCAGCCTTAATAGAAGAGAAGGAGCCTAGTCTCACTGCGACTTGATATACCTTGGCTGGCTGATATCTATGGGAGACCCACCTATATCTGAAGAGAAAGAGTGGAGGAGGAGCCGATGGGGGAAAGGGCAGAGGAATGGTGTGGAAGGAGGGAATTGGGAGGAGGGGAGGGAGGGGAAACTTTGGTTGGAAGTAAAATAAAAAAAGAAGCTAAATTATAACCAAAACCTGTAGAGCACATAATTTACATGCTGAATAAGAAGAAATAATGTTAGTAATATAATACCTATTTTAAATGATGGGTTATTGCAACCTCATCTTGTATTTGAACATGCTTTTTTATATTCTAGTTCATGCTCTATATAGTATAGTAATACTTATGTGAGATTATAGATATGCTTGATAAAGATATTCTTACTCATGAACATGCAAATCATTAAAACTTAGAGATCACTCATACACCAGAAGAGAAATTTTTAAATGAACTTTCAGTTCTGTTATTAAAAATATATCCTTTGACAAATTTTTACATATATATATATATATATATGTATATATATATATGATGTAATTTGCCTGCATATGTCACTCATTGCCCTCTCTCATCCCTTCACCAGTCTTGATGAACCCCTTCTTTCTCCTAACATATTCACTTGCTAATTTTGTGTCTTCTTTTTTTAATGACTTACAGTATTACTCAGGGTTAATTAGAGAAACAGAATTGATAGAATATATTTATCTCTATCATCTATATATCTCTATATCCATTTATCTATATGATCAATAATATCTATATATGATTTATCACAGTGGCTTACAGGGTCTGGTCCTACTATTCCAACAATGGCTGAGTCTCTACAGGAATTTCAAGAATCCAATAGTTGTTCAGTCCACCAGGCTGGATGTCTCAGCTGGTCTTCAGCAAAACAGAATCCTGAAGAAGCAGGATCTAATACCAGTGAGGGAATGAACTTGCTAGTGGGAGTGAGGGCATGTAGGCAAAATGAAAGAGCTTCCTTCTTCTCTGCCCTTCATATAGGCTGCTACCAGAAGGTGTGGCCCAGATTTAGGGTGAGTCTTTCTACCCCAAATGATCCAATTAAGAAAAATACCTCAGACATGCATGCCCAGCACCTTAAATTATAGTTAATTCTGGATGCAGTTAGACTGAAAACCAAGAATAGCCATTATAAACACTGAGTTTAATTAGAGTTGCTGGCATGAGCTGTATTTACAGAGGCATGAGCAATTAACCACTGTCTACACCACTGAAGAAAAAGACTCCCCCTCTCTTGGTACTGACAATCTTCAGTGAGAGGAAGGGACTCATGACTTACTCTCCCAACATCTATGATGAAATGTTGATAGCTCCATCTTGTACAAGTCTTGTGCAGGTAACCATAACTGCTGTAATTTCATTTTATGTTCAGAAGGCAAAATTTTACAACATTTCCACCTATTCTTTGTATTCCAAATTCTTTCTGTCCTTTCTTCCATAATGTTTACTCAGCCTTGGGTACGATGATATAGCTGTCCCATATAGGGTTGATCACTCCAAGTCACTTATTCTCACCTCTTTGAACTCTCACCAGTCTCTTTGTTAACTAGTATCTAGACTATGTGTAGAATAACTCTGTAGTGATGAACAATGTGGTCCCAAGAAGCCACGTCTTATGAAAATCCCAATGGCAAGTGTGGGATGCATCCCTAAGAGTTGTGGATCTTGGGGAAGGCAGAGGCTCCCAAACAATATAGTCTATTGATGTATTCTTAATTACTCACCAGAACTGAACAGAAAGCTTCCAGCACTTAATGCTAGCATATTTTGGTCTCCCGGAGTGCTAACATTTAGCCCCACTCTTCATATATAGATGAAGTCATGAGCGTATAATTAAAAGTATGAGAGTAGACAATAGTAAATATGTTTGTAGGTGGGTTTGGAAAAGTTTAAAGAAAAGGAATTACACCTTTAGAAAAATGAGCTTTAGAATCCATAATATTGGATCAACAATAAAACTCTAAAGTAGTGACCAGCAACCCCCTGGATTACTGCCTTCAGTGAGCTGCAGGCGGTCTGGGCATAATACCAATCAGAATTCTGCATCTGTTAGGAGAGTTTCTGATAGACATGATCCCTGAGGCTAATTAGTTGAGGATGTTTTTAGTGTGAATCCCAAAGGAGCCACACTTCTGGCAAAACTTCATGGAAGATGGATGGCTGCATCCCAAGCCTGGTGGGCAAGATGAGGCCCTAGGGTACCTTCCACACAAAAAAAATTAATGGATTTCTGCTGTCAGTAAGGATAATAGCAATGTTTGCTAAATGTGGTTGATTTGGAGAACAAGAATCAGTGATTAAATGATTCAATAAATACTGCACATGTGGTCACTAGGAGGGCCTGCCAGTCAGAGCTCCATCATTTAAACAACTTACAAAATCAAGTTAGAAAGCCTTTATCTTGGTTAACATATTTGGAAGCTTCAGTCCAAGATAAGTGAGCTCCAATGCCTTGGAACTGTAACAAAGTTGTAGATGACAGAAGAAGTATGTAATGGAGTAAAATCAGCCATTTCCAGGTGAAAAATAAAGAGGGATAGAGATAGAGACTATATATGATATATCATGTATATGATAGATATATAGAGACCAGATGTAGGGAGGATGGAGAGAGAGAATGAAAGGAAGGAATGGAGTGGGCAAAATGGAGGGTGGCCAGTAAATAGTCAGGTTCCAGTATCTCCCAAGGGTATTCTTCCAAGGATCCAAAGAAGGCCCAAGAGTCCTTATCAATGCCTCAACCATATCTCAATGGCAAAGAGCCAAGTCTTAACATGCAATTATTAAGTAGACATTCCTGATCCAAATCCTCTTCCAACTACCAAAGGTAAGGTGTGTGTGTGTGTGTGTGTGTGTGTGTGTGTGTGTGTGTGTGTGTGTAAGTATGAAAAAGTATTCACTCTACTACTAAAATATCAAAGTTTTAATTGTTCCATTACTGCTAAAAAGTCTTATTCCATAGTCTCTTTTGAGAGTCAAGGAAAACTTGAAATTCACAGGAAAACTGTCTACAGCTGTGCCAACTTGACAGTTTCCAACTGGTAAGATGGAGTTAAAGGATAAACACGGTAAACATTCCTATTTCAAAGTGGAAGAATAAGAAAATGAGGAACACAGGCTGTTATCCTTCTTGTTTCCTATCATTACTTGATAATGTTGTATGGCTAAAGACACTACATACTTTTGTTGCAAGGCACAGATGACTCAGTCTTGAACTGACTCAAAACTCTCCTCCTTGGTTACTTTTCATTATGCTGGAAGATGCTATTCATGTTGCTAAATAGAGAAAAGACACCAATAGTCTTCTTCAGAGATGGACTCTGCATGCTACAATACCAACCTGCCTGGTAAAATGTTCCAAATGGTGCAATAGTGTCCAAACTGTGTGAGGGTAACCACACTTCCTTGGTTGGATTTCAGGCCTGTTCCACAGGAGGAGATTCATACCTGGAACTGTAAAAATGGGTGAAAACCATTAGCTAGGGAAGTCACAGGCCCTGAGGGAGATATTATTGATGTCGTTTTTTATAAATTGTTGTGTTGTCAAACTGCCATCTAAATATTTATGCTTATTTCCATAGACCTGTGCTGCTCCCAACTTTCACCAGAGAAACTTCTTTTTGTAGTAGGTAGTGGTTAATGCAGGCACTCATTGCTGTTCAAGGTGCAAAGAATAAGCAACAGTGACTGTTCAGGTAGATATAAGACATCTATATCAGCTCTTCTTTCCTAAGACTTGGGGAACGTCAAGGAAGAGGGTGAGGGAGAAGGTAAGAGTTGGAAGATGGTAGAGAGAGCAGCAATTCAGGTTGTTGCCTGAGAATGGTCCCTGCTAACAGAGTTACTTGCTTCTAGCACATTCGTGTTTGAGGAGGGCTTTTCCAGTTCCAGAAAGAAGGATGTCTTTTGATGATGTTTGCTTTGAGCAAACACTTAACTTACATTTATCCGAAGTCCATATTGACTGAGGCAAATTCTCAAAGGAGAACGTGTCTTCACCATAGTCGACAAATATCACAAGGTGTCACACCCACTTGCGGCGCTAAGACTCCTGCTAACAAAAGGCAGACGTAGTCTACTGGGGATCTTGAATTTGGAAATCAGAACTGGATTTGAAGCCCTGCTCTGGCACCTAGGAGCTTAGAGGACTTTGGGGGTGTTTCTTTTGTTAAACAAACAAAACAAGGCAAAGGAAAAGACATGAAGCAGGAGGAGAACAGGTTTGGCCAGAGTGAAAGACACATGAGATAGGAGAGGAAGGAGGCTGTGAAAATGATCAGAGTATATTTTATAAATGTATGAATTGTCAAAGGAAAAAACACATAAAATATCCAAGGAAGGTCGGACTGGAGAGATGGCTCAGTGGTTAAAAACAATGGCCGCTCTTCCAGAAGACTCAATTTTGATTCCTAGCACCCATATGGTGGTTAACAACTATCTGTAATTCCAAATTCAGGGGAACCAGTGCCCTCCTCTGGCCCCAGTGAGCACCAGACATACATGTGGTTAACAGACATTCCTGTAGACAAGACATTCCTACATAAAGAAAACAAATGAACAAACACAAACATATGGAGTCTTTAAGACGGGAGGGAGAGTTAAAACAGGAGGGGAATAAGAGACGGTGATAGAACACATGTTACATTAAAGCAGAAAGAGGACCATCTGTAGAGAGGAAGGTCACATCAAGCAGAAACAGGGAAGTGGTGGGGGAGAGAAGTGGAGGCTGGATAAGAACAAAGAAGTATATTGACATGAGGATATGTGAAAATTTAATAATAAAACATGTAACTTTGTATGCTAGCTAAACAATATATATTGTATGTTATATTATATTATATGAAACCAATATCTCATAGCCTATAATAGCTAGCCTTCTCACCATGGCAAGCTGAAAATTACAGCAAAAAGAAAAAAGAATACACGCACTGAGCCAGCATGGTAGCCCATGTGTATACAATGTGGTTTATTCTCTTGTTTCTAGTCTGTCTGTAGTACCATTCAGGAAGGGACAAACCACAGGGTTATTGTGACATTCCGCTTTCCTGTTGAGAATCTTCTGTTCCTTTCACTTTTACTCCCTCACGTAGCTCTCAAATCTTGTGTAATTTTATCTTAAACTTCTTCTTAATTCTCAGAACATCTTTGTTTCTCTGATGCCTATATCCACCTTAAAAGTTCTACCCTAGGCAAGTTCTAGCTCAAATATATTTCTCAACCAATTTTTAATAACTGGTAATGGTTGTCATTTTCTTTTGATGCTAGTGTTTTAACCAATAATATATAATTTTTTTCATATTTTTGTTCTTTGAAAATTTCATGTATGTATACAATGTATCTTGATCATATGGACTCCAACTTCATCTCCCTTTCATTACTCTTCCAACCTCCACAGGGCCTTGCCATCTCATCACCCTTCGACCTTCATGTTCTTTTTTTCCTTCTCTCTGTCTCTGTCTCTGTCTCTGTCTCTCTCTCTCTCTAAATTTGGATATTTTTCCAACTAAATCATCAAGGGATAGTGACTCTCCCACAGAAACCATCAACTACCTATAGGAGTAGGGAATCAGGATATCCCCTGTTCCCAAATGCAGGAATTTTAACAGGCTTCATCTTGGGAGATCTTGTGCAGGTACCATAGCTGCTGTGAGTTCGTGAATGTGATAGTCATGTCACACCCAGAATAGACCATTTCCCAGCACTTCCCATAATGTATCAGCTCTTATATGCTATTCTTCCTTCTTTCTAGATGTTCCCTGAGCATTGTTGGAAGAGATGATTGACACAGATATTCCTATAGTTGAGAATTCACAGTTGTTTCTTCTCAGAACTTTGAACAGCAATGCCTCTCTGCATCAACCACTACCTACTAGAATAAAAAGCACTTTTGACCAAGGTTAGGAGAAGAACAAATCTATGGGTATAAATATAAATATAAATATTTATAAGGCAGTTTGACAACATGACCATTTAGGAAAAAGAAAAACGAAAAACAGTATCAGTAGATTCTCCCAGGGCCCATGCATTCCATAGATATGAGTTTTGGCCCCATTTGCAGGATTAGGCTTGAATGTGGAAGAGGCCTCAAGCCTTCAAACCATTTTGGTAGGTTGATACTACTATATTTAGCCATGGTTTCATAACCTATTATTATCCCTATATTCCTACTACTTAGCTGACTCATAAGATGTCTTTGGGGTACCTACATTCAGACAGTCATTGTTATATTTATTATGACATTATGTGTGGAAACACTACATGAAAAGATTGTGCCATGATTTTAAGATGTTTACCACGTAAAGAGACAGGCAAACACATACATGAAAATAAGCCTAGAGACCTGAAAAGTTGTCATCAAAACAGACATGAAGGGTACCAGGAATAGATGCAGGAATCCAATCTGTTGGCAGAGAGAAGCCATCATGAAATAAAATTGTATCAGACTGTCACTTGAAGGATGAGCAGGGTAGGTATCTCAGGGGACCTAATGAAGCAGGAGCAGAGGAGTTCTGATTTCAGGAAGACGAGCCTGCCCAAGACTAATGATTACAATTCATGAAGAAGGAAAGCAGGACATGGGTATTATGGAGGTGAAAGGACTTGCTTATGCACGAATTTTTATTTATTTATTTTTGACTCAGGCTATAGGATAGTGGGGAATGTTAGGGATGTTATGGGTAGCTTGTTTTCCTTTTGGTAACTGTAATTTTTTTTTTTTTTTTTTTTTTTTTTTTGGTTTTTGAGACAGGGTTTCTCTGTGTAGCTTTGCGCCTTTCCTGGAACTCACTTGGTAGCCCAGGCTGGCCTCGAACTCACAAAGATCCACCTGCCTCTGCCTCCCGAGTGCTGGGATTAAAGGCGTGTGCCACCACCGCCTGGCTGGTAACTGTAAAATTTTAAAAAGTGATATTCTGGTCTTGCCATCTTTAAGTATACCGGTCCCCAGTAATGCCTGGTGCACACAGGGAGTGAAGTACCGGCTTACATTTGATGAGTTTGAACTTTGTGTTGCTGTTTTTTTTTTTTCACCCTTTCAATTACAGATGGTATTATGTGGATCTTAATTAAATGGTGTTAGTACAGACAAGATGATTCCTAATTCCTCTCATACTGTTTAAACCACTGGTACTCAAAATGTGGTGCATGGGCTGCAATGCCACTGTTCCCTGAGCTCTTCTTTAAAAATGCAATTCATAGACTCTGTCTTAGACTTCCTAAGCCAGAGTCATAGGAAACCACAACCTAGCCTGGTCTCCAAGTATTTCTTTTTGGAATGGGCAGGGATATTGTTGCAAACCTATCTATGAAACCCTGGAAATACACTAGAATTGCCTGGAAAGCTGAAACTGGCCCCTCACCAGGGCAACTAAGCCCAACATTTCCACTGATCATTCATGTCAGGGTCCAGCCTTGGCTTGGGTTCAGGTCCTGAGATGGGGAAGGGGCGTCAGCGTGAAAAAGTGAATTGTCAGACCACCAGATGAGTTTCACACAAGTGGCTGGCCCCAAATAGCTCCAGTGATCTTTATTTATACGTCAAAAACAAGCATGTTTTTCCATACTAAAAGCAATTTTTCCCTTAACCTCTGACAAAACAAATAATGTCAGATATGTTTTTTTTTTCCAATTTTTACATCAAAACATCTTTAAAACAAAAGGAACACATCATTTTGTTAGCTTGGCCAAATATTGAGCCAGGTACATCCTGTCTTTGCAAAACTAAAAGGTGATAAACATAGGCACACATTTTCAAGAACAATAATATACTTCAAAACATATTTACAGAAATAGAATGATCAGCTTCCCATCCTGTCAGCACTGAATCAGAATAGCTCCTGGGTCTGAAGTGACAGCTGCATCCCTAGACCAGAAACCTGAGAAGCATCACCTCCCAAAGAATTTTAGGGGAAGATATTTGAGAAAAAAAATGGAGTTTCCTGGAGTGATCACATCTGTCCCATGTATGATTGACAAAATGACACTAAAATGACCAAGACAATCATTATTATGAGAGAGAAGAGAACATGTAGACCTTGCGATCCCGGCAGTATTCTGTGCTGTCCCAAAGTCCACTGGTCCTTGCCAAGTGAGATTGTCCCGTGGGCTTTTGCCTCATCTGGAGACCCGTTGGACAAGCACTCAGATACTGGTGTGAAACTCGACTGTACGGCACCCAACACATTCACGGTTTTTAAAGTTCTCAGGGCGAATCCTCAGATGACTGATTTGATTGGGATGTAATGAAGAGTCTGCTTGCCTTTCTTGCTATTCCCTCTGACCTGAAGATCCTGATGTTTCATCTCGCCAATGTCTTTGCATATCCTTCTGCTGTAGAAACTGCAGAGAGGCCTCAGCTTGCTTTCAGAATGGTGCTGGGCACAAGAAGGCAGCAGGAAAGGTCTCATTTCATAGAGAACAAAAGTGTTCTCTTGAGGAAATAATTTATATAGATAATAATAGAGGAATGTTTAATTACAAGACCTATCCTGTTCATATCTGTCAACCATCTATATACATTTCTAATCCACTTGTACCTGTAAGAGAGCAAAAACATTCACTTTTTTTTTTTTAATGTTTCAAGATGCTTGTTTTCAAAACAGATCACAACACTAAGCTTTTGGACATTCTGTTGTTGTATGAGTTCCAAATGCTTGCTCAGCATCTCAGGGGAATACTTAAGCATCCTGTTCAAAAGGTGAATAAAACTGCATATAACACAAATATTCAAAGTTTCCATGGAAACGTAAGCATGACCACTATCTCCTGGCTCTCTGAGAACATTGCTACATTTGTGCCAACTTCACTCTAGCAAAGATATTTTCAAAACTAGCAATAATTAAGCTAAATGCCTCCATACCAGAGCCCTCCATACCTCTTGAATGCAAGATAAACTTACAGGTAACAGTTACAAGAAAGGCAAACACTCATTTCTAATATTGACAACTGAGATGGGGCTATCATTCATTATTTAAAAGAAATTCAAACTTGCTTCTAAGTCTTAATTCTCAAAGGGTTTTAAAGCCCAACTGGTTTTCCTCCTGAGTGATGTTTTTTTCTCATTTGATGTTCAGATCCATCCCTTGTCTTCTCTTGACCCCTTCTCCTTCATCTCATTTTGAAGATGTCTCTTCAGAGGTTTCAGATGAATAGCTTTCACACAAAGGATGTATAATCAGTACTGTCAGGTCTGGTGTAGACGTTCAATTGCTCATAGCCCTGTCGGGATGGAAATCCCCTTTGAACAAATATACCTGCCACTTCTCTGCCCGAACTAAAATGCTGAGTTTATAGATCCAGTGATCCCTGGAAGAAAATGCCATCTTGTGTTTCTGCCTGATGTTTCCCACCGCTGCCTAATGCCCAGTGACAGCCAGTTCCCCTGTGAAATTAGCTAACTGGCCCTGATGTGCCTTAATAGACTCTGAAATACAATTATCTTTGCTTGCCAGAGATCAACTAATTGATTTGTCTGGTTTTGTCAGAAACAATCTTGTTTTAACTTCTTTTATTAATCTATATCGAGATTCTTTTCATTCTGTCCCATGCTTTTGAGAGGGTATGAGGATTGTACAGGGTTGGGAAAAATATTGAATACCCAAGTTTTCAGGAAAAATGGTAGAGCTAGGAGGAGCATGGAGGCGAACTGGAGTAAGTTCACAGGCCTTTGCACAGTAACATGCTGCACAAGCTTATTACTCTCTGCCCGTGGTCAGATACTCTGTGGAAGGGATGGATTTGATATTTCATTTCAGTCTGCTCTGTGATTTTCAGTTTAAGAAAAACAATGTATTTCCCCCATTTGGTTTACACCAGTTTGATTTAGGGTGTGTATTACTTGTTGCTAGGCACAAAGAGTATAGGTAAGTTTCATGATCTTTGAACTTTATTTTTGTTCAAATCACATAATTATTATTTTATAGTTTGATCGCCCTTCATGAAATGTCATTATTATCCCCATGAGGACTGACCTGATTTCAGTCTCTTGAGTCCTTATGCACATGGGCTTTGTGAATTATTTTTATAGCAAATCCACATGGATAATAATAATGTTCCAGGCCTGTTTTCCTCTTATTTGCCTTTTAATCTGTGACTTTGTGAGCCTGCTGCTTTGAGCCTTTTATCCTCTTAACCCCTGGTGAGGACACACTCAGCAGGTGTGGAAAGCAAAGACTTTTCCAGGGGACAAGTGTTGAACTGCAGGGCTAGAAGAATACAACTGGAGAGCTCAGAGCCACCCAGAGGGCCCAATTACCTCCTGGTGGGATCAAAGCAGAGCAGAATGCCGCAGGGCAATAGGGACCTTCCTAGTTCTCTCTCTAAAGAAAGGCCCTTGGTGAGCCTCACCCACGGTGTCTCTTTTAAACATTTTATTTTTATGTATTAATTGTGTATGTATGGCGTATGTGGGTATGTGCATGTGCCACAGCACATATTGGGAGGACAGAGGACAACTTGTAAGAATGAGTCTCTGTCATTGGGCGATCCCTGTGTCTTTCTTGGGGTCCTGATTTCCAGGTAGCCTCCCTGGTGATGTGAGTAGCAGTCCATCCTTGTTCCACATCTAGTATCCTGTTATGAGTGAGTACATACCATGTTTGTCTTTCTGAGTCTGGGATACCTCACTCAGGATGATTTTTTCTAGGTCCATCCATTTGTCTGCAAACCTCATGATGTCATTGTTTTTCTCTGCTGAGTAGTATTCCATTGTGTATATGTACCACATTTTGTTTATCCATTCTTCAGTTGAAGGGCATCTAGGTTGTTTCCATGTTCTGGCTATTACAAACAATGCTGATATGAACATAGCTGAACAAGTGCTCTTGCGGTGTGGTTGAGCATTCCTTGGGTATATGCCCAAGAGTGGTATAGCTGGATCTTGGGGGAGATGGATTCCCAATTTTCTAAGAAATCGCCATATTGATTTCCAAAGTGTGGGGGTAGTGAAGGGCGAGGGTCGAGGGAAAGAGAGCTTGGGTGAGTGGGAGATTCCAGCTGGATCAACAACAGAGAGGGAGAACAAGGAATAGGAGACCATGGTAAATGAAGACCACATGAGAATAGGAAGAAACAAAGTGCTAGAGAGGCCCACAGAAATCCACAAAGATACCCCCACAACAGACTGCTGGAAATGGTCGAGACACAGTCCGAATTGACCTACTCTGGTGATGGGATGGCCAAACACCCTAATTGTCGTGCTAGAAACCTCATCCAACTACTGAGGGATCTGGATGCAGAGATCATGACTAGGCCCCAGGTGGATCTCTGGGAGTCCAATTAGCGAGAATGAGGAGGGTTTATATGAGAGAGAATTGTTGAGACCAAGGTCGGATAAAGCACAGAGACAAATAGTCAAACAAACGGAAACACATGAAATATGAACCAATGGCTGAGGGGTCACCAACTGGATCAGGCCCTCTGAGTGGGTGAGACAGTTGATTGGCCTGATCTGTTTGGGAGGCATCCAGGCAGTGGCACTGGGTCCTGTGCTCATTGCATGAGTCGGCTGTTTGAAACCTGGGGCCTATGCAGGGTCGCTTGGCTCGGCCTGGGAGGAGGGGACTGGACCTACCTGGACTGAGTCCACCAGGTTGATCTCAGTCTGTGGGGAAGGCTTTGCCCTGGAGGAGATTGGAATGGGAGGCGGGCTGGGGGGAAGGTGAGGGGGGCGGGAGGGGGGAGAACAAGGGAATCTGTGCCTGTATGTAGAACTTAATTGTATTGCAAAATAAAAATTTAAAAAAAAAAAAAAAGAATGAGTCTCTCCTACTTTGTGGAGACAAGTCCTCTGTATTGTTTCTACGATGCTCTGCTGTGTATTCCAGGTTAGCTGGCCCATGAGTTTCCTGGTGATTCTCCTGTCTCTGCTCCCATCTCCAGTGCTCGATTACAGATGTGCACCACAGCATCTGGCTATTTACATGGGCCAAACTCAGGTTATCAGGTCATCAGGCTTGTGTGGCAAGTGCTTTTACCTGCTGAGCCATCTTGCCAGCACTCAACTAGGACTCTTAAGTAGAGTTAAAGGCATGTGGCCCTGAAGACAGTGAAGCTCACAAGAAAACATGTAATAAATGATAGTGTTGACTCCAGCTCCTCTATGCTCTACTAGCTGGGACCCATGCTCAAGCTTCTCTGGTTTGATTTTGTCTTTGCCCATCTTTATTAGATGCCAATGAATATTTATAAAGTTTACAGCAAAACGAAGGCCCTGGTTTTGCATAGCTAGCCAAGAGAGTCTTACCCACCAGTTGTTCCCATTGAATTTTGAACCAAGCATCTTCATCAGTGGAGTGTCAAGGGTGGAAACCCTGCTGGCCTGCTCAGGCTCTGAGTTTGGTTTTGTTCCAGCATGTAAAGCAGATGTTTCATACCCACAACTTTTCCTCAGAAAAAGACATTCTTGCCAGTGGAAAGCCCAACAACTTGATGTGAGTTCTCTTTTGTAGGAGAAATAGCATTTTCTGTTTTTTAATAGTCTTTGTCCTAAGGATTCTGGTCATAATGATGAGAAAGACCCAGCTGTGAATGGAAGTTTTTACAAGGTCCTATGGGAGAGAAAGAGAGATGAGAAAGACAGATATAAAATGGAAGTTTAAGCATGGATAAAATGTTGAAGGTGGATGGAGGTACCCAGTCACCCACAAGGAACTAGGACATGTTACTTGAATGAAAGATGCCGCTAGTCAGGCAAAAATGGAAGGGGACCTCAAGCCTTGAGAACACATTGTAAAAAGGGGTAGACATGGAAAGGGCCCAGGATCTTCTGAGCAATACTACCCTGCACAAGATTGTATACATGGCATACAAGATGGCATACAAGTGGGATTTTTGATAGAATTGAAGGGATAGGACTGGCCAGGTTGCGGGAGGATTGACTGTGATAGGCATGTGTGTCCTGCTTTGAGCTAGAAATTCATCTATGTAAGAGAGCTGCTTGATAGTGTGGATTACATAAATATCATGTTGAAGACAAAAACGATGACAGTTGGGGTGTGGACATGAGGAGGTAGGGACGACTCAGAGGGACAAGCTGAGGAATGCTGGGATAGTGGAATGAGAGAACTCGGGTTTTTCATTGTGCTGAGGGGGAAGAGTGAAGTCAGAACAGTTCTCTCCTGGGTGAATTGGACAATAAAGCTGAGGAGAAGGACCAGGTGGCAGCAGGAGCTGGTGTGAGTCCAGATGTCTTGTGGCAAAATAGCATTTGGGTGCCTGCTGGAATCTGGATGGAGATGCCTCAGTTTGTGGGCATTGCTGAGCCTAAGCAAATCATGCAGTGACTGTGGATCTAGTAAAGGCTTTACAAGCCAAGATCAGGTACCTGTACCTTCACTGCACCCACTCCTGAGATGTCATCAACAGACATTAGGCATTATGATTTTCATCTAAGAGCTAACATCACCTGTTTTCTCATGAGAGT
Organism: Peromyscus eremicus; assembly: GCF_949786415.1. Taxonomy (NCBI): domain Eukaryota; kingdom Metazoa; phylum Chordata; class Mammalia; order Rodentia; family Cricetidae; genus Peromyscus; species Peromyscus eremicus. The sequence goes on from NC_081436.1 coordinate 30,892,208, forward strand.
CACAGCATGAATTCACAGATACGTGCCTCTAAAGCAAATCCTATTTATATTGTTGTTGATGAAGTTGGTGGTAAAGTCATACTCCAAAGAGAAAATTCATGACTTAACTGCATTTGAATTTGGGAACATTTGCAAATAGTCTAGACTAGACCTGTTGGGGTGGTGCAAAGAGAAACAGGATGAAGGAGTCATAGCAACCAAAGGATGCGGCAACAGAAAGAGTGAACATCTCTTGGCTCAGATGTTACAGAGTAAGAAAGAGATGGAGGACCAAAGATTTCTTGAATTTGTCTCAGGAAGTCAAGGCTAGCCTTTGTCAGAATACTTTGTTCAGAGTGAGAAACCAGATAATTCAAACTGTGCATACAGATGTGAACTGGTTCTGTGAAGGACGATCTCACCATGGACTGAGGAGGGCTGACATGCAAACTGGTTCTTACTACCTGTTAGGATCAGGACAAAGGTAGAGTTTATGGGAATAGTGTTTCATCTCATGGTGTCACTTCAGTGATGCTGAAATGGGAAGAGCTGCAGAGGATTCCTGGGGGAAGTGGACAAGCACACAAAGGAGCATGCACTCCACCTTCTGTTGGTGTTGTTGGGTATTTAAGATGGAATATATGGTTTGAGTGGATCCTCAAAGGTCCATATGTTAAAGGCATTATGTGTGTTAATTCTTTTTTGTAAACTTGATACTCAACTCCCTTCAATGGATGGAATCTCGATTGAAGAATTGTTTCATCATGTTGGTCTGTGGGTAAGTATGTGGGACTTATTTTTAAAATTGATAGCTGATGTAGAAAAACTTCACTCACTGTAGGTAGTACCATAATCCCTAGGTAGGTAGTCGTGGGCTGTATAAGAAAAGCAATTGAATGTGACCCTGGGAGCAATCCAGTAAGAAGTCTTCCTGTGTGGGGATTTCTGCTGCAAGCTCTTGCAGGGTTCCTGATTTGGCTTTCTCCCCTTGATAATGGACTGTAATCTGTAAGCCAAATAAACCTTTTCCTCCTGAAGCTACTTTTGGTCACAGTGTTTATTACAGCAACAGAGAGCAAATTAGAACAGGAGTCAACCGCAGTTGGTACTGCTGGTACTGCTGGATTTAGAGGAAGCTTTGAGAGGTAGAGTTTTAGGTCTTTGGTGGTGCACTCACTCACAAAGAGGATTTGGAGACTTAAGCCTGGCATGGCTTTTCTCTTTTGCTCCATGGATTCTGAGGTGAGCAATCTTCTGTCCCATGCAGTTCCCACCACTGCCATCTTGAACCCAGGCAATGGAGTCACTGAAACTCAGAATGGAGCCTCTGGAACTGTGATCCAAATATCTCTTTTCTCTTTTAAGTTGGTTGTCTCAATTTTTTATTAGAGTGAGAGAAAGCTGACTTGTCACAGTGTGCTTTAAGTAGGGGGTGGTGTGGTCATCCTTGGCCTAGAGTATAGTTGTCTGGAGACTGGAGAAGGGACTTTGATAGGTTGAGTCAGTGTCCATCTAGAGCATAGCAGTCACTCTTTGTTATGTTTAAATTTCTTTGTTGAGTGTGGTTACTTATGTAAGCTGGACTGGAATGATGATGAATACATCTACTGAAGAGTGTGAGAAAGAGGCCTCTTACAAGCTTCAGTTCCCACCAAGGAATGCCTTCTGAAAAGTTGTTTATGTTTGTAAGAAGCTTACTTTCTTCTGATTTCTCTTTCTATAACTTGGTGAGCAACAGGATCACCATAGGAAGCAATCTTGGAACAAAAACAGTGTGCTTAATTTATAGTTGAGAAAGCTTCTGGTACTCTCTTAATTCAGAGCAGTGGGGTTAAAATAAAAAACTAAAACAGATTGAGCAATGAAAATGAGGTATATTTGACGATAACCAAATAGGATTACCTTCTGTCTCTTCCCACTTTAATTGACATGAACCTTTAGATTTGGGACTTAAATGTTTGGAGACTACAGAAGAGGAAGAGGAAGAAGGAGAAGGAACAGGGAAAGAGTGTTTGAAAGGTTGGATGAAACCTGATTCATACATGCCTGGTTCCATGAACCATTTTTATTTACTGAATGCAGGGAACTATCTTGCTGATTTAAGACTGTATTGCTCTTGACACTTAAAGCAATGAAATGATATCTACTATTAAGTATTTCCAATATATATCCCATCCTTCAGCCAATCAATTTGCAAAGCTTCTTTATCCACACCCACAGATAGGCTCAGTTAACTATCATGAGGTTAAAGGCCATCTATGCGCCAGTGACTTCCCAGGTTTCATCATTAACTGAGCCTTCAAGTGGAAGAATTCTCTCAGGACCTCAGATTTCCTGATTGCTAATTGTGTCCTTTTCTCTTACAAACATGTCCCAAATTGGAATTCAGTTCCTCAAATGCAAGCTACAATTTCCTCTCTCCTCTCTTGGGCATTTCCTTGTAGCAGCATTTGCCATGGCATGTGTTCTCACTCTTCTCCCCGCCCCCTCTCTTCCTCTCTCTCTCTCCCTCTCCCAATTCCCACTCTCTGATTGTGTGTATGTGTGTGTGTGTGTGTGTGTGTGTGTGTGTGTGTGTGTGTGTGATTGTGTGTGTGTGTGTGCATGTGTGTGTGTGCACCTACTAACAGTTCTGAAGACCACATCAACAGGAGTGGTACCACCCTAATGTCCTCAGCTTTCCCATCAGCTTGATCTGTTTGTAAAAGGTGCACTGTATTAGATTTGCTTAGAGGGTTAGGGTGGTGGACACAATGTGTTTCTCTTGTCCAGATGCCTTCATATACTGAACACTGAAGACAAGAATGTTGACAGAGATGAATCAGTACTTTGTGTAACATACTCTAGTTTGTAGCTTTGAAATGAAAACATATCAAGTGAAGACAGAAAGGTTTGATCAGTGACTGGGACTTAGGCTATGGCATCACATTTTGTGTCCAGGACCTGTGCTAAGACTCTGAAGAATGCTAAATACTTGGACAAGTGACTATGCTTTTCCTCAGTCACAGCATAAAGGCAATGATAGATCTACCTAAGGGAGGATGTTTCTGAACAAGGGAGAAGTGTGTACACATTGTTATGTGGCTGTTATGTGCCCTCATCCTCCACTTGGCTTTTCTGCAGTGGGCGTGAGGGAACACCACCACCTGGTAGATTTGAGTGTCAGCTCTGTGTCCAATTACTATGAAGCCTGTGCTTTCTCACACATTTGAATTTAAGCCTCTGCTTGACTCATATGAGCATGCTCACAAACCTGCCTCCAGTGAGAGATTATCTGTCCATATCTACATATAATCCATCCCTCCATCTATCTGTCCATATGTCTATGTTTATGGCTTAAATGTGGAATGTACCTCATGCAATCATGTTTAGAGTGCCCTGAATCCAGCTTACAACACTATTTTGAAGGATGTGGAGCCTGGGTGGAAGTATGTCTCTATAGGCCAGTCTTTGAATGGATTTCATTTAGCTCTCTGCTTCCTGTCTGCTGCCATATGAACAAGCAGCTGTCTCCTTATACTTCCTCTGCCATGGGTTCCTCTATTGTTTCCTTCACTGCAAGGACCCCAAAACTGACACTGTGGACACAAGCAAATCCTTTATCCCTTAGATTCTCTTTTAGGTATTTTGTCACAACAGTGTAAAAGGTAACACATCCATATATATATACCCACCCATCCTGCCTCTCATCATGCTTCCATAAATAGCTCTGTAAAATGATGTGGAATTGGAAAGTAAAGAGGGAAGGAGGAAAGAAAAGGAAGTATCCAGACTGGGCGTATCCTCTGCTGTATCTTAGGGGTTGGCCAGCATTTTATCTACATCATATTGCCACAGGCTAGCTTTCCATCTTACACATGAGCAATCAGCATTCAACATACTTGAAATGAAGCTTTGCAGTCTACTCTATTAAGGGCTCAGGGCTCCATTCCATGTCAATCTCTCTTGAGGGATATGCCATTTTTCTTCTAATGCTTATCCATAAAGACCTCCAAACTTGGTTAGGCAGTCCCAAGTGAGGGAGTGTGGATATACTCCCTTTGCTTTTGTGGCAGCTATTTTGCAGACCTGTGAGTCCAGAGCAGGTTTGAGAAATGTCCATTTGGCCATATTGTGTTGGAGCCAAGTGATGGACTACTACTCTTCTCCAGAGTTCTGCAATTCTTCCACATATCAATGTCAGGCACCCAGGGAATGGGTTGATAAGTCTGAAAATTAAATCTGGCTGCTTGAGCCATGGTTGTGCTCTATGAGGAATGTTAAAGATGAAACAGAGCTATGAGTGCCCTCTTGTCATCAGCAAAGGCCTCCTGGGAGAGAAAGGCAGATGGGCTTTGATTCCTAGCACTAGGACATGACCTATAATGGGGTTGTCTTCTGTGTGCAGGGTTACTCTAAGCAAATATGAGTGTCCTCAATCTGGAGAAGATGGGGTTCTGATGGCTGCCATCCAGAAAAGCTACCTTTTCAGCAGGAAGATAGTGGTGGGAGACAGGGATCAGGTCAAAGTGTCCTATCATGATTGTTTTAAAGTTCATTTTTCTTTTATCAGGTTGACTCTTATAGAAAAGTCTAGTCTGTAATAGGTCTCAAGATGTTGTTATTAATTGAGGGAAAACCATGGAGGCTGACTCCCAGGCCATGGTGACTTTATTGGATATATTCTAACCAAGAGATAATAGCAGTAAAAATAGAGCAATAGTACTGCTTAAAGCCTATTGAGTGTTGCATACCATGCCTAATGATCTTCTAGAATTTTCTGCCTATTAAAGATGTATAGTGGTAGATCATCTTATATCAATTAACATAATCAAAACAACCCCCCCCCCCAAAGACAGGCCTCCCAATGTAAACAGTCTCTTGCTGAGATTCTTCCCAGGTGATTCCAGCTTGTATTAAGTTGACAAAGCTTGTCCTCTCGTGTAGAGAATGAGCCAGTTATGGAAACATGGACCACTGATCTCACAGGAGTTGGTGATCTGTGTTCTAAGGGTGGGTTGTGTCTTCTTTTATCTTCCCTCTAGGGAACATCTGTGCCACCAGTCTTGGCAGAGGAGTTCAAGGCTCATCAGACCTGTTCTGAAAGGTCCTCTTCCAGCATGAGTAGCCAGCTCCTCGTAGAACATGAGTCCCGGGGAAGAAAATTCATTAAACTTACTTTTCTCAGGAGACCACTACGTTTGAAGTGTCTGTTAGGACATAAAAGGCAGTTAATCACAGAAAAATGACAGCAGACTCCTAATTTAAACTGAGTACTCAGAAAAGGATTATTTGAGGCTGTAACATTGAAGAGGAGTCCTGAAGATTAATTAAAAGGTGGTCACGTGCAGGTGAGAGGAAAGAGGGCAAAGCAGATAGTACAGAAAGGAGGCTGCATGGCAGGAATAGCTGATATCAAAGAAGGAAGTAAAGCTATTGCCACTGCTACAAAGATGGGATGCTGCCAGATGAGGAACAGCCTCAGTGCTGCTATGGGATTATGGACCATTTTGCACTCAGCAGGCTGCCATGGAGAATCACTTTTGAAGTCATTCCTCCTATTTTACCCCTTGCCTTAATCATTTGTATTCTGTGCATTTTTTAAAATGTATAAATCCATTGAATAGCTCCTTCACTTGTTACTTTAATTACTTTCTAGTGTAATTGATGCATGTTGGAGCTTATCTAGAGGACATATGCAAGCTACTACACATGGTAGCAATGTAGTGAATAACATACCTGGAGAAATGGGGCCCTTGATGGTCTGGGATGTAAGAAGTGCCCTTGGATTTGTTGATTATTCCCAATCCTTCCTCCAAGTATAACTAACCTAATTGTCTGCCTCATTGTAGTAAAAGTTGAATTTTTTTTCCTGAGTGTTATGGTCTTCTGTTCTTCCACACTCACAGAAATCCTGATCTTAGAGCTCTACAGTTCTGTGTCCTCAGTACTATTTAAGTATCAGCACCCCATGGGATGACTCGCAGGGTCTTGCTTCAAGCTCAGTTAAACCTTCCTAACTCTGGTTGGAAAGGTGGCTGCCTCCAAGCTTCTAGACCAGTTTAGTATCAATATTCACTGCAGTTACCTTGTCTCTGCAATTCACATTTCTTCTTCCTGGAAGAAGTGTTAGGTGGTGATGTTTCTGACTAATCTTGGATACACTCTCTGGCTTTGGGGTAAAGAGAGAAGAGTAGTGGAGAGGAGGAGAAGAATCCAAGCAACAAGGCAGTCTACATTGCTGATGGTGAGGGCTGTGCATCTTGTTTCTTACATTTGATGATTCACTTTATCAGGTCTGAATAATTGTCCCCTAGCCAGTTAATGTGTGCATGATTAATTAGGCATGAAGCATTTGATTTCCATGAAGAAGTAAAAGATGTTGAGGAGACTCTGGACATTAAGCCATAAGAATCAGCATGTGCATACTGATAGAGTCTCCTGTCTTCAGCATCATATGAATTGTAAGGTACAACACCAAGGATGCCCTCCTGGCTCATCGACTGCTAACAAATATCCTAAAGGGGACATTTTAATATCATCACAGGGTCCCTTTGGTGCACCATGACATAAAACTGCAAATCCAGGGCACTTGAAAAACAAGTAGAGCAGGGCTTCACCAACCAATGAACAGCTACCTCTTGACAACTCTACATTCTAGGGCATGTCCAGTAGTGTATATGGTCCACCTGGCAATAAGACATTTATTCTGTTGAACAAAAAAATGTATATCCACTTAAATGAATTAGAAAAGTGAAGAACCAAAACAAACAAATAAAACCCAAAACAAAACAACCCAAACCAACAACAGCAAAAAAAAAAAACCACTAAATGTTCAAAAAGCATTACTAAACTTTTAGAAAACGTATGGTTGTTTACTGCATGAGTGGGGTTTATAAATGCCACTGTGAGCATGTAAAGCATAATTAGATTAAATTGTGCATATTGAGCTGTTTCTTCTGGTTGTTTACTAGTTCCTGGATGGATAGCTATTTTAAGGACTTTTGTAGACACTTTGGTAGTACAAAGTGTGCATGACATGCAAACTAAATGTACTGCCAGAACAAGGGTCTCTAGACTCTCCCTGCTACGATGGGTAATAAAAGAATGATGGATGTTAGAATCAAGGTGAACAGTCCAATTCTGACCACTGGACTTTCTTTACAGCTGAGTCATCTACTCACTCCACAACCAAGGGGAGTGGGACAATCTGCAAATATCAGTTAATAAAGCAAGTTCTTCCCAAATAGACACCACATGTTGGCTTAGGATAAGAAGATATTAATTTCTTAATATTATATCAGTCTTTTCACAATCTATGCTCTAAGGAGTTAGTTGGGTGTTAGGTATTGAGTTGAACTTTAGGACAGAAATATAAGGAACAAACATAGTTCATACCATGTCTGGACAGAGAAAGCTGTATAGAAAGTAGGGGGAATGATGTGATAACATTGGCTCCTAACAGTGGTGAGCACCAGATATTTAAACATCAGAAGTCAAACAATCTACACTCATTTGGAAGTTAGGGAAGAGATGCTTTCTAAAGAGTTCAAGACAGGAGCCTCGCGGGTGAGTGGCAGGAAGAGAGGTGAAAATGCAGGACAAGATGCCTTAGCACAAAGCTGCATTGCATCCCAGAAGCAGAGCACACAACTACCAGGTAGGGTGTAGGTTTTCATGCCAATGTCAAAAGAAAGACTGGCCCTACCCAAGAAAGACCTGGAAAGAGGCACAGTCCTCATGCAGAGCTCTATGAAATTATCTTTGTTCATGGAATGGGTTTAGAGGGAAATCCAGCATTGACATCCATGGCTGTTCCTGTATTGTTTTATATCATGATATTCTAAGTAAGTGGGTTTTTTTCCACCAACTATTTTAATTTTTGGTGAATGGCTGTTACTCTAAAATATAAAATCAGCCTAACTTCCTCTCTGTATGCCATTGTTTTCCCAATATCAGTTTCAAGCTGTGGTAGGGCAGCTTCTGCTTAGCTCCCATCCATATGGCACAGGATGCCCATCCCTATCTAATTAAAGGTCATCACACCATGCCATCTTCATAAAAAGACATCTCTAGTCAGCTTAAGAGCACTGCTGTCAACTTTGGGTATTGCTCAACAACATTTACTAGTGTTCAAAGGCTCTTGGGTCCCTGCACTGATACATTCTTTTCTCCTCCTTACCTTTACTATACTTTACACATCCACTTCTTTGACAGGTCCACCTCACCAATCATAGTTAGTGATATCATCTCCGTTGTCACCTGAATACAACAAGGATTAGAGAGGGCAAGTGTGCTCTCTGCAACCAGGTCTAGTTCGGATTTTTAGATCTACCATATCAACAGGTTGCCTTGTTTCACCTTCAATTTTATATTTGCCTTTTGTAGAATAGGATACATCCACTTAATGATACCCCTTGGAGTACTGCATCATGTAACTTATGTGATAGTGTCCATCAAGGTAATGATAAGATTATATCAAGTGTGAACATTTTTTCCCCTCAGAGACAAAATCCTCATTGGGCTTCTGAAAGTAGCAGCAATTTTGCACCTATGCACCAGAGGAAATTGTGGGCCTTACAAACTTGTCCATTGAATAGCAAGTGCACATCCAACACCATCCAGTCTCTTTCACAATACTTACATGTTCTTCTCTTCAACACAGATAACCAGTCTTGGACTAAGGCTACAGTGTATTATGGACTTCCAGGAATGAAATCTTTTAATTATTATTTTTTATTTTTTCAACAAAGCATGGCATATGAAGTTGAGGCAGCCCCGCCTCCCCCCTGCATCAAGGCCGAGCAAGGCATCCTACCATAGGGAATAGGTTCCAAAAAGCCAGCTGATGCACCAGGGACAGGTCCTGGTCCCACATTCAGGGGCCCCACAAACAGACCAGGTTACATAACTGTTACCAATATGCAAAGGGTCTAGGTTGGTCCCATGCAGGCCCTTTAGTGTTGGTCTAGAGTCTGTGAGCTCCCATGAGCTCTGATCAGCTGTCTCTGTGTGTTTCCTCATCATGACCTTGACTTCCCCTTGTTCATATAATGCCCCTCCCTCTCTTCAACTGGTCTCCTAGAGCTCTGCCCAGTGCTTGACTGTGGATCCATCTGCATCTGCTTTTGTCAGTTACTGGATGAAGGTTCTATGATGACAATTAGGGTAGTCACCAATCTGATTACAGGAGAAGGCCAGTTCAGATACCCTCTCCACTATTGCTAGGAATCTTAGCTGGGATCACCCTTGTGAATTCCTGGAAGTTTTCCTGGCACCAGATTTCTCCCTAACTCCATAATGGCTCCTTCCATCAAGATATCTCTTTCATTGCTCTCCCTCTCTTTCCTTTCCTCAACTGGACCATTCTGATCACTCATGTTCCCATCCCCCACTCCCTCCCTTATATTCCCAGCCCAAGTTTACCCTGGAGATCTCATCTATTTCCTGTTCACAGGATGATCCATGCATTCCTCTTAGGGTCCTCTTTGTTTCCTAGCTTCTCTGGGGCTGAGGATTGTAGCCTAGTTATCCTTTGCTTTACATCTAATATCCACTATGAGTGAGTACATACCATGTTTGTTGTTCTGGGTCTAGGTTGCCACACTCAGGATGATTTTTTTTTTCTAGTTCCATAGCCTTGGACTCAGAGACAGCATTCCAAGTACAAACCTACGCATGGGCACAGCTCTTCACAGGGCTTCCAAAAGCAGGAGAACAATCTTATGTGCTTCTTGAAAGAGGATTTTGGTGGTGCTGAGTTTGTGGAGTTATGTGGTCAGTCTCTTCCCTTTGGAATCTACTCAGAGAATCCCAGAGATACTAATTGACTTGCTTAAGGTCACAGGTGAATTGGTGGCAAGGGTGACCCCAGGAGGGTCCTCTGACTATAGCATAATATAGCTATCTTTTCTACAAGGACTGTCTCCTAATACCATACCAGGGACGCCTACAGATGCTGATGCTCTTCTTTAAGTTCTTAAAGGATCCTTGCCTACATTCTGTTGTATTGCTTTTATTCTAGCTTCAATTAGCCTTTTGTAGAAGTGGAAATGAAACAACAACAAAAAAATGAAAAATGAAAAACAACAAACAAACAGCCAAGCGGCTCATGCTACTACAGGTCTCCCATAGCAAAGATTTCATTACATGTGTTCTTTATTTTTCTTCGGCCTGAGGTTGTTGTTGCCTGACTGTGTGTCCTTCATTTGGGAAGACCATTCTGCCATGGAAGGTATGCTGCTCAAAGTCTGAAACACTTTGGTTTTAAATCCAGGTCTACCACTTCTTTGTTGTGTGACCCTGGGGAAGTGTTTTGACTTCACTGTGCCTCTTTCCTCATTGATAATTGATACAGACACCACTGCATAAATTATCTGGGATAATGAGAGCCAGAGTTTGCGGATGACAGATGTGAAACAGTATCTTCTGGATATGGCAGAATCTTTGAACTCATGATCTCACAGTTGATGTAAGTTGCCCGCATAAGACTTTCACGAGATCAAGTTAGTCAACATCCCTGCATGGGATGGGCAGGACTCATAGGCCCTACCTTAGCTGAGGAACTATTGACCCCTGATGACTAATGAGAGTGGTCCAATCATTTTTTTTCTTTGGTTCATGGCCCCAGGTAGGTTTCCTGTGCTTCTGTGGATGCTCCCAAACCCACGTGCACATAGGAAGCACTAATTGGATTCTATGGCTGACCACACCCCACACACACACACACATACACACCCCCCCACACACACACACAGAGAGAGAGAGAGAGAGAGAGAGAGAGAGAGAGAGAGAGAGAGAGAGAGAGAGAGAGAGATCAGTGAGAGAGTCTTGGTGGAATTGAAGAGGGGGAAATAGTAAACATAAACATAATCAATATACATTATATACAAGAAGAATGACATACTTGAAGAATAAATAAAAACATGTCTTAAAAAATAAATGAAGCTATTCTCTGTCACCCTGAAGACTGGAGAACTATTTTATTTATTGAAAAGTGTAAACTTGAGTCTCATATATTATTGATCAAAAACCCTCCAGATTCTCAATACCTTGTATGTGTGAGTCAGATGAGAAATGTGTGCCAGAGTGAATCTTGTTATAATAATGTGTTCACAATTGGAGATATTCATGCCAGGGACTGGATACTCTGGGGACTCTATGAAGTCTGGTAGTGTTTCCTGTCACCTATTGTGTGTTGCATGGGCTGAGCTAATGAGAGAAAAACGACTGCTTCCTTTTGACACACTTGTCTAGAACTTGAGAGAGTGCAGTTTCCAAGTCCTGCTCAGGAATCATGGAAAGAGAGGCCATAAGATAGTGAGGACAGAAGTGTTCCATTACATCTTGGCTGGATTAATCATCAGAGTAGAACCCAGGAAAGTCATATAAGCTTTGTGGGTCTCTGAGTTTCCTAAATTAGCAATGCTGGCCATGTTCAGGTGGCCTTAGAACATAAAAATAATGAGTCCTCATGGCTCAAGTGCTGTCATGTTACAATATTCTTCTCATGGACTACCAGGAGCCCAAATGGATAGGGTCTTCTCAGCTTTTATAGGACTTGGTGTTTGCTGTTCTAACAAATCAAGATTAGAGAGGGTATAGAGGTGGGTTATAATCACCAGAGACTGATCTCGTATCCCTGCAGCCAGAACCTTGAACTTATGACGTCTTTACTTCAGGTTACAATGAAAACTAACTAATGATAGGGATTGGCTACTTGTGCCTGGTGTAAAGCTGACAGACAGGGCTTCACTGTCAGGGAAATGTAGAGAGGGAGGGAGGGAGGAGAGAGAGAGAGATAGAGAGAGAGAGAGAGAGAGAGAGAGAGAGAGAGAGAGAGAGAGAGAGGAGAGAGAGAGGGAGGAGGGAGGGAGGGAGGGAGAGAGAGAGAGAGAGAGAGAGAGAGAGAGAGAGAGAGAGAGAGAGAGAGAGGAGAGAGAGAGGGAGGAGGGAGGGAGGGAGGGAGAGAGAGAGAGAGAGAGAGAGAGAGAGAGAGAGAGAGAGAGAGAGAGAGAGAGGAGAGAGAGAGAGAGAGAAGAAATACGTTCCCTTCTAAACATTTTGTAAACCCAGATTCAAGCTGACATTTTTATATTTGGTCCATCTTAGCTTTATGCAGTGGTGTCTGTCTCATGATTTTCAGTGTGTCTGTAGGGAATCAATCTGTTAAAACTCCTGACTGAGGTCTTTTCACACCAAGCCCAGGGCTTTTCCTGCATGGTCATAATGATCTTATTAGTCTAAGTGTGACTGAAGTGCCGTTGCTTTGCTGGGTGTTGCGCTGTGCTCTCACCTCTGTTGCCTTGTTAACCTCACAGTGAAACTGTGAGGTCCCTGCAACTCCCTGCAGCTGAGTGGCCCCAGAATTGCTTCCCTACCCTGCCCATCACTTCAACCAGTGTGCCGTTCTGCAGGATCATTAGCCTCATGGTGCATGGTGGTGTTTGGGTTCAAAGATCCTTCCTCCTTGTAATGAAAGAGTATACCTGTCAGTCACGTGCAGCTAAAGTCATTTTGTTATTCTGTGTGAACAACTTTCTGGAAATAAAAATTTGATGAAGTAATGGAAATTTTTATACATACTAGGATATCCATTGAAATGGACAGAATGGTTTCAGGCCATTCTGACTGATTTCATATTCACAGGAAATTAAGAGACTTGGGGAGGGGGAGCATGGGGGAAGATAGGCATGTGACAGTGGCACTTTCTCCTTAGAGGAGGAAAATTCTGGTGGAACTGAACAATGGCAAGGACATTCATTCATTTCTTTGTTACCTATTCACTCTCCCACCCATCAAGCAATCCATACAATTACCAAACAACCCTCCACCTATCCATCCATTCACCTACCCATGCTACAATTTATCTACCCATCCTCTACTCCATCCAAGATCTATCTAGCTATTAGTTTACATAGGTTTCAGTTGTAGCACATGTGTGAACTATGACTAGGTAATTAGCAAGTAATTTTGTCAGAATGTGTGCGTAAGCATGTATATATACATGTGTATATGTGTTTGTGAGTGTATGTAAGTATGTGATATATGAGTGTGTGTTTATGTGATTGTGTGTGTGGTACATGTTTATGTGAGTGTGTGTGTGTATGAGAGAGAGAGAGAGAGAGAGAGAGAGAGAGAGAGAGAGAGAAGAGAGAGAGAGAGAGAGAAAGAGAGAGAGAGAGAAGGGGAGGTTTAGGTCACCTTGCATTTTCAAAGTCCATTAGTCATATCTGTCCTTTCCATGTATACTATCACATACTTCTTGGAACATACACCAGGCAGGTAGGTATTATTGTCCATCTGTAATAAATGAGAAAACTGGTAGTCTTACAAGTTAAATGACATCCCTAGTTTGACACACCTGGTAGATGATGCAGCCAAAATCCAAAGGCCGTACCTTCCTGTCATCATGACTCTCTTTATTAGGATAATAATGATAACTGTCAATACAGCTAACAATTATCCAATTCTTAGTATATTCTGGAATATACTAAATCTTCTCAATAGCAGCCCCAGTCAAGCTTGCGATTTTGATTTGTTTATCTGCACGCACATTACATGAAGGAAATTATAGCTCATACCAGCTGAGCAGTTTTTCATCAGGTCATCTAGTAAAGCTGTTCGATTTCTGTTAGTGTCATTAATCTCTATGTTTATATCCATGGTGGAAGGTGTCTTTTGTCGTAGGTTTATATAGCAGTGCTACAGTAACTTTTGAGAAGGGAATAACTGCTTGCCCTTCCCCATTCCCCATCCTGTTCTCCATGCCCAGCTTGTCTGCATCTCCCCATACTGTTTCTTCACTTTAAAGGTGAGCCAAAATGGCATGTGAACTCTGTGCATACATCTGTGACATTAGTCCGGAGTAAGTCGGGTGAATTCATGCCTAAGGCTTTATAACATGGACACAATTTCATTACAGAGCATTCATTGCTGAAGCAGATCTCAATGTCTGTGGGCCAAAGTCTGCATTTTAGCACCAATGCCCTCTGGAGACTGTAGAAATAGTGAACACACTTGGATCCTTCTCCCTTAAGAGAGCATTCAGTAAGCAGCTGATGAAAACTGTTGACATTGAAAAGAACTCTTGCTCCAGCCTCCCTGCTCTTTCCATTGGTCTTGAGGTTTAAGGTAATGTTGCTACTTCATGAGATGAGATATGAGGTCTGTCTTTATCTCCCATGACTTTCTAATGACTTTCAACCTTATAACCTCTTCTACATTGGGCCAATCACACCTTTTTCTGAAGATATCATCACACTCTGTGTTAGCCTGGCCCTCTTCTCACCTTGACGGGAGCCTGGGATCCTTCTTATGCCACCAGTGCAGTCTATCTCTGTTTTGTGTTGAGCTTCATAAGGCAGAGTCACTTTATCACACACCCCATTGTTCTCATCTACTGCTCTATTGCTGTGTTCTCAGCATTGGTCACTTTATAGCTGAGCATGACTGCGTTCAATACCGTTCAATACAGAACTTGGAATGGCCTCTCCCATTACTCCATCATGACTTTGTAGTGTTTGGATTCTTCATGCAGTTTGAAGTCATTACTCTGTTCTGATGTCATTCAGCCAGGTTTCAAGATGCACAGATTGAGTACAACATTAAGAATCTCTTCGTAATTGAAGTTCCCAGTTGTGTGCTTGCATCCTGGTTCTTCTTGTGGAGTGCTGGTCTGTAAGGAAGATGCTTTCTGTTTTGGACCCCTGTTCCTTTCAAGCATAATGGCCTAACACTGAATACCATGTGGATATCATTCAGGTAGAATGTGAACCACATTCATTAAAACATCTGGAATGGTCCCTGTCACAGGCTGATTCTGAAGTATCTCTTCTTGTTGATATTTATGGAGTATCTGAAAGGTCAGCAACAATAAGCTCACCATGTTAGAGTTCCTATTGCTGCAACAAAACACCACGATCAAAAATCAAGTTGGGGAGGAACGGGTTTATTTGGCTGACACTTTCCCACTGAACATTGCTGTTCCACACCAAAGGAATTCAGGACAGGAATTCAAACAGGGCAGGATCCTGGAGGCAGGCGCTGATGCAGAGGCCATGGATGAGTGCTGCTTTCTGGCTTGCTCAGCCTGCTTTCTTATAAAACTCAGGACTACCAGCTCAGGGATGGCACCACCCACAATGGCCTGGTCTCTGCCCCATTGATCATGAATTGAAAAAAATGCCTTACAGCTGGATCTCATGGCAGCATTTCCTCAACTGAGGCTCCTCCTTCTCTGATGACTCTAGCTTGTGTCAAATTGACACAAAACCTACAAGTACACTCACTGATCTGTAAAATGACACATGTTTTGTTGTTATTTAATAGTCTGTGTGTATTCTAAAATTAAATCAAATCCAAATACAATGGGGTGAGGAAGTGAATGGTGGGACAAGAATAGTAGCTCTGAGTTCTAACACAGGCCCTGCAAATCTTTAAGGCATTCCTTCTCCTTTTTGTGCTTATCCCAGAAGCAACACATGAGTGTGTCTTGTGTTGTATAGGAATAAGTATAATTATAGTTTCTGCAGGAATTGGTACAGAAAGTGTCTCACACACAGTGCCAGGTGTTCAGTCTGTATTAGTTCATCTGTTGCTTAGAACAATTGATTTTTAATGTGAGAAAACCAATGCTCTGAGACACAACATGAATCACCCAAGGTCGTGTAGCATTAGTCACTGACAAATGCAATGTTCAACACGGGTCTGCGTGGGTCAATGTTGGAACCTTGGGTTCCATCAGGTGCTTTCATTTCATTCTTTGGAACCCTGTTGAAATATATGTGAGCTGTGTTTACGCCACAACCCCCATTGCACTTCCTGCTTGAAAATGGTTATGCATTCCAGATTTGTCAATTAAAAAATTGCTCTCTGCAGAGACCTCCATCACAGTATGAGATTGCAAGGCAGATTTTCTGGTCTTGAGGTTTTAAATTACCCGTGTCATCTCAAGCTGTGCAAGTTGCTTGAAGGTCTGCTTCTACCCAGGCTCATTTTGCTTTCATGATGAAATTTTTATTGAGGATTTCACACATGCATACAGTGTGTTTTGACAAATCAGCCCCCCTGCTCCCTCCTCTCCAATTCCTAACCTATCCCCCTTTTCATTTTTCTCTCCCAACTTCCTGTGATTTTTTTCATTTCTTTTAAAAACTGCTCTTGTAATTACTTGAAAATTTCATGTGCTTTATTTTGATCATATTCTCCCCCAATTTCTTACATATTAACCTCCATCCCCTGCCCACCATTCTGTATCTTCAGTTTTAAAACTCTAATTTTATTGAAACACTCAGTCCATTTAGTGATGCCTATGTGTGCAGTTGCGTGAAATCATCTACTGGAGCGTGGGTAGTCTCTTGGGGGCCACATCATGAGAGAAAACTGACTCTCCTGCTTTCCTTATTCATCAGTTGATACTAGTTCCTCAGACAAGTGCTAGAGTTCACAAGCGCCTCTTCCACCCAGGCTGGTGTTTTGGTTGGTTTGATTATGGGCAAGCCTTGTGCATGCGTTTGCAGGTGCCGTGAGCCATGCATTCATATGTGCCCCTGACTGCCATGTCCAGCAAATCCTGTTACAGTTCAGACGTTTACTCCCTCCTTTAAAATCTTCCAGCCTTCTCTTCCTCGAGGGTCCCCGAACCTGTCTCATTTCATCAACAGCACATGCCCAGAGGAATTCAGAAGTTTTCCTCTGAGGAGAAGCAAGCAGAATCTTTTGAGCAAGCATCATGTACCAGCATATTGGAGGGGAGAAGCGCTTACCTGAAAATATTGCCTCTCTGAAAGTGGATGGGGAGCAGCCACTTTCCCAGAGCAACATCAACAAATGCCCACTCACACAATTTAGAACTCCCATCTGCCTGACTCATTAGGTAGGAACAACAGGTCCCCCAGGCATTGGGAACAGAAACAGCAGAGGGAAGGGTGGGGTAGAAGGCTCTTTTCAATCTCCCAGCACTCATTTATATATGTTCACCCCAACGTTTTTTAAAGGGGGGAAGCTACTTAAAAATGCAACGATGCTCACCTAATAATCATCCTCTTCAGCCCTCTTTCCTTTTTATTTCCTAAATAGGTTTTAATTGAAATAGAATTACATCATTTTCTCCCTTTCTTTCCCCCCTCCGGTCCCTCCCAGGTACCTCCTTCTAACTGCTCCCCTGCCCCCCCCACTCTCAAGTTGATAGTTTCCTTTTCTTTATTACTGTTACATATGTGTGTGGTGTGTGTGCACAAACACATATATATGCACATATATATGCATACATATATAAACACACCACACACATATACACACACACCACACCACACACACACACACACACACACACACACACACACACACACACATGTGTTCCTGGTTGATGCAAGTTCCATGCAGGACCTACTTCTACAAACATACACATTTGTTTCAGCACGTAGTGGATTTGACGTGCAAGGCTAACAGTACTGATAATAATATCCACCATTTACTAAAACTCAGTTTTAATTTATTTCAACTTCTGTATCAGCTCTAAAAGTAATTGGTGATTATTTGCAAAAAAAAAAAAATCAGATAATCTCAAGTTGCCAGGAAAACTGAACAAAACACATGACCACTATCATTTGCAGTGGTTGTTTTAACTTTACATGAGTGAGAAAGGAGGTAAATGGTGAGTTTGCTTCAAGTATATCAACAAAAAGACACACATTGGGGATGGCCATTCTTTCTTCTACCTTATAGGAGAATTATCTCAAGAACCTAATGTGTATCACCGTATTTGATGATATTTTTTTCTGAGCAATAAAATATTTTTCCTAAAGGCCCAACAATGATTTTCTTAGACTTATTCTAGTTATTTACTCCATGTGAGTTTTGGATTTATTTTGACTAGAAGGATGTAGTGCTAGCCCTGATGAGGGAGGAGGAGCAGTGTTGTGCAGATAAATGTTCATAAATTGTTTCTTTAACAAAAAATAAAAGAAAAAGAATGTATAATGTATCCGTTTCCATGCTGTGTACCTCCTCCAACCACAGTCGATTTCAACATATCAACTTGAAGTCAAAGAGCGTGACATTGTGCACAATCAATACACTGCTGCCTGGTGAGGGGAAAGCCACTTAAAAATGCAATGACTGTGTTAATGGGCTCCTATAGACATCCAATTTAAAAACAACTGGATTGAACAAATGTTTATTTATTGCCAACAACTCAGATCTCCTGTTACTAGCTGTAAAGGTGGGCATGGAACTTAAATTTGTTGGTTGTTTTATTTCTTCCATTTTTTGTTAGTGGTGTGTGTGTGTGTGTGTGTGTGTGTGTGTGTGTGTGTGTGTGTGTTGTGCATATATGTATTATATGTATCTGTGTGCACACACTTGTTCATATATGTGCGGTAGTCAGAGGAGAAGAGAAAAGCAAGTGTTCTGCTCTATCATTCTGTGTCTTACTCTCTTAAAACTGCAGCTCACAGCCTGTGAATCAGGTTGGCTGGCCCTCCAGTCCTAGTCATCCTTTCTCTGTCCCGTGGAATTAAGGTTACAGATGTACTTGACTACAGCCAGATTTTATGTGGATTCTGGGACTCAAACTTGGGTCCTCAATATTTGCTCATTGAGCACTCTTACCCAATGAGTATTTTCCTCCCCAGCCCTTCTGTTCTTTATTCTTAAATGTGTTTTAAACTGAAATATAATTATATCACTTTGTCTCTTCCTTTTCCTCCTTCCAGCTCCTCCCAGGCATCTTCCCTTCCACTGCTCCCATGAACCTCTACTCAGTTGACAGTTTCCTTTTCTTCGTTAGTGTTACATATGTGCGTGCTCAAATATATAAGCACAACCTACAGAGTCTGTGTTTTGTTGTTTGTGTGTATTTGGTTTCAGAGCCTACCATTTTGCACTGGACAGCCCATAAAGAGGCTCATCCCTAGGAGAGGCTTATTCCCCCTTTTCTAGCCATCATTAGATGCCTGCAGTCTAGGGATGAGAGCCCATGAAATCTCCTCCTTCTATGTTAGTATTCCCAGTGATATTGCCATTTGTTCCAATATTGTTTATGCAGCCATTTCTAGAAGACACCATTTCAAAGCTTATTCCTAGTATTCTGGCTCTTACAATCTTTCTGCCCACCCTCTCGTCTACAATGTTCTATGAGCCATAGGTGCAGGAGTTGTGATGTAGATGTATTTATTGGAGTGGGCTTCCATGATTTGTTGATCTCAGCATTATATCCACTTGTGGTTCTCTGTGATGGTCCCCATTTGCTATAAAGACAAGTGTCTTTCATGCGGGGTAGTATCTATACTTACCTATGGGTATAAGAATAAGATTTAGAATATATAAGGAATTATGCTGGTCTAGTGGGGTGGTGGTAGTAGGTTCATTTTCCTACTATTTTTCTTTTATTAAAAATGATTTTTCACACTATATATTCTGATTACAGTTTCCCCTCCCCCAACTCCTCCAAGATCCTCACCATCTCCTGTGCCATCTGAATCCATACCCTTTTCTGTCTCTCATTAGAAAACAAACATGTATCTAAACAACAATAATAAAGTAAAATAGGTTCTTTTCTCATTAGTCCTGGAAAGCTGACTAGGTTGCCAACACCAGGCATGATTTTCTTCCTGTTGAGTGGGCCTTCAGTCCAATTAGACAGCTGTTGGCTGTCACCAACAAGTGAGTGCCACTTATTGTACCTTTATGTATGTCTTTCCATGCTGGTCATGGTCGTGATTCATAGATGTCATTTCTGGGTGGGATTGTTTAATTGCTTCCATCTCCTAGCAGCTTCCTTAGTATTTTCCAGTATTATGGAAGCCAGAAACGCAGGAAGGGGCTTTCAGGTCAGATCCAGCTAGAATCATCTGAGTCTAGTGTCCTAAATTGTGGTGTCTTAAGCAATAGGGGCCCACCCCCAGTCCCTAAGAGACAACTAAGGGTTACACCAATAGTCTATCTTGTTCTGGGTGTCACTTAAGCTATCCTGATGAACCATTCGAAAGGAGGTTCCTTGTGCCAGTTGCTGGGATGCTAGTGAGAAGCTCAGTCAACCCAAGTAGCTTAAATTCCATTAAGATCCACCACACACCACACACAAACACACCACACACACCACAGAGTGTATAATTTTAGGTAAATATAAAATAATATAATTTTGAAGCTTTATCAAACCATCTTGGTTTTTTTGTGCCTTGTTCCCCCTTTTCCATCTTTATTGACCTCCCCACTTCCTAGTTGAAGCCTTTTTCCTGCATTTTTTTTCCTTTGATTATCACTTCATACCACTTTTCTCCTCATAGCCTCTCAAAACCAACACCTCCCTTCTCGCACCTATGATACCTTATACTTTCTAGTTATGTTACATACTCACACATGAAAATTTGGAGTTAGTGACCTGCAGGGAGAGACACAGAACTAAGAAAGGGAATATACCAAAATAATAATAAAAAAATAAGAACCACTGCATTGAAGTTAGACTTTGTTTGAATCCTCACTCTATCACGATCCTGGGTAAACTGTCTAGATATATTGCATTTAAATTTTTTAGGATGTGAAATGAAGGAATAATCAAACCTTAGAGTCAGTGCAAGCATTAAATAAATTGGTACATGTGAATTGTGGGTAATGAAACTACTACAGAGGATGCAATCTAGTAATTGCAGCTAACCCTCTAAGCAACAAATCATGTGAGAAGAGGGGATACCGCAATGCAAATATTGAGAGGCAAATGAGACTAGAAAGCCCAGGAATGTGGAGAATTTCCAGTTTGGATGAATTTGTGGTGCACATGACGTTGTGTAGAGACCCTGTACCCTTTCCAATCCATTTAGCTTATTCAACATTAGTGTGTTTATGTGTGTATGGTGTATAATCAATTCTGATGAGAAGTTGACTATCATTCTTATTTTCCTTTTTTGTAGTATATAAAAGACTTTCCTGCTCTGAGGTTTTTATTTTTATTTATTTTATTTATGTCTATTTATTTGTTTTGTCTATTTGTGTACTTCCTCATTCATTGGAAGCTTTTGTTTATCAGTATAGAGTGTGAATGAGAAATGTCCCCTACAGACTCAAATATTTGAACACTTGGTCTCTAGTTTGTGGAAAGATTTGGGAACCTTGTGGAACTTCTAGGGGTGGAGCATTGCTGGAGGAAGAACATCACTGGAGGCAGGCTTTGGGAGCCCATAGCCCCTCCTCCATTCCATTTTCCTTTCTCTGCTGCCTGCTTATGGTTCCAGATGTAAACTACCAGCTTCCTGATCTTGCCATATGCTGCCAAGTCTTCCCTGCCATTATAGACTCTCCCTCCAGAACCACAAACCCCAATAATCTCTTCCTTCTGTAGTTTGCCCAGCAAACTTCCTTCTGTAGTTATGACAGCAGAAGTGATTGTTGTAATCAGTTATGTGCTTTATTATTACTCTCATTCTCTGTTTCTTCTGTTTGAGGTGCATAATGTTCTAGAATCCATGAGGTCATGGATGTCATCCTATTTGAATGTTTGGCTGCAATTCATTAAAATATTTTTGCCCTGTCAGCTCTTCTTTTCTTTTGTTTAATTGAAACTATTTTTTTTATACAATACAGTCTTATCACAGTTTCCCCTCCATCTTCTTCTCCTGGGTCCTCCCCACCTCCCCACTCTTCTAACTTCACATCTTCTTTCTCCTCTTAAGAAAAGTAACAAGAAAATAAACAATAATAAAACAAAGCAAGCAAACAAAGAAAAAGCACAAGAAATGCACACACACACACACACACACAAAAAAAAAAACCCATAAAACACAAAATCAGAAACCATAATATAAAAGCAAAAGACCAGTAAAGTTAGAGATGTTAAAGACACCCAGACAAAATAGTATGAGACAAAACATTTCCGGAAATACCTGTGAGTTTGTTTTGTGTTGGTCATCTACTGCTGGGCTTAGGGCCTCCCTTAAGTGTGGCTTGTACGCTCAGTGAAACTACATTAGAGAAACTAATTTTTTCTCTTTCTTGCAGATGACAGTTGGAGATAGCTTTTTGGTTATGGATGGGAGCTCAGATCCACTTCCCCGTCTCAGCACTGGAATTCCAGTTATATATGTATTGGCATGTTTCATGTTACCCGTCATCCCACTCCTCCACCTTGTCTCTCCACTCTTTCTCTTTTTCTTCCTCTCAACCTTTCTCTTACTTCTTTCTTCCTTCATTTTACTAACTTTCATCACAAAAATCTATTTACAAAGATTTTTCCACACTTTGTGATGTGTTGATATTAATTTATATTAAATTTTCAGTCTCTGTATCTTTTATTTTTGATAGTTTACCTGAAACCTTTGAATATCATTTTTTTAGTCATACCATTTAAGACCAGCTTCATCTTCTTCCATTTATATATATATATATCCTATTTAGAATTGCTCTTTATTTTGTGGAGGGGGGTTGGGGTTTAAACCCAGGGTCTCTAGAACAGAATACTTTGTGAGAAATAGCAGAATGCCCTGCTCTACCCAGAGGAAATAACTCACATTCTGAGTTCTCTATCAGTTTTCCAGTTATTCTTAAGGACGCTTCTCAGTTGTGTGAGATGAAGGGATAGAGGTTGCTATGATTCTCATACAAACTTGCTCACATAGGGATAGTCTTTGTAGGATATATTTAATAGGCTGTGACAGTGATATCCTTATAGGATCCTTGCCACGTGCAATCTCGTGAATTTATGATTTTAAAACCACATTCACAATATTGCATTATTTCAAATTAAAGAACTGAGTCTCTGTAAATTTGGAGTCATTAAAAACTTGAAACTATTGTCCCTCTTACTGAAATATCTATCACTCCCTTTTGTAGTTCATGTTGAGCAGACCCAGCTGTGAGACAGATATACTTACGTTTTCCAGCCACCTTGTGGACAGTAAGTTGACACAATGTATTGGGTTCTCATCAATGAGGCACCCACAAAAACATGATCACACAAGAATTTTGGCATCTGTATGAACAGACAGAACCGGAAGGGCAGTGGTTCTGTCTGTTGTCATAGGACAAGTGTATAGCCAGGTTCCTAAGTACATTCATTGAAGCATCTCTCTTCACTGTTATTATCATCATAACGAAAAATAAAAATGCCTCTTTATGCCTAAAATTTGACAGCCACCAGAAGCACTTAGTATTATAATCACTAACCCTGAGGACTAAAGGTACTTACTATCCTGGCTGTCCCTTTTACAGATGAGAAAGTCAAGCCGAATATTAGAGGTTTTACTCAAGGTCATAAAGACAGTGGCAAGGTTAACATCAGAGTTCACGCATCTGCCACAACTCTGTGCTATTGCAAGTCTACACAAAAGACATCTTCAGCCACATTGTCAGTCAGAGCATAGCAAAGATTCTCTACCATGACTCTATCATCTGTATTATTAAGATATGAGTACCAAAGGCACCCCTGATTCTTATCTTACCCAGAACATCAATCCTTCTCTCAGCTTTATCCCAGGTGTGCAACTGGAGGCAAGATTTAGATCACAGATGTGGGACGTGTCTGTTTCACACATGTGTTAGGAACCAACAACAGAGACACCATATCAGTGGTAAAATGTGGGGTCAGACACACATCACCTAACTATTTAGGTCTTGGAATGTGCTGTGATTCTGTGGGGCTTGTACATGTGAGCATCTTTAACCATGAGCCAAAGGTTGCTTAGATAAAAAGCTACATGCTGAAGCCTGTTTGACTTTTGGCATTATTAGTTCCAATATCAGCTTTTGACATTTTCATCACAGTGATTTCATTTCAGATCATATCATAGGGTCAGAGGGTCATTTCGTAATATACCAAAATGAAAGTGATTATTGCAAAATGCTGTACATCTCTGCATTCACATCATATTTTATTGCTTCTGGATTTATGAAAAATAATGTGTGTATTCTGGGTCACTCACAGGAATGTAGATTGGGTTGTATAGCTCTGTTGTTTACCAGAGGACTCTGTGTCATTGGGACTTTTTCTATCTATTCATTCTTTCAGCCACTTGTCCACCTATCTTCCCAGGCAGCCATTTGTCCATTCATCCATTCTTCCTTTCATCTGTACATCCACCTTTCCATTCAACTGTGTCTATACATTGATATAACATTTGTTGATATTTAACCATGCTAGATTTTGGAGATTTAGAGAAGGATAGAATGTAGTTTGTCTTCTTCAGCAACTGGTATTGATAGAGCTCTAAGGCAAACAGAGGAGCAACAGATACCATTCCTTTTCTCAAACTACTTCCAAGAAAGCAGAAGATACATGGTGTAGAGATGTCATTAGAAAATTAGTGATCATAAAAAGTGGATGTGTCAGCTTCCCAGTAATGAAAGACTGATGAAAAAGGTAAGACAAACTGATCAAACCTAACACATCTTACTTTGTTTACCCTAAAGTAAAATCCAACTTACTCAAATGGTCTAGAATGCTAATACCTAAAACTTTCATTAACTACTAGGTTGTTCACTTTCTGTTGCTGTATGTGATAAATATTTACGTTCAATCAACTTTGTCTTAGTCACTGTTCTATTACTGTGAAGAGACAGCATGACCAAGGCAACTCTTCTGAAAGTAAGCATTTAATTGAGGACTTGCTTACAATTTCAGAGGCTTAGTTCATTGTTGTCATGTCAAGGAGCATAGTGGCATGCATCATGCTAGGGCAATTGCTGAGACCTACATCCTGCTTCTCAGGCTAAGAGACAGACTCTGGGTCTAGCATTAGCTTTTCAAACTGCCAGTGACCTATTTCCTACAAGGTCATACCTATTCCAATAAGGCCACACCTCCTAATCTTTCTCAATTAGTGTAACTCCATGGTGACTAAGCATGTAAATATATGAGCCTATAGGCCATTCTTATTCAAACTACCACAATGTTATAAAGAGAAAAAGATTCATTATGGTATTAAAAGGTTTAGTCTTTAGAATCTTGGCCCTGATAGCACAGTCCATCATGACTGATGTGTGTGCCTGAAGAGATTTATTTATGTCATACTGTCTGGAAGGCAAAGAGAGAAATGAAGGGACTGGGGTCTCAATATTCCTCGCAATCCCATGTACTAAATGATCTAACTTTTCCTCCATTAGGGCCCCACCTATTAAAAACTTCCCCAACTCCTAGTAGCACTGCAGGGTGATACCCAGGCATTCAACACATGGGCCTTTGGGGGGCATTACGGATCCAAACTAGAACACATGTCTGTGTGTCTATGGACAGATCACACAGTTCCCCTAAGCCACAGCTG
The DNA here is from genome assembly GCF_949786415.1 of Peromyscus eremicus. NCBI lineage: Eukaryota > Metazoa > Chordata > Mammalia > Rodentia > Cricetidae > Peromyscus > Peromyscus eremicus. Next base: position 30,917,416 of record NC_081436.1, read on the forward strand.
GCATATGGTGTTTCATTATTCTTACTGGTTTTGTTATGATGAAGAAATCTGAAAACTTGTATGTACCATTTGGCTATCATTGCTGTAACACATCTCCAGTTGTTGAAGCGATATGTGGTTTATATGAAGACTCTGGAGGCTGGAGATCTGGAATGTTTCTCACTAGAGCTAACACATGATGCCAGGAGTGCTGCCTGCATCCTTCTTTGGAGTTTCTATGAGAATCTCTTACATCTTCCCAGAGTCTAGAAACTCCAGCATCCCTGGGAAGAAGATCCTTTCATGTTTCAAAGCAACCAATGCAAAGGGGAGCCCTTCTCTCATCCTGTCACTGTCCCTCTCCTCTTCTACTTATTGGATTGACTATACCCCAGTTATCCAAAATAATCTCCAGGCTCCAATGCCATCTTATTCCCAGCTTGGTTTTCATCTGAAACCTTAACTCTTTTTGACTGACATATTTACAGATTCTGAAGATTAGGATCAGGAAAGAGAAAGGGCACAACTGAGCACTACTCCTACTGATGGGAATTGGTAGAAAATTACTGTTAATAGTATTGTTTCTAAAAGGAGCTCGGCAAATTAGGTTTATTAAACATCACTATAACATCTGGTTTTGCACCTTATGCGATCTTCACACCTCTCTTCTTGCTGAATTGATCCTCCTACACCATTGTTCTCCAAGGGGATGACTTAAGTGTGCCCTCCTTCACAACATATTTAAATCATACCCTTTAGAAAACATGTCTCTGAGATCATTTGATGGTTTACAGATTAAAAACAATGTTGATCTTAAAAGTTTGCATACATTATTTGCTGTATGAACATGCATGGATTTCTTTATGTCTAGATGTTAATTTTTCTCATACTTAGGGCAGAAATAATGGTAAATTTATCAAATATATCTTGAAGAAATCAAAGGTCACCAACTGTGTTGTGTATGAATGTGTCATTTATGGGCCTATTATTTGACAGAAACTTCAAATGAAACAAAAGAGAATGGCTAAAAACAAGTTTAAACATTCTGTTTCATCAGGACAGAAACAAACAGGCAAACCTAATTAAAACTTACTTTCATCAACCAACACCTACAAAGCACGTGACATTAAAGATGATGGTTGATTCCTTAACAGGAAATGCATTAAGATCAAGTGCTTCTAAGGAACTATAACTCAGAGAGAGATTTGGAACTATGTTATGAAAGAAGTCCAATTTAGACAATGAATGGCACTGCCGTTAGATGAAGAAAAGATAAAACTAAGTTCTTCCTTGAGTAGAGATTCCTTGTTGCCCTTCCCAAGTCCCACAGATTTTTCAAGGGGCCAGCTCTTTCCAACAGCTCGATTTTGTCCATACTTAGCACTTGAGATGGTGTCATTTTTCATAGAGGACTAACATATTTGTGGAAATTCAAACAGGGCTGCATACATGCAAGTTCTTAGTACTAGTCAGTCCTAGAATGGCTGTGCTTAATAAATGTTGAGCTCAGCCTGCTGCTCCAAATACAGTGTGATAGCAGGTTGATGCATAGCCACTGGTGATGACTGAGGTGCCGTGTGCTCAGACAAGAGGTCATTAGAATATGGTTATGGTGCTAATGGGATTGGTGCCAACTCCCTTGCTGATAGAGTTGCTGAAATGCATGAGTAAAGGCAGCACCGTACATTTGTATTGGGGAGAGGCTGCAATGACTGGCCTTGAGGGAGTGAGCCTGCAAACATATTCTACCTCGTTGACAGTGCTTTATTGCTAGTGCTGGGGCTGGGGCTGATGCTGCCATGTTTTTGTTATTGATGCTGCTCCTGTCACTGTAACTGATTTATTTATAAACCAATATCTAACATTTTCAAGATGGCTTATGGAGAAACCAAATGTCCTACTCTGACAAACAGAAGTGATGTTCCTGCATTGTGTTGAGTACTTGCAGTGACATCTCACATACCCTGCAAATGTGCCAGCCTTAACTTACCAACATAGCACAACCTAGAATCATCTGAGAAGAAAGTCTTAACAATTATGTAGATCAAGTGGCCTCTGGACTTCTCCGTGGAGAGTTTTCTTAATTGTTAATTAAGGTGGGAAGACCCCCCCCCTTGCACTATTTCATGGGCTGGGTCCTGAAAGGAATAAGAATGAAAAAAAAAAGCCAGCTGTACATAAGCCTGATCAACCAAATATGTTTGTAGTTTCTTTCAACTTTTCGTGGTGGGTGGGACCAGCTGCTTGAGTTCCTGCCCTGGCTTCCCCTCAGTGATGGACCATAACCTGGAATTGGAAGCCTAATAAATTCTGCCCTGATATTGTTTTTAGTCAGGCTCTTTGTTATAGGGATGGAAATGACATTGGGACAGTGGATGAGTCAAGCATCTTTCCTTGATTGTAATTTGTTATTGTTCTGACATTTACATTTTTTTTGATAGTTATTCTGGTCTAGGTTCTGCTGTATGATGAAATACCTGATTCTTGGACATTTTTAAGCAATGAAATTATTTCTTACAGCTTTTGAAGCTGTAAATTCCACCATCAAGGAGCCATGTCTAGACCCTGCTGAGTTTTGGAGTCCTGCAGGGCATCACATTGCAAGAGAATACATGAAGGAGGGAGAAGCAATCTGGATTTTTTTTTTTTAGCAGAACCATTCTTGACTTATCACCTTACAATCCATCAATCTATAAATAGGTCAGTTCATTCATGACAATTAAGCTCTCTTGCCCAAATCACCTCTTTTTATTTTTGTTGCTGTTGGTTTCTAAAGACAGGGTCTCATTGTATAGCTTAGGCTAACCTCAAAGTTAGCAATCCTCCAGTCTCACCCTTCCTAGTGCTGGGATGTACAGGCACCCACCACCACTTCTGGTTCCCTGATCACCTCTAAAATGTTCTACCCAATCTCATCTCTTCATAGATCACAATCAAGTTTCCATTTCAACATGACTTAGAATAGTGACATGGAGGTGTATTGCTTCTATGATCATTTCTGTCAAAAGTGGGGAAAAAAAAGCTAGCTTCTGAGGACCCAGAGTTTCCTAAAATTGTGTCACCTACCTGGCCCTGTGGGTCCTGACTTGACTCCAATTAGTGTGGCTTCCTGTGATTTCAAACACATTCAATCACTATGGTTGTCATAAGAGGGCAGATGCTTTTCTTTCACCCATTTTGTGTGTGTGTGTGTGTGTGTGTGTGTGTGTGTGTTCTGCATGTGTGTGTGTGTGTGTTCTGCATGTGTGTGAATGCACATTTGCATGTATATGGGCCCAGATATGCAGATTTGTTTGCATGTAGAGGGCCAAGATTAATATCAGGAGTCATCCTCAATTGTTTTTCTACCTTATTCATGAGAAGTGGTCTCTTGATCAATCTGAGTTTACCAATATGGCTAGTTGCGCTATCTAGCTTGCTCTCAGGAATCCCTTGGCTCAGCCTTCTGAGGCTTGAATCACACAGGCAGGCTGTGAGGTCCAGGTACATTGAAGTTGATTTCTGGAAATCTGAACTCTAGTCCTCAAGCATGCATGGTAAATGATTAACCAGTGGTCCATCTCCCCAGCCCAGAAAAGGGGCTTTTGAAATTATTTTCAATTTTGTAAAACATAACAAAACAAATAATTAGGGCAATTATTTTATAATTTTAAGAAATAATACAAAGATGTCCTGTAACTTTTCACCCATCTCTTATCAACAGTGGAATCCTGCAAAAAATGTATTTCATATTGATAGACCCAAGACCCAGGGTACTACCTTCTTGAGGGGGCACCCCAAGAACCCAGACTCCAGTCCAGTTGATGCAACAGCACAAGGTTTTTATTGAAGCGACTGTACAGATGGGCAAACTCTGCTCCTAAGAGCAAGAGCACATCTTACTGCAGCCCCATGGGGGCTTTTAAAGGAAAAACCCACAAAAGCCATAAGATTACAATTCCGATACAATTTCATTTCACAAGATCATGGTCTGATCACAGAGTGGATACAGTCATGTCTGCATGTACATTCTTCCTGAAACCTCAAGGGGGGTATCAGGGCGGGAGTTGAGTTTACACAAAGGTCACAGTGGTCCTTCCTGAAACACTTGCAACTATCCCAGTCACAGTTGAGCACATCTCTTAACAGAAATCTTTTTACATTGTTACATTGTTACAGGTTGAATAATGGCTGATTCAGGTGGCCCTTGGAACTAGTTTTCTTTTTAGTTCCTTATTTCCTGGGGCTTGGGGGTGTAAGCCTGAAGGGTTAGGGTCTTTCAATATCACAACCAGGAGGTTAACATGGGCAGTCAAAATACAGAATGTTTGAGTTATCACCAATATCCTTTATTTTATTTTTAACTTTTTTGATCCTGGAGAAGCATACTCATCCAATCTTTCATCTCATCTTCTTCCTACCCCTGGCAACAACTGATCTGTTTGCCCCTTCTGTTATTTGGTTATTTTTAAGAAGGCTTTGCCAGTGAAATCAACCTCTTGAAATGGGCTTCTTTGGCTCAGCCTAATTGTCTAGAGATCCATCCAGGTTGTTCTTGGCTTTGATTTCATTTTTGGAAATGTGTCTTTCCATACAGCTCAAGCTCTGGTTGAACTGTCTCTTCCTCTCTTGCTTCCATAACCAGGGAGATAGGATTATATAGTCACATGCACCCACCCTGCTGAGTGAATCAGGATGTACAAACTGCAAAACAATTGTTGGTCATTGAATACTTGTGTTTTTACTCTTTCGACCACTCTTCCTGCTTTACAATTTAACTTCACACCAACAGCACACAAGGATTCACCTTTCAAATTCTCATTTTACAGCTGGCTACCTGTTGCCTTTTCTGGAATAGACAGCCTGACAGGTGAGACACCATCTTACCATGGTCACAATTTGCATTTCCACAACAGGTAATCCCCAGCTTATTCGAACTTATTTCTTTGTTTTCTGTGGGAAGATGTTGCTTCATCTCCTTTGTCTACGTTTTGTTGATGCTTCTTAAATTTTTACATTTTCATTAAGTGGACACAATAATGGGTTTCACTATGACATCTTTATACATATGAATCACCGTTCTTTCCCCTCATTTAATTAGGGAGTTTTGTTGTTTTGTTATTGTTTTTGAGTTATATATGCTCTTTACATATTATGTTTATGGAACAATTGATTACCGGACCTCACAGGTATATGATTTTCAATTATTTTCCTCCAGGTATATGATTTTCAATTATTTTCCTCCATGTGAAGGATGCTATGCATTCTGTTTGTTTCTTCTGTGCAGTAACTTCTTTGGTGTGCTTCCTCTTGTTTGTGTATTGTCTATGCCTTTGATGGCAGAGTAAAAATTAATCATTGCCAATACTAAATTTGTTTTGATTGGGAGTTTTTTAGCTTCTAAGTATTGTGTTTAATTCTTTACTACACTTTCAGTTACTTTTGGGAATGATGTTAAGTGAGTTTCTGATTTCATGATTCCCTTCATGGAGATCCAGTTGCCGAACATTATTTACTCATAACTTTCTTCTTTTCTTCCATGAGTTCTTTATGTCTTTGTCAAGAATGAGCTGAACTCACTCTATATTCTTGTTCTTTCCTCTTGAACGTATTCTACTGGTCAATGACTGGTGGATGTCACTACCACTCAGTTCAGATTACTATAAGTTGTGATGCAAGTTGAAAACAGGACATCTGCTGCCTGCAGCTCTGCTCTTTCTCAGACCTATTATAACCCTTTAGTATGTGTGAATGTTTTACTTTTTTTTTATCTCAATGAAAAGGGATATTGAGTTATTTCCTGGGATTGTGTAGAATTTATATATTGTTTTGAGTAAGACTGAATGGAAACTTAATCATATTTCTAGGACTTAATGCTTTTTCATGAGGTGTCTGTTCCTTTTGCTGAAATGTTGGTTTATATATTTGTTCTATTTCTGATTATTTTTTCTGTTGAATTTTAATAGTGCTTTATCCTAGCTAATAATCTTTTGTCAGATAATCAAGGTGAGATGCTGGTGTAGCTACTTTCTATAAAGTTACCACAATTAGCAAATACTGAGTCACCCTTACTAAGTGTAGTGGTTCCCATGAGCCTCTCCTTACATTTCCTTCAACAGTTCAATACCTAATCTTGGGCCAGGCAGATAGCTCAGTCAGGAAAAGGCTTGCCTTGCAAGCATGAGGACCTGAGTTTGATCTCCAGAACTCATACTAAAAAGCCAAGTGTGGCAATGCTAACCCCAGCACTGGAGAGGTGGAAACTGGTTTCTAGGGATAAAGTGCAAGCCAGCTTAGTTTTATCCATGGGTTCCAGGCCAAGTGAGAAACCCTGTCTCAGAAATCATGTGAATGACATTTGAGGACTGATGCTCAAGTTTAACCTCTGCTCTTTACATACATACACATGTACAGATGCAGCCCCCTCTGCATATAAACGCCCTCCTCACACTTACACTATCTAACCTTGCTTCATGTGTGTCTCTGTTGAGGGGTACCTTACTTGTCATGTATTCAATTTATTAACATTAATTCCAATCATCTTCCCCCTTACTCATTCCTGATTGACTCTCTTACAGTCCATACACTTCCTCTTAGTAATATTACTGGGGACATGACTTTGGAGCACTGATCAGCCACAGAGCACCACTCTGGGATGGACAAATTTAATAGTAAAGAAATCAACCCAAAAGCACAATATTGCCAAATGCAAATGTGTTTGCAGTTTCATTCCCTCAATCTCCATTGCAGTCCGAATGTCATGTGCTTCTATTGATTGCAGCCAAATTCGTGTCTGTGAATAAGCACAAAGGAAATGTAAGCTTCGAATCTGACGTTAGCTAAATGTTAACAAGTATGTGAGCCTTCAACGATGGAATTCATAAACAATGAATGCAATCTACATGAGATTTGTAAATGTTTTCTCCTTCACCGCGGCTTCCATTGTGATCCTCAACTGCACCTGTCACGGAGGAAAAGTGTTTCATTTTAATGAAATCGGATTCACCCCTGTTCGCTTTTATAGGCCACGCTTTGGATTAAGAGTCTAAGAAGTCTTCTTAGTTCTGTATTTAGGGCATATTTAAAAGCTTTTCTATTCTTTCTTAATGCATTATAGGCTTGTATTATTATTTTAATTGAAAATAGTTTCTTTTTCATACAATATATTCTTATTATAATTCCCCATCCTCTACTCCTCTCAATTTCTCCTTTCCCTCCCTCCCCTCTGGATCCACTCCTTTTTTCTCATTAGAAAACAAACAGGCTTCTAAGAGAAAATAATAAAATACGATAGGATAAAACACAACTAAACAAATCAGAATAGGACAAAACAAATAAACAGAAGGAAAAGAGCCCAAGAAAAGGCACAAGAAAAACATATAGATTTAGATCGCAGAGACCCTGTAGCTGGAGAATTTTTCTCCAGCTCCCACCGCCAAGTCCCGCCAGTCCCGGAGCCCACTTATAAAATAAACACACAGACTCTTACATTATTTAAACTGCTTGGCCATTAGCTCAGGCCTATTATTGTCTAGCTCTCACTCTTATATTCAGTCCATTTCTATTAATCTTTACTTTGCCACGTGGCTTGTGGCTTACCGGTACTTTACATCTTCCTTGTCTTGGCAGTGGCTCCAGCTGGTCTTCCTTTCCTTCCTCCTTCCTCAATTCTCCTCTCTCCTTGTCCCGCCTATACTTCCTGCCTGGTCACTGGCCAATCAGTGCTTTATTTATATAGAGTGATATCCACAGCAAGACCCACTAGTTTGCACATTCAGGAATCCCATCAAAACACAAAACCAGAACACTGAAAACCATAATAAATATGCAAAACCTGTAGAGTAATAAATCAATAAATTACAAATAAGTAAAAGTAAAATTAATACTAACATTAAAAATAAAATTTAATATAAAGCCCTGATATGACATCATGAGACAAGGAACCTCTGAAGATTCCACTAAGATGAATTCTTTTACTGTTGGGCATGCAGTCTACCATTAACAGTAGTTTGCTTCCCTAGTGGGACTCCGTTGGATAAAACCAATTTTTCATTTGCAAGTGGTTAGCTAAATGGCTTCTGGGTTAGTGATGGGGCCATGTGTTCACTTCTCCTTTCCACTCTAGGACCCTATCTGGTGCAGACTCATCTTGCAGGCCCTGTACATGCTGCCTCAGTTTTTGTGATTTCCTTTGTGCAATGGTCCTGCATGTAGAGGATCTTGTTTTCTTGGTATCCTCCATCTCCTCTGATTCTTATACTGTTTCTACCTCCTACTTCTTCTTCAGGCTTCTCTGAGTACTGAGGGAAGGGATTTGATGGCGACACTCCATTTAGGGCTGAGTGTCCCTAGGTCTCTTACTCTATGTATATTGTCCAGCTGTGGGTCTCTGTATTTGTTCCCATCTGCTGCATGGGGAACCTTCTCTGATGATGGCTGGCACGGATCTATGAGTAAAGCAGAATGTCACTAGGAGTCATTTTATTGCTATATTCTCTTTGTAGAACAGTAGTATTTAGTTTTCCTCTAGGTCCCTGGGCTATCTAATCTCAGGTTCTTGGTCACCCATACAGTATCAAGTATGAGTTTCATCTTGTGGAGTGGGCCTTATAATAAATCACATATTGATTGGTTACTTCTGCAAACTTTATGCCATCATTGCACTACAGTGTCTTGCAGGTAGGACACCATTGTAGATAGAAGGGTTTGCATCGGGGTTGGTGTTTACATTTTTCCCTTTGGTACTATGCACTGTTCTTTCTAGTACTAAGAACATTAGCCAGTATGGGTGAACTCTCTAGGTAGGCACCACCTCCATGTTAAATGAGTTGTGTTGATTGTGTCTTCATGGGTCTCTATTTTTCAGTTAAGTGCAAGACCAGTTTGGGGACAGGGTTTTTTTTATGTAAAGTGAGACATTAAATTCGAGGTTTGTTTGTTGGTGATTATTGTTTTCTATGGGCGCTCAGTTGCTTCAAGAAAACATGTTGAGAAGATGCTCTTTCCTGCACTGCACAGGCGCTCTCTCTCTCTCTCTCTCTCTCTCTCTCTCTCTCTCTCTCTCTCTCTCTCTTTGTGTGTGTGTGTGTGTGTGTGTGTGTGTGTGTGTGTGTGTGTGTAAAACAATGATGACATGAATTTATGAAGGAGTTGGTTGGATCATATAGGGAATTTGAGGGGTATAGGTGATACAAATATATTATCCATGCATGAAATTCTCAAAACAAACAAAATAAAACACCTACAAATGTTGCTGGTATATTTATGCCCTTGATACTGTGGGGATGGAAGTGGAATTCTATGCTCCCTGTATGGTCTCCACTAAAACCTGAATCATTACCATCTGCTAAGGATGAAAGTGTGGATCCCAATGGAGATGGAAGTCTGCTCTCAGCTAAGGGTCAAGAAGGAGTTCTGTTACAACCTGGTAATTGTACCCTCTGCTCTGAGTGGTGGTGCTGCTGTTTTTATGTGTTACTGGCAGGAAGAATATAGCTGTTCTCCAAAAGGTTTCTGTTTTGCCATGTTCTTCCCTTTTTGTTTGGTGTGTGCCTGCATGTGTGTGCCTGCATGTGTTTGTATGTGTGTGTGTGTGTGTGTGTGTGTGTGTGTGTGTGTGTGTATTTTTGTTATGTGTATGTATGTATGTATATATACGTGTGTGTGTATATTTGTATATATGTGTTTGTATGTGTGTGTGTGTGTGTGTCCAGTCATTAGTGTTTCTGGTTTGTTGGCCAAGACACCCACCTAATATTCTGTTTAGGACACAGGAGGTAAAAGCATAAGCCGGGAAAGTCACCACCATGTCTTTCCTTCACCCCAAGTGCCTGGCCTGTCTGTCTCCCCATCCTTTGTCTCCTTGAGCTTATTTGTGCTGATAGAGTTTTTCTTGTGCTTGGGGAGAAGAACAGGGAAACAGATAGTGGCTGGGTTTTTTTCTTTATTTTATTTTGCCTTTCACCTCACTTAAGGTTCTTTTTTTGATATTTTTCTCATTTTACAGATACAAAATAAGCTGACAAAACTATACAAAAGATTCAAAGTCACTCAGCTCACACATATCATAGAAAGTTCATAAATTACATGACAGAGTCAGATTTGGCCAGCTTGACACTGTCACCCAGACTCCAGTCATGTAGCCAGGGCCTGTGCTCTGAGGGCCACACATCCTATGTTCATCATGCACACATCAAAGTAACACCCAAGACCTTCACCAGAAATATCCTGTCTTGTGAGTATTCATGGTCCCACTGACATAGTGGCACACAAGTCCCTAGCTAGGAACACAATGAGACACGGGGCACTGACCTGTTCATGGTCTATTTACTTCCATCTCACCTTATCTTATTTACATTTCACTTCACTATGGGTTTGGAATGTGTGGAAGGAGAGGACAATTATGCCAGAAATGGTCCCCAAGTGCATACAAATGAAGAAGGCATTAATAGCAATCACCAAAGGGGACACAGGGAGAGGTTACTAAGAGCATGGGAGCCTGTATAGGAGTCCCTAACGTGGACACCATGGAAAAAATACAGTAAGAAAAATACACTGGGGAAAGTGGTTAGCAATAGATTTAGAAATGGCAACATGGCTTCTAGATGCCTCAAGGAAGTGTGAAGAAGAGGGGTACATGCCATACTTTACAAGACAGCAAGTCAGTTCAGATCTGGATTTTCAGACTTACACTGTGCTATCTTCCTGTGACAGTTGATTTTTTTAGACTAAAGAAGATATATGTCTTCATAAGGCTGTCACATGACCCATCTGTTCCTTTTCTGTATTGGCATCACCTCCAATCTTGCTCAGTCTCATGTGATCTCAAGTTATGCACCTTCCTGCCTCCCACCATGTTCTGTCTCTTACCCTTTAATTGCTCCAATCAAATGTATTATTATTTTTTTTTTTTTGCTTACAGATGACTACATGGTATCCAGGACCTTCAACGGTTTCCTATAGCTTTCCATATTAAGTCTCGATCACTTTAGAAGACACACTAAGAAGTCATATTGTCATGGCTTGGTCTCTGCTCTTTTCTTAGGTATTACCAGATCCGAGTGACTTTGAAAGTGTCCTCAAGGATCCCCCACAGGCTGAGTGCTTCCATTGTCGGGCAGTCAGGTGAGTAGAAAGCAGGACTCCTGCCTCATGAGTAATCCATCATGTGTTCCTGTGTTTCATGGTCTAGCAGAACATAGGGTAGTTCTTACTGTCAACAGTTGGACCAGTGAGTTCAGGAAAGGCAGACACACTATTGGAAGTGGCCCTGTGTGAACATTGTTGTTAAGGAGGGTTGGCTGAATAAAAATCACTCTTAGGAGTGGCTGGTAGCTTGGAGAAACTGTCTGCAGCAGGTTGGTTGAAGTCACATCATGGATGAAATGGATGAGAAGCAGCATCCAGCCAATAGTTAAGGAGAAGACAGTTGTTATGGCTTCAGGGAACTGAGTAGGTGAGCAGTTGTACTGGTACTTTCTAGTCACAATAGAGAGCTAGAATGCCATCACCCATTGTAAAAAGACTGTCAAGGAAAATCCAGGGCCTGATTTTGATGCTGGAGATCTAAGAGAAAATCCAAGGCTTTGAGGAGCCAGTCTGATAGGACTCAGTGACAGGAAATACATGTGAGAGACTAAAGAGCAGAAGTACAGGGTGGTTTGGAAACAAATATGGGAGAGCCACACAGTCTAGTGAGTCTTAAGAGAAATGATTCAGCCTTCAGGGCAGAGGAAGAGAAAGGAAGGGGATGAACAGGAAAACCACAAAGCACCTGTTCCCTGTTAGAAGTAAGAGTAAGCCTGATTGTCAGAAACAAGATGTAGAAGAATGCTGGTCCCAGCCACACTTTATAAAAACCACTTGGAATGGGCAAAAGCATCATGGGGAGTCAAGCATGGGCAGTTAGTTGAGACGCTACAAGGGAGAAGTACAGATACAGAGTGAAGGCTTGTGATTATTCCTCTAACTCTAGACCTAGGAAGAGAAAGACTCAGCTGATCACCGGCCCCTTCTGCAAGTCTGAGCTAAGCAGGTGTTAGTTATCAGTTAAGTCACCATATCCCTAATATATTTCTCTTGTCCAACCCTCTCTGTTGGGAGTAAATAAGGCATCTGAGGGGAGGAAAGGAGGATTTATATTCTTTCACAATCTGTACTCCCCCAGTATAGACTCAGTATAATTTCCCTCTTTCCCATCCTGTTCCAGGTTCCTTCCTCCCCTGCCTTAGTCCATGGTATCCACTAAAAAGCAGGATACTTGGGCTCTGCTTTAGATAAACTGACTGTACGGTCCTAAGTAAACGATCAGCACTTTCTCTTCACTTGAAATAGGTAGATAAAAATTCACCTCTATGGTGTCTTTCTCTTTTTTGTGGAGATGATATATGACAAATATGTCTTATAGAGATCATAAATATGAATGTGTTGTGATGGGAACTGCCATAAAGTAAGGGTCCAAGAGTCTGCCCTGCGAGAGGTTGTAAGTCAACATGATGAGTCAAGGTCTCCTTCTTAGAGTCAAAGCAAAACTCTGGGGGAGAGGTGGCAATGAGAGCAGGCTAACTGATGAGAGCCATCTGCAGGCCAGTGTGTACTTGGACTCTTTCCTTTCTAAGATTCTCGGCAGCATGAACTCACCTCTTGTCATTGCTACACCTTCTCGGGAGTAGGCAGTCCCAGCTGTGAGGTCCAGAGGCTGCTGGGCATGCAGGAGCCTTTGGGGTCCATAGAGAAAGAATTTATTGCAACGGTGCTGCAAAGACAGAAAAACAGCAAGAAATGCAACTTCATGTTAAAGCCATTTTCCTTGCTGGTCTAGTTTGACAGAGTAAGGATTGTGATGCAGTGATCATGCCCTTGAGTTTTGCACTCAAATTCTATTTAGAACAGAAAGCCAGCACATGCCAGCAGTGACTTATGATCAGACAGTTTCATGGGTGAGAGATATATGCATATTTATTTCTCCTTCAAGGTGAATTGTCTAATTATATCGCATTCCTCTGTATATGCCTACATTTTCTACGAATCCTTCCAAAACTTGGTACTTAAAACAATGGCCTGTTCTGCTTGATTTTTCAAGTGGGCTGAAGTTGTCTAGCCTCAAGATGCATTAGTGCTACCTCAGGCCTTAGCTGGGGTAGAGCACTCAAGACTTCTTCACTCACAGGGCAGATGGATCCCTCAGCTCACTGCTTGAAGAATAGCTAAGCTTCTGCATCTAGCTGGAGTATCAAATTACTTTACATGGTAGTTCCATTGCCATGAGATAAAACAAAGATGTGTAACATGAATATTAAAAGGTCTTATTAATAAAAAACAAACAAACAAGCAAAAAAAAAAAAAAAACGAGAGCCAGGTATTGGGGTAAATTCTGAAAGATCAGAGAAGCAGAACAAGCCACAGCTAACCTCACCTTGCCAACTTCTCAGCCGATCCTGTTTTCTCAAACTGGAAGCCTCTGAATCCTCATCCAAATGGATCTCAGCTGAACTGCTGCTACAAGCCTCAAAGCTTAAAAAGCCTAAAAGCCTCTATCTAGTTCTATGCCTTATATACCTTTCTGATTTCTGCCATCACTTCCTGGGATTAAAGGCGTGTGTCTTTCCCAAGCAAGACATGAGATCTCAAGCGCTGGGATTAAAGATGTGTGCCACCATGCCTGACTGTTTCCAGTGTGGCCTTGAACTCACTGGATCTTGTCTCCGGAATGCTAGGATTAAAGGCGTGTGGTACCACTGCCTAATCTCTATGTTTAATGTAGTGGCCGTTCTGTTCTCTGACCCCCCCAGATAAGTTTATTGGGGTGCACAATATATCAACCACAAAGAAGATTCTACATTGCTTCTTGACTATGTGTGGAACTGGTACAGGATTGTTCTCCTGTATCTCCTTGGTCAAATCTGGGACAAGGCTGTCTATCATCACCTAGAAAAGGAATGTACCCCATTCCTTCCTGTAAAGCCCTTCCTTCAAGCCCTGTGTGGAGAGGATACTGACACCCATGATTACAGACAATCATCTCAATGTATTTTCTATCACTTCTAGGTATTTTGGCATAGAAAATAATAAATATAAATGTTTTGGAAGCAAAATATGAGGAAATTAAAAATCCAGGAATGTCAAGGGTGGGGTGGACAATGGCATCTTCAACTTCCATTAACTGAAGTGTCTTGTCAATATAGTTTATTTAATTTGTTCTTTTGTTCCAGTTGTCTTTAATGTAGACATAGACAAAGCTTACTGAGTCTAATGAGGAAGGGTTCAACAGGACAGAGTGCCATGTGCACTGAGATGACTATATTCCACTCCCTCTTCCCCACTTCCAAGTCATGTGAATTCAAAAGTTGACTCAGCAGTTATCTTTCTAGTGCCTCCTTTTTAAGTCGGGATCCCTGGGTGGTGCTTTCCTCCCAGGCTTGTGGTATAGACAAAATGAATTCTCCGAGGAAGATAGTTATTAAGTTTTTCCGCTCCAAGAAAGCTTAGGATAATTGTTCAGTAGGCTAAGTGTGGCTACGCTGCATCGTGTAGCCGGTTGCCTAACAACATTCTGCTTTGTGGAGAATCTTTGCCATGTCCTTGTGGATATAGGTGTTTGCATCAGATGGCCTCACAGTCATCTCATGAAACAAACGTGATGAGAGTCATCCAATAGAGGCAGAGTTTGCTGAACCCTGATGGAGCAAACAGCTAAGCAGGAACAGGGCAGCGAGGTGGAGGAAGAGATTCACAGTGGGGCCTGGAAGGTTAAGAAACTAATCTGAGATATGGTTTGGAAGGATGATCAGGCAGAGGCCACAGGATGACCCAATCATTAGAGCCTAAATGGGGTCTTGATTCTTCATGTCCATATAGATTAGATTTAGGGTATTATTGAGAACTGGGACAACAGGAGAACAAAAAGGCAGACCCCCTGGATTTGTGCCATGTGCTAAAGAGAAGTTTTATCTGAAAAGCACAGAAAGATGAAGGGAAGTACCTTGATCACATGAACCCAGTGATGTTCAAATTCACAGTGTTCTCAGCAATTAAACAATGGGTATGCTTTCTCTCTCCTCCCAGCATGTTGGTTCTTTACTAAATTTTACACAGACGCATATTTCCATGGTTCATATGGCTTAGATGCAGGTTCTGTAGGTACAGAACAATGTCACATGGAATTTTGCAAGATAGGCTTCCATGGTTAGATCCTGTATAATAAATTCCATGTGCATAACCTGTGTGTCCCTGCATTACCTGCCATAATACTTTTTAAAGGGTAATTTGGGGCAATTGTTCTCTGGAGACGTGTGATTTATTCTCATCTTGGTTAGCTGAACATGTCCTTGAGCGGATTGTGACAAGCTCTGAGCTCATGCTGGTTAGGAACAATCCTTCCCATGGGCATTCTAAAAGAACCCAGTGTCAGAGAAAGGACTGGTGCTTGATTAGGTGACAACTGTAATTGAATTAGATATTCTCACTGGCATGAGTGTAAGGTACAAAGAGGGACACCTATGTGTGAATTCAGGGACTCTGGAAAGTATGGAGTCCTGCTCCAGCCAGGTGCAGGTCCTGAGATGGGGAAGGGGCATCATTACGCAAAGAAGTCAAACCACCAGATGAGTGTTACACAAGTGGCAGCCCTGGATATCTTGAGCCATCTTCATTTATACTTCAAAAACAAACATGTTTTCCCCACACTCCAGTGCTAATCTCCAACAAAAATTAACATGTTTTTCCCAACTTTTAAATCAAAACAACTTTTAAACCAGAAACAACATTCAGCATTTTGCTAGCTTGGCTAAATACCAAGCCATGCACACCCTGTCCCTACAAAGCTAAAAGGTGATAGACATAGGCACACATTCTCAAGAACAATGATATAATCCAAAACTTACCGAAGAATATTTACAGAAATAGGGGATTTGCCATAAGTTGCTTTCATATAGATAGCTTGTATTTCTCTGACTCTTTGTTTGTCTTACAAGGGGGTCCTGCATGCCTAAGCCTCTCTATAAAGTGTGAAGTTTGATAAGGCACTCTTTTCCCATCATGCCACACTGTCCTTAAGGTTTTTTTTTTTCCAGAATTGGGAGGCATAGTTAATGTCCCCTATGTTGCTTTCTTATATGTGCCCATTAACTTTTATTGCCTCCAATCCTGTCAGCACTGAATCAGAAAAGTTCCCAGGTCTGGAGTAACAGCTGGTGTTTCCAGATAAGAACCTGAGAAGCATCAGTTCCCAAAGAATTTTAAGGGAAAATATTTGAGAAAAAAAATGGGGTTTCTGGGAGTGATTATATCTGTCCCATGTGTGACTGACAAAGTGAAACTAAAAACCACCAAGAGAATCACCATCGCTATGAGTGAGAAGAGAGCATGTAGGTCGTGCTGTCCCAGCAGTATTCTTTACTGTCCCAAGGTCCACTTCTCCTTGCCTAGTGAGAGACCATCTCCATGGGTTTTGCCTTGCAGAGACCCGTTGGACAAGCATTCATATGCTGATCTGAAACTAGGTCACAGGACAGTTTCGACCTGGCTTTAGGGTCTCAGTTATCTCCAGAATAGGAGATTAGAAATTACAGGTGGTTGTCTAGGGCATCCCTCAGCTGTTAAAAAACATGAAAGGGAATAAAGACTCATCATGCTATGTTTCTAATCTACTTTTGATGTAGTTAAAACTACGAAATCATTACATGAACGTATCTGGCTATTTGAGAGGTAGGTCTTATATACTGTAGTCAGACCCTGGATTCACCCATGTTAAAATCCCACTCACCTAACTCAAAGTCTTCAACCTCCAAGTCAGGTAGCTAAGGACTTGAGAGTTTTTTGATGGGGCTACTGTACAATCATTGATACATAATGAAAAAGGGCCAGATTGCAGTCTATTATCAAAGAAGAATCTTACCATGGGTTTAATGAGAGCTCATGCATAGAGCCAACACAAATGTTCCCACAGAAGAGGTGAATCAACTATGAGACAGTGGGGACTACAATGTGAGTGAAGAGAAGCAAAGGTTGGATGGGGGTATTTGTGACGTGGACATCCCTTATGGCAGTTGTATTGCCATAAACTCCTTAAGATGTTTGGCCATCCATCTCAGGGCCAGGCTGTGCAGTCTGTCTTATCCTTTCTATGTGCCTTGCCCATAGCTAGCTAGCTAAGTACAATGGCAATGGAATATTCCCTGGAATGGAAACAATGGGAAATCTCACCAGTTTACTTGCCACTCTAAATGAATATAAGCGTCACTGTTCTTATTAGGTAAGACATGGCATGCACATATTCATAATTGATTTTAGGTAGCATTTGTATATGTATAAATGCCTATTGCAATAGTCACAATCTCTGGAGGAAAAGAACAATAGAATAAATATGTATTACAAAGGGGGGTTATTAGATTGGCTTGCATGATGCATGTTGGGTAGTTCCACAATGGCTGTCTGTACATTAGAGAGGCTGAAAACTACTAGAATTTGGTAGCTACCCATCCACCAAGTTGAATGATGCCTCAGCAATTCTAGTATGTATGGTGCTGAAGGCCAAGAAGATTCCAGGTGAGCCATGGGTCTTGAGTTTCTTAGTTAGGCAGAAAAACTGGTATCCAGTATAAGTGGCAGATGGCAACAGTGGGACAGCCACACAGTAGACGAACTCAACATCAGGGAGTAAAGGCAGTAGGCAAAAGCAACTTGGCTTTCCTCTCAGAACTCTTTATATCTGGGCTGACACCAAGTTTGATCTTCCCCCTCTCAATTAATCCTTCCAGGAAATGCCTCACAGCCTCAACCAGAGATGCTTTATTTACTTGATCCCAGATCTAATTAAACTATCAACCAAGATTAAACATCACATCTATACATATAAATTTGCACATATGTGTACATACGCGTGTGTATATGTATTTGTGCATGTGTGTGATGTGTGAGTGTGTGTGTGTGTGTGTGTGTGTGTGTGTAGAAAGGGCTGATCACAAATTATCTTTCTTGTTCCTAAAATACTATTTGAATCTACAAAATAAAAAAATACTTGTCTGTGTCCAACAACAACCTGCTCAGATCTTAGAAACAAGGAAACCTGAACAATAAGAACAGGGAAGAATGGAGATTAATTGAAATGTGAGTATTAAGGTATTCCAGGAAAGGAACCTAGATATGAGATATTTTAAACATCTAATTATGCTATTTAAAAGCCTCTCTCTCTCTCTCTCTCTTTTCTTAGTTCAGGGTCTCAATCAACATGCCCATGACAATGGAAGGATGCTAAGGACACTTTAACTTTGAGTATTTACCTCTATAAAATTGTTCTGTTTAATAAATCCTATTGTTTCTTCCTCCTCTTGAGATGATAAAGAAAAACAAAAAGTCATTTCCCTTGGAGACTGATCAATTAGGGCAGACATGGTAGAAGGGTAACTATCCAAGTGTATTGGGGCTGTGGAAAATGATTAGGTTAAGAACAGGCATCTGTTAGTGTCTGCTCATCAAAGCCAAGGGGAAGACAGCAGAGTAAATTGTGGAAATGTATAAAATTCACCGTGATTAGTTTTTGTAATGTTTTGAGTGGTAATTTCCATTTCCACTAAGTGGAAGCACTTAAGAGCTTCACCGTGCAGGGGTGGGGAGAGACATTCATTTCTCAAATGAATCAATCTAATTTCTTTTCATGGTCCATTAAAGTGCACCTAAACAGCAAATATGCCTGTTTTCGTGGAGAATGCTAAGCAGGTAAAGCACTCCCTCTCTCAGGCTCTGATCCAGCTAGGGTCTAAGGACGGCCAGTTCCGGGCTGACAGGTGGCTGCCTGCCTTAAGCCCTGGTAATTCAGAGAGGCATGACAATCCATTACCATACCATCCACTCATCTCTAGCCAAGTCACACAGGCAGCTTGAGGACGGTATTGAGCTGGGCTTCCTTACCTCTGCCCCTAAGCGCTGTGACAGCCATCTCTGCCAGCTTCCTAGGGACTCAGCTTCCTTTTGGTCAAGTTAGCATCTCACTGTGCTCTGTTCTTGAGATGGCATCTCAAAGCTGCGCAGGGTCAGGGCCTGTTTCAGGAGTTTTCATTATATCATCTGTCACTCCACCTGCTTTGATTGACAGCTGCCCCTGCTCCTGGTGCCATTTTGAACACCTGTCCATTCCCTTCCAGTGTTCCGTTTTGCTTCATTCATTCATATGGGCAGAAGTACTGCCTGTGGTCTCCCATAACCTGGCCACACAAGAGTGAACATACCTATAAGCATGAATGGCTCTCACCTCAGGGTCCTCCACACAATCTGTAAAAGCAGTCTTGGTCCCTCCCACATGCAATTATTCCTACTTCTGCACCACATCTACCTGACTGTGGCTTGTTTTCTATCACTAGACGCCACATCTTCACTTTGGAGGACTGACTACCCACAGGCCACAGAATTTGTTCTGAGAACGGATCTTGCCAGGAAATTTGAATTTCATTACCTCGTTTCCCAAATACAGGTTCTGCCATGGGCCAGTAGCTATTAATGGAGAATCTTGGAGGTTTAGCTCCCCTGCTTCTGAAAAAGAAAGATAGAAATATGACATGAAACACTTGTCGGATGCCTGTAGAATAAATATGTCAGGCTTGCTTTTCTCTCTTGCAACCCAGCTTCCCCCTGCCTCTGTGACCTCACTGAGGGCAAACCCTAAATAAATTGCTAATGCATGCAATCGTTGTCAACCTCTTTACCAACAGTGTCTGGAAATGTCTAGGCTCAGAGAGCTGGGAGTTACCAGACCATGCTCAGCTGACTCAATCTAACCCTGTGCCATGGCTTTGGTATAGCTCTCTATATGTAAAATCATCATTAGGGAAGAGCCAGGAGAGCCAAAGAGCAATTAAGTTGTTATACGTAGTTGATAGATTTCTTAGGAGTCCAAATATTCTGCTTATACTAAGATATCATATCTGTATACCACCTGCCTACCTCATCAAAAAGGGACAATCTATCTCCACCACAGTTGGTGTCAACTCCCTTGAGGTGCCTGCTGTACTTGAAATTTCTAGTTCCTCAAAACTGGGTGTTTATGAGGCACTGTTAATAAATACATAATGCAGTGAGGCTTGGACATCTCCTGTGAATGGGAAATAAAGTGATCAGTGTTAGAGATGGGGCTCAGGAGGAGACAAAGAGGGTCTCAGGTATCAACAAAAGGTCCACCTGGGAAATTCCCCACTTCTGGAGTTTATCTTCTGTGAGGCACATCTGGATCTGGTGCCCAGAGTCAGCAGTGAAAACTCCCTTTGTTTGAAAACTGAGGAGTGCCACTCAATGGGTCTCCAAGACATCAAATACCCCTGCTCTGTCCATGTACTTACTGTTGGAGCCTTTAAATCTCCTAGTGTAAGACTGGATCCTCACCCATGGTGTATCACCTGTACTTGTCTGGGAAAAGTCTGTACATGCTATACCACATTTAGCAAAGGAACCTACAAAGAAATAGAGGGAATTGGACAGGTTTCTTGGAGCCTGGGTCCAGAGATTTAGCACAACGCTTCAGAGACTTGCCTCAGTGACAGGGGAGAACAATCAAGGGCAGAAGCTCTAGAAGTAAGTGCCTGGTCTGTCCAACTGACCTAAGTGACCTTGAACTTGTCATTATCCTCCCTGGACCTCATTTTACATCTCCATACAATATTATCAACAATGCTCTCTGTAAGTGCAATAGTACACATAGCATTGATTCCTGAGTCCTCAATTAGTGCTGGGTACTGGTGACTTTATTTTACAAGTCTGAATTGGTGAGAATAAAAAAATAGCTCCAGGGACCCAAGTATTGAACAGATTGGATTTTGTGTTTTTGGAGGGCCTCCTGTGAATCATGCACTGTGTCCTTGAGCCCTCTCAACCCCCATGTGCCCAGCTGTGGGTGCCATTGACAGTGCAAAACATTCCATTTTGGAAGATTCCAGCAGGGCATCCCCTGCGATGCTAAATGGTGGTTAATGAAAGTGTGTGCCTGTCCAAAGAATCATCTGGGTCTTTATAGACATAAATCTATGCTCAGTGACCAGGCAAGTTACATTACCCTTCCATTTCTATTTCCTCAAAGATCAGGCAATAAGGGCACTCTTGTTTTTTATAGAATGCCATTGATTCATTGTCTTATGTGTGCCCCTTAAAAATTAGGAACATATTACTTCAGGAAATCAAATAGAGCCAACTCTCCCCCACAGAGATGTAACAGTGTGAATGGGAAGCACTTTAAAAGAGAGCAGGGTTGCCCTAGAGAGTGCAATTGGGAGACTAGAGTTCCCACAGTCTGTCTTTCATTCTTTCTGCACATTGTCCCTCCTGTTGACGACCGTCAAAGAAATGACATGGCTTTGTGTCAAAGCTCAGGAATGGAAACTAGCGAAACACACCTCTTGCACTTTCTTGTAGCCACATGACATTCAGAAGTCATTCAGAACTTCCAAAATTATGGGTTTTTTCCTTGGCTCAGCTAACTGGAAACATCTTAGAAACAGTAGGGAAGGGTATGTCTTTGAAGCTCTTGCTTTTACTTGGGATACTTTTTTTTTTTCAAGACAGGGTTTCTCTGTGTAGTTTTGTGCCTTTCCTGAAACTCACTTGGTAGTCCAGGCTGGCCTCGAACTCACAGAGATCCACCTGGCTCTGCCTCCCGAGTGCTGGGATTAAAGGCGTGAGCCACCACCGCCCGGCTTTACTTGGGATACTTTTAAAGTAAGAGTATGCGTTTGGTTTTCTTTGTGTTTAGTTTTGGTATAATGCACTCACTTTAGCCTGATATTATATTTTTTTTGAAGATTTTGATCATTTCAACCCAAGACACATATGTTCTTGGGGATATTTTGAAATCTACATGCCTAAAGCATTCAGCCTATGCAGTCAGCTCCCTTTTGATGTGGTGCTATATTCTTACTGGGCTGCTGGAAGTGGATGAGTTTTCAGCCATTGATTCTTACCTGGTTAGAGGTGAAGAAAGTTTCACAAAGAAACCCCTTTGGTATTAGGGCAGGGAGTGTCAGTTATGTTGGACCTTCATTAAATATATGATTCTTCTCCTGTTTCTCCTCTCCTCCTTATCTTCCTTGTCCTCCCCACTTGTCTCCTTCTTCCTTTCTTTTTTCTTCCTGTCCTCACTTTCCTTTGCCCTCTTCCTTTTCCTGTTCTCCTCCTCTTCTTCCTCCTCATTCCTTCCCATTATTCCTTCCCAGTAGCTAATGTGTCCATAGTACTTTCTCTGCCCCCAGACACTACTCTACATTCTTTGCACTTATCATGCAATGATTAGCAATAGGAATTTTTGTGTGAAATGAATCATTAGGTGAGTTTGTCCTTATGGGAACATCCATGCACGGTGTCTTATCATCTCAGGGCACTATCATCACATATGGAATCTACCCTTGACTTAAATGTCTTTAGATCATGTGTAAAAGCATATGGGGTTGATACTATTGCCATCTTCATTGTACAGTAAAAATACTGATAAACTCACAGTAAATTGGGAGTCAGTATTCTAACCTAGGAGCTCTGAATCCAACCGCAGCACAGATGTTGCTTCTTGTCTACCCTAGACCAGTCGGGAGCACCTTATCAGGCTCTAGATGCCTCTGCACCATCTGCTTTTACTCTGCCTCAGAGTCATGTCTATTCCTCTTCAGTGGGTTCACTCCCAGGTCAGCGCTTCTGAACTTGGATATCCCTATACCTGTAACTTGATTCCCTTCCCAACATTTGTTTCGTGTTCCACCAGTTAATGCAGATTCAGTTCAAATGTGCCTTCCTCTGAGAGGCATTCTTGCATGGGATTCTTTCTTTTTTTTTTTTTAATTGACTCCTGCTTACCTGTTGTCACGCAATTTCTTATTCTGCTCTTCAGACCATTGTAGCTAATTTTAGTATATATCCATTTATTTACTTGATGTCTGCATTTCCTCTTGAATTTAATAATAATGCTACATTTAGTAGTAAATCATGACCATTTTAAATGTGGAGGAAACAGCCTTAGTATTTATATTGAGTAAATATAAATCTTTTCACCATGATAGTTCCGGAAAATGGCATGCTACATCATGAATGAAAAGCTGTGAGATCATGACTCTTATCATAGATAAGACAAAAGTTCTTGTACTGCAAATATCAATTCAAGCTACCAATTTAAATCAAAGAAAGCTAGCCCTGCCCAAGGTCACATAAAGAAATCAGTTGGCTTTTGTTGATTTGCTTCTGAATAGAGTAATGCTTGGTGATTGTCCATTAGTCATGGGCACAGCATCCAAAGATGTTTTTACTGTGTGCACAAACTTCTTGGCTTTGTGCTTGGTGGGCTATTGAGTCATACCGTCATCCAGGAAATGTCAAGTCTCTCCTGTTACTGATGTCATCAACTTACATAAATGTCCTGGTCTTATTGGTTGATTTGAACCTTATGAGTAGGCTGAAAGATTTTGGTTCTTAAGCTACAGACAAAGGATAGGGGCTGGGTAGAAGAAATACACATGTACTCCAACAAGCAGAATAGGTCAAGGTAACCCTGTGTTACAGCTATGGACAAAGCATTCCTCAGAAGATCCACTTATTTACTTTCAGAGATGAGTAGAGTCTGACTCAAAAGCTTAGACAGCAAAGGGAACAGATACAATACAATGCAGAGATGCGAAGCATCTGACCTCATTTGAATCACCCGTCAGATAGCTGCAGGTGCTAATTGACTTGATGATTTTAGCAAAAGTCTGCAAAAAAGCCTAAGCAACTGCTGTCATATATGCCAGAATTGTTGTCAAGGCTGAGACGATGTTTATAATGTATACCTTAACTTTGTGACCTCAAAATGGAGATTCTTAAGTCAACTAAAAACACGTGAGCCCATGGGACTTATTAATGTTTTTCTTTAACAGTGTTCAGCTTTGTTTCTCGTTGCCATTTACACAGTCCTCTCAAAGAAGTTAGTGTTGTTTAGTCATGAGAAGCTCTATAAACATTCTGTCCTTGTTGCCTGATGTGGTGTTTTTTTTGACAAAGTTGATGGGAGAATACAACGATGGGTACATGCTTTCCTAGGTAACAGGGTAAGAGGCCAATTTCATTTGCCTTTTGTCCTGCTGTAGTGATCTATATCAATGTAGTAAGGAAGGTAGGTATATGCATATCTTGTTTATTCCTCATATTAACCCTGCAGCAGTCCAAGGACCTGCAGCACATGTGAGATGCAAGAGCCAGCCAGCTTGTGAATTTGCTGTCTGGCCACCTGACAAACCTAGCACTATACCTCACCTTGAGCTTCTCACCTCCCCGCTGTCCATACAGAGAAGAATTTCAGGTCTTACCCATGGGTCCTTTCTCCTCTCTCTTGGATCACTTGCCTCCCAGTATGCCCAAAGGAAGGCTCTTATGTAAAGCTTTCCTGTGCTCATCCTGCTAGATAACCAACATCCCCATCCTTGAACAGACATCACACTGACATGAGAAAATCCTTGATAGATTTCTGGAGGACCTTCTAGAGCACTGTATACATGGTGATATTCTAATTGCACTTTTTAAATGTGCAATAATGCAAGAAATGGGGTGATTTTAGTAAGGATTTGTACATGGCTGAATTTTGCAAAGTGTGTGTCTGGATTCAAACCCTAGTTCAGTGTCTTTGGAATGACAACCAATTTGGCGGATGTTTGGTTCATTTCTTTCTTCTAATCACCTCATAATTTTAGCTATTTCAGCTGTTCCTTGTATATATTGTGAAATGAGGACAAACGTAATTTTATTCTGTATATGAATATTGTGCTTCTCCAGCACGATTTACTGAAGAAGCTGTTTTTTTTTTTTCTCTCTTTGCCTACTTTTCACATCTTTGTAGAAAGTCAACTGATAGATAAGCATACTGATTTATTTTTGGGCTTCCATCTTTGTTGTAGTATTTGCCAGGCTATTTAGATGCCTATACCTTTGTGTGTATGTTGAA
This sequence comes from Peromyscus eremicus, assembly GCF_949786415.1. Classification (NCBI taxonomy): domain Eukaryota; kingdom Metazoa; phylum Chordata; class Mammalia; order Rodentia; family Cricetidae; genus Peromyscus; species Peromyscus eremicus. The sequence continues at coordinate 30,942,308 of NC_081436.1, forward strand.
GTCAGGTACTGTACTGGTGCTAACATTCTTTGGTAAAATTTTCCTTGGATGTACAAAATTGCTTGTAGTTATATGTGAATTTTAAGACATTTAAAGTGAAAAATGGAATTTGCAATTGAGATAAGCATCACACTTAGTTTTTGCATTGCTCTGTGCAGTATTGTATGTGTATTTTAATAATTATTAATTCCTCCAACTCATGGACATGGAATATCTTTCCTTTTATGCTCATCATCTCCAATTCCATTCCTCCACATCTTATAGAAGATAGACCATTTACCCCCTTGGTTAAATTCATTGTCTAATACTTTATTGATTTGGTAGGAATTGTTCCTGGCATTATAAACTCCATGTATTTTCAACATGTCAATATTTTTCTGAGACACGATTCATTTATGGAGTTTGATTTTTGTAAACTGAAGTTTTGCTTTGTTAGTTTTAACAATATATGGTTTACGTTTTTAGAGACTGTCTATATAAAATCACAACATCTACCAAAGGAGAGTATTTTAGCCTATTTCTTTCTGATTATTTACATTAAAATTTTCTTGTAAAGAACTTGCAAATTAAAAAATGACCACACACTGAAACTAACCAGACCTAAAGTCTATACATCTCAATGAGCTTCTATACATTACAGTAACCATTCTGGAGCTGTGGAGCTTCACATATGATTTTGTATTTTCAGTATCAAAAAAATTTTTATGCAGCCATCTACTGCAGAAAACCAATTTTTGAATGTCTTTTATTTTTCCTTTTCCTATTTGCTGTGGCTTTCAGAACTATGTTCAATTGAAGTGGTAAGACTGGGCACTCTTGTTTTGTTCCTAGCATGAGAGGAATTGCTTTTGGTTTCTTACTACTTAGTATAACATTAACAGTGGGCTTATGACATACAGACTCTGCTAGGTTAGATTGTATTATTTCTATATTCCATTTGTATAGGCTGTTGTGAAACACCTACATGAATATTGGGAACTGAACTCAGGTCCTATGGGAGAGCAGCAAGTGCTCTTAATCCCTGAGTCATCGTTCTAGCCTCTAAAGGTGATAGAAGATGTTTTGTAAAAATTTGATAAACCAACTCTTGCTGTCCTTTAGAGAAATCATCTGACTAACTTCCAGAGTACCTGGGTTTGGGCAGATCTAAAGAGTCATGCCATGTGGCTGTGGATGGCTCAGCTTCCCAGCTGAGATGTAACTTAACTAATGTTAAAATAACAAGTGGAACATGATAGTAGGTCCCCAAAGATAGTCTATTGTAGAAGATGTGGGCTTGAGCACATGTGTGTGTGAACAATATAGAAGGAAGGGTTAACTTTAGAATGTTCAAGGGACTAGAAAAATTAGGTTTCTGCTTCACCCTAAGAAAGGAGGAGTGGATGGGGGGATTGGTGGGGGGAGATTAGGAGGAAAGGAAGGAGGGAGGGGAAAATGTGATTGGGCTGGGAAATTAATTTAATTAATTATAAAGAGAACTTTCTGAAAGTCATAGCAGAGCTACATCCCTTTGCCAATTCATTAATTCTGCCAGGTAAGCTATCTTTAACAGAATACTCCTTCAGAATATAATAAAATAAAGATTAGTGCTATCTTAGATTTCTACTCAAATCTGAGGGAAGAAATCATAGCTAACTTGTTGGCATATGTTCTGTGTATATCTTTAATCTCACTTATAGAGAGGGTGCAGCCTACACTTTGGGGGCCCTTCCACTAAAGAAACCAATTTGCACAAGTTGTACATGCAGTCAGCTTGTGCAAGCTATAGGAACTGATGACGGACAGAAAGGTTTCTCATTTCCACTCTTGCTCCTTTTTCTTTAGGAAATTATGTGATTTTTCCCCCTTACCTATTTCCAAACATATTTTTGACAGTCATTCTTTGACATATTATGTAGAAAATATCTTATAGTTTATCTTTTAACTTTTCAAGGTAATTTTTGTCATCTGCATTTTAAACTTCTAAGTTTAATATGCTAGAGTTTTGTCTACAGGCTAAGACTGGGTTTCTGATCCCCATAATTATCCTTTTAAACAACATGATGCTGGAAACTCATAGCATTTCCTTTGATGGTTGGAGGAGTTGAGGTTTGGAGATGTAGGGATGTCCTGATTTGTGCTCAGACTTGTTTGCTTATCATAGGGATAGTTTTGAGACATAGTTTCGTGCAGTTACTCTGGTGCAGCCTGGAGGCTCTCCATGAGTGCCACCACCCCAAAAGCAACTCACTGACTCAATCTGCCCTGTGTTGCCACCTTTCCATTGGACATATTTTCCTACACAAGTATTTTCTATAGGAGTCATGAGCAGCATTTGAAATAGCACCAGGCCAACTCTGTTGTCCACATGCTCACTTCCTTGCATCAGAAAATTCCAAATATTTGCACGTAGCTTGCTGAATGTATTTGGTCTCACTGCCCAGGAGACTTTAACCTGCTGAGGACTGAAATATGCACTGGTCACCAGCCAGTGGGAGCTGAAAGCAAGCTCTCTGAGTAGACCATCTTCACTTGGACTAACAGAGGACACCTATCTCCTCCATCAGAGGTGGTATGAATAGAACCTACATACCTACACAGCAAAGGTCTTTCAAATATGAGTATGTATCTTTTTTTGCAAAATCCATTTTTCTCTTTCCATCTGATACTATACTACTCTCCTAACCTAACTGAGGGGGTCAAGAACCATGGTTGCCAACAATATGTTAATGAGATCTCTCTGTCTCTCTCTCTGTCTCTCTCTCTTTCTCTATCTCTCTGTCTCTCTATCTGTGTCTCTCTGTGTCTCTGTGTCTCTGTCTCTGTCTCTGTCTCTCTCTCTCTCTCTCTCTCTCTCTCTCTCTCTCTCTCGTGTGTGTGTGTGTGTGTGTGTGTGTGTGTGTGTGTGTGTGTGTGTGTGTATTTAGAGGGCAGGTGCCAATGCCAGGTGTCTTCCTCAATCACTCAGAACTTTATTTTTGGAGACAAACTCTCTCAGCTTGCTGATTCAGCTAGGCTAGGCTGGCTTGCAAATCTCAGAGATCCTCCTTTCTCTAGCTTTCCTGCACTGGGGTGACAGCTGTGCATCACTGTTCCTAGCTCTTTTATATGGTTGCTGAGGTTTGGACTCAGGTCCTCATGTTGGCTTAGCAACCAGTTTACCAGTGGAGCCAGACCTCAGCTCTATTTTTGTGTTTTTCTTTGCTTGTAGGTTTGTAGATATTCTGGCCTCTGTCAAGTTTCAATTGAGACAGCACAGGGAAATACTCATTTTTCTTTCTAGATGGTAAATTTCTCTATCCTAAGTGTGCTGTATTTTTGTTAAGTTTTAATTTTGTAACACTAACAGCCTTTTAAGTGAGCAAATGCTCACTATTTTCTTTGTAGAAAGTATTTGTTTTGTATAGACTCAGGCCTGTGGGATCAGAAATTATCCTCCTCGTTGCCAGAACTTAGTGCCTGGGAAATCAGCATCACTCCATTCTTAGATTTAAGGAAAGGCATGGAGTCTGAACAACTAAAATCTGCTAATGTTTTAGGATAATCTCTAGACTCCATTTAGATACCTCTTCCCTTTTACTTAAGCCGTGTAGGAAACCTCAGCACATGTGTTCCAGTATTGATGGCGCTGGCTTGAAACAATTCAGGTTGCCATTGCTAAAGTTCAGGGTGCAATAAGTCATGAGCCTTGGAAATGAATGCTCTCGTTTACTACCCTTAAAGTAAATGTGTTGTGTTTCAGTCTTCTGAGATACTTACCAATGACTAACTCACACGCTCATTCAGTGATTATTAGTAATAGCACTAATAAATTTCTGTTGATCGAACAACTGTATGTACCAAGCAATATACTAGGTATTTTATAAATATTATTTTACACATAGCCATCTTGGAGAAAAGCTCATGTTCTACTTTTTCCAAAGAAGCTTGGAATCTGGAGTCTGAGATATATTTCATGTATGAAGTCCCTTATATTATAGTCATGTCAAATTTAATTTCCCTTGTTCTATATTCCAACGTATATGTACAATTTGGAGAATGCATAACAGAAACACCTTTCCTCACAAAATTTGCATTCTGGTCAGAAGAGTCGTCAATCAACACAAGCCAAGGGGTATTGTATGGTAATGAGAAAAATGCACAACTGTTAGGGAAAATCTGCCAACTTACAGATTGATGACTAATGAAGCAGCAGAGGAAGGCTAACCAGAGATGGGTGTGTGTGTGTGTGTGTGTGTGTGTGTGTGTGTGTAGGAGGACCAGTGAAGCATTTGTTCAATATCAAGGTTAGAGAGTATCTCAAGGAAAGACTGCACAACCAGTTCAGTATGGGCTGGAACATTCCTTGACCATTTGGAAACCTGTAGGGCACTAAGCACTTGGACAGAAACATATTAAGCACTTGGACAGAAACGTATTTAGGTGGTGAAGGGGGCAGAAGTTAGTCTTTGGAGGCACTGCAGAATTTGTGTAATACTGAAAAGAAAAGCCAGTGGGGACATCCTTGTAGTCAGCTACTATTTCCTAAATGAGGAGGTGGGGGAGGGTGAGCAATTTGGCTTTACTTTGTATTTTATTTCTGATGAGAAAGTATAGAGAGAGTACATTTAAAGATCATTGAAAAAGACCCGGCCTAGGTAGGGGAAATTCTTATGTAAAATAAGGCAGGAAAAATACCCAGGACCTTTTAGTCATTAGGAGTGTACACTTTCTCAGTCTCAAGACCAGGTGTGATGAGTAAAGAAAATATATATGTCAGCTCAGTAGTGTGTAGGGCTGACATGCTCTGGGGATGCCCTGGGACATTTAAGGCAAGTGCATGAGTTATGCTGAACTGTCGTAACACAAGACCTCACAGAGACAGCATAAGGGGCAAAGTCTTTATTTAGGTTCATGGTTCCAGAGGCTTTTAGTGCATCATGTCACAAGAGACATAGAAGAGCAGCAAGGAGCACAGTGGTGGAGGATGTCACATTATTATAGACCAGGAAACAGAGAACCAGGGACAGGAAGTAACCAAGTATAAAACAAACTCCAGGATTCTATACCCAGCAACCTGCCTCCTCTAGATTGGCTCTACATAATCAACTAACACAGGCAGCTGAGAATTAAGCTTTCCAATGACTAACCTGTGATGAATACTTCAAACTATATTAGCAAGGGTGGGCAACGCCCTGACCCTTGCCTACAAAAGCTTATAAAGGGCCGAGTGGAGCAGTGGCCATGGTGTCCAACAACATCAACTGTGTTTAAGTCATCGCAACTTTAATATATGACAGAAACACTGTAAGTGGGGAATGATTTTCTCTGGATCATGGTGTCAGGGGGTTCATCATGATGGATAAGGCATGTCAGGAAGCTTTGTTGCTTGAAATAGGTTAAAGAAATAGGAAGACACCAAAACCTGCACTGATTCCTCAAATTCCTGTCATCGAAGTGGGAGCACAGTGAGTGTGTGTTGTCATACACTCAGGTGTTCCAAAGACTGTGACAGCTTCTTGGGGCTAAGGCAGGAAGTCCTGGAGTTCAGATGAGGAATGGTCCCAGAGAGCACAGAATGGGTAGTAAAAACTCTTCCACCCCATGCCCACTATGACCAATAGAAAATGGTTTGGCTTAGCCAAGGGCAGGGCTGAGTAAAGTGACCTCAGAATCTAGATCACACACTATGTCAGGTTCTTGAGATGTGTAGACTGACAAGAAAGCCTGAGGGCATCAATAAATCAGAGAGATGATATCTGACCCTAGAGTAACTCCAAAGTCTACATTCAGAGCAACCACCTAGTGAATCTGTGGCATTTGGTACCTTTGTGCAAGCATTGAGAATAAATTCTGTAGACCCCTCTAAAGGTCAAGGGGCTCAGAGCACCTTGTAATTTAGAAAGACAACATGAAAAGTTGAGAAGATGAAGCCACACGTACAGGCCTGGAGCAGCGAGGCTAAACAGCCTTGGCTTGAAAATACCTTGTTTATTTTAATGAGGGGCAATATTCAGTAATGGCAGCAGGTAGGAACACATGTAATAATTGATGCCCAGCACTTTCTGCATCTCTTTTGACTGTGGCTAAATGCATTGGTCTCGTCCCCAGGCCTTCAAGTTCCCCAAAGCTCATAAGGGATTTATGCCCAGCTGACTGATAATCTATAGGACCCTGCCATGCCTGGCATGCATTATGTTTAACTTATATTTATACTTTATGTAATGCTGTTTCTTTTAATCATCCTTTCTGCACTCTGCACTGTACATCAAAGCTAGGTATGTGCACTAATTCTCAAGTGTGAGGGGCAGCAGAGGAAATCTGAAGCGCTCGGGGGGAGTCCAGGTGAAGGCACTGATGGGCAACTCATCCAAGGCTTAGGTTGGGCAGGACTATGCTCTGCCACTCTAGGAAACCTGCTGGGTGCTGATATTTTTCTGGGCAAATTCAAGCTTGCTCAGACTCTAGAGCTGAGGCTGTACTGCCTGCCTCTGTAGAAGACAAAAGCAAAATAGACACCCGATCCTGATCCTGCCCGTTCAGCAGTGGCTGAGGGGACTCCAGCTATTTGTGTAACAACCCATGATTCTGTGCTGTATTCTGTGACCTAGGCCAAAGTCACCATGAGGTAGAGAGCCGCGCTGTGTTCCCGAGAACACTCACCGTCAGGCAGGGACACTGCGGCACCTACAAATGTTTGATTAGCTGCGGTTGCAGCTAAACTTAGTTCTCCTTGGCAAGCATATGGCTGTGGCAGATGGTCCGGGAAGGCCCAAATCACATAAGCAGGCTCTTTGTTTCACATTTTGCTGAGTTTCCTGATGATTTATTAAGGGGAATGTGTCTACATGTGTGTTTGCCTGTGTGTGTGTGAGTGTGTGTGTGTGTGTGTGTGTGTGTGTGTGTGTGTGTGCGTGCCTGCGCGTGTATTCAGGATTAGAATGCGGAATTGTAGTTATGTCCTTCTCAGAGAGTCCCATGCTATGGTTTTAGGTTTAGTTCATGTCTATGCTATTGTGTGCAATTGACCATGTATTGATGTGGACTGTAGGTCAGTATGACAACTTAGCCGGAAACAGAGACTGCATCAGCAAGCTAGCTGCTCCATTTGACATCTAGCTCAGGAGGATATGATAAAACACAATGGGAGGGGCTGTCTTGGACATAATAACCTTATGCTTTATCTTTGGCATAAAGGTCAAGAGCATAAAACATCATACTCATTTAGAAAGAGGTGGGGCTACAATTGCTGCCTCATAAATAAAAATGTATTAACTCTTGGAGCCAGCTCAGATTCCCCAGAGAAGAGAGTATAGTTTATGAAGTAGAAATAAATGGGTCAAAGAAATATAGTTTGGCACACTGAGGCAAGAGATTGTTGAAGAAGTCAAGGAGGCCTGGAGAAGTCAAGAGTGACAGGTAAGAGGTGGCATGAACTTAGATACTTCCATTTGAGAATGATGGACGGTGTGAACTGACTGTGGTGGTGGAGAGATCAAATACTGCTAGTGCTGCTTTTGCCTGTGAAGGGATGAGGGATGAGAGATTTAAAAGTTTTCTCTATAGTCCTTCAGGTGTAATCACAGAGCTTTTCCATGTACCAGCCAAGCAATGCCCACTGTGCATCTAGTCTTCTTCATTTTCAATGTAAAACACAACTGAAGATCTCTACCCTCTACCCCCTTTCTCCCATGAGACTTCTATTGATAAAATCCTGTAGTTGATCTTGTTATAGCCACATCTGTTGCCATTTTTCATCTAATAGTATGTCTGTTCACCACTTTGGCTCCTCATCATTTGTTACACCCCACATCAAGCACTTTCAAAGATCCACCCTGAGATGGTGGTGCTTTCCCAGTCCCAGCTCACAGCTGAGAAAACTGAGGTTCAGACTAGAAGATGCTTTGTGTATGAGTACACACTATATAGATTCCAATGCTAAGAGCAAACCCACATTTTTCAACTCAAATCTGCCTTTTGTTCTTAAAAAAAGAAAAACAAAAAAAAACATAGGTATAAGACTGTTCACTGGACTCGACTCGGTTACTGAAATGCAAATTGAAGTACTTGAGATTGCTCAGCAGTGGGGACTGATCTGGAGGAAGGCCCAGCTGGTGGGCTGTTGGAGGACTACAGTGTGCTGCAGGCTTCATGCTAGGCTTTTGCCTTTGTGAGTATAGAGCAGCTCAAATTATTGACCAATAAAGAGTTATCAAGTGCTGGACTGACTGGGCTCAATCTAATAGGCAGGTCATTGTGGCTTATAATTAAGTAATTAAACCCACTCAGTGTTGATAGGAGAACACTCCCTAGCAAATTGCAGCAACAGCTCTTGCTTATTGCCAGACATTTAAATGGTGTTTTAATTTGGCTCTTGAGTTTAGTTGCCCTCTTGTAAGTATGAATTTGTGCCAGATATAGAACCTGCTTTCTAACTTGAGTTTTTTTGCAGAGTAAGTTACGAGTGAGATATCCTCAACATTAGAACTGTGATACTGACAAGAATCCCACTAATATGGGATGGCTTTGCCAAGTTGTCCTCCTCCAGCCTTGTTCTCATTAGTATCTGATGGAGTTGTTGACTAAGCATGTGTAGAGTTGAGTGACTCTAGTACCCAGAGCCTACTCATCCATGATTCTAGAACTTTGATAAAACAAAATTGGTGGAAAAGATCAACAGAAGTGAAATGTGAGAGAAAGAAGTTAGGAATCATCATATAGAGTATTGGAGAGTATCCCCTTCCATTACATTCTCACCATCAAGAAAATAAAATCTAACATATTACCAATATGGTTAGGTAGCTGAATAGTAAATGATCAGGTAAATGTCAAGAAATAGAAGAATTTGAAACAACAACAACAAAAGAACACAATCTGGAGCATGTTGGCTTTTGTTCAGTTTGACATTGAGTATATAGCAAACTATATGTTCACAAGATTCCTCATGAATAAAATGAAAGCTCATATAATCAAGGTGACACATAAGTGATACATGTAAAGCATGCAAAAAATCTGGAATATGGATGGCCAATCCAAAGCTAGCTCCTAGCAATGTTCTAGAACCTGCAAACATCCAGTCATATAAACAGGAAGACTATCATGGGAGTGCCCACCCATCAAACTGAGCTAATGGAAGTCATTGTCTTCCATGATGCAACCAGTGATGAGTCACTCGTGTGCCGTGGACAGGTTCACACCCATGTCCATACAGGTAAGCCCTGTTTGTCACCAAGCAAAACCTATAAGACATAAGAGTGGGATGGAGACTTGGTGGGAGGAGGGAGAGGAGTTGATAACAGCGGTAGTAGGATAAAAGAGGGATGAATGTGGCCAGAAAGTGTCATTTATGAAACTCTCAAATTATAAATTATAAAAAAGGAAATGATTGCTCAGAGCGCTGTGTATATTAAGCAAGTACTGTGCCATCATAAAAGAAAGAAAAAGGAAGGAAGACAGACTTTGTGGAAAAAAATTAAATTTGTCTCCTATTTATAACATATTATAGAAATGGTTTTGTAAACTTATAGTTAATCTACTTTCCAACTCAATTAGTGTACATAAAATATCACCTTAACAGTTTTCAATTGCCCTTTGTGAGATGTTGCAAATAATGCAACATCACAGACAATGAGGCATTCTTTAGGGGGAAAAGGTTGACTGGGTTGAATCAAAGATCTCATTCCTTAATCAAAACAGACACACAACACAAGGAACCCTACAATGTTGTTCATTGCGGAATCCCAGTTTTCTGCTTAGATCTGGTGTATATGGGTCAGTAGTATCTGTTTAAAGCATGCATGAATGGATCTAGTTTATTAAAAGTCATGAAATATATTAATCTGGGTTCTGTGAGAGTCATAAACTTATACCCATACCTATAAATGCAAAATTAATCACTATCCATCCAATCTACAGTGGAGTACTTTAAATAGAAAACAACAAAAAATACCCAATAGTCATTGGAATTGCAGTAAAAATGATGTTTTATTGATGTGTCACCAATGAGATGTGCTTCACAGATTGAAAACACCTACAGAATTACATTGCTTCAGTATTGCAGATGAATGCTTGTTATGAACTCCTTGTTAGCAGAAATGCTTTTCCCCATCTCCAATTGTCCAGAAAGCCCTGGGTTTATGCTGGCTCCCTTTCCGGATTCTGGATCTGATCAGCTCCTCACTGCTATGCATTAGGTTGGCAGCTAAATCTACGGAAGTGAGGATCCTTAGAGCTCATGAAGATCCTCATGACTTAGTGATGAGCTCCTTGCTGGTCCAAGCATCTGTTTAGATCTCTGGAGACGCTGCTGTAAGCTCCTAGTTTATAACTCTGTAGATAGACTGTGCTTTGAATGTTTGTCATCTCCAAAACTGGCAATAAACCTTAGTTATCATAATGGTGTTGTGAAGTAGGACGTAGAAGGTAAGAGCTAAGACTATACCTGAGGGTCTGATAGTTACCACCACAAAAGGGCAAGTTATTGTCACTTTTGTCATGGGAATAATACAGCAAGGAGGTCTTTGCCAGAGAGAGACCCCTTGACTCTCCAGAACTCTGGAGCCAACAAATTCCTACTCACTAGTAACTTCCCAGTATGTGGTAATACGTAATCATAGCACCAAACACATTGAAACACCTTCACATATTCAGCTGTGGATCAACAGAGTTCAACCTTCCTGTCACACTGAAACAAGTCATAGTGCAGGAAAACCAGTCTTACCCAGGAGGGCCTGAACCTCACAGTGTTGAGAGTTCTCATTTTGGCCTTCGCTTTCTTCACTTACCTTTATTTTTGAGGACCAAGTAGCCCCTCTGTTCCAAAGAGTATGTAGATATCTCTTTGGATAGGGAAATTTGTCTTTTCTGATGCCCCCCCCACACACACACAAATTTCACACACATAGAAAGAAAAATAAGGAAAAAAACAACCAACCAACCAAAAAAACAAACAAAAAACAACAAAACCTCCTTGTTCCTCAGGAGTTCCTGTTTCCCACCCAGGTTAATGCTACTTTAATGAGTGAATGGACAACCATAACATTTACACCAATCAAATGTATGTCCCAATCCCACCAGCCAGCACCATGTGAATCGCATTTTGAATTTATTTTTCAACATGACTTTGCTTCTTCCTTGAATTGTTGGAAGAAAAGTAATCATTTGGTTTCACAGCAGCTTTCTATCTTTCCTAGAAGCAGGCAGAAAATGAACAGTGTACAGTCATCTTTAAGCTTGCCTTCATCCTACTTGGAAATCTGAGTTTTGAGAATTTTACCGTTAAAAACTTTCTTCTTTATTCACCATTTCCTGGAAACTAGGAAGGACAGTCTCTTGCGTTATTTGAGCTCAGATTTATATATCTGCCCAAGGCCAGGCATCCAGAAAAGTAGTGGGAATGAATATAGAAAAAACTAAATAAGACCCTCAGTAAGAGAAGTCTTTCTTCTGAAATCTAGGTGGTCCTGGGGGGACTCACACTCAGATTGGGCTTTTCCAATGTGCTTTTTAATGGTGGTGGGGAGCACTCTCTCACAGGGTGTGGGTTGAGTTAAAAAAAAAACAAACAAACTCAGAGGTGGATTCACAATATTTTATCTGGTCCATGTCAGTGATCAGTGAGGGTGCTGTTGGCATTGGGTAATGTAGGAAGATTGGCAGTTCCAGCTTGTCACCTATGCTCACAGAGTCTGTGGTGTGTGTGTGTGTGTGTGTGTGTGTGTGTGTATGTGTGTGTGTGTGTATCTGTGTGTGTGTGTATCTGTGTGTCTGTGTGTGTCTGTGTGTCTGTGTGTGTGTGTCTGTGTCTGTCTCAGCAGAGTAAGAGGTCTATAGATATGATAAGTATTCATCTGACTCATTTTAGGGGGAAAGAGAAATATCAAGATATAAAATTTTGTTCTCTTGCTCTTTGCCCTGAATCCAGAGGCAGCTGTTGAGACGTATTTTGTGTACAGTGGGAACCTCTGTACTTTTCTCTGCCTTGTTCACTTTCCCCTCGGCCACCTTCTTTGCCCCACTCTCTTTTTCCTCTTCCAATCCTTCCTTTCTCCTTTCATCTTAATTAAAGCTCATACCCTCCTCATACACGATGCTATTCCTGACATGGAGAAGCAGATATATTTGAGAAGACTTGAGTGTATATCCTCTCATAGACCTCTCAGAGTAGGCTCCATGTGTGATGAAGTATCAGTTTTCATTAATACATCCAAAGGATAAGAGAGGACCACTCTTCAACATGTGCATTAGTTTTTTCTCTTTGTTCATTTGGGGATATCATGGATTGAACCCTTACACAGACCAGGTAACTTTTCTACACCTCTGACAATTCTCTAGTCCTTTTTGAATTTTTGCTTCAAGAAAGCATTGAACCAAGTTACCCAGACTGGTCTTGAACTTATTCTATAGTTCATGGAGGCACACAACTGTCCTGCTTTTGCCTCCTGAGCAGCTGGAATTATAGGCCTCTTTCACCGGGTCTGGCCACTGTGCACTATGAAGGATACAGACCATATATTTTCCCTCATTTCCGGGTTCTTTGTGCCTGTTCATGAGAGGAAGAAGAGGCACAGATGACGTGAATTGGTCCCTCTAGTCTAAAGGGGAAACCTGCACAAAGAGAGCACAGCATCCAGGGTAAACTATTTTAGTAAGTAGCTTTGCTGAGAAGAAAATGTGTTCCCTTTAGGATGTCAAGAAGAGGGAGAAAGGTTGGGATATCCACACGTGGACTGCCTTCACTGAAGGAGAGGGAATCCCCATAGGGCTACACAGGCAGGCAAAATCTCAGTGATGTTCACCACCAGAGAGAGTGTCTTGTGATTAGTGTACATTTCCTTATGAATAAAAATACAATCCCTTGTTTGGTGATGATGGCAAATGACACAGAGTCCCATACAACCTGCTAAGTGCCCTGTCTTGGGATGAGCAGGGTATTGTGGGGATTTGGGCTGTTCAGTGATGGCAAATGGTACCCTGTGAGATTTAAATCAGAGGACATTTGTCGTTAGGGACCTACCTAATTTCATGGCATTCACCAGAAACTACCGAGAAAGCCAGTTCTCAGCACAGCTGAAATGCCATTACCTTGTATACTGCAGCCCCTGTACTTGCTAGGTCATAGGATTCTGGTCTGTTGGATTTTCTTTATATCCATGATACTTCCACTTGATCAGTGTGGATATGCCCATTTTATTTTTCACAAGAAAAGCTGCTGTTATAAGAGATGATGTCACCTCCCCAAAAAGGAAACAGATTGTGCTTCTTTGCCAGCTGTCCCTCCTGGCAGCAGACAGTTCATGCCGCTCTGACCTTCAGAGTATTTACTCCATCCATCCTCTTCCACATTGTTGGTCTGACTTATAGATCAACCAGACTCTGACAAGGGAAGGAAGAAGAAAAGGGGGCAGTGCGGGCAATAAAAACAGAGCAATCTGTACACAGAGGAGATTCTATTTAAAAGCCATGTCAACTTGAATCCAACAGGTCTCCATGGAGCTGGATTAGGACTGTGATTTTATTTTCTCGTGATTATGTACAAATTAGAGTGGACAGGTCTTAGTAGCCCTGCAGGCAACATGGGGTCTAGCATGATTTCTGCTTCCTAGCTACAGAAGTGTGTGCTCGGATGCTACTGTGCATTGAAATGGTATACCAATGCTCTTGGTTCTTATTTTCTAGGGACTCAGATACCACGAGTGGTTTTTATTTGCCATGTGATCATATTTCTTTCTTTCTGTAAGCTCTTTTTTTTTTCAATCAAGCTTGTATTGGTTGATATCCTTTGCTATGATAAAACATCACCATCAAGACAACTTACAGAAGAATGAATATATTTTGGCTTACAGTCTCAGCAGGTTAGATTCTATCATAATGATGGGGACAGCATGGCAGCAGCAAGCATCAGGCATGGTAGCTGGAACAGGAATCTAAGAGCTCATACCATTAACCACAACTTCAAAGTAAAGAGAGAGAGAAAAAACTGAATGTAGGTGAGGGTTTTTACTTGCAAAGACTGATTCCAGTGACATATTTTCTCCAGCTGGGCCATGCATTCTAAGCCCCCACCCCCCAACACAGTGCCACTAACTGGGTCACATGTCCAAAAGCCAGAGCCTTTGGGTAACAATTCTCATCCAATCTCAAGGTTCTTGGTGGTCCATTTTTACAACTGTTGGATAGCCAGGCTGAGAGACACTTGTCATCATTCTTACCAGGCCATTTACAACCTTGTCACCTCCCAAGGACCACTATCTTCAAGTGGTATCACATAAAGTTTATGGTTTAACTTGTGAATTTGGGGTAAACACAAACATCCAATTGCCAACAAAGAATTACTAAAGCACTGTCCTCTAGTTTTAGGGCATTAGTCTATAGCATACTTATCCTAGAATTTTTCTTGGGGATTAAGAAAAACACATTTAACGTGCTTTGGAAGCTACTAAGTATGTATTATAGATATTATTATGAATAAGTAATCATTGCCTTGCATAAACTTTAACATTATTTATCTTTAAATAATTACATGCTTTTTCACTCTAAAATGTGTGTGGTAATATTTATAGGCATGTACCTATTTCATACACATGAAGACCCTGGGAAATGGATGCAGTTAGATCTCTTAATGTTATTGTCTACTTGAATGAAATTTGGCATTGAAATGTTGTTTAGTGGTTATGAAATAGAACACACTGAAGCTCCAACATAACATGGTTCATTAGAGTGCTTCTCAGCAGTACAATTAGAATGTGATATTTGCCTAAAATTCTAGACAGAACATTCCTCAGACCACACATGATATAGCAGCATTTACAGGGGGCATGGATGCTATGAGCACTAGGAAGTCTTTGTAGAAAGAAGGCTGCCTTCTCTAGTTTATTCATCATACTCTTTGTTTCCTGGATGGTGGTGAAAAGACTCATAGTATTGACATGTGATCAGGTGAGAATTTTGCAGGTACTAACTTCCAGATAGGAATACTGCTCACAGCAAGAATGATTTTGCTAAAGTCGTGTGGCTTATAAGACATTGAACAAGGTTCTCTTGAGAGACAGTTTACTCCAGTGAACAAAACCATTACCATGGTAGGTGCTCATTCATTTGTGATCTTAAGCTTTGGAAACTGTAATTCAGGTTGAAATCACAATATTCCCCAAGACCAGAAAGACACCTAATGGGACTGTATTTTCAGGATTGTTCCAAAGTTCATGGCCTCCTACTGATTTTTTTCCTGTTTGCAGAGAGCAGCAGCCTGCATTCAGCCTGTGTCCATGAGAGTGCCGTGCATAGTCGAATATTCCAGATCTTATACAGGAATGAAGAAGTTCCCATAAATGATGCCATGCTCTTCCGGACTCATTTGCTCTTAGATGGTGAGAGGGTAAGTCTTGCTCTCCTGCCAGACACAGAGGTTGTCTTTCCTGACTAACCATTCCCTCTTGTTGTTGGATTCAGGGTGAGTGAAGGAGAAACTACTAATTGATTGTGAGATCTGGTAAGAATTTATGGTTCAGATATTCACCTGCTTTGGATGTATTTTTCTTCTTCATTCTCATGCCTGCTCATTCCATGAAACCGTGGTCACAGACAGTCACTCCTCACTTGCTCAAGTGTACCTCTCTACTCAGGCTTACTGTCCACGAATGTATGATTTAATTATCTGTTCTTTTTAAGCTCTGGGTTAGGTCATTGGAGAAGACATAGAAGTGAAGAAGGTTTCAAGGCTCCTTGTCTTCAAGGGCCTGGTAGCTCAGTTAGTGAGCAACAAGCACATTATAGAAGATTCAGTCTCTGCCGTGAGGCCATGGATGAAAACCAGAACCAATTACGAAGAGAACTAACTAGAAGCCAAGGAATCTGATGGGATGTTTTAAAATAAATACAGACAAGGAGCAGCTGTGGAGGCCCTGTGGATATTTTATTCATATATGCTGTAGTGACATAGAAGATTTAGGCAGACTTAAAAATATATAGACTAGTAAGAGGGAGGAACAGTAGAATGAGCCAGAGAAGATAACAAACACAGAGGATGTCAATGGTCAAGCCACATGACAGCCAAAGGTAGCCTAGAGAGCAGAGTTCAGTTATACCCAGGAGATGGAGGACTCCATGTAGATAAGGCAGTCTGTAGAAATGGACTATAAGAGTGGGCCATGCCCCTCTGGGTCCTACAATTCTTCCTCCTCACTTCAGCAGAATTCCCCAAGCTTGGGTAATGTTTGGCTGTGGGTCTCTAAATATGTTTCCATCAGTTGCTGAATGAAGGCTCTCGGATAACAATTGGAGCAGTCACCAATCTGATCACAGGGGATGGCCAGTTCAGGTTATGTATCTACTATTGCTAGGAGTCTTAGCTGGGTTCATCCTTGTAGATTTATGGGAATTTCCCTTGCATCAGATTTCTACCTGACCCTGAAATGCCCTCCTTCCAGTCATCTCTTTCAGTACTCTCTCCTTCCATCAAACCCCCAACCCGATACTCAAGTTCCCAACCCACCTGCCCCCAGTCCACTTGAGATTCTTCTATTTCCCCTTCCCAGGAGATCCATGCATCTCCTCTTGGGAGCTCCTTGTTCCCTAGTCTCTCTGGGTCTACAGATTCTGGCATGGTTATCCTTCACTTTACAGCTAATATCCACTTATGAGTACATGTCATGTTTGTCTTTCTCAGTCTGGGTTACCTCATTCTGGATGATTTTTACCTAGTTCATTCATTTGCCTTCAAATTTCCTGATGTCATTTTTTTAACAGCTGAGTAATACTCCATTGTGTAAATGTACTGCATTTTTTTGATCCATTCTTCGGTTGGGGGGGCATCTAGGTAGTTTCCAGGTCCCAGCTATTATGAATAAAGTTGCTATGAACATAGTTGAACAAGGACATCACAAGAAAACCCACAGAAACAACTAACCTGTCTTATAGGAATTCACAGAATCTAATTCAACAACCAGTGAGCCTGGATGTGAACAGCCTAGACCCTCTACATATCTGTAATAGTTGTGTAGCTTGGTTTTTGTGGAACTCCTAACAATGGGAGTAGGGGCTGTCCCTAATGCTTTGGCTGGCTCTTGGGAACCTATTCCTCATACTGGGTTGCCTTGTCCAGCTTTAATACAAGGGGAGATGCATAGTCTTACTGCAACTTGGTATGCCATGCTTTGTTGATACCCATGGGAGGCCTGCCCCTTTCTGAACAGAAACAAGAGGAGTAGATTGGGGGCAGGGCAGAGAGAAGGGAGGGAATGGAAGGAGAGGGGGAAGGGGAAATTTCAGATGGGATGTAAAATAAATGAATGAATGAATAAATAAATAATAAATAAATAGATAGATAGATAGATAGATGATAGATAAATAAATAAATAAATAAATAAATAAATAAATAAATAAATAGATTGTGCCATGCTCTTGGAGACGCCGGTGATAGTCCAACATAGTTGAGAGAAGCAAAGCTTCTTTTGAATAGTGATAGGAACTGGGTCTAGTTGTACTAACCATCCACTGATCTTATCACCAGTAACATCTCATATTTGTCAGATTAATTCCATTGGGCTTTTAGCTGAGTGCTTTGTAGTATCTCATTGAGTCATTGCAGTATGGTGAGGGGCTTTCTCAACCCCTTTTGATGTATAAGGAGACAGAGATTTAGAGCTGTGACTTGTCTCCATCACACCACAAAGGTGTGGTGAGGCTGTGGTTTAAATACGGAATTTAAGATGTGTTTTATTTTTCAAAGAGCATATAGGACCATAATGTAGATGTGGTGGGAGAAGGAGGATCCTCCGGTTGTTCAAGCTCAGTAGTAAAGTAGAAATAACAACAACCATAACGAATTGCATTATTTGAAATTGGTCAACCCTTTCTGTACACGTTCTTTAGTTCACTCTAATGTTATAGATTAAGTAGAAGTATTTTACTCTCATGTTATGAATGGAAAACAACTGGATTCAGGATTTGCATTCATTCATTCTGACTTTAAAAGCTGCCTCCTTAGCCTTCAGGCTACAGGGAACCTGGAGGAAAAGAGAAGAATCACTGTGATAAACATATGTTTAGGTGTCTTGCAAGTATAATAAGTAGGTTCCTATAAACATGTGTATGTAGGTATCTTGCAACTATAATATGTAGGCTTCTATAAACATATATGTGTAGGTATCTTGCAAGTAAGGTTTAGCAAGGAAATAGGGAAAGTCATAAACAGAATCAGTCTAGTCTCGATTCCCAGAGAATTGCAGCCACTAAATCTAATGCTCACAGGAAGTTCTCAGTATCCAGGCAAATGCTTGCTCAGAAAGTGGTTAATGGGTTTACTTTTTCCATCTTATTTCCAGGCAACTGGTAGTGAGAGCCCATGCTCCTTTGGTTCTATACAAAGCTAGATTTTTGGTTATGAAAAATAAACATAAGAGAAGTTATTTATAGCACTTGAATTCAGCAAAATGTTAGCTTTCTAAGTATTCTTTAAAAAATAACATTTTTTAATACCACAAATTTTCAAAGATAAATTCTATCCGTATGTCTCTGCTTGAATTATGCTTAATTAAGAAGTTATTTCCAAAGAAGCCTTTGGGTAGATGATGTCTGTCCCTGTGGGATGACAGTATTTTTGTAAAGAAACAAAAGACAAAATAGGTGAGTTTGGGAGAACAGTTTTATTCCTCAAAGATACATTGACACTGCCTCTGCACAGGACACTATTCCTGCAAATTGGAGTCCACAACGAATAAGGACTAACGTATTCCTTAACAAGGAAATTAGCAGGGACATATGGCAAAAAATTAGCCAGGGTGTTTTGCCTCAAGCAAGAGAGCACTGCCATTGTGGTAAACCAGTGGTATTTGCAGGATTTGCCTGATCCAAACAGAGCTAACAAATGTCAGCCCTGCCTTGCCAGATCCAAGGGATGTTTTGCCTTTTTTTTTCCCCAGAAGCTATAAACCCACAATACAAATATGAATGTGAAATTACCTGAATTTCTTGCATTTGCAACTTGTTCAAAATATTTTTAAAATTACTATGGGGACTAAACAAAACCTGCCTGGAGGTGAGATTTGCTTTATGGGAGCAAAAAAAAAAATGTAGGAGCTCAGAACAAGCTATGGTAATCAGAAGTGCTAAATGTGAAGAGGGAAAAGGGGTGGCTCACTCTGAGTGGCAGAGGAGGGTTTCAGCCAGCCAGGGAGCAGACAGGGGTCTAAGCCCTGCGGTACAGGGACGTGCTGACACTGAATGAATCCACAGAGTCCAAATAATAAAGTCTGCTGCATAGCACACAATTCCCCTATACATTTGAGAAAGGAGACCCAGGGACACCATTTTGGGGGCATATGTGAAAAGAACTGTCTTATTGCCTTTTTTAAAATGCAAAGGTCAGCACAAACATGGATGAAACCCAAACACTGAAGGAAGCAGAGTTTGAGACTTAGCATAGAATCTCAAGATAAAATTGAAGGAGCTTGAGTCACTTCGGAAATTAATCACGTAAGCTCCCTGATTGCCAGCTTCCTCCTCTTAACATGTGGATGGTGATGTGAGTCACATGGGGATATTTGCGTGTAAGTGGTAACTTCATGCATCTCTGAACAAGTTTTGTTCCATTGATAGTTCACTCCACCATCCTTCCCAGGGTAGAGGCTATTTAGTCTTTTACATGTGCCTGGAATCCATGTCAAATTCATTTGAAAATGAGACTTAAAATGCTTAAATGCTTAAAATTTATTTCCAGTTTCTGTGATAAAAATAAGCTGACAAGAGCAACTTAAGGGAGAAAGGGTTGATCCCAGCTCACATTTCAAACACAGCCCATCATGGCAGGAAAAGTCAAGGTTGCAGAAACTTGCAGCAGCTGGTTATGGTGCATCCACAAACTGGAAGCGGAGAGCAATCAGTACATGCAAATGCTCAGCCTGCTCCTCCATTCATGTAGTTCAGGATACCTAGCCAGAGAAAGTCCTGTCTAACACTTAAGATGGGTCTTCCCACATCATTTAACCTAACTAGGACTATCATTCATCTGCATGCTCAGAAGCTAAACAACCCCCCATAGATATGCTTGGAGACTTATCTCTGAAGTGATTTTATATTTCATCAACTTGACAATGGAGATTAAGCATTACAAAGATGCTTGTTTAATAATGATTAAAGATATCCTTTTACCAAGCTGGCTGTACGAATCTTTTGTTTCCATTTTCCATCTACTATCCCTATTCTAATAGACTGCTTATCCAGAACTTGATGCCTCATGCATAGATATTCTTGCTACACATCAGTGGCACGTTATTGTGAGATTCTGTCTCTCTGCTTTGAGAAACAGTCAGCTAAATGTCCCAGTTGGATTACTAATTGACTTCTGAACTCTCTTGGTCTTTGTCTTTCAGGTAGAAGATGCACTGAGCGAGGTCGAGTTTCAGCTCAAGGTGGATCTGCACTTTACGGATAGTGAGCAGCAGTGAGTGTCAATGGACATCCTTGGTCTGTGTAGAGTTGTTATTTCCTCTACCCTTTCCTCACTCTTAGGGCTTCCTCAAAGCTAGAATCCTCTTAATTTCTCTGGAATGGCTAGTTACTAGTAATCTGTAATGTCCCTCAGTAGTCCCAATTTACCAGGAACATGGAATAGACATTCTATTAGTCAAGGTTTCCTAAGGAACAGGATGGATAACATGATACACACACACACACACACACACACACACACACACACACACACACACACACAAGATGTATTAGATTGGCTTATATGGTATGGTCCAGACAGTCCAACAATAGCTGATTCACGCTAGAGTGGCCAAGAATCTGGTAGTGGCTCCATGAAGCTGAATGTCTCTGCAGCCCCAGTCTGGTGCTGAAGGCCTGGGGGGACTCCTGGAGAGATGCTGCTTTTCAGTGTACATTAGAATCCCGAAGCAGTTGGAAGAAGTTGGTGTGATTACCAGTGAAAGAATGATGCAGGAACAGAAGAGGTAGCCTTGCCAGCGAGAGAATGAGCAAGTAGGCAAAAAGCAAAGTTTCCTTCTTCTGTGTCCGTTTATGGAGCTGCCTCCAGAAGGTGCTGCCCAGATTTAAGGTGGACCTTCCTACTTCAGATCAACTCGTCAAGAACATCGCTCACAGGAGTGCCCAGCAGCTTGGGTTTTAGCTGATTCTAGATGCTGTCAAGTTGAAGGACATGATTTGCCATCACAGCATGTCTGCCAGAGCCTGGAAAAGCTCACTCATGGGAGCCAGGCTGCTTGGGTTCTGCAAACAGACAATTGCTGGCTTCTTGCCTTATTAATGGCTATCTTCTACTTAAAACATTTTTCCCTGTATGGTACTGATTTGGGGTTTTAGAGTAATGCCTCCATGTGCTAGACAATCAAAACTTCCTTCAAATCATTCTTCCTGGTCTTCCATGTGCTCATACTGAACATCTGCTCTTGTTCTTCAACTCTCTGTGAACTGAAATCTATGTATGTAAAACTTGCTGAGGAAATAAGCAGGGAGCTGTTCTCTTCCTTTTCTTAATAGCTTCCTTCAAGTTAGTTCCATGGCCTCTTTCTCTACCCTGGCCTGGGCTATTTGCCTCTTAAGCCTTTCTATATTCTCTCAGGAATTAGATAATCAATCTTTCTCTGAGGTATTAAAAAGTGTGACATCAAAACTTTGAAGCTCTCATTTCATTTAAGGTTTCTCTCCATTCATTTAGGCCTTTTTAGTATAGGATGTTCTCAACATCCAAAAGGGGATGGCAGAGGGCTTTGTACTTCTTCCTTAGCTTGCTTTGCCCCTACCTCTGTGGCTTGTAGATCAGGCACAATGAGGAAGGAGATACAGTAAGGGCCAGGAAATCACATTTGAATGCTGGCAAGCGGTGTCCTTTCTAGGGTAAATGCTCAGTCATCATCAGGGTTCTTGTGAGTTACTTGATGGTATGACCATTAAGCACACCTCCACCCCAACTCTGCCCCATCCTTGAAGTCCCCCAATAAAGTCAAGCCTCTTGTGGTCAGGCATGACTTCTAGGATCCTCTCCAGAGAATCCACATGTGGTCCATGGGAGCTGTGTAAAGTTATTTATGTGGGAGCTATTCTGCACAGTTGCTTTGCTGTCCAAGCTAGTCAAACCCAGCTATTATCCAGAGAGACACTGCAGGATGCATCAGGCACCAGAACTTTACACCCACAGCTCTAAGGTGTACAAGGCAATTACCCTTCAGAACTCTTGCTTTGGTTTGAGAGGACAAAGAGATGACATTCCTTTCCTCTACATCCTATTAGAAGGATGCTAGCATACACTGACTATTCTCTGTAGCAGTCAGTGCTCACATCTTGTCTCTTTAAATTCTTCAACAACTGCTTCTCCTTTGCTTTTGGAGAACAGGAACTGGGGGACAGGGACTAAAAATGGCAGAATAGGGGCTAATAGTGGCAGAATTGGGAACTCCTCCACCCCTTCCTGGGAGTTCAGACTCCCTCTCTTTAGGACTTACTTGAGGGTTCTCACAATAAGAGAAACTGAGTCATTGTGACTCTGAAACAAAGAACCTCTGCTAAGATGTCAAGAGATCTGGCACTGTTGAGTCATTGAGAAGAAACATGCATTAACTGTAGCTGATAAAACTTGGTCCCTGGGCTGCCAGGAATATCCATTTTCCTGACATGTCTGGGCCCAACAGTGCACATTTCTTCCTTGAGAATTACTTGTCTCTTTCTTGCTAAGAATCTTTAGGATGGTGTTTCCTCTGTGATGGTGGATACTAAAGGAAGTCCACCTCCCCTCAGCATCAAAGCCTCTGATTCCATTGTTCTTACAACTCCCCATACGATCTGAGATCTCTGTCATCACCTCTCTAGCAACCACTCAGTCTGAGGCCCCTCTACCTCATGGTTTCCATCCATTGCTCCACAATGCACATGTCTAGTTGGATGTAGAACCATCCATGCCATCAATCATGAACTTAAGCACAGAAATTATTGTCTGACAAGGTCTTCCAGAAGTTTGAAAGACATATCACAGTGAATGTTGCAAATTAGTTTTTTTCTTGCCAGTAGAAGAGCAGTTAATGGATAGCCTGATACAGGAAACGAGTTATACAAACACATGTGAAATATAGTAGCTTAGGTCCAGCACTCTTCAACTAAGACACATGGGACAAATCTCTGTATTTTTCATAATTTCAGTACCTTATAACATGGACATCAGGTTTTGAAGCATTCTTAAGTTGGGTAGATGTTTTTATTTATTTATTTTTTCACTGTTCTTAACAGCATAGAGAAAACAAGCAGAAAGGAACAAAATGGGAGGCTGTTGTTTAATCAGAGTTAGACAGGCTAGTGAAATTCCTCTCGTATATTAGTGGGACAATGATGTCCCCAGGCTTTGGCCATGTCAATAGACATTGGAAATAGCGGTGATGCTGGCATCTAGTGGGTAGGAACAAGGGGTACTGCTAAATAGTACAACACATAGAAGAGCTCTATTTCCCACCAAAGCTTTATTCAGTTCTCAAAGTCATCCCACGTGCTCGAGACTGCCATTCTGTCCACACTGTCTGGTTTAGAATGGTCCATGAGTACCTGCTTGCACAGGGCTGAGGCACTCATCCCCACATAGCCCTATGAGTCTCTGCACAACTCAGCATGTAGGAAATTCTTTAATACTTAGAGGGGCAATTTATCTTCCTATGGGTGCTCTCAGTTGGCCTTATTTTATTCCTTGCAAGTGTGCAAAATAATTCTGTCTGGAGGGCTGTTCTTTCTGTGAGATATTAACATTTGTTGTTGTTGAATCATTTTGTTTGCTGAGTTCCTTTATAAGAACCTCAGACATTCTGCTGTCGCATCCACAAATGTTCACCTGCATCTTCTCTACACTGAGATTCCCGAGGAAGTGGGCTGCTTTTCCATAAATGGGTACTGTCCAATACAGAACACAGATCAGTGATTCCCTCACCTCCTTACTTCTTCTAAAGGAGGCTTGGGTTATGCTTAACTTCTTGTTCTCACTGTCAGGAGCCCATGTCTAAATGAGCTCAAAGCAATACTGTGCATTAACAGCACAGAGAAGAGTTAGAAACTCCTGGTCTGGCATGGCCGTCTTTTCTAATGATTGTAAACAAGTTAAATAATTCACATTAGTTTCACTTGTTCTTTTATGAGTGGAATAAAATTAGCAAGCACATTATATGCTTGTCTTACAGGGGAAAGCAGAATGTACAGTCCACAGTTAAGTTTCAGATCATTGTTGTCCAAATTAAAGTGAGCATGAAGGCCGACAGCCTGCTGACACCCATGGCTTGGGTTCTCTACCTTTCTTTATCTGGTTTCTTCCTGGTTAAAACAAAGAGTGTGCTACACGTAGTCACAATGGGCACCAGGGGTTCAATAGCTGGTGTACATTTCCCCACAAATGGCAAAGATCATAGGGAAAGACTGACCCCAAGTTGAGCTGTGGGAGCCTTCGCTGTCTCCCCTCTCTGTAATCTATTTGCTTATCCACGGAGGAAGAAGAGATGCTCTTTGTTGTACTCCTGGAAGTGGCTTTCTTCAAGCTCTGGCTCCCTGCAACCTGCACAGCCACAGAAACTGGTTTTCCTCACTTATATCTCAAGAACAATTAATCTCTCTTTTTGAAACAAAAAGTACTTCTGGGTTTGTCTGTCGGTAGCCTGTCTCTTAGGGTTGGGTATGCATTGATTACAAAGTACTAGAGCAAAGGTAAGGGGCAACTTCTTAAACCTGGTCATACTGTTAGAGCAGTGTGTTCTGGGTACCATTTAGACTTTGTCCATTCAGCCAGTCAATTGTCATTTTCATAACCATGGGCTTGATCACATTTTTCCATCTTATCTGTACCAGTGAGATGCCAGAGATGTAAAGATGAGTTAGTCACAGCTCCTTCCCTTGGGGGCTAGGAGATCCAACACAATTCACAACCTCACCGAATCTGTGCAGCATTTTATGAGTAGTGCTCATCCTATGGGGGTGAGAAAAGGGGGGAAGAGATTTGCAGTCACGATAGGAGCCTTGGAAAGATGTGGTCATCTTCACCATCTCTGAGGTTTGGATTTGCCTGCAGTAACAGAAGAACTGAGGCCCAGAGCTGCTTTGGAACCTTCATTCTTCGTTTTCCAACTGTGGGAAAAATTCTTTCAGCCAGGCAGAATATTGCAGGATTGAGTGAGATGATGAGGCCTTAAGTGGAGCTACTTGAGTGACATCAGAGCCAACCAACCATGCTCATACGAGCTCACTCACTTGCCTTCCAGGCTGAGAGATGTGACTGGGACACCGATGATCAGCAGCCGCACACTTGGCCTGCACTTTCACCCCCAGAGGGGTCTGCACCACCAAGTCCCTGTCATGTTCGACTACTTCCACCTGTCAGTGATCTCAGTGACCATCCACGCTGCCCTGGTGGCTCTGCAGCAACCTTTGATCAGGTATGGAGTTCGAGGTAGCCCTAACATGCATCCCATGCGACACTGAGAGACATAGTTTGCCATAAGTAATCAGCACAAACCGGAGAAGCTTGTCCATGGTTGCTGGCTTAAGCTTGGGTCTTCATGTGACCCACAGAAGAGGTGGGAGAAAGCTTGGGAGAGCCCCTGGATCACAGAGGACATTGGGGGATTTCAGGGGTACAAGACTTGTAAACTGTAGCTCACACCTCAGGGTCTGGGATTCTTCCCTTGGCCTTACTTGTCTCTAGCTGTCCCTTGAGAAGCTCCTCATGTTTCTGAGCTACATAATCTCTGTGTGTAAAATAGGAACACCAACATCTATAAAAAGCTTTAAAAAATTTAAATTCATTTGATATTTTTGGGTATCTACAAGGTTCGCAGCGCTTTATTATTTAATATTCAATTTAAGCTTAGATAATTTATACTCTGACACTTTCATATGTGTATATAATGCATTCTGATTATTCTTCCTCCCAACTTTTTTTTCTCTCCATCTCACTCCTGTCAACCTCCTTTCTTCCCTACAAGTTCCTTTAACACATTCATGTCTTTTGTTATTTTGTGACCAACTGAGATTAGCGAGGGCCAGTCCTGTGAAGTTTTTGTGAATCCCAGTGGAGGACAGGGCTACTATACAACAAAAGTTCAGATCTATTCCTTCTCCCAGTCACTGTTTGCTGAAATGCTGGGCTGCTTGTAAGATAGTTTGCCATTGCCCTGCATTGACTCGCCTACAGATGCACCCAAGGTGCAGAGGAGAACTTGGGTTTCATTACTTCTACAAGGGAAGGGATAGAGCTCATGAGAGCTATTGTAGTGGGCTGTGCATGGCTATCCATCATGGTCCCAGGATGGCTGAATATGCTGAATATGTACATTTCGATAATTTTAAAACAGGGAGAACAAACAGTTGCACATATGTGCAATGACACATTTGGGGTAAATTCTTGTAACATAGGGGAAGGAAAATTGTCCAATTTCTATACTCTAGACAGTTTCTAAGAGTTCCCATGTGTGTGAGAAAAAGCAGAGTCCTCACTCCTTACAATGTCCATAGCCTAAAAGGCCCATTGTTGGTTAGGGTCTGGGAATCGAAAATGAGATGTGACTTTATCCTTGACCCTATTTTATTCATATGAGGATGGCTTTTCTGGGTGCTGCTGGCCAACTGGGTCATTTCAGATTCTAAATGAGACTGATAGAGAAATCAGCTATGTATTGAGTTAGTAGGATGAAAAGCATTGCCCAGTAAGAGAGTAGGTGTGGCTGTTGGCTAAGATGAAGTGAAACAGAGAAGGCAGAACTGGATTTCATGGTGGAAGTTTGGGGACGTGTTATGGTTTAGCCTGCATAGGAGTTAAATCAGAGTGTGCCAAAGGTGAGACAGAGCAGGTATGCCCTGAGATCTGTGGAGACTGTTCAACTAGATGCCAGGCAACCCAGATGGGAAAGGAAGAGACACTTCCAGGGGTTCTGGGTCCCAAAGAGTAAGCTATGCCCATGCAGCTAGAGTAAGGCACATCTGCCTGCTTAGTTCCTTCACTTACTTTCTGGGAGATCTTTGAATAGTTTATCATACATTTCTGGATATCTGTTTCACCATATAGAGACATAAATTTACATATAAACAAATAATTTTTGTGACAATAAACCAACAGATATCATGGCTGTATATAATTAAAAAAAATGTAGAGTGTCCCACATGATGAATATGTATGTAATAAAGGCTCTTGAAGCAATTCTAGAAACACAGAAATTAGCAATTCTGAGATGAATGTATTGTACCCCTGGCTATAAGAGACTTAGGGTCTGGAAGCAAGTTTCCAAACTGAGTGGCAAGGCCTGGGTAAGGTAGCAGTTAGAAGAATGGGTTTCAGGCCTGGGTGGCCCCAAGTGCCAAATCTGAGATTCTACTTTCTAACTCTGTTCACTTGAGCATGTAGGATTCAGTTTCAGTCAGCAGTAGGAGAATGTTGGAAGAACTCAATGACAGCACATGGGAAGCTCTTGGGTATGGATGTGTCCAGGAGATTAATTTTTGTAAAGCACCCACCATATTCTGGGCCACCCATTTAGCACTGACAAATGACAGGGAACTTTCTGCACAGGGATATGCACCTCTCCTTGTGACTCAGAGGAAAGCTTTACAGAAGACATTGTTCTATCCAGGGGACAGGAGAGTGTGACAGTGAAAATTGAATTTGGGAAGGTAATTGGAGTCAGATTTTGACAGTGTAATTAATGATGTGTCCAGGGGTTGGACACAAATTAGTTGAGTATACAGAGACAGTGAAGGCTTGTGCCTCAGAACAATCCTCAAGACTTATCCCTCTCATGCTCCCCCAAGCAGGAGGGTCAGTAGGGCAGGCAGGAGGACAAGTGAGATGCCCAAAGGGTTCCTAGCACCGGACATCACCTTTTGCCCCTAGTGCTGCTAGGAGCTCTGACGGTATCTTACTGTGGGTCTGGAGCCAGGATGTCTTAGCAGCAAGATTAACCGTTTGATAGGAGCAGACTCTGCAAGTTTGTCGGCAGCAGCCTTCCAGATGGGAGCACACACAGCTGCTGGAGAGCGAAACTTCACAGATGGGGTAAAAATAGAACCGCCTTCCACTCTCTGGGTGTTGCAAGAAGAATTTCTGTCTTGACACATGGTACCTGGGAACAAAGGGAACCCTTTAAGCTTGTGGGAAATACCTGTCAAATGGGGCAAGCACCAGCTTTTCCAGAAAAGCACTCTCACAGCCTCAGTTAGGTCCAACAAGGATGCAGCAGGTGTGGAACCAGAATTTAACCTCAGAAGACCCTTAACCTTCACTGAGAAAGACCAAAGAAAATCCAGTCTTTAATCTTCAAATAGGTAAAACCGAGTGTCTCCTAGGGGCTCCCTCCAGTAGAAATACCAACTAAAAGGCATAATCAAAAAAACAAGTATTTCAGGCCATTGTTGGCAGATATCCCAGAGAAGGTGTCATGATTCTTTATATACATGCACCTTCTGGCTGAATGGTAAACTTGCTTTAACTCTGAGTTCAGTACATATCCCAAGGGAGATGTGGCAGAGCACATCTGTAATCCCAGCATTCAGGAAGTGAGGGTAGGAGGCCAGGAACTTGGCCAAGCTGGCATATATAAAATCCTGTCTCAAAAAACAAACAAACAAACAAAAAAACAAAAAAACAAAGCAAATTCAGATAGTGTTAGTATGATATAATACAACTGTCCCTCACTAAGGTAGGCATCCTCAAGTAGCAAAATACCCAGAAACTCAAAGCATTCATATGAAATTATATGTTTTCCTATAACCAATGTGTTACCAACTCCTACATGCTTTATGTTATCCCCAAATTACTTATGATAACACTGCAATTAAAACTGGAGGATTTTTTATTAAATTAAGTAAGATTGATGTTCCATGAGCCAATACACATGTAGGTGTGTAGTTTGTGACTGAGTGACTTTGATACAGTTATATTATCAAGAATAATTACTAGCTTTTATTCAATATCATTATTTACTATACCTTACACTTAAAACTAACTGTTGCTAATATCAGGAGTCTCTATGATGCCCCGTGGCTCAAGTGCATTATTAATCCTCTGTCAGGAGATGAAGTGGGAAGTTCGAATCTAGCCCAGGTCCTAATATGTAGGTGGTGCCACTAGCTCACTAGCTGGTTTAAGTTTTGTATAATTGTGGTTGTCTACTGTGGCATACTACTTTGGAGTACTCAGCCCTTTCACCCAGCTTACTTCAGAAACTTTTCCTCTATGCTTATTGGCCACTGTTTATCTCCCATCACATTCCAACACTGACTTATTCATTTGAGTCCCTTTCTAGACCAATGTGTACTTAAGGTGAGGCTGACACATTTACCACCTTGCCACTCTAACATCTCATGTACTGTCTGGCATGTGGCACGAGAATAGTAATATTTGAATACATGGATTAACTAGAAATGTAACCTTAACTTTATTTACTGCCAATATTGCTGCCAGAAACATGAGTTCCTTGTCTGAAATCTGCCCCAGCTGTCTCAAGCAACGAGAGCAAAGATGATGACATCTGAGGACATTTATGGTGGAGACCTTTTTTTTTATTTGCCATGACAGACTATTCGTCTCTTTGGAAGATTAAAACATACCTATATAATGGTAATTGTAGAATAAAAATATACATCTAAATAAGCTATTAGATTTTTAACTTCTTTGGAACTTCATATGTGAGTACTATATTTATATTATTTTCACCCTTTCCAACTTCTCTTGTGTCCCCTCCAGTCCCTTTCATATTCATGACCTTTTCTTCTTTAATTATTTTCATTACATTTATACACCTGGTGGGTCCATTTAGTATTGCATATATATACATATATATATATATACATATATATGAATATATGTATGATCTATATGTATATGTACATACATGTGTGTGTAAGCATATATATATATATATATATGCTTAGGGATGACCATTTGGTATTGGATAACCTATCAGGTAGCTTGTCCCTGCAGAAGAATGATTTTTCCCCCTCTTAGCTGTCATTAGTTGCCTGTAGCTCTTCACCTAGGGTCAGGGCTTTGTGAAATTTCATCCGTGCACAGTGGCATGGTGACTGGTATGCTTATTGTGCAAGCCTTCCTTAGGCAGCTGCGTTTTTGAGATTTCATGAGTGCAGCTTCCCTGTTATATATAGAAGACACGATCTCACATACCATCCTGAATATATAAAATCTCATCTGAGTCAGTTTTAATAGATATCCGAAAGAAAGGGAAACTCAGTGTAAGCAGTTTTCTTTTCTTATTTGTTATTGGAGGGGAAAAAAAAAGGTTGAGGTAGAGGGAATGACCATATACCCAAACATGATAAGGCCACATGATCTCATCACATTGCCAAATCTCCTTTGAGATTGATCATCGCCAGCACATCTGTCAGATGATCTTTATAATGAATCAGAACTGGACAAAAACTCATGTATTTCTCTTGAAGAGATTACATCATTCCCAGGTAGCATAGATAATAGGGAATGCTTTATTGATTACAGTAATCTAGGACATATTGCAGGATTCTTGCATGGATTATGGAGATGAATGCTGTTTAACATCTTCCGTAGGAAGGCAAGTAGAAGCAGGGAGGGGCTGAGGCTGGAAGGAGCTCATGCCAGGGAATGATCCCATGAGGGCAGAAGTAGCTCTCAACAGCATGATTAACTTGGGGGTGGTCCTTCTACTTTGGTCAGGAGCTCTTTCTATCTGTCTCCCAGGATGATGAGTCACTAGAACATTGCCTCAACAACCTCTCAGCTGATGGACATACAGGCGTTAGGGTACCTCTCTGTACAACTATTGATGGGTACTATCCAAGAATACCCAACTATTAGACAGCATTGGGATCACAACATCCAAACCCTCCTGCTGGAACACACCTAAACCTATATACCACAAGCATCTAAGTTGTGGTCCCCCAGGGGGCTGATTTAACACATGATAGCTTACTCACCTCCTTTTTTTCCCTTCCAATTATTTCTAGTTTCACTCGCCCAGGAAGAGGCTCCTGGTTAGGGAAAGGTGGCCCAGACACAGGACCAGAACAGCCTATTATTTCTCTGGAGAACTTGGTCTTTGGAGCTGGATACTGCAAGCCGACTTCCTCAGAGGTAATGTGTGCATGGGAGCCATGACCCCAAGACCTGCAATTCTCACCTTGAAAGAGTGTGTCCTATGAGGTTCCTTCTTCTTTTGAATGTTTCTTTAGGGCAGTGTTTGTACATTTCTTTCATGGTCAATTCAAATTTCACTTCTCAACAATCATCTCTCAGATGCATTCTAAGTGTCAAACCCTGTAGTAGACATAGTGAATATTCTTCTCCTATGGTTCTTATCTTTTGGAGATAAGAACTCTGTAGAAGCTAGGTGATGGTACTATATTGTAAGGATGTTTCCTTCACACTATGTGGTGATATTGAATGTCTGTTGGCTTTGAGTCATGCCTGCTTTTAAAATCCAGATCCAATTCTTTAATCTCTCTGTGTTTCTCTCTCTCCACCTCTAGAGTGACATCACTAAGAACCACTAATCCCATGTGCAATTATGTGTACCCAATGTTGTTACAAATGTAAAGTTCTTTGCCTAGTACCTGGTGGTTAGGGTCTGCTTAATAAATAAATATATCTACCTTTCCACTCCCTTTCCTTTTTCCCAAGAAATACCTGCCACGACTCTTCTCTCATCACTGTCTGTATTGCTCTTTAACACACGAGACATTTGATTAGTGTATTGTTCAGACGTAAGCAGCCAGTATTACTCAGGGTTGCCCAGAGGCATAGAACCAATAACAATGATTCCTTCATTGTTGTAACGAATTGACTCAAATGATTCTGGAGACTGAGAAGGATGAAAATCTGCCTCACCAAGCTGGAGAGCAAGGAGAGTTGATGGCAGAACTCTAGGCCAACTTCTTTTTCCAGAAGCTGAATAACATTATCACTTATGAAAAACAACTGTTTGCTTTGTTATAGTCGGAAATGCAATGGATTGAACCAGTTCTGTCACAGTGGGGAAGGAGATCTCTTTCCCTCAGGTAGGCTTTTTGTTCAGTTCGAACAATTCTCAGAGACAACCATCCTGACAGCCATAACAATGTTTAACCAAACATCTACACACCCCATGACCCAGACAAGTAGACACAATAAATTTATCATGGTTAAGCCAGTGGCAGGCATGTGAAGGACTGTGCCTAGCCAGCCCTGTCACCTTCTGCAACAGAATGTTCTTGGGCCAAACTATTCTGGCTATGAAGTAAAATGCCCTGCTTTTCTGGATTGTCCCTAGTTGGAGATCTAGTCAGGGGATCTGGCTGCAAATGTGAGCCTAGTCACATCTCTATCCAGGTTAAGCTGCCGTGTCACATGTTTTCATGATCCTTAGGTCTCTGAAGGGGGACAGCCACGATTCCCCTGGAAGGATGGGGAACTGAACCCATGGTAGGGCTTGTTCTCATGCATGGAGCTGGCATTAGAGAATGACAAGAACAGAATGAATGCGCACCCTCAATACCTCTGACACTCACCAAGCTTCCTGGAAACTAATGTGCTTACCTCCTACACAGGAGCCTCAAATGAGTGAGGGAAAGAAAAGAGTCCCCCAGCATAACATAGGCATTTCTCTTACCTCCCTATGCATCACCAAATTCATGTTTCAGCATGGAGTGTGGTCTGGATAGAAGGCTTTCCACCCCCAATGCCCACAACAGACCCCTCATCCCTCAGTAGATGTGTGGTATGTCCCCAAGTCATCTGCCAGTTTCCTTGCTACTGAGACATTGACAACTGACAGTCACACAGGAACAATCATTCAATCCAGTTTCCAATCACAATTCAACTCTCCTTGTGCCAAGCTTGTCCTCTCTCATAGCACTATATGGTAGCTTAAAGAGTCTCCCTAATGGACTCACCACCTAAAAACCTTCAGCTCAGATACTTCCCAAGGGAATATGGCCAGAGACATTGATAATTGTTAGCATTCACAGCCTAATTCAAAACATTTACAGCAGGTCTTTCACATGCTGAGGTCTTTAGCTGATGCCATTCAAGTGTATGAAAGGGTCATGATGCTCCATCTACTTGGTGCTGTGGTGGTCAGTGCTATTTGCATCAGCCAAAACCATTTGTGCCAGCACTGCTGAAATGGTGTTGTCTGATTTCTCAAATGCCTGAAGGATCTCTGGCTCTCCTATGCAGGAGCTCTGCATAGCTCAGAGTAAGGGCCATCTCATTTAGCTTCTTCCCCTAGGACCTACCAAGACACCTGCCCTACAAAATCCATGCTCAAGCAATATATGTTGAATGGAAGGTTGAAACAATTGTGTGCATCATGCTGGTTCAGAGTTGAACAGCTAGAGACTCAGGAGAGAGGTCACTCATTGTAGCAGACAGAAAGTAAGGGAGGGAGCCATAGTGTGATAGGCTATGTTGGGAGATTGCAAACACCCCAGAACCAGCACTGGGCAGGGCAGTGAACACTGTAGAACATTCCAGCCCACTGAACTTTTACTCAAGACCTAACATACTGCCTGAGACTGTTATAATGTGTCACCGGCTGTGACAAATACTTACAATTTGTGGAAACTTGGTGCTTAACAGAAACTCAGTTTGTGCAGCTGTGAAATGGGGACTGTCTTTAGGAAGATTCCAGAGATGTGTATGTGTAAGTACCATACAGAACTGGGCTTGGCAGACAGATGAGACAGTATAGTGGGGGTTTGTTTGTTTGTTTGTTTTTCCATTTTTTCTTGGCTGCCTCTGGGGCTCTGTGTCAAAATTAAATGTGCCTGTCTTTCATATGTTCAGAGAGAAAGGCTGACTTGTGAGTCTTGGAACTGGGCTTGTTCTGGAAAGTTGGCTCAGTGAGTTGTTTTCATGGTTCTGTTCTTCTCTTGTGTGTTTTCCATTTGGGTCCTATCCAATTATGTGGAGTCATTGCTGTGTGCCCACCCTGCACCTTCCCACCAGGCAAGGCTGCCAAGCACAGAATCCAATCTTAGTTCCACATTCCCTTGGGAGCTTTGCATGCAAATCTCAAGAAGCCCAGGGCATTAGCAGATAGTATTAGAATCTGCACGGGCTGCTGCATCAGCTGGAGGCATCAGGGAACAGGTGCTCCTCTCAGTAAGCCTTTCCTGGCAGAGGCCTGGAAAAAACCAGAGATTCGTGGCAAAGTGATCTTGTTGGAACAAATAACATCCAAGGAAGGTAAGGAACCATGATGTAGTGGGACCTGCCCCGTGTCTCAGATCCCTGTGTTCTCTGGCTTGATTCCTTCTTGACATTTGACCTTTGCATTTAGAGCTGTGGCCTGAGGTTTTGTGTGTCTTCCTATTAAAAATCATGTAGAACTAGAGAAGATATTCAATTTTTTTGAGATGACATTCATCTTGCGGTGGTTGCTAGAACAGCCTCAGTGGCTTCTAAAGAGATGAAATGGTGAAACCCTGTAATGGTCTGGAGTAGAATTTGGCACAAAATTCCCTGGGAAAACCCTCTACTGATGTGATATTTTCTTTTTGTCTGTATGATTAAATCAATGTCAGGCCAACTCCTCTGACTATAGATTTGTAGGTGGGATATTGAAAAGTTCTGCTCTTGGCTCCAGTATTAAACCCCTATGTGACATTGACCTGACACTTGCTCTCTCTAGATCAATTTCCCAACATGTAGAAAGAAAACTGAACTTTCTATGAGAAGTCTTTTAGGACTTCTGTGCTGTGTCTATTGGTGTATCCCTGTCACCGCCTCAAACAGCTGCATCAGTTGAGATATATTTGAATCAATAGAGGAAGAAATCTGATGTTGGCTTCGGGACTCCACATGTGCACACAAGTGTGCAAATACACACGTACCTCCCCCCCCACACACACACAATCACTGTAACCACCACTACCACCATCACCAACAACAAGCCTTCCCTTTAACTATGAGAAGTGTGGTGTGGGTCATTTTAGTTCACACCTACAGCCATCTGCTCTCCCTTAAGATGTCATTTCCCAGCTGACCCCTGACACCAGGTGAATGGAATGCCAGATGATATATGTATGTCTTTCATTGATTGAGTTCCCCTGTGCGGGTCCTGCTTCTCTTTATATACCTGTGTGTACCTGCTGTGGGATGTTCTGTACGGTAAATGTGTTAATAAATAAAACACTGATTGGCCAGTAGCCAGACAGGAAGTATAGGAGGGACTAACAGAGAGGAGAATTGAGGGAACAGGAAGGGAAGGGAGAGACTGCTGCAGCCGCCGCCAGGACAAGAAAGATGTAAGGTACCAGTAAGTCATGAGCCACGTGGCAAAGTATAGATTAATAGAAATGGGCTGAATATAAGAGTAAGAGCTAGACAATGATAGACCTGAGCTAATGGCCAAGCAGTTTAAATAATATAAGCACCTGTATGTTTATTTTATAAGTGGGCTAAGGAACTTCCAGGGATTGGCAGGACTCGGAGAGAAAACTCCAGCTGCATGTACCTGTGTGTGTTTCCCGAGAGTGCATTTGTTGAGCTGCTGCCTTGTGGTTTTCATCTGCATTTCACTGATGATGACTCGTGCTAAAATATTTTCATATACTCATTGGCCCCCTCCTCCATCCTCTTTGGAGAAATGTCCATTTAAACAATTTGCCTGTTTGTAAATTTGCTTATGTTTAATTATTTAGTTTTGGTTTTTTGTTTAGTTACAGGAGTTCCTTATACAGTTTGGGTATTAGCTCTTTATCAAATCACAGTTGAAATTGTTTCCTCTGTTTCCTCCATTGTGTCTGCACTGCATGACTTCCCTTTGCAGAAAGGAGCCTTGTTTAGCCCAGCCCCATTTGTCTCTTCCCTCTGGCTGCCATGCTGCATCACCAATATAAATGTCCTCAAGTTTCCCTTTACATTTTCTACAAGGCTCTTATAGTTTCTGGTCTGACACTACATTCTTCAATACACTGGAGATGATTATAGTGTATGGAGTAAGAAATGAGTTCAGCATGGATCAGATCTTTTATGTATGGATATCATGTGGTTTTCAAACACTATTTGTGTGAACGACTATCCTTGCCCCATTGTGTGGCCTTGGCACTATTCAGTGACAAAGAGAATTTATTGCTGAGATTTCTGTTATTTTTAAAGGTGTATTATGGCAATCTGAGTTCTGTGAAAAAATGGAACCTACTTACTATATCGAATAATTTGGGGTGGGCTTGCTGCTCTGTTCACTTGGTGTCTATGCAGTGTCTATGACTGTAACTCACTGGGTTAGTCCCTATAATTCCACTCTCCATTCTGATATCAAAGGCTGTGTGTGATACTTCCTGCTTTATCCTCCTCTCACGGTAGAACTGGCTGCTCAGGGTCCTTAGTGTCTTTTAGGATCATGTTCTAGGACTTAAGTCAATCGCAGGAAAAAACACTATGTGATATAGCTACAGCCCAGCACATGGAGAGGAATGGGTCAGGGGAGGTCACTAGGGACTGTGGAGAAGGAGAAGAGGTTTTGATCTTATGTGATGAGAGAGGGTCCCCAAGAGCTGTTGCACAGAGCTGTCCTTCACTCTATCCTGCTCTGTGTGTTTACAGTTTTGTTAAAAAGGTGGATCTCATATTAAGCATTCTCACTTGAATTGTAAAATTTAAAAAAAAAAAATGTCATGATCAGAAAGACCAGAAAAAAAAAAAAACACTGAAACATAGTTATTTTTAAAAAGGTTTTGTAGTTAAAAAGCTAATGGGTTTTGATTATTTTAAGAATGAGAATGGTGACCATTGCCGTGTTTCCCCTATGGATGTAAAACGGCTGACGTTTTTCTCATTTAAACTACTGTCTGGTTAACAAAATCATGCAGAAAAAGTAACAGGTTGTTGTATGGCATATGGGCTAAGTTGGGCAGTTAACTAGTTCAGTGTAATTCCATGGGTCATTTCTAAAGGAGCACATGCAGCTGTGATAACAGGCTTTGCATCCAAACTGTAAGGTATTTATTGCGTGTCATACTTATTTACATGTTATACTCCTGTTACTGGATGCTAACCTGATTTCACATGACTGCCCCAGGATGCCTTGTTCCTAACTAGCTCCTATCACAGGTCACAGGGTGGAAATTGCACCTTTGACAGACTATCCAGTGTGGCCCATGATCTCATTGGTACCCAGCATGTCTCCCAGTACATGCAGATACTTAACAAAAAGGTGCTGAATAAATTCGAGGCAAAAGATCAGCAAGGCTACAGGCAAGAGCAACAGACTTGGAGTGAGCACCAGGGTGGGGCTAATGTAGCATTTCCCCTGTGGGGTCCCTGTAAGTGTTTACTCCTGTCCTGCCTCTGTGTCTCTATTGGGAGAATGGAATCTGCTTGCATGTGAGGTTGTCTGCAACTTGTGATGGCAAAGCATTTTCCATTTCTTCCTACCTTCTGCCTTATGCTTTCTCGGTGATTACCCCAAGGCAGTGTGATGGCAAACACCATCCACCCACCTACATGTTCACAGAAGTCGTCTGTTTGCTAAGCGCAGTTATTTACATCACCTGCCTGGAGCAACTATCAATCTAATGACTGAAGAATACCAGCTGGAGCATGAACCCAGTAGAACTGTGTGGGGCTCTAACATTCTCTGCATTTAGAATCACCTCTGCCCTGCTCGTCTCCAGGGTGTGCAGCTCAGGCCATGCTATCACATTCTCCATTCAAGACTGACTGGTCAGCAATGGGTGTCTCCTCAATAAGTAACCATGTCAATGCTCTATCCTCATTGGATGGATGAGCCTGCATTTTAGCCCTATAGTCACAAGGTGTGTCTTCACCTGGATAACACACATGTTTAATGCTTCATTTGGAAATTCCGAGGAGGCCGGTGTGGCCAGTCAAAGGGCTGGGAATGCCATGAGTGGCCCTATTGTAGGCCTGTATTTGAGCCTGCTGATGTGTCCTTCACAGCATAGAATTAGATCAGGGACACCTGGCTGGAAATAGAAGAGTTCATTCATAAAAATCAAATACCCTGGAGAATGGGGTAGGGTAGTGAGCTAAGGGAAAAGCAGACATTTATAAGAACTGAGCCTGGAATGGCATGGTGCTTTCCATGGTATTTACATAGCACCCAACTTTGTATAGTTTGGGTTTGGGGCTTTTATTGAACATGCTCTGTTTGTTGTCTGAAGCCCAGGTGGGGAGGGGCTTCCAGGCTTTCTCTGCCTACTGGTTTCTTTTATATTTTATCCTTCATATAGCTTTCCCAGCCTCTAATCTCCTGTCACAGCCTGATGGTCTGGGGCCATGTGAACCAGGTTAGCAGAGAGAGGTCATAAACAGACTATAACCTGATGGTCTGGGGCCGCGTGAACCAGGTTAGCACAGAGAGGTCATAAACAGACTATAATCTGGGACTCAAAAGATACTCTTTATCATCATCCTTGCGTGTGGAGTACTGACTGGTGGTACCTACAGTTCAGGGCAAAGAGGCAAGGATGGATGCTGTTACAGCGAGCCCAGAAAGAGTGGAGTGGTGGCCAGAGGCAAAGGGGAAAAAAAAAAAGGTTATTAAAGCAGAGGAGAGACAGACACAGATGTCAGAGGTATGGTGACAGTAGAAAGGAGAGAAGCTGCGGCAAAGTAGACTTGATAATCTTCTCTCATAAATTGCAAGGGCTTGACCATGAGCTAGCTCCCTACTGAGGGGAATTAGCAATATTGATTTACATGTGAATGGCTGAAACTATTCCTTTTGTATTTCCTTAATCCACGTTTTAGTCTCTCTCTCTCTCTTTCTCTCTCTCTCCCTCCCTCCCTCTCTTTCTCTCTCTGAGTATACATGTGCATGTGTGTTGCTCGCAAGTACCTGTGAATGTTACTTGTACACTTACATATATTATATATGTATTTTAAGTAATTATAAAATAATATCTCCCTGTGGCTTTCAGTCATCTTTTGTGTTCTTTTATCCCTTTCCCTCTGTGTGGCCCTGCCTCTCAGCTCCGCAGACAAAGCACACCTTCCCCATTTTTCTTTTTTTGGTGTAGTAGCCCTCGTGCCCTACTACCCCTTTTCCTAGGGCTCCTCCCCACCTCCCATGGTCCCTTGTTACTTTACTGGTATCTGTGGTTACTCCATCTTGACTACTCCAATCTAAAGCTCCATCACTAGGATCCATAAATAAGGGAGAACATATGGCATTTGTTTTCTGGGTCTGGATTACTTCACTCAATATGAGCCTTTTAAATTTCATCCAATTATCCAACAAATTTCATTTTTCTTTGCAGTTCAAGAATATTCTGTTATGTATAGGTACAACTTTTCATTCCCCATTAATCAGCTGGGGGACATTTAGGTTGTTTTCATTTCTTAGTTATTGTGAATAAAGCAGCCATGAATATGGCTGACTAGATATCTGTAGAGTAAGATGTTGAGACTTTTTAAGCATATACTAAGGAGGAGTAAAGCTGGATCATAGGATATACATACTTTTAACTTTTTAAAAAATTGTTTTTAATTGATATAGAATAACAACTTTTTTCATATCCCCTTTCCTCCCTCCAGGCCTTCAGGTCCCCTTTCTCTATCCATTCTTACATGGCCCCTCTACTATCAAGTTGATGGCCTTTTTCTTTGATCATTGTTATTGTGTGTGTATGTGCACAAATATTTAAATACAACCTGCTGGGTTCATTTTATTGTTTGTATGTATATGGTTTCAGAGCTACCTATTCTGCACTGTACATCCTGGACAGGAGCTCATCCCTGGAAGGGGCTAATTTTCTTCGTTCCAGGGGTCATTAGTTGCCTGTAGAGTTCTTGTCAAGGCGTGGGACTGTGGGAGAAAATTTCTTTTTCACACTAGCATGTCTGTTGACACTATCCTTGTTCTAGTCTTGTTGGTGTAGCCATTTCTAGAAGAGACTTTCATAGATGACTTCCTGATATTATGCCTCTTACAATCTTTCCACCGCCTATTCTGCAATGTTCCCTGAGTCGTAGACACAGGAGCTATAATGTAAGTGTATCCACTGGGGCTGGGCTCCCCGACAGTTTGTTGATCTCTGAATTGTGTTCAATTGTCTTCTGTGATGGTCTCCATTTTATTTAAAGAGAAGGGTCTTTGATGAAGGGTGGTAGTTCATTTACTTGTGGGTATAAGAATATGATTTAGAAGCTGGGCGGTGGTGGCGCGCATGCCTTTAATCCCAGCACTTGGGAGGCAGAACCAGGTGGATCTCTGTGAGTTTCAGGCCAGCCTGGTCTACAGAGTGAGATCCAGGACAGGAACCAAAACTACACAGAGAAAGCCTGTCTCGAAAAAACAAAAAAACAAAAAACAAACAACAACAACAAAAAGAATATGATTTAGAATGTTGTAAGGAATTATGTATGCAAACCACTTGAGCTGACAATATTCCTCACAAGAAGCACAAACAAACAAAAATCACAGTACCAAGCATAAGAAACCTCCTTTTGGATGGTTGGTCAGAATTGCCCAAGTGACTTCCCAAACAATAAGGACCTTGATGTGGTCCTTGGTTGTCTCTCAGGGATTGAGGGTGGGCTCTTATTGTTAATAGCTGGCTCTCACACAAAAGCGTCTTTCCTGTCATTTAGCTTCCATGGTTCCAGAAAATATTATCTGAGATGCCAAGGGAGGGAAGCAATTAAACCATCCTATCCAGCTGCAACACCTATGAATCACGACAATGACCAGCATGGAATAAATACAAAAGGTGAAGTAAGTGGTCCTCACATGTTTGTGGGGGTCAACAGCTGTCTAACTGGACATAAGGTCCACTGAACAGTCATGCCTAGTACTGGGAACCTAGCCAGATTCTCAAGGAGAGTGAGGTCATATATCTTAGAAGAGAATCTCACACTCTCACATCACTTCCAGTTTTTTGAAGAGTTTTCCACACTGATTTTGAGGGTGGATGCACCAGCTTCTATCCCACCAAGAGTGAATGAGGGTCCCCCCTTTCCCCACATCCTTCCTACCATTTGTTGTCAGTTGTTTTCTTGATCTTTGTTTCTTAAACTGCACTTCCTTGATATGTTTTCAGCCCCATCCCAGCATTTACAGTTTATGATATTTACAATAATCATTGCCCACACCGAGTGATAACTGAGTTCATAAGGGTTCTGGGCACTGGTACCAACTGCTGTTCTGTTAAATGACTAAAGGCAGGAAGTCAACTCTGTGATAAAAGCTGTGAGGGTCAGGTTCTGAGCTGAACAACTCTAGCAAAACTGGAGTTGTGATATATAGTCTCCGAGTGTCAGCCATTCCCCTCACCAGTATCCTCTTTTCTCCCTGAAAAATCAGCAGGGCCAGAGAAACGTTGAAGACCCATGCTTTCTATCTCCATTGCTATGAATAATTGACTATATTTGATAGTTTCTATCACCTTGAAATATCGCTTTTCAGAGACTGAAATAATAAAAGATCCATCTAGGAACAGGGATGGGATATTACCTTCTGTTTCCATGGAAACCAAATTGCTAGTGCTCTCTCTGTGATTTTTATTGGCAGTTGCTGAGAACCACACTTGCTGGGTTAGCCTGGCCAGTAAGTACATGATATTTATCACTGCCTGCAAATGTATGGAAATCATCCCAACTTACATTTACTCTTGGATTTTTAGAAGTGACCTTTCCCCCATAGTTTGTTTCAGTTTAACTTTCTCAAAGGGTGTATGGCCTATGCCAGGTAAGCAGTTTCTTATGCTGAGTTGTCTGGTCTGATGTGTGTGTGTGTGTGTGTGTGTGTGTGTGTGTGTGTGTGTGTGTATTCTTCTGGGTCCTGTAGCATCCATGGAAATCTGTCTACACATGAGAAAACCAATGCATTGAGAAGTAGGTACCTTTTTACATAAGGGCTGTTGACTTGAGCTCAAATGCTCACTAACCTCCACAGAATTCTGTAGTACTCACTCCATTTGCATATGTACACAATTGACCTGTGATCACTTTCATGATCATCCTCATGGTTAAGACACTTATGGTGACTGACATACAGTAAATATTGCATAAATCGTAACAATTTTCTCCTGTTTTTCCTTCTGCTGTTTTTAATTTTCTTTAGCTACAATTAGAAGCACTAGAAAGAAAAATATTGCTATGTTTTCATATGCATAAATGATATTCAGTTAACTCAAGAACTACACTTATATGGATTCAGTTTTATTTTCCCCCAAAGTCTCTTTTCTTGTGTGTATTTAGAAGTAATTAAATTATCATATCCCCAAGAACACTAATTCTTTTATTAAAATCTACTGATTATGCTTAATATGGGGGTTAGATATGTCTTCATTACTGGTCTCACTATTTGAAATGGAGAGGTAATAGTTGGTATAGTATTTTAATTACTTACATTTAAAAACCTACCAAGGATGAACCCCCAAGCTCTGTGAATGTCTACCATGGGTGTTTCATAGCAGCTTCAAACTTCTTGTGTCCCATCATGTCTCTCTTGCTTTCACACTTTATGACAAAAGGGACTATGGATTTTCAAAATACTGACATATCCTCAGCATTGTCCATGTGGGAGAAAACTCACATTAATAACCCCAGGAGAAAGAGGAACAGGGAAAGTTTCTCATATTCATGGGAAATGTAAGAATTGAAATATGGCTCTGCTAGCTCTTAGGCCAAGGGCTCTTTGAACTAATGTTTTATTGTCTAGATATAA
This sequence comes from Peromyscus eremicus, assembly GCF_949786415.1. Lineage (NCBI taxonomy): Eukaryota > Metazoa > Chordata > Mammalia > Rodentia > Cricetidae > Peromyscus > Peromyscus eremicus. The sequence goes on from NC_081436.1 coordinate 30,984,904, forward strand.
TCGTGTGAAAGCATGTAGGTAATTCTAGCCATAAATCACATTTCCCACTTTAATTAGTGTTTATGTAAACAGATATTGTAGACAAAATTTTCAGACTTTGGACCTCAGTGGGCATGCTTTTCAGAATCTTGGTGATAACCAAAATGGTGACAGATGGCATATTTAGCCCTCACAACAACTGTGTGGTTAGAACTGTTCCACATGCATCAGCAAACTGCATTTGTGCAGTTTGTTCTTGGTCACACAGCTGTGGTAAGCTGTGATAAGTTGGTAGATACCACAGCCTGTGCCATTTCTGTGCCTAGAATATCAGCTGTCCCTGTGTTTGCTTCTCAACCACGAGATAATTCCTCATTATTAGTATTTCTTTTTCTCCTTGATGGGACTCTGGGATCCAGAAAAAGTACTATTTGTTCAGAAAGGCTTTGTCTGCATCCCTTTCCTTTATACCCAGTGCAGAGATCATCTCCCTGCACATATTGTTCACTTTAATGCAAATTGAAGACCTCTCTCTCTAAATTCATCATTGTCTACATGCACATTTATTCATCAATACATACCAGGTATACAAATGGCACTGGTTCTCTGACAATCCCTAGCCCTAAATTTATGAGATACATCAACTCTTATTTAAATTTCTCCTCTCCTCCAACTAACGAAATAATAAATCTTGTTAGTAATATCTTTATATAGAGATTTTTGTTGTGGCCATTTTTTATTTACCCTGTGGAAAGCATGTTTTATTGATGTACATTACTTATAGAATTATATTATGATATTTTCATGTATTTGTATAGTGTACATTTATCATAATCACACCCCCATCATCTTTTGGTTCCCACTCTGGATAGTCTCCTTTCACTTGAGATAGTCACCATGAGATCCTGTTTCTAGTTTGTTTTAATTAAACTGACTTTTTAAATTATTTTTATTATTAATTTTCAGTTAATGTCTTAGTCACTGTTCTATTGCTATGAAAAAACACCGTGACCAAGGCAAATCTTATAAACAAAAGCATTTAATTGGGGAACTGCCTACAGTTTCAGAGGTCAGTTCATTATCTTCATGGCAGGGGGCATGATGGCAATCATGGTGATGGAATAGTAGCTGAGAGCTACATCCTGATCTACAAGGAGAGAGAGAGAGAGAATATCTAGGCCTAGCATGTGCTTTTGAAAACCACAAATCCCGCCCCAATGACACACTTCCTCTAACAAGGCCATGCCTTCTAATCCTTCTCAAATAGCACCACTCTGTGATGAGTAGATATTCAAATGTACGAGCATATGGGGGCCATTCTTATTCAAACCACCACAGTTAGCATACAAAATAATGTTTCACTATGATATTTGAGCATCTATGCACAATTATGCTTTGCTTATAAACAACCCCATGTGAACCATCTAGTTTAATCAACATCAAGAACCTCACAACCACCTGCCCACATAGAACCTCCTACTTCTAGTGTAGGCAAGAAGTGTGACCCTCTTGGATCCAGGCATGTAGATCATTCCCAACGCAGACAGTCTCCTTGTCTACTGGCACACATATTGGAGTATGTCAGCTGTGCCATTCAGTTTCACAGTCGACTCCAGCATTTATCAGTAGAGAGTGGCCTCATTCCTCACCGTTCACAATTACCACTGCCTCCCTGAATTGCCTATCAGGGTAGCTTCGAGAATTATGTTCCATACTGATCTCATTCTCTTTCCCAAGAGAACTTTCACACAAATCAATGTTTGCTCCAGGCTGAGAGAAAGTGTTCTTTGGGCTCCGGGAAATTAGTCTAAACTTCACTCCGCATGGCTTTTAGTACCCGAGTCATTTGTAGAAAGGAGGCTAGGTGAGAGAGTCGGGAGTCCAGGTAGCTTACCAAAGGGCATCAGTTGAACTTGCTGCAAATTAACTTTGATGCTTCCAGCAAGGACAACACATGACTTGGTTTCTGAAGTGTTCTTCTGGTCCCAAAGTGTTTGCATCCTCTTGCTTCATTTAATGGCCATAGGACTTCCTTCACACATTGGGAACCTGGCAGCATGACAGTGGGATTACTTGCTGAGGATTTTCTATGCACTAGAGAATGGACCCTGGACTTAAGACAAGTCTAGTTCTATGTTTGCCCTGTGGTCCGAAGAGTGAATTCATAAAATATTTTTCTCAAGTGGCTATGGTAGTAGATTTATAGTTATAAAAAGATATGGCTGCATGGATAACATTTGGGTTAGACTTATTGACACTGAAGAATAGTATTTGCTAAAATGTAGTATTGAGTCTTTACTGTCCTCCAACCTCTAACCATGTTAAGCATCTTTAGACATATTCTGATTTATCCTGCTCTAGCACTCTTCCAGCGAGCTATTAGTATTTCTGTTTTACAGATAGGAGAAAAATGTCATTGAAGAATAGCTGTCTCAAGACCTATTACATGAGGATTTGGAATGGAGCTGCTAGAATAGAGATCTGTGGGGACATTTTCTTGTGTCCTGAAATTTTCCCTAAGTGGTTTGTTAACTGCTTCACCGGAAACCTCAGAACCATCCCCAATCCATTTTCTGTCACCTCAGATGGACTGATTCCTATTGTTTTCATCTCTCTTACTTGCCTTCCTCCACTGCCTGAGCATCATCATAATTGCCTCCGATTGGCTAACACAGCAGTTTCCCAGCTCATCTCTTTCCTTCTGCTTCTGTACTTGCACCCCACTCCATCCCCACCTTGGCTAATTTGAGGTGGCGAATCTTGTGTTTTTCATCAGACCAAACCATGAAAAACCTATGTCCTGTCCTACGGCTCTAAGCCTAACCTCAATCCATCTTCAATGTATCCCAAACATGCTTCATCCTACTACATTGATTTGGATCTTCACTTTGGCAGAGGCTTCGCTTTACATCATATGTATTCACACTTACCTATGTGATTGGAATTTTGTTATGCTTGTCAGTACTGTTCTCACACAGCACTTTTCTTGCCTTCCCTAGCATGGTATGAGTGTCTCTATCTGAGCTAAAGTAACATTTGTGCATCAGATTATTACAGAATTTATCAAATTATATTGAAATCTACCTATGTGCTGCTTCATAAACTAGACTAAAATGGCCAGAATGCATAAATCATAGGCAAATCATTTTTCTATTCCTATTTCCACTTAGTAATTTGACAGAACAATATTGGGTAAATTGTTCTTGCGTGCACAAATGATACATACAGTCTAATTCTGAAATATGGCTGTTTTAGGTAGAATGACTCATGAATTAAAGAAGGATTAGTAAGTGCAGCATTTGAGGTAGGGAAGCATCAGAGCCGTTCTGAGATGAGATAAGTTCTCAAGTACTGAAGTCTCTATGGAAAAACACTGGGATGATACCTAGCCACCTAGAATCTGATGAGCTAAGGCAAAACATCAGAGTATTGGTGCTCAGTTAGGAAAAGACAACTGATTCTAGGACAGAACATGCTCATTTGGGGAATACTAAGTCAAGATTTAGATTTTTGTTCCTGTGGTAGAAGGACCTCTAAACAAAGCCACTGAAGTCTACAGGAAAGTCACTTCAAAGCAGGGTGAGATCAGACCTAAATCTGTGATCTCAAGGGCAGCAGAAGGTGCAGAGGGTCCATCACTCCTTCCTATCTACAAGGAGTTACAGCCCACTCAAGGTAGCTGCCTTTTCTCTATTCCTAAGATAGCTCATTTGTTGACCTTCCATGATTAATCATCTTTCATTGTATTTGCCTAGAGTCCTTTTCTCTTGCTTAAATTGATCTTTTCCCCACTTAAATACACACATGGAAATTTGTAAGGGGGATGAAATCCCTTCATTTCTGATCCTTAGTGAGCTAAAATCCAATTCTAAGAGCTGTCAGATGCAAAAGTCAAGACCTAAAGCAATAAAAGACATCAAATTAGGTTGATGCTGTAGGTCATTGTGAAGGAGGAGATGGAGTTGGAGGAAGAGTAAGAGGCTAAAGAGGAGGAAGAATAAAAAAGGGTGAAGACGAGGAGGAAGAATAGAAAGAGGACAAGGAAGAGGGGGGAGAGAGAAGAGTGTGTAAGGGCAGGAGAGGAGGACGGGTCAGAAGAGGAGCAAGGGGGAGAGGAATTGGACATATTGAAAGTGACAGGTAAGACAGCTGTCATCCTCTCCTGTTCCACCTTCTGCCTATTTCCTATAACTTAAAAGTACTATCTTAGTGTGAATAAATATGAGACTATGTGCAACTAAGATTATTATAAAGATAGTAATTAAAAGAATACAATGTATTATAATGACAGCCATCATTATTATTATTTGGTTCATTTGGTGTATATCTTGTTAGATTTAGTATGTACATATGAGGTATCTGACAGACTGTGTAATGTATCAGTGGTCTGGCATGTGGATGGTATGTGATTCTCTAGAGTCAGCATTTCCGTAAGAAGAATTTACCAGGGACAAATCACCTCTCTTGCCATTGCCCTTGATCTTAGCTTTAGTAATTTCCAAGGCTTTCATGTTAATTCAGGTGGAGGCCTGGCTCATTACACTGAACACACAGGCCTTGCATCTCTAACACATCCTTTATGGTGAAAAAAATATATATCCAGTATATATTCAGATTGAATCAGAGAGTTATAGTATTTCCCTTTAAATCAGAACCTTCCTTTTAGCAAGAATGTAAATAAAAAGACGTTCATCAAAATGATGTTTGTGGTCTTAGGATGATCTGACAACTAAATTACTTGTTTGAGTTGAAGTCATTCTCAATTAGATTAAATATTAAGAATCCCATTTCCAACAGCAATAAAATCACTGGCTGTCGTGGCATTTAGGGAATTGCTTTTAACGAACAAATGAAAGAAAAAATACAGAGAATCAAAGAGAGGAAGCTGGAAATGTTTCCATAGGTAGATTCAGCTCTGTCAACTGTAGATTGTTAATTATTGCCTACACTGCAATGCTGTACTGACATCAGTCTCCTTAATTAAAGCATTTACTGTTCTCAAGGCCACTATTGATACTCCCATTTATAAAGTGGTCTGTACGTATCATTTGTGGTCCTATGTATTAGGGTCTGTGTATCAGATGAGGGCTCTATCTACAATAATGAAGAGATCTAGGTAGAAAGCAGCAACATCTGCAAGACTCTGGGGAAATGAGTTCCAATTCCCCCTTACTTCCTCCTGCTGTGCCCCAGTCCAGAGCAGGAAAGGGGACATTGTTTGTGAAGTGTGTTTGCAGTCCAATGGCCAGCATCATCACTCTACCTGTTGGATCCTTGTGTTATACTCTCTTTGTGTTGGCTTTTCCTGAGGACGTCCCTCTGACCATAGCTCTGAGTTGGGCTGCCTGGGCTACCTATGGCTCTCCCCAAGACAAATAGCTATTCTTTGGTGCATATTCTTTGTGAGACTCTCCAGGGGACCTGTCATGTGATCCTTGTTTGCCTGCTCCTCATCATATCAGCAGTGCTCTTTTGTTGTGGAGACTGGATGGCATAGCTACACTGCCTGTGGATATACAGTGACATGCCATGTAGGAAGGTACTCATTGTCATCATCGAGGACCAACAAAGATTCAAACAATGCCAACTAACCAAAATCAGTAACCTCAATGAAGAAAGGCTGCAATACAGTATACAGAGAGCAAAACAATGGTCATATGATCTTATACCACATGCATACACAGAAACTTAAACTATGTGGTAATATTTAGATGAAATATGGCCATCAACATGACTCAGCATTACTTAAAATTTGTTCAGATTATTTTCAGTCTATTAATTTTGATTAAAAAAAGCTTTTTTGGGAATTTTTTACTCCTGCGTTGTCTGTGAGATCTAGCATGCTGTTTCCACATCCAACAAGAGGTTAATAATGATACAGATCTTGTAGAGTTTATTCAAAAGCCCTAAGCAAAGTATAATTTATTTTGTGTTAATAATATTTATTATTTTGGTTTCTATGATTGCTATCATTATGTGACTATGATCCAGACAAGCTTTGAGCTGGCTTTTGGTAGAAGTTATTTAGAATGAGGGCAGAGGATCTGTGGTCTCTTCTGTGGCTTAATGATCTCTCAAGGCGCTTTTTTTCCTACAGAAATCCAGAGGTGGCCAGTGTTAGTGCAGAGGTCTTCCTCAGTGAAGATGGGTTGGTACTGGGTGGAAATGTGGTCTCTGGTATTAGGCATGCCACATTCATATAACAGCTACGTCCATACTGGGGACCAGTTTGGAGACAGATGAGCTACTTCTGCTTTTCTATACCACAGTCAAATAAACTCCCCATATTCTATGTGTCTTAAGTTAGGAGACCCATGAGAACCTACCTGAGAGTGTGTGCCTCTGGTATCAGAACATACATTATGTTCTTAATGCTGTTCAGCTCTGATCTACTTTCCAGATCTCCTACAAATTGGGTGACATGTACAAAGACCATTAAGAATGTCATGGAGAGAAATAAAGAACACATTCACACAATAAGCCTCAGACCTCACCATTAGACACTAACTGTAAATGTTAATTGTTGATGATGATGATATAAAATCACAAAAGTGTACAAATGTTGACTCATTAAGTCACTGGACTGGCCCTCAGTAATTGTCCAGCATAAAGACACATAATGGCCACAGTGTCTCTAGTCATGGGCACTAGAGAAGACTATAAAGACTCACAATTCTGCAGTGATATCTGGGAGTATGATCTTGGAAAGAGCTTCAGGGGCTTGGAGTGGACTTTGTTGGGCTCTTAATAAGGTATATAACTAATCCTGCTTATCTGAGATCTGTTTCTTCTTGCTGCTGCAATTTTCAGTAACTCTGTCCACACTGCCTTGTCTCTCAGTTCAGAAGCTACCAGTCAACTTCAGAACTGTGATTCCGGTGAGCATAGACTATTACTTTGTGGAAAAGCACTTGGCCTTAAGCCAGGCATGGTTTGGAAGTCCAACCTTGTATCTTAGTAATGGTGAGACTGGAGGCCTTTTACTCAATGTCTCCAGACCTATTATACGTCTGTAAATATATTGCATGATGACAGCTACCTTAAGCATTGAAAGGACCAGCAGTGGTGACCAGTGGGAAGCCAGAATCACAGAGGAGAAAAATTGGAGAATTTAACTAATATCTTTGGTTAAGAGAACACATGGATATTAAAATCTGTATGTTGCTGCAGAGGTGTAATGGTGGTGGACACTATGGACTCCCTTGAAGAATGCCTTCATTTGCAAGACAGGGAATTGCCCAGTTTCTTTTCCCAAATTCATCATTTGTTTAATAAATAATGTAGAGAAGCTAGGATTATTTTGCTGATGCTATTTCCATGTAGGAAACAGATTAGAACAGAGAACCGGTGTTCCCAGCAACAACATGTTCCTTCCTCCAACTTCTTCCTCTGGTGGTAACTGGACTCAAGCAGATCAGCAGGTAGTGAGCACATAAGAATCAGTAGAGAGCTGAAGACAGCTCCCATAGTCCACTGAGAACTCACTCTTTTAAAGTCTGCTTCAACCAACTACACAGAGTCATAAGGTACAAGAGTGTATAATCCCTATATAGTAGGAGAAGGACACAGAATCAACTTTATTACTGCTATGGCCACAGCCATATAAACCCATTCATATGATGATCTATCTGTGAAACCTAAGGTCTCCTGTAAGTAGAAGAAATATATTTTAATTTGGAGTAATACATACAGAGGTTTTTTTTTTTTTTTTTCTTCATTGGTAGTCATTCATGCCTATTAAGGATATTCAGTCATATGATTGAGGAACTACTTAGTAAGATTATCTTAATTTCTTTTCTGTTGCTGAAAAAAAGTTGGGAGAGAAATAGATTCTTTTAGCTCACAGTTCAAGGCACAGTCTGTCATAGTGAGGAAGTCAAGGTCACAATAGCTTAAAGTAACTGTTAAATAATCCAGTCAAGAAGCAGAGAACAATGATGCACTCTAGTACACAGCTCCCTTTCTTCATTTTATACAACCCAGGACTCTACAGAATGTATGTTATTGTCCGTATTTCAGATGGCTCTTTCCCCATCTGTTATTATGATCAAGATATAATCCCACACAGGCATGCCCAGAGGCCCTTCTCCCAGGGGATTCTGGAGTCTGTCAAGCTGCCAATTAGCACCAACCATTGGAGAGAACTCAGCAATGTGTGTCTGGCAGAGACGACATTGGAATCTGGAAAGGAAAAGTGATTTTTCCCAAACAACAGCTAGTTAACAAGAAGATGAAGCTATCAATAGGGAGATTTCTTCTCTTTGCCACTAATGGAACAGGTTTCCTCTTTAAAGCTGAACCCTGACCTGGTGAGAAAGTCAACTCAATTACTTCTTGTGTCTGTGAACAAACTACTGGAAGAGGAATTACAAAGTCAAGCTCTAAGTAGGTAGACTTTCAGTGCTAGCTCACTCCTGAGTTCTTGACCTGCTGCTTGCCTGGCCCAACAGCCAGCAAAAATTACTTCCCACCCTACAGATGGGGTGTAAATAAGGAGACATATTTTATTTCTTTGTTATGTGTGAGGTCCACCCTTCAATGTTGGAAAAAGTGGAAAGCTAGGAGATGAGCCACATTTTATTCACTCCAGGCAAAAGCCATATGATAGACAACAAATCAGGCAGCTACATGCAGGTGCCTAGGCACAGGCTAGCACACACAGACTGAACAATGGTGAGCATAGACATACATGCAGATCAGCATACATGCCTCATGCCTCATGGAGGTAGACACACAAGGTAAAGACACACACACACACACACACACACACACACACACACACACACAGGTGGGCTGGTTAAAGACCAAAGGCACTCAACTTTGACCTAAAGGACATATTTATGCAAAATTCACCCAAAAGTAGCATTCTGCCAAAAATAGTTTTGCAACAGATTACATCACTGATTACTTTGGAGTTTCTCAGACTTCCAGTGTCAATCATTTTATGCAGACTCATAGCCCTATAATGTTCAGAATTAGCCATGTTGGACCATGCTGGATATCCAGATCAGCGACATGTCCAGTATAGCCCTCTGTTCCCAACACCATGAGAACTGAGTCACTACTGTAGATAAAGCCATTAAATAATACAGAATATTTCATAAAGGACCAATAATAAGTAACTCTTTAATGATGTTTTGTACATTGTTGTTGTTGGTTTCTACTAGTACAAATGTAATAACAATATAAAAGTCAGTGAATTACCAGAAGGAGGAGCATAAGGCCCTAAAAGTCTTATCAGCCACACAGCTGCTGTGTGAGAGATGGTCACAAAGCAACTACCAGGAGGGTTTTGTGCTGGTAAAACTTAATTTTTGGTGACACAACTCAAGATTAAGGACATAAGGAAGGACTTATTTTGACTCATGGTTTCAGAGGTGTCTGTTGTCATCTGAGTCTTTATTTTCCTGAGCTGTATAAGCCAGAACTTCACAATGAAGGAGCGTGGAAGATCATAGTTGCTCAGTTTGTGACAGAAGAAAACAGAGTTAGCAAAGGTCTAGGGTGAGACACAGCCTTCAACACACGACTCTAGTACTGTTGCTTCCATCCAGGCCCTAAATCCCATGGTTATACCACCTCTCAGTTGTCCATCAATTTTTGAATCCATCAATGAATGGAGCACTGATTAGATCAAGGCCCTCCTGATTTGAAAAAGATTGGAAAAAGCACAGGGACAAATAGCCAAACTAGTGGAAACACATGAACTATGAACCAATAGCTGAGGAGTCCCCATGGAACTGGATCAGGCCCTCTGGATAAGTGAGACAGGGGATTAGCTTGAACTATTTAGGAGGCTCCCAGGCAGTGGGACTGGGACCTGTCCTTGGTGCATGAGCTGGCTTTTTTGAACCTAGGGCCTATACTGGGATACTTTGCTCAGCCTTGTTGAAGGGAGGAGGGGACTGGACCTGCCTCGACTGAATCTATCAGGCTGAGCTGAATCCCCAGGGGAGTCCTTCCCTTGGAGGAGGTGGGAATGGGGTGTGGATTGGGACTAGGGTAGGGATGGGGTGGGAGGAGGGAGGACAGGGGAATCCATGGCTCATATGTAAAATTACATTATAAAATAAAAAAAAAGAAAACCCTTGGGATATGGCCTTACAGAACACTCAGAAGTGTGATTTCTTAATCTCCTGGGTGTCCTTGATCCTGTCAATCTGATGATCAAGGTCAACTATCATAACATTCTAGATTAAAGTCTGATTGAACACACAGTTCTGTTTTAAATAAATATATAGAATACTAACACCATTCCATGTATGTATTTTCACATAATGGTAGCAACAAAGTCGCTGATATATCTTGACAAAAGAGCTTACTTTCTTAGGAATGCCTATTTCAAAAATTACTAATATTTAATATAAGCCTAGTCAATATTTTAAAAAGAGAACAATAATAATGATACATAAAACACTGTTAAAGGATCACTTACCACAGTGTATATGCAATTCGTGTTAAGCCTGCACAGCATTATCATGCCAGTGTAAAATTCTAGTTCACATCCACAAATTGTTAAAATCCCACAGTTCTGAAGGAGGACAAGGTTAGGGTCTTAACTTAAGATTAGGTTAAAACTTAAGAGACAGGTGTATGCTCACCAGGTCCATGGTATCTTGAGCTACCATGTCCCATACAGGATGCCCTGGTCACTCCTGCATCTCTATGTATTGGCTACTCTATGTATTCAGTGGCTACCAATGTGCTAGACGATTCTAGTTCAGAGACAAACAGTGCAGTGCTTCTACTCGGGAGGTGTCTAGGCAATGTAGAGAAAGGTCAAGGTAATTAGCCAACAAAGAGGTATATGAGGGACTACAGAAGGCTTGTACTGCATATTACCTTGAATGCCACACCAAAGAATTTGAAACTTGACTTGTAAATGGTGGGTGATGGAAAAAAAAAAAAAAACAGCATATGTGGTCTATGACTGCAGACCAAAGGGGAGCACAGAGCAGGGAGACCTTCTTTTAGTAATTTGAGGGAGCAATGAAGACAACTAAAACTAGCTCATAGAGCAGACAATGCCAGAGGTAAAATCTAAGAGTTTATGGCAGATTCTTGAAGTCGTAAAAAAGCTTGCAACCTAGAACTTTCTGCCTTTCTTGTGTGTTGGACAAAGTGAGATCCAGTAGTGAAGACCAGAGGGAAAGATGTGAAGGTTACATATGGGAGACATAATCAGCTGGTTTCAGATGCCTCTGTGAGTCTGGCAAGAAGCCCAATTGGAAGTGTGCAATTCAGAGGTCTAGAGCCCAGTACTATACTTAGATGGAGCAGTATACATTTGAGAGGTGTGTATACACAGGTAGGATCCAGAGCTCACAAAATTTTATGTTTGACTTTTCTATAGTCTGGTAGGTAATAAATGCCATACAAAGTAAAACTTGAACATCTGATCAGTTAACTATATACCACATATTGCTGCTATACTCACTCCCAACATTGGGAAATTTGTGCTTCTGATATTAATGGACAAACTCTACCACATGGTTAATGAGATACTAATCCATAAGCAGAGAGATATTTGCACATATCTGCAAGTTAATAATGGAGACCTGTTGAGTTGGTCTTAGTTATTCGGTTTTAGTGGGTTGATTGTTAGGCTGCATTGTCTGTGGGCATGTTCATGAGTCCATCAGGGACTGAGTCCCTGAGTGTGTGCAAGTGCCTTTTCAACAGGTACTGACTCAACATTTTTCCTGAATGCCCTCATTTGCTCTTTAGTTGCAGTTCTGGGATGCCTGTATTGTGTGTGGCCCCTCTTTGTAGATGATGTTCCTGCAGTACTAAGATTGAGAGCACTCTATCCAAGGTGACAGTAGCAAAGAATCAAACCAAAAACTCAGACAGCAACGTTGTTTTCTCTGTTGTCTTTTCCAAGGTCTCCATTTTACTTCTGTCCTCTTGTGTGGATATTTCCTACTTACCCAGGATTTAAGTTATCCATAGAAAGGAAGTGACAGCTGTCTTTTGTTGTGTATCTACCTGTGGACAGAGTCCAGTCTAGGGGATGTGAGTTCATGTATTGACTGGAAATGTGCATGCCTATTTAATTCCTCTTTCACTATTTATAGATTTCACTCCAGATTTAGAAAAGTTGGCTTCTAAGTGTTTTCCCTTATACTTTGAATACTTCATGAAACTCTGATGGAGGGATACTGGCCTTTCTATATACACATGGGCTCTGCAGGCCTACAGGGCTGGTTGTGTAATTTTTTTGTACATTATGTTGTCCAATTCAAAAAGTTACACCTTGTTAAGTTAATGGACAATGGGATTTATTTGGGGATTATTTTTTAAATAATACTTTCCAGCCAGTTTTCAGTATAGCTGCTTAGATTAGTGTTTAGTCTCCTTACCCATCTCCATAATGATAATGAATCTGCCTTATGAATACTCACCAATTTTTTTATCTTTCTTAAAACATCCATATGACATTGAGGCCTATTTTAAAATTCAAACTTACAAAACAGAGACTGTCACCTTCTTCCTCGTTCTTCAGCTCCCAAAGTCCCTTCCACTCCTTCTTCTGAAATGTTCTGTTACATAGATATTACATTTACACTCAAGATGTCAATTCAGTAGTTATGACTACCTCTGTGGTATTTGCAATAACCAAAACAAAACAAAAACAAAAACCTACCATCACCACCACCACCACTAACAATAACAACAATAAAGTAAAAGAGAGGATGATGTGAGGAAGGGTAGGAGGAAGATTAAATGGATTTGTGGGGGGCGGGTAAGAGAGGAGTAGAGAGAGTAGCAGAGTGGGCATATGAATGTGATCATGGCACATTGCATTTAAGAAGTATCACATTATTAAGAATTAAAAATATAAAATGGAAGGCAAACTTAGCCGATTTCCAGAATTCTTTACCCTCTTCATTAGTTTCTGGGTTGCTTTTCAAAATGCTTGGTCACAGAAAATGAAGACAATGGGGGACTTCTGTGTTAAGGCCTCTGTCAGAGCAGGTAGACCTCTGCTGAGCATCTGTTCTCCGACAGGTGCAATTCTTGGCACTCCCCTCCCCCCTCTCTCTGAGTATGCACCCAAACAGAGATCCTTTGCTTTAATATAGGCTCAAAAAGCTATTACTGCCACTGGAAAGCAGAGTGACTTCATCTGGGGCCTTTAATTCTTTGAGCCCCAGTCTTTTGATCTATGGAATGGAAATATGGAAATAGGTGTTCTTGTGACTTTGGCTTTGGTCTGATCCAAAAGAACTCTAAGTCACATTGCTATAAAAGAAAAACTAGAAATATTCAGATCATTCTCCACCTTATGGGCATGTCTACACATGTTGTAAAATATACGTACATGCAGTAAGTGCACATACCTGTGTATATATGCATATATGCATTTGGATATTTTCTAGAAAGATCTATAATAATTTTACTGGACACTGGAGAATTGCATGTTATGTTTGATGATACTAAATTTTATTTTTCCTTTTTCCAAATCTGTATTCAACTTTAAAAAGAGGAATGAGAGTACCTATCTTTCACATAGAATTTGTTAGAGATCAAACACAATGGAGCTGTCTTTGGGGCTCATTAGACAGGATTTCCTATTGCTCTATGGTCCTGGGAAGTCTAACATACTCCTTACTGTACACAAGCTCTGCTGGTCTTTCTACAACTATGCTGGCTACTTTGTGTTCAATCTGAATATAATATGAGAGATAACAAACATAAACAAATAGGTGATCCTGAGAGCTGGGCAAAGGGACACATTCTACTGGGCTGAATTTTCTGAGTAAATTTCTTGATTCCAAATCACTTTTTTTCATTATTCTTTAACAAAATCTTTTTTATTATACTGATATTACTTAACATATAAGAATCATAATTAAGGGTATGCAGCATTTATTCTTGGCAAGCAATAGCTGGAAAGCTTTCTTTCCTGTAGAGCTAATATTAATGATAATCTACTTAGCTTTCTGTCAGCTCTTTCCATGATGAGAGGTAACTTTTTACAAGTATATACCAGAGTTAAACCAGTACAGTGAGGACAAAGGTTCACCTAAGGAAAACAGAGATGACTTACGGCAGAATATAGACTCTTGGGGAGGGACTGCTCATCCTGAGCCAGTCAATTTTATCTTGGTGTTTTAACATAGTCTAAGCTAGTTTGCACTGAGTAATTAAGACATCCTTCTGTTTGATTCTTTATTTCTATTATAGTTTTAGACAATGCATTTCATTGTCCATATGGCATTCTTAACACTCTTTATAAAATGTCGATCAAATTATTTTAAGTCCTTGTTGCCATCCTTTTACAATTTAAGTTATTAGAAAAAAAACTTACTATTCTTGGAATTGTTTAATTATGTTACCTCCTTAAATTCCAATTTCATCTCTATCATTTCTACTCTGCACTGCAACATGCATATAAACTACTCTCACGACTTGTTGCTATCCATGTGTAATTTTTCTCTTAAGTTCAAATTAGAAAGACCAGCCAGCCTCATAATAAAAGGCAAGGTCATAGAACTCAGGAAATAAAGGCACTGGAAAGTGAATACTGTAGCAGAGGTATTTGTAGTAGTCATGGAGATATAGTGTTCAGGTTCTGCCTCCATCCTGAGCCAACCCTTTCATGCTGGGGATGTGGGGTGGGGGGCAACTACTAATGGCTGCTCTAGAAAGAGCTCCTTACTCAGGGTCTCATATCTTTCCCTGAGGTGGCTCATACTCAAGAGCGTTGATTTGTCATAGCCTTGCTAGACCAATTCAGCTCGCTTAGTTAGCAACAAGAAGAGATACTAAGTGGGATAGGAGGCTGCCATACTCACCACCCATGCAGATGCACGCACTGAAGCAAAGAGGGTTGATGCCACCCCCTCCCAGCTGAATCTTCCTCCAGAATGGGCAAGGCAGCAGCAGGGTACCATGAAGAGCCAATGCTTGCTTCCACTATGGCCAAGAAGGAGAAGATGAGTGAGCTGGGGGGGGGGGTATGTAATGCCACCAAATATTCTTACCACTCAGTATCTTCAGTTTTCGACTGTCCACATCCCACTCCGTGATTCCTTTCTCTGCTCTTAGAAAAAAAAATGTTCTTTGATTCACTCTGGAATATCTTTCTCTCGGGTTGGAAAGAGAAACAAATTGTGTTATTAAAGATAAACAAAACTGTCTTGTTCATACTTTTCCCTCACATTGAGCTGACTGTGGACTTAGGCATTTTCTCGTTGTTGCACAAACCAAATTGTCTTTCTACCAATTCTATAGCCTCAAACAGATTCCACTGTGAAGAGCCTTCTTCTACCTGCACAGACTCAGAGCTCTTGTTCAGCACATCAGCACTAAGGACTCGACTTCATGTTTCCTTATAATTTAATTACAGTTTTATTCTTCCTTTGTAGCACCATCTGCTGCTTTCCTATCTGTTCTAATCATCTTCCTAATCCTCCCGCCACCCATGTAAAGGATTCCACTTCTGTCCCCCAACCTCTTCTACAGTGTATCCTCTGGGAATCAGGGAAAGTGACTTCTAAAAGGGCAGCAGTCAGTGGTCACAAACATTCTTAGTGGGGGCATTGTCAGCCTTACCTGATTCTTCGTCATCATCGTCTACCATTGCTTTTAATATTATAACTATTAATATCTTACTTGAACATGATATAGTAGAGGTATGGCATGCCTGTGGTTTTTCCTACTTGGCATGGATACATAAGAGACTCAGACTCAGCCATCTTTCTTTCTGAAGTCTTCATATTATCTAAGAACCAGACCTGCTGTCCCAAAGCCCAAAATAGTCTGTGAATGTTGGGTGGAGGAGAGGGCCTCTGTGAAGCCAGGGTGAGGTAGAGATTCCTCAGCTCTGTTTCTTTTTGTCTCTTCAGGGAAGCTTCTATGTCCCCTCAGAGAACTGCATACAACATGCACACAAGTGGCATCGGGACCTCTGTCTTCTGCTCCTCCATGCCTATCGGGGCCTCCGACTTTACTTCCTGGTCATAATGAGAGACATTCCTGAGCTGCCCACCATGGAGCTGGGTAAGGGGATAGGAACAGAAAGTCTCAAGCCAGGTGCTGGCATGTCCATCTGGAGCACAGATGGACAAAAGGTGGTATCCTTTTACAAAGGTCATGGTGAAAACATGTTTGGCCCTTCAAGTCTTTCTGGGCCTTACCTCATTGTATTAAGAGAAACTCTTTGGAAAGACAAATGTAGTGAGAAAACATATGAATGCCCCAAGACACCCACTCATTCATTTATGTATCAAATATTTCTTGAACAGCTACCACACATCCTGTTCAATAACATTAAGTTGTTTTTGTTAGAAATAATCTTGGTATTATACAAAGGGACATACAAAGCAAAAATATCTCATAAAGGTGATTATTAAAAAAAAACAAAAAAAAAACAAAAAAAAACAGGTTGTTCCAGAACCCAAGCTGGGCCAGCAACATACCAGGGCCACCTCAGTTCTTGTCTGTCATTGCTGAAATAGGTGATGACTGAATCTCACCTCATTGGTAGAAGCTCAACTACATAATCTAAAGTGATTGTCTAATCAAGTAAAGGGGAAGAAGGGCATGGGAAGGGGAAGGTTTTTGAGTCCTTTAGTCCTTTACAGACTACCAACTACCATTGAATAACATACATACACACACACACACACACACACAAACACACACACACACATACACACATACTTTCTAACATTTTCTAGAATAATAATCAAGGTTAAAGCCTTTTATAATTAAGATGCAATTATAGAATTGCAATTTATAAACATGTATAACAGCCCCTTACAAAACTATAGAAATATAGCTATAGAAAACAATCATGCACACATGTACATTGACACATATGACCATTCATATCCATTATATTTGTGTTTATTTAACTATCCCCTGGTCTATCCTGTGAAGGGTTCTGGAAACCTGCAGTAGCATGCCGTATTTGGTTATGGTGACAAAGAGATTGTTTTCCCAAACTGAACATCATGGAGATGAGTGAGCCTCAAATCCCTCTTGAGTGATAAATAAGAGAAGTCAAACACAGGACGAAATATGACTACTGAAAGTCATATGGCACAGCCATGTGTAGCCGTGCCAGAAGCCCGGAGTTCTTGCCCTGACTGCCTGTGGTAGGGTGCTTCAGTCCTGTCACCCTCCTTTACAGACCGCTATGTACTGTGGTTCTGCTCAAAGTCCTTCAGATCAGAGGCTCAACCCAGAGCCTAGGATTCAACAATAATGCACATTTCAGTGTCAAAATCCCACTGAGTGCTTGCTTCTTTGTTTCTTCCTCTGGATACCAACTTTTTTCAGAACCGTATCATTTGGCCTGTGTATTAAAAGTTGGTTGCGCTGGGCGGTGGTGGCGCACGCCTTTAATCCCAGCACTCGGGAGGCAGAGCCAGGCGGATTTCTGTGAGTTTGAGGCCAGCCTGGTCTCCAAAGCGAGTTCCAGGAAAGGTGCAAAGCTACACAGAGAAACCCTGTCTCGGAAAAAAAAAAAAAAAAAGTTGGTTGCATGACAATGATATATTTGCAAGTTTCTTTTTACCATCAGATTGTGGGGTTGGTGAGAGCTGGCTCCCCCTCAGATTCCTTAGGCATTAGGGGGCTAGGAGAGAATTCAAACACTGTCAAAACTCTAACCATTAAATCACAAAAAGCTGGAGGCCACTGGTTCAGGCTAACAAGCTGGCACACAAGCTGGCTGTGCTGTGGGTGGCTTGGATGGTTATGATGCTCATTAGTGTCATGGTCCCTGGAGCCTGAAGTCTATTCAGATCTGCCACTCCACTTCCTTGAGCTTCTGACTTTTTAGCTCCAAGATGGAGAACAAATTCATATTCTCTATTACAAAATACACATTTGTGGGAGTTTCTCTCTCTCTCTCTCTCTCTCTCTCTCTCTCTCTCTCTCTCTCTCTCTCTCTCTCTCTCTCTGTATGCATACATGCATCTGGAAAAGCATAAATAAATACAGACTCATTTAGGGCACACAAAGTACTAGATACACTAAGGGGTCAATTGTACCTTATAATTCCACCCAGTAGTCCACAATGGATCTCCTCTTGTACTCAATCCATGGTGTCAAATGAGGTTGATTCTCTCCAACGTCTGACTAGCAGAGTCCTGTGGAATTGCCTTTGTCTCTCTTTCTCCGACTTTACAATTTAGAGCATGCAATTTAGGCCTTTCCTTTCCTTAGCAAGTACAGCATTTAAAAGGGGTCTGTTTAATTGTGTGTTCCTTGTTCTTCCTTCCAGAGGCCCTTGCTGTTGAAGAAACACTCTCTCAGCTGTGCTCAGAGTTACAGGTAATTACCGTGCTGACCCTGAGTCTGAACAGATGGAAGTACTCACAGTACTGGACCGAGCTAGTTTTGCCTGCCACACAGCATGCCAGTCACTAAAGCCCCAATTTTTTCCCAGTGAGAAAAAGTGATTTCACAGGTAACAAAATATGGGGATAGGTCTGGCCTCCAATCTGCCTCCCTGGGGAAAGACCTGGAAGGTTTCTGTGGCATAAACAAAGAAGGTGTCCAAGGTCATGTTGGACAAGATGACTGACAATGAGGAAAACTAATCATATTTTGAACATGTGCAAGGAACTCCGTGGTTGTTCATAGGCAGAAGGTTCAGAAATGGCAGTCTTAGCATTGTATGTAGGTGGAGTTTGCAGATGTCCAAAGGTTATGCATCCAACACTGTGCACATTCAAGTGAAGGGGTTGATGGCTTCAACCTGTTTAAGAAAGACAAAGCTACCTCTGGGTCCCTAAAAACATAATCATCCCAAATGGACCATAGGTCAGGGCACTGTTTGAAATGAAGCTAGTGATAAACATGTTTACCTCCATGACTTCTGTAACCAGT
Organism: Peromyscus eremicus; assembly: GCF_949786415.1. NCBI lineage: Eukaryota > Metazoa > Chordata > Mammalia > Rodentia > Cricetidae > Peromyscus > Peromyscus eremicus. The sequence goes on from NC_081436.1 coordinate 31,003,732, forward strand.
GAAGCAAGTGAACACTAAACTACAACCTGGCAATTAAGAGGACTTATTCACATTTTCTCTGGGCTTCAAAACAAAGGACATTTTATTCTTGGTTTTTAGGCTTTAGTCAGGGAAGGAAAATGACTCCAGAAACTTGCAACAGTAAAAAAAAAAAAAAAAAAAAAAAAAAAAGTAGTAATTTCATATTGGGGACTTGGTTTCAACTTTATAAAGCAAACAATGGTTGTGCCCTTGGAGAGTGGGGGCAGTATGGATGCGCATCTGTTTGAGTCACCTGCTGTGATTTATTATCCCTTGGGCACTCTGTAGAGTGGGACAACCACACTTCATTATTGTAGGCTAGGACCACTGTACTTTCAATCGGAGAGGAATTTAATGTTGGAAGGAAGCTGATTGACTTCGTGAGTTACAGAGCTATTCATTGCCAGAAGTTGGCCTCAGAATAGACCTTTGTACCACAGTGTTGACGAGTTGTTTAATCTTTATGAATTTTGGTTTTCCTATCCATGAAGCAGAAACAAGGGCTGAGGAGAAGGCTCAGAGGATAACAGCCCTTTGCCACCCAAGCATGAAGACCACACTTCAGATCTCCAGAACTCATAAGAAAGAATGGGAAGGCCAGACCTGGTGGCTGCCTGTAATACAGTATCCCAGGGGCAAGCAGACTAGCTAGACAAGTCAGAATTGTCATTCTCAGGGTTCAGCAAGAGACTCTGTCTCAATAAATAAAGTGATAGCCACCGAGAAAGATACCCAATGTCAACTTTGGGTCTCTATAAGCACAAACATGCATGGGCACCTGTGCATATATGCACCTACCTATATACACATGCAAAGATGTAGACACCACAGACCAAGGCAAAGATGAAATGCATCTGGTTTTTCTTGGACTCTCTTTCTTATAGCGAAAAGCATGGCACATGCCTGCCGGTTACCGGCTGCTTTGTGATATGTACTACATGAAACTCCCCCATTGAATCAATACAACAGTCTGTAAAATAAGAAATCTTATTATGTTTCGTGGAGGAGGGATTGGGGACCAGCTCACAGAGCTGAGTTCTTTTACCAGGGACATGGGGCTAGCAGAGCCACCAGTCCCCATGAGACACTCCCCAGCTCAAGGCTACCATAAGAGACAAACTGATGACATGAAATAGAAGCAGAGTTTTGACCTTTGCACATGGGTCATGGTGCAGGACACAGAATGCAGATAATGCTAACATCAGGATTTCTGTCACAATCACGTGTCACTCTGGCTGGGCATTTCTCCTTCAGCAAGTAGTTTCTAGCACTGTATGGGTTCTTGGAAGGCAGTGTAGTCAAACAGTCAACCCTTCCTCTCTTTCTCTTTGACATTTTCATGAATGTCTCCTTAGGAACTATGGCACCTGTTGAAGAGGTGAAATTTGATTCATTTCAGCCAGAGTTTTAAAGTTTCCATTACTTGTGAGCCCCTGGGTCAGCTCTGGGGACTTACGGTGATTCCCATCCCCTGGATCACAAGGTTAGTGAAGGAGTCTATATTCACTCTTGGGCTTTCGCTGATGAATAATCCATGAACGGAATCGTATCTGGACAGAGATACCATGCATGGTGTCAGAACCCCAGGTAGTGTGTCAGTAATTCTTTTCAGGATGAAGCAAGATCGTAGTGGGCTCTAACAAAGAAGTTAAATATGAAATCAAGGATTGAGAGAATCCCAAAGCCTTGTGCTTTTGCACTAGGGCAGTGATAGAGATCAGAACTGGGAGGGTCCCTGGTCCAGGTCTACAGGAGGGAGCAGAAGTCTCACCTCTGCAAGGAGGAGGTTGACTGAAACACCAAGGAGCGAGCCAAAACTAATGATCAAGAAGCCTGAATGTCCCACTCACCATGGTGCCAGGATGAATTGTTCAAGTCACTAGGAGTCATGAAGTAGGAGGATGGCACATCCTTTGGGGCATGTACAGAAGAACGAACTTCCAACGTCTATGCATGAGGGATTGTCTCATCTCCATCAATTCTTTAATACTAACTTCATGCCCAACCATGTAGTTTAATTCGAACAGTGTCTGCCTAGAGTCCGAAACAGGTCCCATAGGTTAAAGGCCCAGTCTTGCAACATTGCAATTTCTGGGACTCTTCTACTTTGACCAATCAGCTACAAAATGGAGGTTGCAATCCTAACCTTTTCAAGTTAGACAATTTCTTTTAATGGCTTAGAGAACTCGGGGTACACTTTTCTAATCATTGCCAGTCCACTATAAAGGATATTGCAAAGGGCACAAGTTAACAGCTAGATGAAGGATGCCTAGGTCAAAGTCTGAAAAGGAGGTCAAGAGTGGAGCTTCTGTTTCTTGAGTTGACTATACCAACTTCAGGCAGGTGGGTGCATTCACCAGCCTGGGAACTCTCCCATCCCTGACTTTAAAGATTTCTATACATTAGAAGCAGATCTAGGGCCCCAAGAAAATTATCACATAGTCCCAACTTATTCCGTAAGGCAAAACATTTCATTTCTATCGAAGGGTGAATATCCTGGACACATCAAGCAGGTGCATATCCACACTCAGTGAGGTCCTACTGGGTTTTTATTCCTAATGCAAAGGTCATCTTTGTCACTGAATTGGCACATCTTGATCTCATACTCTTCCATGGCTATGTAAGTCAAACCTGAGTGGTGACAGGCAAAGAGCCATCCCAAGAAGACGATGAAACCCTGGACAAGTATTTTGGTCTCAGGAAGTGCTGGCCCTGGAGGAGTCTGAATTTCTGCCAAATGGCTTCTTTAAAATTTTTATTTAATGAACTTTGTTTTGTATAATCCTTTGGTAGAAATGACAGTACTAATTTTACATGTATGGAGGCTCCAGTATAGAGACATGATTAGGTCCTTGACATTGATGATTCATTCAATCCCCAAACACTTCTTTCCTTGAAATCTGGGGACAGTTCTCACCTCCTAACCATGAATTGTTTTTTGTATGTTTGTTTTTCTGGCAGCAGCCTCTACCCTATGGCTGGTTAGCGGTTAGTTAAAGCCATTTCATGAGTTTGTTAGACAGAATTTAGTAACAAAAGCCGCACACACTCCCATTTCTATGGAGTTTTCAGGGAGTTCATGCGTTCCTTGCCAGGAACTGAAGACTGAAGTGCACCTTGTGATCTCCAGGAGGAAACTTGAGGTGGAAAGTGTGAGTAGGCTTTTATCATAGTTACAACAGCAAGGTGCCCAGAGCAACCTCTCAGCATCCAGGGACAGGACAGGAAGTGCTCATACACATTCATAATGGCCAGTGGATACTAAGAAGTGGGGTTTGCTTAACGTCTCTGAGCTACTTGCAGCCATTGGATGAGATTACCAAACTTGACAAGGGTGCAATGGCAACCTCCACTTGATAGTAGTGGCCCTGGTCCCCGGGACACCTTCATCTTTGACAATTTGGTCACCTCTGGGGACTACAGTGATTAGGGTGAGAGATTTGAAGGACAGAGCTGTCAATAACTTCATCAGACAGATTTCCTAAGGGACCTACTGCTCACCTCCACCCCTTGCAGCAGAGTCCCAGACTGTGGCAAGGTTTTTGTGATTTTGCTTTTTTTTAGTTCTCTGACAGTCTCATATGTGCATATAATTAAATTTATTCATTTTATCCTCTCCTTTCCTCTTTCATGTCCCTCTCGTTCTCTGGCTGAAATTCTTCTTCCCAAGTTCCTGTTCTGCTTTCATGTCTTGTGTGTGTATGTGTGTTTGTGTGTATGTGTGTGTGCGCACAAACAAGTGTGTGTGTCCCACTGAATCCTGTAGTTCTTTTGCTGCTACAGGATTTATTTTGTAACCACATTCTGTTGGTTACAACAGAAACCTAAGAAGCGATGGAGTGCAAGGTATTAAGCGGGGAGGGGTTGGGCCTTATTCTGCTCCTTAATTTGTTTAATGGATTGACTGGCCTGAAGGTTAAGTGGTAGAAATATTGCTGGGTATTCAGTAACCTGCCCAAATCAGAGCTGGGATTTGGTTAGAGATGAAACATCGCCACCTGCTGGCAAATGGTGAGCAGCAGTGAATGTATTTCTCTCAAGCCTTGCTAAGGTTCATAGTGAAGAGCTGGATGTTTTCAGGTGATGAAGATATTGGAAAACCCAGACGTCTCTAGCAGCAGAATGGTCCTGAAGCATCTTTATTTGGTGTGAGAAACTTACAAAAGTTTAAAAGACACCTGTTTTGTGCTGGCCACTGGCCCCTCAGATATTCCCTCTGTACAACCAAGGAAGAGACCACCCAGCGCTTGCTGCCTAGTGAGAAATTGCTGAGACAGGTCAGGCTCTGCCCACATGGCCAGAGTGAGAGTCAGGGAAAATAAGCAAAGGGCAGCAGAGCAGGGAGGAGGGGAGGTCCTGGCTTTGGCAGGGAAGTTAAGATGCCAATAGGAACAGGGATGTTAGACACCTGGGAGGGAAGGGCACTCCTCTCAGTAGAGGTAATAATAGTGTGAAGCCCAGGTCACACATGAGCATGAGCATGCATCCCAGCTTCACTGTGGTATGGAGAACATGGAACCCAGATATAAATGGTAGACTGGAAATCTGGGTGGGGGCCCATGCTGGGAAGATGCTGAGGGTCTTCCCAGAACAAACTAATCAAACAGGGTAACATGCCCTTTACCAAGGCACTAAAGGGTCTTCTGACACTTGCTAAGCAGCTCTGAGAAGTAAGCCTGGCTGTTAGTTTTTTCTTTTCTTTCTTTCTTTCTTTCTTTCTTTCTTTCTTTCTTTCTTTCTTTCTTTCTTTTTTCTTCAGTAAAGCAACATAAGATTTTTCTAAGATATAAAAGGTTGTCTGCTATTTATCCCCACAAACTTTTGGGAATTACACAATTATCCAGTAGTTGTTCCTGGAGCTGCCCCTTTCTATTGGAAATTATCCAAAGAAAGGACATAGCAAGAATGTGAGACGTGGGTTTTGCTTTGTCTGTGTCGGTTAGACCTGTTGCGGAGGTGGGTCCTAGCTGTTTTTCCTGTTACTTTAATAAATTGCCCCGTCAAGAGCAACTTACAGGAGAAAGTGTTTATTTTGGTCTGCATCTCCAGGAGGTTGGTCATTACTGTAGGAAGTCACAAGAGTAGGGCCTCAAGATCAAGAAACAGAGGGCAATGAATGCTGGTTATGAGTTCACCATCTCCTTTTATACAGTCCAGAATCCTAGCCCAGGGAATGGTGCCGCCCACAGTAGGTGGGGTGTCTTTACAACTCAATTTACATAATCAAGAGGCTAATATCCAAGGTGATGTTACCAAGTTGACAAGTGAAGTTAACCATCACAGAGGGTTTGGAAGGACCTTGCTTTAAGCCAGGAGGCAACCTTAGAAGGAGTAACAGATAAAGGGGGCAGAAAAGTGAATGTGGTTAGAGCCCAGATGATCAAGGCTTTGGGAGTTGTCAAGGTAAGTAGGTGAGTCTTGCTCCAGAGAACTCACCTGTGATAGCAGAGGACTAAGACTGCTAGCTAGCTTGTTAGCAGGTAAGAACCCTCCCTCACCTGCTGCAGAAAGCTGCCCACACCTGTTATGTGTAATTACACAATTCCAGGTGTTGGTGATGCTAGGAAAGTCTTCCTGTGGCTTAATTAGAAACCTCTGTAACCTCGTATGAAGCTGCTTTTAATCAACTAGGGAGAAAATAATTCTCCCAAAGACTCATTTAATGAATATCTTTCTTTTTTCCCTCTTCACCTCTGGTAGTTGAGCTCAGAATTCATCCTGCATCTGTCAGTGCCACTGTGGTGGAGAGGGATGCTTGGAGGGCAGAATCAGAAGCCAAGCAAGTCAGGGATACATGATTGAGGCATAGAGCATCTCTCAAGGATGCTCATCCACCTATTACTGCAATAAAGTGTTGTTGAGTTCAGAATGTCCATTAGCTACTGTACTAGACGTAGGGATGCTGAGAGGTTAAATTCCCAATGCAGACAAATTGAGACAGTGGCAGCAAAGCAAGCATCACTCGTTAGAGGGACCATGGGGAAGGTCTGTAGGGTCAAGGACACCTGTTCAAGAAGAAGAAGAGACTGGTGAGCCTTAGACTGGTAGCATAAAGTAGTGTCATCATAAGTAAGGGGAAATAGAATTGACTCCCTAGTCATTCCCTGGTTGATGATAGACTATGCCAAAGTTATGAAGAGGTAAAGAAAGGAAATCAGAAGATGAGACGAGAGGAAAAGGCATTTCAAAGAGAGGATGCTGCTTGAACAATGGTCTGGTATTACAAATAGAAAGACCTACGCATGCTGCTATAGGTATGTCAGCATGACTGGCTCAATGATTGTATATCAAGTAAGAGGCATGGTCATCTTGGGTAAGACAGGGATTATTTCCAGGGGAAAAATAGTGCTGAGTGTTGATGCAGTAGATTGGCTGTCATTAGTGAAGATTCTGGTAGAAAAATCCAAATATGAGCTGTTTAGACTGAATTCAAAAGCCCCACTTTCCAGTCTGGAATTTTTCCAGTGATGCTACTTGTCCCTGAGGTCTATTCCCCTGCACCCTTCCTTCTCTGTCTCTGACCACTCATGATGCTGTATGGGACTGAGTCGTCAATAGTTATCAAATGGTAAATGCATCTCTTAGAAGAGGCTGTGTTTAACTGGAGCCTTGCATCTGGAAGCTAGTCATAATAATAAAGAAAAGGTCTCTGAGTATTAAGAGCCTCACTGTCCAGCAAACATCTCTGTTGCTGCTCTCTTACTCTTAGATATCCCTGCTCTGCCTTCATCCAGAATCAAACCTCCTCCATCCAATAACAATAACAGAACTGTGTCTGGAAGCAGTTGTTTGCTTTGTGCCTTCAGAGAGGAAACTGGGGCACAGGACAAAGGAGGGAAAGAGATTGGATTTGCACGGCTGTGCCTTTGTGAAAGCCCTACACCATTCTCTCTGGTATACATTCCTATCTCTGCCATTACAAAGACAGAGGCCTACTCTTACTCATCACGTGTCCTTCTTCTGCCAAACATGTTAGCAAGACAAGGAAGATGCTCAGTAATTGCTGTGTCTTGTTGAAACCTGGAGCTCAGTGGGCAGGCTTCTTGTCACTCTTCCAAGGAGCATTTGATCTTTTCACCTTCCCGTAATGCAAATTTCTCCCTTAGAATATGGTCCTCCCCATTCTAAACCAGTTGCCTGTCCAACATGTTCTCATCAAGAGTCTTCTCCAAAGGTTTCAGGCCCCACTGTAGTCTGACTGACTTACATTGTAATTAAGGCATGCTAGAGTCCTCCTTAAGAAGTGGCTTGGTTAAGCGATGGTTAAGAAGATAATGATGGGTTATGGCCACAGAGAGGCTGCCTAGTGACCTGGCTAGTTAAGTACTATGGGATTATAAAGAGTATCTTTTCTCCTAAGATATTTTTAAATAGCTACTGAGGTGGGGCATGTGGTTTCACGGTTAGAGAGTCCTTCAGTTAAATCCTAGCTGGGTGAAAATTGGATGTTCTATTAAATCACGGCCATTTTACTTCCTGTGAAAGGATGGTTCTAATAGTCTACCTAAAAGATGATTGCATAAATTGAATGTGAAGCATGTATGAAATGATCAGTCTTAGTGAGTGGGAGCCATTGTGATTATAAATCACTGAGTTCAGAGTTTAATGAAATATAGAGTAGATTCTAGTACAAGAATCTCTTCTCTGGGTGTGTGAGTCCAAGGGAGGATGCTACGGCTGATCCCCCTTTGGAGCAGTAGTGCAAAGGCCATGCTGAAGTAATCCCAGACTAGGATGCTAATATTTGGGAAAGCTGGGTTCTGAGGTGATGGGTTTAGAAGTTTAGGGTAGAGAGTTGAAAATGGGTAGCAACTATTTATAAAAGGATAAAGGACATACTAGACAAGATATTCCTGGAAATCTAGAAATAACTCGCACTTAAAGCATGCATGGAGAGGGAAGACATAGACTTGGGATAGACACAGGCGAAACTTACATGAAACCATGGGCTCTGAATATTAATGTATAGACAGGAACTGCCGAATAGTTTATTCCTCTCATTGCTGTCTCTCTTAGCTCCCATATTCAAAGGGACAAGATAATACAATTCTATATTATATAGCATAAGACATGTATTATAATACCGCATTGTTTATGGCATGTGAGGGAAAGGATAGAAGAGCAGAGCATTTGGTAAAGATCCCAAGAGGAAGGCTGTAGCAACACAATAGAGCTACGTCTTTGAATGATACCATTTTACCCCTGCAGATGCTGAACAACCCGGAGAAGATAGCTGAACAGATCAGCAAGGATCTTGCCTGGCTGGCCTCCCATATGATGGCTTTGTGGACCCAATTCCTGGAGACAGTGACTCTACACTCTGAAGTGACCACTTATCTCACCCAGGAACACCATGCTTTGAGGGTAAATCATAAAATGCTATAAACTCTCTGACTGCGTCCATTTATTCTTAAAGAGAAATTTTTCAAGAGTTGGTTTGTTGAGGGGAGCATGATTTGCCATTGTGCCAATCTATGGATTTCAACAATGGTCTCACTCAACTGTGAATGATCATTGTGACATCAAAAATTCACTTAGTTATTCCACCCTATTCTGTCATTCATAAAACATCTTTCTTATCTATGTCTGAAGATATCTGAGCTTATAAAATTAACTATTAAAAGTGTCTCAATGTACTTAGGAAGAAGTACTTTCAAATGTAATGTGTTGCCCTCATCCTGACTGTACATGTATAGGTATTAATATATATGGAGTAATGTGAATCTTCTCACTTGGGCAAGAGAAATAAGTGTCTGAGGATCAGAGTCCACAAAGCACATAGGAAATGCTCCTGGCTTTTGCAATTCTCCAAGTTGTGCATTTATTTATAATGCCTGTTTGGAAAAATCTCATATTCTTGTAGAAAGAATAAAACTTGAGGATAAAAATGAAAGCAGAACAGGAGTGAGTTTATAAGCATATACTACACTGCTTGGGCTAAGAGCTATAAAGACGTGGGAAGCTTTGGAGGGTGGAAAACCTCTTGTGACAGACCTCTGTATGCAGGCACAGCCTTCTTTCCACGAAAACACAACACTTAATCTCCAGACTCTCAAGTTGAGAAAATGGAGGTCATATCCACTTGAGGAATTAAGCTGTTTACATTGTCCTCCCTCAGGTCCGAAGGTTTTCTGAAGCTTTCTTTTATATGGAGCACCAAAAACTTGCAGTCTTGACCTTTCAGGAAAACCTGTAAGTAATAAATTGCACACCCACTTCACCCTGTTAAAGTGGCCACCCAGGGCATTTAGCTCTCTTTCTTTGTTCCCGTTTCCCTTTCCTTTCATCTCCTGCTGTGAAACAGACACTCTGCTGGCTTCTGCACACTCTGTCTACAGTCCTGTGCCAGCAAAGAAAGTACACACTGGGGAGGCGGGAGCTGCAGGTGCCAGGGAAGGTCGATAGCCAAAGGTGTCTTTTGTTGCATGCCATTATGGTTCTATAGAGAAAAATCAAGACTTCCTAGGTCTCTGCAGACATCTGTGCTGAGTCCTCTGCAAAATGAATAGAAGCAGGTGGTGTGGCCACATGCTGTGTCAGACAAGCTCAGTGATGCAGTAGTTAAAACATTTATTTAGCATAATAATTAAGCCCAAGATCTCTAATCAGGAGGATTGATGCTTTTTTAAGATTGCCTTCTTCCAAAAAGAATTGAAAAGTATCAAGAAAGTTTGAGTGGTGATAAGAGATGAGGTTTCTTAGATTCTCTAGGGAAGATGGGTGGAGACCTCACCAAAATCTTTTGGCCACTAATATTTTATTTTGAATAATCTGTTCAAAACATAATGGTAAGGGGAAGCCTGGTTAAGAGGCCACAGTGCATCTATAAAAGAAGCTGGTGGAATTTTCATGTTGCCTAAGACAGACCTGGAATTCTTTCATCTTTGTATACATAACCCTGTTTCCTCCACAGGTTTTATTCTGTAAGCAAACTATGGCGACATTTAGTGTTTGCTTTTAGGTTATGAAAATGAGTGGGATAGAAAGGAAAATGCATATGCTTATGAAAATAGCTTGTTTGGACACCATTAGAGTCTTCAACAAGTACAGCAATGCATACATTCATTCTCAGGGAGTGTGAACACATGTGGAAGTGAAAGTCACAAAGGTCATTGCTCTCTATATTAATATTAATATGTCTCATCACTGGAATTACAATACCAAAGAACATCTACTTAAAGAAGTGTATCCCACAGTTTGAAGGGTCATCCTGGCAGGAAGTCATGGCTGGTCATATGGTATCTAAGTCAAGCAGAGCAAGAAATGTACTCAGCTCACTTCCTCTTTTGATCCATAGTATTCAGTCTGGGACCTCAGCCTATTGATGGTACCACATTCAGAGTGGATCTCTCCTCCTCAGTTACACTTTGGAAAAGTGCTCACAGACATGCCCAGAGGTGTGTCTCCAAGGTGATTCTCAATCAAGTTGACAATGAAAATGAAGCATCACACTCTCCAGGCACAGTTTGGTTGGAATGCCAGCCCTCTAGATGCCTATGCAAAATACTCATAACACAGGGTATCTGGTGATGTGCAATGAGTGATTCCTTGAGAAATGTTTGCTTTTTTTTCTGTTGTCAATGTATTCTCAACTGGAGCTAGTTGTGATGATTGGTTTTTGTCAATTTTATCAAATCTAGAATCACCTGGGAAGAGAATACTAATAACAGATTGTCTGGATTGGGTTGGCCTGAGGGAATGTCTATGGGGATTGTTTTGATCAGAATAATGGAGGTGGGATGACCTGCCGACTGTAGGTAACACCATTTCCCGGGCAGGAAATCCCTGGATTGTAGAAGAGTAGAGAAAGCAAGCTGAGTGCAGCATGCATCTGTCATTCCCTGATCGTGACTTTGACTGACCAGCTGTTTTCATCTGCTGCTGTGACTTCCCTGAGATGATGGACTAGAAACTAGACATGTGATCCAAATCGATTCTTTTTTCCTTAAGCAGCTTTTCGTAGGGTATTTTATCACAGTGGCAAGAAAGGAATCCTGTGCACCACTCTTAGTTTCCTTCCCCATAAAATGGTCCAAAGTAAAAGATGAAAAGACAAAGTGGGAACATCCACATGAGGTAGACAGAGCACAGCTGAAGATCCTCCTCTGTAAACGGTGACGTTAATGTAGATGGTGATTGATGAGTGAACATTAATTGTCCCAGTGGACAGTAGATGTGGGAAATAATGCTGTCTTGTAGGTTTCTCATTCTATCTGACAAATAGGCAATTAATAAATTAACTCATTCAGGTAGTTACCAATGTAAAAACAATAAGCAAGAAGATAAGGGCATAGGAAGAGAGAAGAGATGTGGTTGATATTCTCATAAATAGTTAACCACTAATTCTTAGACTCCCCAAACTGTGTCATGTTCTATATAGCATTTGTTGATTTTTGTCATGGGAATTCCCCACAGTAGTGTTTCAAGTCATTCATGAGTTATTAGGAAGTATGAAGCTAGAAAGAGGCATATGCAGTTTGCTCCTGTAAGCCAGCCTCAACTGTCCTTTATGGAAAATTGTGTGTGGTCCAAGGACTACTTTTGACAAAGTGATGGGAGACAAAAAATAAATTGAGGAAGTGACAATTGACCTCAATTTGGGATTATTGTGACTCAGACTATAAAAGGTGTTCATTCAACAGGGAGCATTTCCAATAATGTTCTGAATTTGAGAATGGGATGGAGGGAAGTAGAAAGTTAAGAGGGAAGGGCAGAAAGGACTAAATCATGTGGTATCTTGTACACCACAAAATAACTCAGATTCATGATCATTTCAGTTCATGTATTATTAGCCTGAAAATGAAGTTGGACCTTAGCATTTCAAATTCCATTCAAATGTTTTAACTTATAGATTCTACTAAAACTGGCATGCATTCCTCAACCTCTCTTAGCTAGTTTCTTAGATATAAAAGGAGATTCCTTCTTTCAGTAAGTATGTATATATTGTTGTCTGTGTTCCAGATACTATTTCAGTTGTGGGCTATTTAGAGGTGAACCAAACAGACAAAATCTCTCTGTACAAATAGACATGTTGACCAAATGGTGATGAGAAGTGTCTATTAACTTAAGAGGAGTAGATACTGAATGTGTCTATCCTGGTCTCCCTGCAACTTCACATAGGAGTGGAGGTCAGGTTGAAGTTTTCAAGGTGATTATGTCTTATACAGCAAATAGATTGGACAACATTTTAAGTATTCAATTGACCATCAATATCCACACAAGCATCAAGTAGGCAGCAAGTTACCAGAGAGATTCTGCTCAATAGGAAATACATTTTTGTCAAAATAAACCATGTCACCAAGAACACAGAAAGAGATTTCATTTCGGAATGAGAAAATCATGGGAAAGGTGGATACGTGCTGTCAACAGAATGAGTCTTGGGATAAGATATTGAACAGGGACTGTGTGGGGCTAAGCAGGTATGCCCAGACACATGCATGTTTATTATAGCTAGGCAGACAAGTTGTGATTCAGGGATAATTACCTGCTTACATGGGAGGCAGAACTACATTCCAGCATCAGGATTGATGATGGAATGCTAGCATACAGAGGCATGGGTGAGCTTATTTGTCAAGATCCATCATAGTTTGGCCTGGAAGAGATTTTATGTCATAGATGAATTTTCACCACCTTTCAGTAGGCTGTGAAATCAATGGATGGATTTGGGACAGATCTTTATCTGTGACATGGTCTGGGATGGCACAGGACAAGATATAGTGTATGATTTGAGGGAGGTGTGTTTGCTCATATTTGTCAGTGTACATGGGTCTGAGGATGTGTGTTTATCATGAAAATAACTGGCCAGCCATCAGGAGTAATTTATGAAACATGTTAACATTAGATTTAGCCTGGGCTTAGGGCAAGGCTGGTTGTGGCTGGCCCTCTTCTGTTTGTTCCATGTCTCTGTGATGCCCTTCATACAATAAGGAGGAATACATGGCTGTGGAAAAAGAAAATGATGTAGAGATTCATAATGCTATACCATCCTCTATAATCGGGAAGTTGAGATAATACTTCAATTTTCACTGTTCCTGTACTGACAATTATAACAGCTTAACTTAAATAAAATTTAATTTTAATCAAAATATTATTTTATCACCTTCTGTCTTCTTATTTCGCCCCTCCAACTACTCCTATTTTTCCCCTTATTCCCTCTCAAATTAGTAGTCTCCTTTTCCTTATACATATATATGTATGTATTCAATATATACATATACGTGTAAGTATACATACACACACACACACACAAATATATCAGTAGGGCTGATCACCTCAAATGGGCTAACCAATTAAAAAGCTCATTTCTGGGGGATACTAACTCTCCCCTCTCTTTGCAATCATTAGTTACATGTAGCATCTATGACACTGTGTAACATTTAATAGGTCATTCCTCTGTGTCTGTAGAGATGTCTCAGTTAGGAACATTGTTTCCATGCATACCTGAAGACCTGAGTTCAAATCCTCAGCCCCCATGTAAGAAGCAAGGTGTCATGGCAAGCACTTGCAATGCCAGCATTGCAGAAGAAGAGACAGTAGGAGATCCTTGGGGTTTGTTGACCAGTCAGTTTAGGTGAATCAGTGAGCTTCAGGTTCAGGCTGGCAAGCTCCACTATAATCTATACGGAAGCCAGAGAACCAGAGAGGCTAGGGATATGGCTCAGTCACATCTAAAAATCTTGGTACCAGGGGACCAGGGGACCAGGTGGGACCAGTTTTATGACTGACAGTCTGAAAACCTGAATGTTGGGGTGCTGCTACGAGCCCCATGGTCCGAAAGTTGGAGAACCTGGAATTATGATGTCAAATGAGAAGAGAAAACAAAGGTATTCTGGTTCCGGAAAAACAAATGTGCATCCTGCCCATCCACACTCCATCTAGAGGCTCAGCCTGTCAGATAGTGCCTGTCCTCACTGAAGGTGGATCTGGCAGATCTGTCACCAGCTCACAAGCCAATGTCTTCTGGCTACACCTTTACATACTCAGGGGACCCAAGGAGGGGTAGAATGCGGAACTGACTGAGACAAAACCATATTTAATATCTATACAGATATAATATCCAAATGATTAGATATTCAAAGAGGTATAAAGTTGTAACAACTTCCAGAGCTTTGAATAAGAGGAAAAAAATCTCCCACGTATATGAGGGAAACTTAAAAATAGAAAGTGTAAGATAAACATATTTAATCTGTAAAGTCAATATGTATTGTCATAATTAATATCTGTGTGCATATTATATGAAATCTGTATATGCCGTAAGTCATACATGTGTATGTGTTGAACTCTTGGGACTTCTGTTGATGGTGATGATGTGATGCTTACAGAGTTTGTTCTGGACCTGTGTAGGGTTACACAGTTAGTATTTTATAGAGGTAGATAGTCCAAATGACTGAGAAGTGGGATGAGTGTCCAGAGTTCTGCCTGCTACATGAAGAGCCTCAGACAGGCAGACAGACACATGCTCAGGCTTCTCCCAAATCTCTAGTCCCTTAAAGGAAGCTCTCCTCTTCCCTTAATGGAAAGTGATTGAGTTTTTATATATAAAACTATAAAACATTATTTAGCTTTTCTTTCATGAGATAACATGAATTTACTCTCTTCTGAGGAGGAATTAAAGGCATATGCACCTCCAACTTTTAAACGGTAAAGTAGTAATTACTTCAGATTCTGGAATCAGGTTCTTAATGGTAGAAGGATGTTTAGGTCTGGAAGAATAAATACAAGCTTTGAAAGTTCCTCTACAGAGAAACAAAAAGTATGCTGCTTGAATTATAGTAGCTTTCACACTAATAAAAGCTGTCAGTATCAACATAATAACAAAAAGCCACTTAAGGTGGCTCAGCTGTACTAAAATATAACTCAGACTAAGTACTCTAAAAAGTTAAAGATGCTGGAGTAATAGATGAGTAAATTTAACTTTCTCTTCCAAAGCACACATTTTAGATCTGCAGCCATTTCTTAGCTAGCCTTTCAATAGCATGATGCTAATTACCTTCCACTGTCAGGTATAATCCAGTACCACAATCATTTGTACCAACACTAGTTCTTGGAGCAGTTCCTCAGCAAAGCAGATTACCATTTTGAGGGCGATCTTAGATGGATAGGAGGACAGGCAGATGGTCATTACCAGCATCTGCTAAAAGCACCATTGTTAAAGCTTTCTTGGGGTTAGAATGGTAAGACTATTGAAAACTTCCAATCCTATTTGGTTGATTACCTTTCTGTGTGCTCCACAGGATACAGACCCACAGCCAGCTATCTCTGGACATCCGGAACTCGGAGTACCTCACCAGCATGCCCCCACTGCCCGCAGAGTGCCTGGATATTGACGGTGACTGGAACACCCTTCCTGTTATCTTTGAGGACAGATATGTGGACTGCCCTGTCTCAGGTTTGTCTTTCTCTGTTGTTTTGAAAAGACGCGAGAATTAGGCTTTCCATGGAAGTACTGGTACATTAACAGATTGTGCCCCTGAAGCTCTGGTGGTCACTGTTCACAAGAGTATCAGCAAATTGTGGTAGTATTTTCTCTTTAAAGGTGAAGGAAGAGTTAGTGTTAATGCCTACCTGGCCCCTTCTGGATCAAAATGTCCCTGGTACCTGTGTTTTCACCTATTGAATTACCTATAGAATGAGACGTGCATAGACTCAGACATACACACTCTCTTTCCCACACACACAGACACATACACAGACACACACACACACATACACACCCTAGAGTGATCAAAGACTTGTGAAGATCTTTCGTTCTCTCAAGTGTACAGTTTTAACTATAGTCATTTCTTATTAACTTTAATGACATTGTGTTAGTGCCTATTTTGTGGTGGTGGTGACTGAAGTTGTTTTGTTGGTTGGTTGATGGTTACTATGTCATTCTAGGTGGCTACTCACTAATTCAATGACCTGTTTAATGCCAGAAGGCAGGTCAAAGACTTGAGCAAGTGGGCTGTGTAACCGGGAGAACTTATGAATGAAAACCTCAGGGAGAGAAAGAACAAGGCTATTTCTATTATTTGTACAACAGTGTTCAGCATGGTTCTACTGTTTGTCAGTGAACCCAGAGATCAACTGCAAAATGACCAGACATGAAGAAATGAATGTCACCTTTCTGTTCTCCCCTGTAATTTGACCATAGAAACCCAATAACCATGACCAGAAAATGTCAAGCCCTATGTTGGTGGTTTAACCAAATTATTTATTTATTTAATTCTTTAAATAATTTATACAGCTTCAGAGAGGGAAACTGAGGTATAGATAGACCATGTATCAATAAGCAACCAAAGTCAACTCCTTAACTCCAGAGTCCAGGCTCTGCTCTGGTATCTTCCTCAGGTGTTTTAAGCCAGGCTACTTTGCTTGTCATTTTATACAGTGGACCAAAATGGCTACATTTCAGAAATTCTGCATCTGCAGGTTTACAGCCTGGAAGCTAGGTGACTTGTAGGGACATAGCAAGGTTGCAAACATGCATTTGGTTTCCAGTTGTATTCTGACATCTAGTGTCAAGTAAGTATATGACAAGTCAAATATGTCCTGAATTATACTAAACCTCCACCCCAACTGGTAAGTTTTAAAGCGGTGTGTGTGTGTGTGTGTGTGTGTGTGTGTGTGTGTGTGTGTGTGTGTTTATATGCTTGTGTTTTCATTAATGCATACCTCTTACATAATTTCCAGCAAAAGTGAACAGATGAAGAAATTAAGCACTGCTTATAATAACCTCTGATATTTACACATCAGAATTAGGTGTAGATTGTTTCTCAGTATTTTTAATTGCAGATATTGATAAATATTTCAGTGAGCATAAATTTCCGTTCTTCGTGCATGTGATTCTGTCACACACACATAATTTTCAACAAGACAACTTGTTGTAGCGTTGAGTGCTTCCAAATATTTGGAAAATCCCATCAAGGCAAAAGGTCATTTACTCTTATAACAAATGTCCACTTTCTTTCTTGCCAACCCAGCGCCTAGTCATGCTAGTATAGTCTAGGGTGGAACTAAACATCATTGTGGTAATTATATTCAAGCCAATATAAGCAATCAGTGAACACAATATTCTTTGTTTTGCTAGATTCCTGTTCTTGGCTTAGATACTTTCAGGAACACAGTTCATCAAATATGTACTAGACAGGAGGTCAGCCTGCAGGCTACAGGGATAAAACACAAGCTGTTGCCTTTAGGGTGACAGAAGTTTGGAAGTGGATCATCACATGGTCGTAGGACATACAACACTACATGTATGTGGGAGGGATGCTGGGGGATTTTCAAAAGAGTATAGTGGTATATACTGGTCTTGCTGCAGGCAGAGGAAAGCAAATGCTTCCTAAGTATCCCCAGGTTCATTGGATATACCAAGGTAAAGGGAGAATTCATTTCTTCCTCAGTCTAATTACAAATTGCTCTGAAAGTTATTGGATGATCATAGGTCACTGTATGACCTACATGTGCATACTCTTGGACATGCACCCAATAAACTCTAAATCCTACCACAAAGATATATGTTCATTGCTGCACTATTTACAATATCCAGGGAATGGAACCAGTCTTGATGTCTATCAGCAGGGATTTATACAATTTAAAGAAAACACAGACACACATCCTCGTGTTTATATGGCATATGTGGGAGATGTCAGGAGTCACATCTCAGATCTTTGGTTATGATAGGTGCACATGGAGAATGTTTGTTACTGGTCAGTTGTGGGGAACAGGAGAAGAAGAAAAAGAGGATTCAAAGTTTTAAGAGAGAGAAAATAGTTAAAGAAAAATAAGATAAGGTGTCATACTTTGGTTCTCTGCATCAGCCTCTGAAGATGGGTGTGATTATGGAAGCTTTCCAAAGCTTCACTGTGGTGTTACGATCTAACACATAGGACAGATAACCTGATTGCAGAGTTTGTTCTGCAGAAAGCAGAACTCTTCACCCCATGCATAACATCATTTCATATAATGATTTATGAGTGAGTGGAAGGCTTGTGGGTTCCTATGGATCTGCCCACCCCACAGCTGAGGAAGGTCAAAAAGCTTCCTGAAGACTGTGGTTGCCTAGGGTGCTCACAAATAGCAATGCTGGAGTTCATGATCGGATCTTCCAGGCTCCAAAGTTATCTTTACTCTATAAACACTATGCTTATGATTGACCTCATCACATCTGCAGGTAGAAAATGCTAAGTGTACTCAAATAAATGAGAGGTAAATGGTATGATGAGAGAAAATAAATGCCTTTTTTTCTAGCCCTTTTTCTCTTTTATTAGTTTCCATAATACGGCAGGCACTAACATCTCTCAAGCAAAACTTTACTTCTGCAGGTAAACTGGCAGCCTGCAATTCTGGCCACTGGCTACAAATTCTTGGTTCATGTAATTCACCCATATTTCATGATGTTCTGGGATGACTCACAGAACTCCGGAAGGAGCTGTGTTCATGATTAAAGTTTTATTGTTACAAAGAAAGGACAGCCATATCTCCCAAAATGAAAACAGGAGGAGAGAGAGGAAGGGAGGGAGAGAAATGGAAAAAGAGGAAGAGAGAGAGAGGGAGAGAGAGAGAGAGGGGGGGAGGGAGGGAGGGAGAGAAATAGAAAAAGAGGAAGAGAGAGAGAGAGGGTAAGAGAGAGGGAGGGAGAGAGAGAAACAGAGAGAGAGGATCTACAGGTTGAAGCTTAGTCAGATGTTTTGGTATTCTCAAGACTTTTTCTTCTCCTGGGGCATCCATCCTTGTTGTCAATCTATAAATTTGAAGAGCTCATCTAAGCCACAGGATTGATGTTTTCTTATGTGGATAAAAGTATGTGAGCCACTGGCCTCACATATATGTAATCTTTTCACACAGGTCTGATGGGTATTTCTTTTCCCTTGTCCCAACCTACTAATCACATGTTTTGTCATGTTCATATCTTCATTTATCTAATCAACATAAACTATTTGGAAGTTTAACATGAGTCACCTGGTTATCATAAACTATCTGTATACCCCTGAATAAGAAACTTTTTCTGTAACTTAAGAACTTTAAAAAATCTGAAGGTCATCCCCTTCAAAAAGTAGTGATACAGGACTGCTGAATTGTTTTCACACAATTAGGCATTTAAATAATTTATAATATTGATTTGTAAACTACAATACAATTTTCTTCTTTTATAGAGCATAATTTGAGTGTTTATCCTAATTTTGATGTCCCACTGACAAGTCCTGCAATAATGGATCTAAAAGGGAAAGAAAAGAATATTATAAATCAAAAATCATCGTTGAAGAAGAACCTTCCATTATCTACTACAAAAGCACCCCAGTTGGGCTCCGATGAGGATGTTATTAGGTGTCCAGAGATGGAAGAGAATGTCTCCACACAGAATCCTGTGGATGTGTGCTCAGAATCTCAGGTGTATTTGACCATTGGTGAATTCCAAAGCAAAGCACTCAAGCCTGAAGATGCATGCTGGACTGGTCCAAGGCCTGATGCTGTGAGAGATTCAGATGTGGATATACGTAGGAGGAGTCCAGGCCCTGATGATGGGAAGGCCCCAGCATTGACCTACATTGATGTGAAATCTAGCAATAAGAACCACCCTAGAGCTGAGCCCATGCAGGGCTTTAGTGTACAGCATGAGCAAGGGAGCTCTCAGGACAGCTATGATCCTGTTAAGACTCTGCCAAGCAAAGCTGTAGCAGGAATAAGTCAGAATAATGCCACCTCTTTAAACCAAAAAGCTGCCGTTGAATTCAAGACTCTAGGAAGGGGAGCAGACCAGGAAGGAAAGCCCATGCTGCTGAGCCTGAAGCTCACCCCTGCTGAACCTTGTGACCCATTGAATACTGCTCCGATGGAACCTTGGGACACCACATCTTCCCTGCAGGACCATTCCGAAGAGCAGGAAGATCTGTCAGTGCTCTCTGGCATCATCAAGAGGTCAGCCTCCATCATATCTGACTCAGGCATTGAAAGTGAACCAAGTTCTGTTGCCTGGTCTGAGGCTCGAAGCAGGGCCCTGGAGCTACCTAGTGATCGTGAAGTTTTACATCAGGTGATTCGAAGGCATGCCCACCACAGGAACTCTTTAGAGGGTGGTCATACAGAAAGCAACACTAGTCTGCCCAGTGGCATCCAGGCTTCTCTTACCTCTATCAGCTCTTTGCCTTTTGAAGATGAGGAGCGGGAGTTGGCACTTACTATGCTAACCAAGTCTGTCTCTGCACCCCAGATCAGCAGCCCTGAGGATACCACTGAAGGTGCAGACACCATGAAGAGCACAGGAGGATTTGCTGAAGACCTGGACAGTTCTAGCAAGGACACCAGTTCACCTGGACACAGTTCTCATTCTTATGGTGGCTCCAGGGTCCAGGATGTCAGGGCAGGACACTCCCTTGCAGACATAGCTTTAGATTCTGAGAGAGCCCAGGGACTTGGGTACATAGACATCCCCAAAGGTAAAGAGAACCAGCCCTGTCCTCAAGGACCCTGCTATATGGATGACATGGCTGAGAACATACCAAGTGTTGAAACCAAAGGTCTTAACTTAAAAGTACCATGTACTATAGTGCTTGAAAATTCTAGGACCAGATCTTTTCATAGAGCAGCAGACGAAACCACAAAAGGCAAACATAAAGAATGGAGTGGGGGTAAACACATAGTCCCCAACAACAGCATCTTAGACATCAGGGCTGTGTCTCACCACAGGGTGCCTGAAATCAGTAGTGCAACAGCTGTTGAAGCTGTCAACTTGAATTCTACAGGTGTACAAAATGGTTCATCAAGTGTCAATGACACCATGACATTGAATAGAAGACATACTGCCTCTCTGGAGGTCAAACATGAAGCAGGCACTGTGTGCCCCACTGTGACTCACACGATTGCCTCCCAAGTGTCACGAAACCATGAGCTGAAGACAGGAACTTCCATCTCTGGGTCCCACTTGAACTCCGCCGAGGCCTTTACTCTGGACAGCTTAAAGGCAGTGGAGGTCGTTAACTTGTCTGTGTCTTGCACTGCCACATGTCTCCCTTTCTCATCTGTACCCAAGGAGACCCCTGCTAGGGCTGGACACTCTTCTAAACAAAGCCTAGCCCCCATTACTCATCAACCTTTGGGCTCCTTTGGAGTTGTTTCTACCTATTCCAGCAAGTTGGAAGAAGAAGTCAGTGAAAGAATGTTCAGGTAAGTTTGTGGGATGGCTCACAGCTCACGGGTTCTTAGTCATTTAGGTTTTCCCAAAGTTTTCTCAGTTTCATACATACTATTTAAACATGGAGGTATTTATTATTTTTGTTCACTTAAATAAAGCAATAATGTACACATCATGCAATTCAGAATGTCTAAGTAATATAAAGAAGAATTACAAATAAGTCCATCAACCAACATAACAACATGACATAATTTTTATACAGAAATCTTCTATATAGATATTTGTCCCCTAAATATATTCATTTTTAATAAAAATAGGATCATTGTGATGCTTCTTAATTATTTTTTCCATTTAAAAATATTAGAAATACCTTTCTATATAAGTCCATTTTCATTCAGTATCTCAATGTTTCCATAGTAGTCTATTGTATGGATGTACCATGACTTATTAACCAAATTCTTAATGGATAGATATGGAAATTTTGTTCCATTTTTATTGTGATATACCACTCTCTTATGACACTAGTGTAACTTCACCTTTTCATATTTTGAAAAAGGAGATTTTAGGACCTTTGAGGAAACAGGACTCTACCATATTTGTCTTCTAAGTTCCCTTTAAGATTGTGGGTGTCTCAAGGCCACTACTCTATTTTTTTTCAGTCCTAGAATATATAGCTTGATCATTGGCTTGTGCTAAATTCATTTTGTACCCTCAGTTATAAGCTATATATTTTATTGGGCACATAATAGAAGTATTTTGTCAGAGTGCCTTATACTCATTCTTCTCTTGCCAACTGCTAATAGTTATTGATTTTCACATAAAGAAAAAGTCCAGGCAGATAAACATTGAACATTCTGTGTAATAAATAGTATTAAATGCCTGTCCTATGACACTGGTCACCAAATCAAGAAGTCCAGCTAGACACTGTCCAAAGCTAGGTCAGAGTCGTCTCTGCTCTAACTGCAGGAATAAAAAGTAAGGCCAGTGTTGGGCAAGTGTGATGCTTCCTGCGTGCTCAGTGGAGCCAAAGGTTTTATCTGGAAGCAATGATTGTATGGAGAGTGAAAAGGGGCAGAAGAAACACTTTAGAGGAGAGAATGTCTTCACTGAAGGGAAGTAGATGAGGATGCTGATGCTAATACTAAAACATCACTAGTTTGAAAATCCACAATTGTACATTAGCTAAGATCCAAAAGTTTACCTGTTTTGTACTGCTCTAGATCAAAACTAGGGCCTTGCCCTTATTGGACAAGAAATCTAAATTTAAATTGTATTTTCATGCTATTGAAATCTAAAATATTTTTAGATAAGGCTGGTGAGACAACACGTGTGGAGAATTTTGCACCATGAAACTGTTTTCTGTTCAACTTTAGTAAAACTATTACATGAAAATACCTTACTTTCAGGTAATGTGCTTAGGCCATATAGAAAACAAAACTTAATTCTGTGTATAGACATGGTCCAATCCTCAGGTTATCGCAGTATATATATATATATATAAAATCTTAAAACAGCAACAACAACCCCAACTGAAACCTAAAAATCTTCTAATCCCAAGCATTTCAGATAACTGGCTATTATCAGAAGCGTTAAAACCAAGATTGTAACCATCATAATCTCATTTGTGAATCAATGTTGTTAACCACCATATTGTCAAGTAACCACACAAACAACATCTTAGCTGGGTTTAAAAGTCATTTCTGACATCCTGAATATACCAAGGCCCGAAGAAACAGAGCCAAGCCAAGCCAAGTACTTTATGATACTAACTAGAAAATAAAACCAAGACAAAACAGAGAAAAAAATAAAAGCCAAAACTTTCATTGCTGTTGGTAATGGTGGAAAATAGTTCTTAAAAAGCAGATGGAGCCGGGCGGTGGTGGCGCACGCCTTTAATCCCAGCACTTGGGAGGCAGAGCCAGGCGGATCTCTGTGAGTTCGAGGCCAGCCTGGGCTACCAAGTGAGTTCCAGGAAAGGCGCAAAGCTACACAGAGAAACCCTGTCTCAAAAAAACCAAAAAAAAAAAAAAAAAAAGCAGATGGAGGCCGGGAGGTGGTGGCGCACGCCTTTAATCCCAGCACTCAGGAGGCAGAGCCAGGCGGATCTCTGTGAGTTCGAGGCCAGCCTGGGCTACCAAGTGAGTTCCAGGAAAGGCGCAAAGCTACACAGAGAAACCCTGTCTCGAAAAAACCAAAAAAAAAAAAAAAAAAAAAAAAAAAAAAGCAGATGGAGGCTAAACCATGCTGGGCTTGTATGAGAGGAAAGGAACTTCCCCTCTCGGGAGATAATTTTAAAAATGTCCATGTCCTGTAACTGCAGAGCCTTATAAGTCTCATTACCTAGCCTCCTGTTCAATACAAGTCTAAAATAGAAATTTTTAAAATAAAAACTCTTTCTTCAGTTTACTTGGGGATGTTTTCCTTCTCTCTTATTAAGAACAAAGCTTTGCTCGCCGGCGTTTCCCTTAAGGTTTCATTCAGCATTTGATGTTCGGGAGACAATTTGTTTGTGAATACACAGCACTCCTACCTATCAGCCCAACTCATTCCCTGCTCAACATGGAATACACAGCATGGCTTGTGATTAATTGGTATATTCTCCAGTTTTTATCAGGCCAAAGAAAAGTTTAAAAAAGAACTGAAGATTGAAGGATTTCTGTACAGTGACTTATCCGTACTAGCTTCTGATATACCGTATTTCCCACCAGAGGAAGAGGAGGAAAACTTGGAAGATGGGATTCACTTGGTGGTCTGTGTCCATGGCCTGGATGGTAAGTTCTAAGGAAGTTTCCTTCTCAGATTACTATCCCACATTCACTTTATGTGTATGAAGTAAATTAATTTAGATCAGGTATTCACTCTAAAAAGCAACCAAACAGCAACCAGGAAAAGGAAATGGAGTGGCCCAGGATATTTACATACATCATACATATACACACATGCATACACACACACACACACACACACACACACACACACACACACACATAATTAATTAGTTAATTCAGTGACATGAATTTTACCAATCAATGGAAGGAAGGAAGGAAGGAAGGAAGGAAGTGTATAATCAATGGAATGAGTGTTCTGAATAGAAGAGAGACTGGAGTAAATGAATGAAGAAGTGAATGTACTGTTAGAATGAATACCTCAATGAAATGCTGGAATTTATGGAATTTATGAATCAATAGGATGGTTCTAGAAGAAGAGATGGAGGAAAAGGAATAAAGGATGCATTTTAATGAGCCTGGGTTAGTGATCACAACTATTTCGTTGTCTATTTTGTTCATCTCTCACTTACCAGAACCTTTTGCATACTAGACACCACCGTGTTCTAGGATTTATAAAGATAAGAATGACCTTGACATTCATCAGCTCATTGTCATTAAAGGGTGATTCCTACCTCTCATTTTGAAAATTCTAAAATTCTTTGCAAAATGAGAAGTCTGGGAGCCCAAAGACATGGCTCAGTGGTTAAGAGCACTTGCTGCTCTTCCGGAGGACCTGGGTTTGGTTCTCAGCACCTATGATGAATGGGTCACAACAGCCTGTAACTCTAGCACCAAGGTATCAAATGCCTTTTTCCAGTCTCTGAGACTACCTGGATACCTGTGTCAATCACTCACCTAGCTAGACACATAAATAAAAATAATAAAAATAAATCTTTCAAGTAAGAGCTCCAGTTATGCAATAGGGTTTACATCTGTTACCTTGTGCATATTGAAACAGAACTGTGTAACAGAGGTAGAGATGATTTGCTAGTATTGTACTGATTCGGAGAGCTGAGCTGCCCATGACAGCATCCCCTGGGCCACAGGTCAAAAGAAAAACAAGTGATCACAAAGACAGCTTTCATAATATTACTTCTGTAGTTCAAGGTGCATGTGTATAACCTCTTCACAGTGTTATAGAATCTGTTTATTCAAATCTGCCAACTGGCATATTTATATTAAGAACAAGTACATTAAGATGTTATGAGTATTTACACAGGCTCTCTATTGTGCCTAAAAGCTCAAAGCATATTTTGTTGTAAATGTTCTCAGTCTAGCACATTATTAACTAAAACTGTTTTAGAAAGCTTTAGGTTCCAGAAACTTTTTACTCCTAGTGTCTTGAGGAGAGAAGGATATATTATTCCCAAACTCTTTGTGTTAAATATAAATAGTATCAACTTTTTAAAAGACCACTCCTAAAATATCATTAGGGAAATTTAGGCTATAACATGAGTGAATTCAATTTATTTATTTACATAAACAGAGTGATGAAATTTAACTTCCCAAGAGGAAATATGTGTCTCTAATAATAAAACATGACCTTCCAATGACCTTGAGCTTACAGGTTTGATCATATGCTATAATAGCCTACAGGATGGTAGTCATCTGGGAATATCCACATCAGGTTTGTCTCAAATCTTGAATTCTTCCAAATATAATGTGTGTTTTTTTAATACACCTTTAAATCATTGAGGAAATTTATAAAGAATGATATAAAATCAGTTGTAATTTCACTTACAGTACAGAAGTTCTCCAAAACCATAACCTGTGGGGTTTATTTACATGGAAAAACATACTACCAAAATATCTAAACAGGTTGCATGTCTTTTTCAACTCTACAGGGACCCAGAAGAGGAACAAACCATATATTAATGTAGATATAGTAGAATGCCCATGACCAGAATAAAATATATGCCTAATTTATTCTGTTATAACAAATCCACTTTCCGTGTGACTTTTTATGCCAACAATATATTCCATGTGCTGTTAGTGTTTCTCATACTAGCGACTTCCTGGAATTATAAACCTTTCATTCCTTGGCCCTATCAAGTACCCTATCAGGTACTCTTGGACATTTGCAAGCTTATTAATTCATTATCCATTGGCTTGGGGATAATTCTTCTATTTATACAACTGAACTGTAGTTGATAATTTAATCTCTTCCTAGTTATCTATAATTGATAGGCAAGTGATTTAAGAGGTGACTGCGTACCATGCCATCTCAGCCACTAGGGAGCCCTTCTAAAAAGCTATTGAGAGAATGGTGTTCTGGGAAAGAAAGAGAACTAGTGTGACAGGTCAAGGAATAATTCCATTAAAGAATGGCTATTTAAAAGAGCCCCTTCTCTGTGCGTGTGCATGGGCTCGGGTAGCAAAAGAGGAAGACGGGGAGTTACTTCAGTTATTTCTGTTACCTGCTTTAAAATAAAGAGAAAATCCAATTGTAATGTGTGAAATGGTGAGAAAGAAATCCCATGTGACTTATTATGATTAATTATAGGCCTGGGGTTATCTGTCATTTTCAGGGAACAGTGCAGACCTACGGCTGGTGAAGACTTTCATAGAACTGGGGCTCCCCGGGGGGAAATTGGACTTCCTAATGTCTGAAAAGAATCAGGTATGCTGTCAGAGATGTTGGGTTGAGAAAACATTGGATTTGAAGGAGTCTCCTAAAGGCACCAAGATGATGTGTATACACATGAAGTGAAGGGGGCATCTTCAAGGAGAATATCCAAGTGTCTGGGTAGTTTGGAGAGAAAAATAAACTTACCGTATCGCTTTGGGAGTCTAAGGGAAAAAACATGAAATGATGATAGGAGTTAGTATGTATCAGATGACTGGAGCCTTTTGGCTTAATTGGACATTGGGAGCATGATGTCTTAGGTTACCAACTATGTGGGCATCCATGTAGTCACACTAGGGACAGAACATTGTCACCTACAGCTGTGCAACTTATAAAGTCAGGTCACTTTTGTTTTGCAATCAGACATGGTACCCTGAGGCTGTGACTGTTAATCTATGAGCAAGAGATAGGGATTATCAGAGAGTGAGGTAAATGACTCATACGCATCCTTTGGAGGAATAGAGTTGTTAATAAGCAAGAGGTCTCATGATTAGTGAAGGTGGTAGTTATACAGAGAACCATCTGACATCAGAGCTGAGAAGTCAGGCTAGTGAGATGAGTCGGAGTAAAGATGTTCACTGCCAAGCCTAAATAGCCTGAGTTTAATCCCTGAGGCCGACATACTAGAAAGTAAGAACCAACTCTCCCAAGTTGTCCCTTGACCTCCACATACACATAAATTAATAAATGATCGAAAGCTGAAAAGATCCTGCTTATACCTCAACTGCTAGTGCTTAATTTCTTTGCCTGTTTTAGACACTATGTTCCAGGGCACATTACAGGCAGTAAAAGGTACTATGTGAGGGAGGAAGAGTTAGGAGAACCATCATCCAACGGCCCACAATTTTCATGGTACCTATCCCAGTTTCCTATTACACCTTCCAAGCAGCTCTATTACTTACCAATAGCACTGATGGTTTACAGCACAGAGCATACAGCCTAGGGCTTTTGCAGAGAATCCTCCTTCTGACCCAAAGAACTATCGTACAAAATTCCACACTTTTTATGTCCTGAGAGATGTGTTTCATTTGTGGCCATGTCCTGAGGGAGATGATCTCAGGGCATTCAGAGAAGGCTGTAGAATAATGACTGATCGATGTTCCTTGACCTTGTGTGGGCTTTGCCCTAGTGAAGTTTTCTCTTCAGGGACAATGGATGTGGTTAATAGCAGAGGTTGAGCCTTCATTGTGTGTCCCTCCATGTATTCTGGGATATGTTCTAGGACATCTGGGTTCCACATGGATTCCACAAGCTTGTTTGAGCCAGATCTCTGTGCAAGTCACTAAACTGGAGGGATCTGTCTCCAAACTGATTAAGTTCTACTGTGTTATTTCACTACTTAAATATTGTAAGTCTTGTAAAGAGTTCAGAATGCAACAGTTGTTTCAAAGTACTCTGACCGTGGAGTTCCCAGTATTATTTTTGTACCTTATTGTGGTTTTGAGAGCATTTTTCATCATAGTGAGTGAAGTCTTCATTATCACAATCATTATAAAATAACAAATATACAAACCAGTAATGTCAGAAGGAGCAAAGAGGCTCTTGGAGACTAGAAGGTCATAATAATAGCAGCACCACTCTTAGGTGTGTTAACAATATTTTAGAGAGTCTTTAAGATATGAGAAGAAACACATTGCATTCTCCACTTTTAAAGGCCAAGGAGATGCAGATTCAGGCTGCAGAAGCCACAGAACCAAGACACAGCCGCAGGGGAAGCAGAGTTACAGATAAGATTGTATTTCATGAAGCCTAGCAAAAAACCACTGTGCTTTGTCTCTTTCATGCTGCAGGCTTCATGGAGAGATGGGTGACCATGGACTTCAGGTCACTCACCTCTTTGCTTCTCCTTTCTCAGGTGTACTTGCTTCTTCACCACTGAAATGAATATTTGTGAGAGTTTTTGGCTGGAAGTTCAGGCATCCCAAGATGCTGTTGCTCCAGCACTGTTTATGAAGGATGTTTTTGCTTGTAGATATTAACCCTAAATACATGTCTGTGTTGCTCCCAATCATATTCCTAAAATTTCGTTATATAAATCAATTTATTATGTCTTCAGGCACTTAGACATGCATGGGATTTCCCCTTATTCTTTTTGTGCTCCTTTATCATTTGGTCATCCTTCATAAGACATGAATGGTTTTCAAATCTTTCAAAGCTGATGTCTGTGCATGAACTTATGGCCTAACCTGAAGGCGATGCTGGGTAAAAAGCAATGACTTTAGAGTTTGCCTGGTTTTCTTTTTATTGCTGTGATAAGCACCATGACCAAATGTAATCTGAGGAGGAAAGGGTTTATTTCACTTACAATTCCCCATCACAGTCCATCATTGAGGGGAGAATGGGTAAGAACTCAAGGCAGGAAGCAGGAGACTTGGAAGAACAGTGCTTACTGGCTTGCTCCTCATAGCTTGCTTTGCCTGCTTTCTTATTATGTCCTTATTATATACACTCAGGGATAGCACAGCCCACAGTTAGCTGGGCCCTCCCACATCAATTGTCAGTTAAAAAAATGCACTATAGGCTTGCCAACAGGTCAGTCTGCTGAAGCATTTTTCTCAATGAGATTCACTCCTCTGAGATCTTTCTATCTTGTGTCAAGATGACAAAAACCAACCAATGTAAGAGTCAAGCATGTCTTGGTGTGAATCTGGCTCACACAAAGTGAGCAAGTGGTCTCCTCTCACAGGGCCTGCTTCTTCCACTGTGAAGTCATGCCAACAGACACAGTGAGTTCATGTTGAGACAGCAGGTACCACATTCCAAGAACATATATATACTCAGATCTTCCACCTTATTCCCCTAACTGAAGATCCTTTAGCAGATGCACAGTTTCTTCATTAGAGCCCCAGTGGATCTTTGTCTTGAAGTTGCATCTCAAACTAGAACTCTGACAAGATGCTTATACCCCTTTCCATGTCATGCTATTTAAGGAAAGAGAATTTCTAGTATAGAGGCCATAACTTCTCTCAACAACTTTCCCCTTTCTTTTTTTCCAGATGGACACATTTGCAGATTTTGATACCATGACAGATCGATTGTTGGATGAGATCATTCAACATATCCAGTTGTACAACCTCTCCATATCCCGAATTAGGTAAAAGGAAACCACAGGTAGCTAATGCTGAGGGAAGATGGGTGACATGTTTTTGAGTGTTTATCATTTAATAATTTTTAGATAATTTTGTAAGCCACTATGATAACTGACTTTTGGGCTCTTAATGAATCTGATTACTTTCAGGTAGGAGTAAATGAGTGAGTGAGTAGCAAGTCTAGCTTCTCACCCATATATCTTTCATAATATGGATGATATGAATAAATATTTTGCTGCTGAGCATTAAGAGTCTTAAAATTAGTACAATAATCTCTATGTTTGAATTAATGTTGGAATTCTCAAAAGTTTGGGATCTGCCATGTACTGAGTGTGTAACTCTTTGCACACTTTTCAAATCCTTAAGCCTCCACTTTGTTATGTCTTAACTGGACTATCAGGAAGTGGATGTGCTAGAACCCTGAAGGAATCTCCTGTCTAATGAGAGGGTTTCAGCCAGTGCCAGTTGTATCCTCAAAATATGACAAAAATTTGGTCTAAATATTTCAATAACTCAGACTAAAGGAAGCAGCTTGTCTGCTTTAATGTATACATACATCAACATAAGACTAAGATCATGGTGTCAGTTATTCTTTTTAGTCTCCAGGGATATGAGATCATGTGTTTATCCCACAAATAAGGATTTGTGTGATAATGACAGGACACAGTTCAGGCAATCCAATTGTGTAGGCTAACATCTGTAGCACTATTTTGCTGGTTTTATGTATGTTGTGAGAACAGGTAAGATGGCACACCTGTCATATTATAGGGTTTGATAAATGATTAATTGAAATCTGAATGGCATATTGGATTGATGGGTTGGAGGAAGCAGGAAGTTTGGACAGAGCATGGAGGAGAATAGCCAATCAGTGTAAGTGAGAGCAGACAACTCAGCAGGTGTGGAGAGAAATGAGGGGATGAGTGGAGTCAGAGCAGTTGTCAGAGCTGAGATGATGAATGGCCTCCTGGGAAAAGCTAAGACTGGGATTTTATCTTGTAAATGACCAAGAGAGCACAGTGCTTAGATACATGGATTTCAGAAAGGACTCCATGCTGTCCCCAGATGGGCTGAGAGGAGGCCTGGGGACCAGACCCTCAGGGGGATTGCTCTAATAATGGAGATACTACAATTCTCCTGTATTCAATGTATTTGCCTAGAGCTTCCATTCACAAAAACTGGATGAAAATGAATCTGTGGCAGTCATGTGTTAGGTCCTCTGTACCTGGGAAAAGATGCTAAAACCTTGGTGCTTCTCACTCTAACGCATCCCTGAGCAGCAGTTCCCTGCCATCACTCACATGTATCATTCCTGTCTCTAAACAGCTTCATTGGCCATTCCCTTGGTAACATTATCATCAGATCGGTCCTCACGAGGCCCCGGTTCCGGTATTACCTCAACAAACTCCACACATTCCTGTCACTGTCTGGACCTCACTTGGGGACTCTGTACAACAACAGCACCCTGGTTAGTACAGGTAAGACTTTGTCACCCTCATTATCCTTCAGAGTTCATCAGAGGTGTCAGGAAGTTGGAACTGGAGACAGAAGTTACTGATGGAATCTTAGGGCTTTCCCTAATGTGGGATGGTGGGTGGAGATTTTGTATTACAGTGTGGGTACATATACACAATGGAGTTTTAGTCAACCATAAAGGAAAATGAAATTAGTAGAAATAATAGAGAAAATTGAAAAATAGCACACTAAGCTAATATCCAGACAAATACTGTATGTTTGCTCTCATATGTGGAGCCTGTCTTCTAATTGTTAAATTTGACTAAGGCCTCTCACCCTACAATATCCATTTACTTTCTGTGAAATGGAGATTATGTGTACCTAATGCGTGTTTGCATATGTGTATACATGTTTACAGTATATATATATATATATACTGTATATAATATATATAATGTGTATAATCATATCACATATGTTATGTATGTGTTTAAACATTCATGAAATATGTATGTGCATTCATATTTATATTTCAGTATCTATTGCTGATTGGTTCTGGGACCCTCACAGATACCAAAAGCTGAAAATTCTTAAGTATCTCCTGTAAATTCTCATAGTTTTTAAATGTAACCTAGACAATCCTTCCTCATACTTTATATCATCTCCAGACTGATTTTACTTCCTAATAAAATGCAAATGCTATGCAAAAAATGATATACAGTATTGTCTATGGATAATGTCCAGAAAAATGTCCAGGAGACAAAACTATTGCAAAAAAACTTTTAACCCTTGGTGTGTTGACTCTGCAGATGTGGAACTCACCTGCACCAAGATCTGACATGTGTGGGTGTGCACATGCATGCATGCATTCATGGTTGTGTAAGTGGGTGAATGTACATTGAGGATTCAAAAGGAAAATTATGAAGCAGACTTGCTATCATCTATTCTAGATCATAAATAACTGAATTCTGTACTGCCTGCTTGCCTTTTGTTTTGAGGCCCTCACACCTTCAACAGTATTGTAAGAGACTTTGGGGGTATAGAGGGGAAAGAAGCAAGGCCTGGGCTGGGGGTGTATCTCATATTACAGTGCTAGCCTAGTATTCCCAAGACCCTGGGTTTGATCCCCAGGACCCCATAAAAGGATGACGAGGAAAGAAAACAAGGAAAGGAAAGGAAGAGGAGGAGGAGGGAGGAAAAGAGGAAGCAGAGGAAGGGGTAGGAATTGGGAAGGAGGAGGAGAGAGGCTTGATGTAACATGAGCAGGATTTCTAAGGCAGCAGGTTCTAGGAAGGTTTTCTAGTGTATGTAATGGCCTGGAAGGCTGGTTTAATCAGCAAATTGAAGGAAATCCTCAGGGATAGAACCACAGCACTCCACAGGGCAAGATGGATGGAGTGCCTGCCCACAGCCAGATAATGAAGGCTCTTACATGATGCAGCAAGATGCTAGACACATGTGCAGATCACATAGACATTGCTAATGGTTTTAGCAACTCGTTTTACATTCAGAAACACACACAAGATATTTGTCCATATACAGTAATGATTAGTGTTAGTTAAATCATATTTCTTAACAATGGAATGTTTTCATTAATTGTTGGAGAATTTTATACATGTATACAGTGTATTTTGACCATATTCACCTTCTACTCCTCGAGATCCAACCCCTCACATCCTATAGAATGGGAGACAAATACTTCTTAGCTATATATCTGGCAAGAGGATTGGTGTCTAGAATATACAAAGACCTAAAAACACTAAACCCCAAGAAAACAAGCAACCCAATTTAAAAACCAAAATAGCTTTCAAAGTGAGCAAAGGGAACTTAAAAAGTGAAACAGGGCTATGTATTTCCTGATTGGCTAGAACCTTTATGCGGCATTGTGGTCACCTCTAATGAGCTCTCTCTCCATGCTAATCCTTCAGTTTTCCCCATATTTCCCAATAACTCTGCAACTTTCTTCAAGGTGTGACTCAGACGCATGATTATTCGCTCCAGTTTCTTAAGGATGGTCCTTGTGCTCATGGCTTATTTGGTACTTTTATACATAACAAATATAGCATCTTTTCTTTGGAACAAACCCAAAGCCATCTTTGGACAAAGATAAATTAATTTAGCTACTTTCTCCCTCACAATTGTAAACTTGAAATATAAAAAGTTTTAAAAAGATATATTACCAAACTCATCCAACCTAGAATACCTAAAGTAATTAATTCCATATGGATTATATTACGTTTTTTTCTACATATGTGGACATTTACATATCAACCACTGTGATATATGTTTCTCTCTCTACAAATATATATATATTTCATGTATTTATAGTATTAATTCCTTTGTTGTTGATACATAATATACACTTTTAAGCATCTGCATAAGCACTGAATTGGATCTGTAAGAAATATATATTCTAGTTTTCCAGTCTGTAGACTTTTATTGGGTGTTCTTTCCTTTGGCTTCCTCTACTGAAAGAGAACAAATAAATGTCAGAGTATGCCTGGCTTCATGGACTTAGAAGCCTATTGCTGTGTAATTTTGTAGGACAATTTATACTCCTGATACCAACTCTAAGAATGTAAATATGGGGACTGGGGACATGAGTCATTGGATAAGAACACTGGCTGCACAAGTGTGAGGACTTGGGTTCAAATCTCTAGAATACTCATAAAATCTTGGTGTGTCCATGCATCCATGCATAGCTGTAACCCCAATGCTGTGGGGAGAGCAGACAGAGATGGGAAGGTTTCTGGGGCTTGCTGCTGCCAGCCTTCTTCCATGTTCAAAGAAAGACTCTGTCTCAGGGGAATAAAATAGGATGTGATAAATCAGGCACCTGATATCAGACACGTGATGGTCTCCTCCGATCTCTGTGTGCACACTGAAATATAATACACACACACCAAAATAAAAATATAGATATACAAGATATACAAACTTAATTATTTGATAAAAGTCACATTGCTATTGTAGCATGAATCTTAAAAGGCCTTATTAATAAAAACAAACCCGGAGCCCGGTATTGGGGTGAACGCTGAAAGATCAGAGAAACAGAACAAGCCACAGCCAACCTCACCTTGCCAACTTCTCAGCTGATCCTGTTTCCTCAAACTGGAAGCCTCTGAGTCCTCACCTGAATGGATCTTAGCTGAACTGCTGCTAAAAGCTTAATAGGACTCTAGTTCCTTGCCCTCACGCCTTATATACCTTTCTGCTTCCTGCCATCACTTCCTGGGATAAAAGGCATATGTCACCATGCCTGGCTGTTTCCAGTGTGGCTTTGAACTCACAGAGATCCAAATGGATCTCTGCCTCCTGAATGCTAGGATTAAAGGCGTGTACTACCACTGCCTAACCTCTATGTTTAATATAGTGCCTATTCTGTTCTCTGACCCCCAGATAAGTTTATTGGGGTGCACAATATATTAACCACACTCTATTTTAAGTTAACTCAAACTATCTTTTCTCTTTTTTTAATATATTTTATGTATCAGTGTTCTATCTGCATATATTCATGCACCGAAAATATCTTCTTTGGCTTTGTTTAACTTTTCTTTTTTAATCTTCATTTTCCTTTTCTCTTCCTAGGCTTGTGGCTCATGCAGAAACTGAAGAAATCTGGCTCCCTTTTGCAGCTGACCTTCAGGGATAACGCTGATTTGCGCAAATGTTTCCTTTACCAACTTAGCCAAAAAACAGGTGTGTGGCTTGCTAGGCATCTGAGGTTGAGACCTTGAGACAATTCACTTTGATACTGTGTTCATTTGCTCCTGTGAGGTATGCTGAGACTGCCCAGCAGCATCTCTTCAACTTGCTGAGAGGCCAAAAGCTACCCAGCATGTCAGCCGGTCTCAGTCTGTCCCCTGTATAGCAGAGGAGCCATGGTGTGTGTAGGTTCAATATAGTACACAGAAGCTTTGGCTTCTACTTCCGGTCAATCATGTAGTGCACTATATTGGCAGGTCCAGGACTGTGTTCCACCCTCACCTTGTATGTATAGATCCTCTTCACCTGGTGTAGACCCATCCTGAAAAAGAGTGAGCACAACATTGTCTGTGTTCCCACATGAGCTTCCTTTTATATTTTCCATCACCCTGTGGTGATGATGTAAAAGAGCAGTGTGAAAACCCAGCCCAGATCATAGAGACTATGGCAGAGGAAAATGTCAATAATGGACCAGTCATCTATGTCCGGGAAGGGAGCACTTGTTGATACCCTGTATTCAATTCAAGCTCACGCTATTCCTTTTGTACTTGTGTCTCCCCTGCCCCCAGAGGATTATTCAGTTACCTACTGTGGGGAGAAAGAGGGGTAGGATTGGGCATACAAAGATGCTGATTGCAATGAGTTCAGCACAGAAGTCAAAGCTTGTTTCAGCCATGGAGTGGTCAAGAACTGGAGTGCTGTTACAGTTCTGTACTGAAGTAGATTATGGGGTTACCTTTGTCCATCCTGTGCCCATATCAGCCAGCCATTGCCCTGGATGCTGCTCCAGTGTGTGATGCTCAGCTGTGATCTTGGATATGGATGTGAGGGCCTACAGAGAGGGTCAGCAAGGGCCGTCAAACACCATCTTGTTTGGCTATAGGTAGGAGAAGAAGAAGAGCTCCATCTTCAGGTGAGGGTTGAGTACAGTGTGCTGTGCACTGTTCCCAGATGTCCATGATGAATACTGAAGGTTGCATCATTGTGCTGTGCTGACTTTTGGGTTGGAAGATATTCCATGCTCCCTGTGAGGAACAATGCAGGAAGGCAATGCTGGAGCTGGGTGAGGCTGGAGAAGGCAAGCTTGGTGGAGGCGAGGCTGGAGGAGGCGAGGCAAAAGGCTTTCCTACTTCGGGTGACAGAGCAGGAGAGGCTTAGGATTAAAGAACCAGGAAGAATGAGAAAGAGAAAACCATTTTCCCTATGGGCTCCCTAATTTTCTACCTCACAGAGACATGTTTTGTTCTCGTAGCTAGATACCTTTTTTGCATTTTTCTCAGTGCTCACAGTGAGTCTCCATGGCTTCTATACTCCTGGGGCCAAGGACTTTATCTTATGTCCAAAAACACACACAAAAAGCCTTAACATACCGAGTTCCTTGCTCAGCTTCTCACAGGTGCCTGCTCTGCCTCCTCCCGAGCCATATGTGGTGACACTGAGAACATCAGCTCTGTGCAGGGGTAGGTACATCACAGTGTCTGGTGTCTCCTCACTGCCGCTCTCTGAGGAAGACTTCAAAATGTGTACAACCCAGAGCGGGTGTCAGAGTAAAGGACCTCGATAGAAAGCATTCACCTGCCTTCTTGTTACAGGGCTGCAGTATTTTAAAAACGTTGTTCTGGTTGCTTCTCCCCAAGACCGTTACGTGCCATTTCATTCAGCCAGGATCGAAATGTGTAAAACGGCCCTCAAAGACAGACACACAGGTAAGCTACATTTCCTTTTGACGGGGACTTTCTAATTTTCAAAGTGAAAGTAAATTTATGAAATCTTGAGTATATTTGTTAATAACAGCTGGGCTCAGGCTCCAGGTAGCCTGCACAGCTGTGCTGAGTCTAGAATGGAGTCGTGGGCTAACCACACTGTCTGGGTGAGCACACATTCCTGTTAACAGTCTGGGTATTTCCTTCATGTGATGTGAGCAGCCATTTGCTTGTCAGTTGCCTGGAAAACTGGTGAGCTCCG
The DNA here is from genome assembly GCF_949786415.1 of Peromyscus eremicus. Classification (NCBI taxonomy): domain Eukaryota; kingdom Metazoa; phylum Chordata; class Mammalia; order Rodentia; family Cricetidae; genus Peromyscus; species Peromyscus eremicus. The sequence goes on from NC_081436.1 coordinate 31,040,470, forward strand.
TATGTGTGTTGTCCATGGAAAAGAGAAGGATGGATACAGACATGGGAGATGGACTCTGCCCTCGAAGGACTTTATTGTCTAGTTAGAGCACCAGAGAAGCAAAGGTGTTGAGAGCAAAGTACAATGGATAAAGAGAGGAAATATTGTGTAATACATTCAAATTTTACTGATGGCAAATGAGACAAGGAGTGGAGACCACTGGGGTTCCGTAGAGAAGTTAACAGATTAGAGTGTCCGGAGTTTCTTAGGCAACCAGATGGGCTAACATTCCTTGTTTCCTTTGGTTGATTAGTTTATATCTATAAATATATTTTACTGTTTCAAAAGTAAGTGCTCTTCGTTATATTCTGACTTTTTTATATTCTGTTTTTTTTTTTTAAGAGTCTGTCAAAGGTCCCCAAACTAGGTACTCATATGCAAACATTCAAAAGTTCTGTTGAAATCAAGGAAAACCTAACAGAAACTTGGGTGGAAAATCACCTTAATTATTTAAATACAAAAAATAGCACTGTGGTTTTTATAGTCTAGTATGTGTTCTGAAAAGCAACCCAAGGCATGTCACAAAAATTACTAATTTTTTTCATTTGTTTGCTTGTTTGTTTGTTTTTGATAAAGTCTCAGTATGTGGCCCTGGCTGGCCTGAACTCATTGCATAGACAGGGCTGGCTTTAAATTCACAGAGATCCTCCTGCTTCTGCCGCCACACAGGGTCAGAAAATTACTCTTCAAAATAGAAAACTATTAAAAATAAATCTTTTCCAAAAAGGATTGGAGAGATAGTTCAGTGATTAATAGCATGCACTGCTCTTGCAGAGGACCTGTGTTCTATTCTAGTACCCACATCAGATAGCTCCCAGCCACCTGTAATTCTAGCTCTAGGGAATCCAATGCCCTTTTCTGCCATCTCAAAGCACCTACATACACATGTTATACACAGATGCACTCACACACACATGAGAGTGTGAACACACACACACACACACACACACACATTCAGACACACACACAGAGAAGCACACATACACAGACATACACAGTCACACACACAGACACAGACAAATATACACATATACACAGAGAGACACAGACACACATACACAGACACATACACACAGAAAGAGATCTGAAAAAATACTTCATTCATAGAGTATTTGGAGAAATCAAACCTATTTTATCCAATAACATTATTTCTTCCGCTACTCCCCTTTACCCCCTCATCTTTCTCTTCTAATCTCTTTGTATGAATGTGTCAACTTAAAAGTGGTAGATTTGTAAGCCATAAGGGCTTGGATGATGGCTCATTAGATCAAGTGCTTATTGTACAAGCTTGAGTACCTGAGTTTGGATCCTAAGCATTAAAAGGCTAGGCATGACTTTGTATGTCTGTAATCCCAGTGCTGAGAGAAGAATGGTCCTGGGGCTCACTGGTCATTTACCTTAGCCAACTGGTGAGCCTCAGGTTAGGTGGGAGATCCTGCCTAAAACAATAAAGCAGAGAGTGATAGAGTAAGACACTTGCTGATGGGTGACCTTTTGCTCCAATCACCCATGTTCACGTATACTTAACAATGTACAAACACACACACACACACACACACACACACACACACACACACACGCACACAGCTACAATTTTTAATCATGATTTGTTTAGCATAATGTTATACTCAATTCCCTGTACTTAAATTATCATACGGACACACATAATTTTTAAAATTCTGCTTATTTTATGGATATATTATAACTTAAATAAAAATTTACAATTTACTGAACCTATATGGTCCTTCTTGTTTAGAAACATAAAACCTTATTGCAGTAGAAGTCTTTCTGTGTTTGTGCATGCTACTCAAGCAAAAACAGTAATTAATTTAAGCCAAACTATCTTTTGAAATAATTACTCCACCTATCCTGTTGTACCAGGGTGCCCTAGAAGCAGTCTTTCTTCTGTTTCTGAGATACTAATTTAAAGACATTTATTAGTAATTTTCAACCCAAACTTCATTTGATGCTTTTTGATGACTGATTTTTAGATTCATTATTGCCCAGAGCATACTGTTCTACTCTAAGGCACTTGTAAAAGAGTCAGTGATCTGGTTTTAAGTTCAGACTTGATCAGAACACATCACTGCCAGAAGACCATGCCACTGTTAAGGCTGCCACACCTTTTCCTTCTGTGGTCCTTCACTAACCTTCTTTGCTTAATGTCTTATCTCCTTGACCTCAAGTAGTTTTGGTGATGTTTGAGCTTTGTAAATGCTTAATACAGAGCCCCTCAAATTTATGCCCTGTTTGCTAAATATAACCCACAGTCACACCCATTTGCTTACACTGCAAGTTTCAGTTCCAGATTCGAGCCATGTGTTGGTGACACTCCTGTATGATGTCTTGTGAGCCTTGGCATGTGCTAACAAGTTATGGCTGGCCTGTGTTAGAATGGAAGTGCCAGGCACTGTGGTCTTCCTGTGTCAGGGACAGTTCTATGCCCTTTGCACATTGCATTTCCTCTTAACTGTGAAAGAAGTAATTCCACTTTCGTAGAGGAAAAGAGAATGGCATAGGTTGGGTACTCAGTAAGGTCTGCAGAGGATGGTGTCCCCTGGAATTGTAATGACTCATGCTGTAAGCATCTGAGATTTTTGTTAAGTACTAGCCCAAAGTTATTGCTAAGATAACACTTTTTATACCACTCTGTTCCATTTTGGAGACACTTGCTTGCTGCTCCTCTTTAAAGAATATTCATCTACGATTTAAATCCTTCCAGTGATAGGGAGAGATACAGCCCCCTCTTTTCCTATAGCCATGCTTATGTTACACTTTTAAATGAATTGTCAATGACATTTATCTTAATTCATAGATTTATCTATGTGGGAAGATCTTATTCATTTCATTACTTTTGTTTTCATTAAGTATTGCTGAAAATCCTACTTTCTAAAAATTCTGCGATAAATCTCCTAACCTCCCCTGTCTCTTTGCCACTTGTAGCTGGAGAGTTTCTCTCCAGGTCCTGCCAACCCCCAGCAGTCCCATAGCTCACTTATAAAATAAACACACAGACGCTTATATTATTTAAACTGTTTGGCCTAATGGCTCAGGCTTCTTGCTATCTAGTTCTTCTATCTTAAATTAACCTATTTCTATTAATCTATATCTTGCCACATGGCTCATGGCTTACCGGTACTTTACATCCTGCTCCTCATCAGCGGCTGGCAGCATGTCTCTGCCTCAGCCTTCCACTTCCCAGAATTCTCTTCCCTCTTTGTCCTGCCTATACTTCCTGCCTGGCTACTGGCCAATCGGCATTTTATTTATCAATCAATCATCCACAGCAGTCACTTCTTCATTTCGTCACCAAATAGTCATGCAGACAATTTGTTCCTACCCTGAAAGTCAACCAACATGAAAGCAGTGCTTTATTTGAGAAAAATAATTAAGGATGTACTATGTATATTTAAAAATATACCAGGGACCACCTCTGGGTTAAAGGCAACAATGTGTCTCAGCAGAAAATGATCGCTGGAGGAATCACTACATTTTGAGTAACTTTGCCTATTTTATAATGGGCCCTGTTGCATATATGATATAAACAGATTATAATATTGATAGAACATTACTCTGCTTCTATTTCCATTATGTCACAACATGCAGGTGTTATCCTTGTTGTTAAAGGCATCTGTAAAAGGACTCTTCTGACCAGATCAGCAAGCATGGTTTACCTACTAACCTATCAGCCATTCCTTTAAAAAGGTGTTTTATTTTTGCTCATACATATATACAGTGTATCTTGCTCATATCCACCCCCATTCCCTCCCTCCAACTCCTCCCCCCAGCACTCCCCAACACATTTCCCATCCAATTTCATGTCTTTTTTTTCTTTTTTTTTTTTAAATAACCCACAAAGTTCAATTACCGTTGCTCATATACACATGGATATGTGGTGTCCAGCTAGGGTCACCTACTGAGAACCATCAGGTGCCAATAGTGTCTCATATGGGTGGGACCTCTGGAGCCCCTTTCTCCCTCCATGCTAGAATTTTTAACTGGCTTGATATTGTGCAGGTCACAGCAGCTTCTGTGAGTTCATAAATGCAACAGCTATACCACATCTAGAGTCTATCCTTTCCCACCTCTTACCCATCATCTGGTTCTTTTATACTGACTTTTGATTGACGTCAATTTTCTCTCTAATAGCAATACTGTGTGCATATGATTTTATGACATGTATTGGCTGCTATTCTAAAGCAGTCATGTAGACTCTTTGGAAGCAGAATTCCTTTTATTCCAACCACAAGCCATTTTTCCCCCAAATTGGTAAGATTAGGACAAATATTTCCACAAAGAAATCCAAGATTATTTCAGTTGGCATTTTAGCTTCCTCAGCCTCAGAACTATCAAGACTTTAAAAGAGGAGAATAAGAGGCTAAAAGCAGTGTTCTCAGCATGTGATGCAGTTCAGTACCCTCCCAGCAGGGAAACAGCCCGATTGGTGTGCACCTATGATTAGTTGAGGGGAGGGGGAAGCAGTGTGAGGTTGTTCATGTGCAATGGAGTAATGTCTGGAGTTGACTGGAGCATTCAATAGAGTTGCCGCTCTCTGTGAAAATTCAGAGTACCATACTGGCTTGATGACACAAGTCTCAGTTGGAATGGACACCTGGAGGCTTATGTAATAGCTTGTGGTTTCTACCTTCTGATCTGAGTCAGAAGCCCACCTTGGCCCTCAGTATCATTCCAGCAGGTGTCCCAATGGAGCATAAAATTTGCCATGAAGATGCTGCAGGAATAAAGCAGATGGATGAGATGTAGACTGCAGACTCTGATGTGTGCACACTGTTCATTGCTCAATGATTTCTGTTACTGCATGTCTCTATGCCCTACTATCCAAAGCCAATCTGAGACTGAGTCACTTTTTAGAAACACAGTCAACTGAGTCTTTTAATTATAAAAATAAAGCAACCTAACAGCAACAATTCTGCATTACCCCCTCCCTTTCCGACAGAACCAGGGGCTAGTGAATTGCTGTTTGACCTTTAAATTTGACATTAGGAAGTGTTATCTTTCATGACTGATTTACATATGGGTCCAGCCCCCTTGGTGTTGTGAAGCAGAAACTGAATCTCCGAGAACTTGTACTTGAGTCTTCTTTCTCTTGCTCCTGTGCTGAGAGATAGCACTCCTCTACGAATCTCTCTCACTTGGCCTCAGGCTTCTGACACCAGGCCACTATGTCATCTGAAGAAAAGCATGATAACCCTACCAATTGCAATCTCTAGGGAGAAATTGGATTCCATTCCTCATTTATTTGCACCCAGTAGCATAAGGTTTGAACTTAGTCCATTATGTGCTCTGCCAACACACATGCAAAGCTGTTCTTTAGACTGTACTGTGGAATTCTACTCATTTCCTTTCTTTCTTCCCTCCTTCCAGGGCCAGTGTATGCAGAAATGATCAACAACCTCCTGGGCCCCCTGGTGGAAGCTAAGGGCTGCACTTTGATCAGACATAACGTGTTCCATGCTCTGCCCAACACTGCCAACACTCTGATTGGCCGTGCAGCTCATATAGCTGTGCTGGACTCGGAACTCTTTCTTGAGAAGTTTTTCTTGGTGGCAGGACTCAACTATTTCAAGTAGTGGCCTCCAGGGAGCAGCCTGGGTGACTGGCCAGAGCTGTTTAAGATCAGTTCAGTTCTTAGCTACGTCATGCTTTTCCATACCTCTGAATTCCAGAGTGGAATAGAAGGAGATGGAGAGTGTGGAGGGATGAAGCTGGGGTGGGACTGGACACTAGAGAAATTTGTAATTGAGACATTGCGGAACAGTGTAAAAGACAACAATGTTTTCTTTAATTTGTCAAGCTACCTAGAGTCTCATTCAAGATGTTTCTAGGGACAATCTGAGAAAATAAGAAACAGAACACTTGCCATTGATGAGCCCAGCTTTATAACCACCCTGGCTCATGGGAATTGATCCAACTTAACTAGATTTCCCCAGTCTGTTACTAGGTCATAGCTTTATCATGTGTTGATTCAATTAAGTGCACACAAACATTTCAGAACTCAGGTTAACTTCTGTGTGGAAGTGGGGTATCTTCCTGTAAATAGATCCCTTAATAGATCCAACATACCACTTGTTCAAAAACTTGTTCTATACATGCTCTTATCCTCTCCATGTTTTCTAAAGGACAAGGGAAAGTGTGACAAGTCCACATGCTATTTTCTAGCAGCAGTAGGTAGGGTGACTTAAGGAAGAGGGAGATAAAGATGATACTGCTGGTAAATAAAGGTTTGGTGTAAACAGAAACAGCTATAGGGAGCATATTGAACCAATTGTTCCACCTACTTCCTTAAACTTTTTCTATGCATAGCCTGGTCCACAAATTGTTTTTGTGAATGCCCAAAGTCCTGTCTGAAGTAGGGAAGACCGAGAGAGACTCTACCTGGCAGAAGGAGGTAGTGGGATGAATGTATTTATGTGTGAAACTCCTGCTGACGCACTTCCAAAGAAATGCTGTTTTAGCCTTGACAGCAAGAGCAACATTTCAAAACCATTAACATGGCCAGCTGTTTCTCTTCTCCCTAGAAGGAAAAAGACATTCCAAGGGAGGCATGCTGGGTAAAGAACCTCAGGGGAGCTCTAAGAAGGGTGCTGTTATCTTTCAATAGTGATGTCTTCTTGCCTTAGGAAAATAAAGGGCTAGGAAAGACCACATTTGTAAAAACTAATAGATAGCAGAGGCAAAAGTGAGATCAGACTGGAGAACAAAAGCCAGATTGAAGACCCAACTTCAATTGTTATTGGTAAGTGACTGATGCAGAAGTTTTGATAATAACCAGGATATTTAAAACTGTCCCCATCTAAGTGCATTATATAGGATAAAGTCAGAAGGATGAACATTTAGCTGTACAGAAAAATGCATGAACCAGGGCAGCATGGATGATCACACTGAAGACAAAGCCCCCCCCCCATTTTTTGTAGAAGGACCCTGAACAGTATAGAAATCTGCCTGCTCTGGGCGCCTGAACTGGGTTTCCAGGTCACTGATCCCATGGGAAGAAAGCTATGGGAGTCTGGATGCATGCAGTGAATAAATTCAGACCATGGGAAATGAGTTCAGACCATTAGTTTGCAGGAGAGTAAACATGTGGGTGGTCTGGGAGGGGAGCTGAAGGCTTTGCAAAGGTAGACCTCCCTACAGTGGGTTCAGGACTTCTCTATGGGTCTTTTCTGAATTTCTTAATAACCTGGTTTTAATGCATGCAGTTCTCATTGGGCATTTTCCTGAGTTCCCGAGTCAGGGCTTGACATGGACTCTGCTCAGTGGCACTGACATGTTGGCTTCATTTCTTGGAGAACACATTTTTTTTCCTAGTCACGCAACCCAGGATCTTCTGACTCAGACAAGTGCTGTTGCTTAATGCAGCATGGTTAATCTGTAGCAAGTTCTCCTTTCTGGATATGTACAGAGCCCTGCCCGTCTGGTCTGATATGCTCATTTTCTGTTTTGTTTCCAATCCTCATCAGCAGCATTTGTCAACCCTGGTCATTTGAAAGACGATGTAGTACTTATTGAGCCAGGATGAGTCTGATGATCATCGTCTTTACCAATAATCAGATGCCATTTTTAACTTCAATATGATGTCTGGACTAGTGAGAACTAATGGCAATAACCGTTCAGCTGCATGGAACACCTCTTTTAGGTTTCCTGCTGTCTTTGTAAACCCTAACTGGCATCTGAGAATCCACCATCATCATGTAGAAAGTGTACTCATGTATTATAAATAAGAATGTCAAGTATTAAGTGTCATGCCTCATTTGAAAAGGCTTTTTTATGTCTCTTTCTATTAAAGTATATATATAATATATATCAATATACATAATATATATGTATAATGTAAACATGGACATTATATTATTGGTTATAAAAATGATAAACAAAATGCCTGCCAAGGTAACGAGCCAGTATGTTTCCATCCTCAGTTCTATTTTTGGGTTTTGTTTGTGTGATTTGTAGTTTCCCCAAACTAGTTAGAAATAAACATTACTAACCTTGAGATTATTTGGAATTTGTTGTTCATGAGCCAAATAAACTCAAAGGAGGAGATAGAAACCCAAAGCCAGTCTGGAGTCAATGACCTCAGTGGCAGGCTGAAATCAGGTGTAGTGCTGAGAACGTGGGAAAGGAGAGAAGGAAAAACACATCCTATAGATTTCTACAATTCCATGAGTTTCTGAGCTTCTGTCTGTGCCAGACAGGACCCCAGAGACATGAAGTAGAGAACTCAAGAAGGACCCACCTGTTGTTATGATCTTATCAAGGAAGAGCTGGGCTGGAGCTGTGGTAGAGCAGGGTGTTGTAGAATTCTGATTGGCATTGTCTGCGGAAGAATAAGCAGATAGCCTTGAAAGTGAAACTATAAGGTGGAGCCCATTCTTCCACACACCCACCTGTCATTGCTTTCTTTCATGAAGTCATTGCTCAACTAAATACATCTGTATGAGGGCCTCTCTGTGCTAAGATCATTGGTAACTCTAGCAGCTCATGGCTTAGCAAAATCAAGTGGTAACTAAAATTGATGGGCCTCACAGATGCTGTAGGGCTATTATGGGAGCCCAGAGGCAGTACTCCAGCCTGCACCAGAAAGGTTAGACTCTCGGGAATTCCTCCCTGGGGAAACTTTATGTTGAGGCCTTGATATGAAGGCTGAATCAAGAGTTGGTCTGGTGAAGGTTTGTTTGAAGTAATCTCTACCAAAGGGAACCGAGTAAGAAAAGAAATTGAGGGATGGGGAGAGATGTGTGTAAAAGGAGAGCAGGAGAGGAGACAATGGTACATTAAAGGGCAGATGGGGAATATTTGAGCAATCTCCACAAAAGGAGATGTGAGAATTCTATACTCTCATCCATTCTTGTCTCATGTCAGAAAGAAATTGCCACTGTGATGTCTGATGGGAAGGGGCTCTATATGGAAACGAGATGCCCAGGTGGCAATCCTGCCCCAGTCTGTTATAATACCCCTCTTCTATGCTGGTTTTAGGAATCCTTGACACCTGCCCCCAGCCTTGTGAGAAGGCCGTGGGCATGCTCTTCCCACCACTCATTTCTGAACTGTCCTTTGGAGGTATATAGCAGACATATCTTCTGCACTTCTTATTGAGAAACCTGAGAAGATGATATCAGCTAGGGTAAGACAAAACACAGAATAGCTGCTTGGAAATAGATTCTCTCTTGATTAATTCTTTTTTTTTTTTTTTTTTTTTTTTTGGTTTTTCGAGACAGGGTTTCTCTGTGTAGCTTTGCGCCTTTCCTGGAACTCACTTGGTAGCCCAGGCTGGCCTCGAACTCACAGAGATCCGCCTGGCTCTGCCTCCCGAGTGCTGGGATTAAAGGCGTGCGCCACCACCGCCCGGCTTCTTGATTAATTCTTTAAGAATTTCTTACATGTATACAATGGAATATGAAAATATGACCATATACACCTCCTCTTCCCAATTCTTCCTTCATACTTCTCTCAAATCATCTCCCAGCCCTCTCAATCCTAACCTCATGTCTTTCAAAACTAACTAAAAGTACAGTTAGTAATACTGCCTGTATGTGCCTGGATGGGTGGCCATTCACTGGAGCATAGAACACCTATGAGTAGCCACTCCTTCAAAGGAGAAGATTTCTCCCTTCCCCCAGAAGCTATCAACTGCCGATAGCTCTTTGAGAAGGAGTGAGGCCCATAGATCGGCTTCCCTGTCCATGTGGGAGTTTTGCCTACCTTTATCTTGTGTAGGTCTTGTGGAGATGACCGGAGTTGGTGTGAATACAGAAACATGATAACCATGTCATATCTAGAAGAGGGCATTTCACAGTATTCTTTCCTATCCCCCACCTATTTATTCTTATTTCTCTGCTCTTCTGCAATGCCCCTTGAGCCTGGTCAGGGTGGAGTACTGGTATAGATGTCCCATTTTGGTTTAGCACTCGGCCTCTTCTTCTCAGCACTCTGACCAGTTATGCATCTCTGCAATGACTGCCGTCCACTATAAAAAGAAGCTCCCTGACTTGTAGCTAGAGTTTTCCTGCCTGGCCCACAGTCAGGACAAATCTCTCTCACCTGCCAGTCCCACAGCCGCTCAGACCCGACCAAATAAATGCAGAGACTTATATTGGTTACAAACTGTATGGCCGTACCAGGCTTCTTGCTAACTGTTCTTATATCTTAAATTAATCCATTTCTATAAATCTGTACCTTGCCACATGGCTCGTGGCTTACCGACATCTTCACATGCTGTTTGTCATCGTGGTGGCTGGCAGTGTCTCTCTGACTCGGCCTTCCACTTCCCAGCTTTATTCTCCTCCTTGTTCCGCCTACACTTCCTGCCTGGCCACTGGCCAATCAGTGATTTATTTATTGACCAATCAGCAACACACTTGACATACAGACCATCCCACAGCACTGACTGGGGTTGAGAGCAGCCTCTGCCTATGGGTATAAACGTAAATTTAGCAAAATAATAAGAGTAGATTCTATCCTAGCACTTATGACCTCTCAGGCCATGGGCTTTTGACCAGCATTGCAGTACTAGACCCTATGAAAAAGACCTGAAATCCAGTCAGAAAGCTGTTAGTCATTCAGTATTGTATATATTACGTACACATGATATTGGGGGTGAAGTCAAGTATTTGTTTATTCTGGAGTTGAGGTTTGAACATTGGCCCTTCATTCAAATTCTTTTTTTTTTTTTTCTTTTTGGCTATGGTTCTGTTAATCCAGAGTAGTTACTTAATTGGAAATTTAAAAAAAAAAATCAAAACCCAATCACTCCCAAGTCATACATAACCTTGTGAGATTCCAATATCCTGTGAAAAACACCTACCTAACCGATAAATTAGATAATGCAGGAAAATGTTTTCATCAACAAAGGTGGTATCACAGACTGTTGTCAGTGAGAGCAGCTGGAGGATAGGTGAAGTGTTCCATTATTAGCAGATCATCTGCGTTGCTCCATCTCTCTGTCTCCAGGTTGTTTTTTCTTCTTTCTAGCTACAATATAGTTCCTGAAACTCTGATGTCTGTATTTTCTACTATTCTCATCCAAGGCTAGCAGACATGTATTCATCCACAAAGCAAGTCCCTTTAGGAAAGGGCTTGATCCACCACTCAACTGTCCATGGAGAAGATATTCCTCTGAAGAATAAATCCAAGTCACCATATCTTGCCATTACCTTTGTGTTCTTAAGGTCCTACACATTCATTAACTCTGGAGATTCCCATCACGTTCGTAATCATAATTCTTCCATATTTACAGATCATTCCCTGAGCATCTGATCCTATACAGATCATCGTGTGTAACCTATTTGTGAAAACTTGAGGCTCAAACTGTTGCTTGCCACAGAATGGGGATGGGATGTGTGTGTGTGTGTGTGTGTGTGTGTGTGTGTGTGTGTGTGTGTGGAAGGACAGCTCAGCACTCTCGTATGTCGATACCATGTGTTACTGAATTCACGGGCAGTAGTATCATGAGATAATAACTTAGAATAGATTTTCGTATCATGAGAAGAGCCTACCTTCTCACTTAGGAAACAGATTTTGAAATTGATTATTTAAAAGCAGTTCAGATATGGAAGAGACAGGAGAAAGGAAGCTGGAATAGAGAATTTGCTAGATCAAGAATTTGGAAATCTGGGGGAAATCTGAAAATACTTTGTAACAAAAAGGTTACTGGGGGCAATTTTGTAGGAATAAATTAAGAAACATTCTATGTGACTTAAAAGTGATTTACAGAATGCCTTGAGGGACAGTCTCTTGTCTGAAACTTTAGGTTTAGGCTTTTATCAGTTGAAATACTGACTCCCAAGTGTTTTTACTCGGCCTATTTGGAAGTTAATTCAGTGTGTGATTGATTAGATTATCATTTTTCTACTCAGGGCATATCATCAGCCATTATCAAGAATTGAGAAAAGTTTGTAACTTTGACACACATCTAGGAAAAGAGTTATATTTAACTGTGTTTGGAAGCTGAAATCTGTAAATGTCACTCTTATTTCTTTATACTACACCCAACTGCAGAGATATTTTTTAATGTCTTTTCGCTGAAGGATAAATTATTGCACATGGAAAAATAATTTTTCTCATCTTTCATATCCCAAGGAAATTTAATAATAAGGTGCATCTAACATTGTATGCTTATATGTTTATATGTATACACATGCATATATGCAAAGGAAAATATTTGCATTATTTTGCATCTAAAAATCATAGCTCATGTAGTCACAATCATTTTCTATATTTTGCTAAAAAGTCTATGACTTTACTTTTACCCATTTTCCCCATAATTCACTCTTGAATATATTTCTTACATCATTTATTTGGTATTTCCTTGGCTCCATGCTAAATCTAGGTGGTTATAGAAAGTGTTGGGTTAGAATGTTTCCTTTAATCTGGTAGAAGGAAAAGATGGCTCCTAAAGTACCCCAGGATAGAATGAACTAAGAGTGTGGGGGAAACAGTAAGAATATGATCCTGTGACTCTAACATTGAACCACACTCCTGATATTGGGCTTTTAGTGCCCTTTGTGGGTCCAGATACAGACGATTAATCCCCAGGACATGTCAAAGTGATGTCAACTCTACCTCTCAGGTAGGATTACAATGTTTCCTTCAGCACAGTCACCATTCCTTCATCAGTGCCAACGCAGGAGGTTATGAGAGATGAATGGTGTCAAAATAGTATAAAAATCTAGTCTGCCAAGGAGCTCTTCCTGTCCAGTGGCATACCACTTGGCTGTAATGCATAGTCTTTGGATTTTCTAAAGACTCTAAGGAACGCTTCTACTTTTTTTCCATTTAGCAGATAAACTATAGCTGTGCAAGCAAATAAGAGGCACATAATGGCTTCCACACGCATGGCATGCTTAAGCAGGGAACTGCCTTGGACCACTGTCCAGTGATAGCATAGGATAAGGCTATGAGATTACTTATTTTAACTTTTATTTATTTTTGCAAATATTATATACTTTTAGATGATGAAGAAAGGTAAGGTATTTTGTCATGGTCTCAAAGAAAGGACTTGTATGTATAGCCTGATGCCACTGTGATTTCTAATTCATATTTACTCTGCTGAAAAAAATATATATAAAATAATCAGTTTCCTAAACATCCTTGCGAATTGTCTGTGACACAAAATCCTTAGTCATAACAAAGTCATTCGTGCCAATAAGTTCCACTATTTTTCTACATTTGCTTCCTGGTTGGCATTTTGTGTAACATGTGATGTGTATAAATGATAAACAAATAACAAAAATAAAAACCCTTTGATTCTTTTACCAGAACTTGTGTGTATGGGATACATTAACATTATAATTACTCTTTGGGAGTATAGTCACACTTTGTGTGAGTCAACGTTCCAGTGCTATAACAAAGTGCCTAAAACAATCAACCTTAATGAGGAAAAGCTTTACTATGGTGCATAGTTTCAGAGGTGTGGGTCCACGGTCCCCTTGCCTGAATATTGAGACTGTGGTGACACTGTGAGATGGAACAAAGCTGTTCACCTTGTGATAGAAGAGAAAAGGGCAACTGAGGTCCTGATATTCCCTTTAAGGACATACCCTGGTGACCTAGATAAATTTCTTCCACTAGTTCTCATCTCCAGAAAACTTTATAACCTCTCAAATGATCCCAAAGAAAAGGGTGACCATGCCTTTAATAGATGTACATCATTTTAGAGCTAAAGAATTTCTTTCCATAGTTTGTCAGAGGGCATGTGCAGCATGGGTGCTATTGGGGGTGCATACTATATGGAAGACTTAGGGTGTTCTGATGTAGCCGAAAGCCCTTTAGCTGAATGCCAGTAGAATCCGGTTGGGGAACAGGATATGGCATCCAGTGACTGAAGATTCTGGTAGTTATGTCTCTGTTCAATGAACTCAATATGCAGAGATTTTCACATTCAGAGAGACTTATAAGACTCTCTGGATCAGTGCCCCTGGTCCCTGGATGGTGACTCTGTGGAGTGTGCCTATGTGGTAGGAGCAAGTCCATCTTGTTTCCTACTCTGCTGAAAGCCATCAGGGTATCTCCATTTCCAGGGGAAATTACTAGTGACAATAGCCAGCTTATACTGTCTGTGACTCTTGCCCTGGCATCACGAGCTCAGCTCAGAGGACCACAAATGGACAACTGAGATAGAGACAGAGGTTTTATGACCTGCACCAGTAGGTCATTCTTATTGATGGCCTCCTAATGGGGACATGCATGGGGATGAGAAAGACAGACAGAGAAGATAAACATCTGGAGTTGGGAGATCTTGAGTAAACTTTGTCTTATGTCAAGCAAGTATATTAAGAGGCACAGCATCTTTGTACATAATTTGTAGGGGGGAAATCAGCCAAGGTCAATAGAGAGTTAAGTCAGACAATGTTGGCAAAGGCAACGTGGGATACCTCAGACACAACTGCCTTAGGACTGATAACCACAGCCAATGAGGAACACTCAAGTCCTCAGAAGGTGCGACCTCAACTCCTTTCAGGTACTGGCTCCAGTGTTTGAGTGGCCTTGCCAAGTCTGTTCCTGGACAAGTGCACAGTTCTAAAGCTCCAGTCTGGCTCCCCACAGCTCCACATGCCAGCTGGTGACTCTGGATAGGCCGATAGGCAAACACATGGAGCAGTGATGAATAAAGTAGACCAAGCTACCTTTGATATTCCTCTATCATAAACTGATCTGTAGTGTGAATCAGTATATAGTAGGAGAAGCAAATATAGAGTCACCTGGGCACATGCCAGAGACATACCAAGAGTCCCCAGTGAGAAGAGGATCTGCCTACCAGGCATCACTGCCCCCGCTCCCGAAACTGCCCCAGCTCTTAATACATCTCTCTGAGAGCATGAGAAAGATCACACTGGGGTTTCCATGAGATACTAAGGAATCTACATCAGCAGCATGTCAGGTTCAAAAATGCTAATTCAATGTGCAAATGAGACAGATAGACATAGGTTTAAACTGCACTTTGCAAGTACTATGGCATTTTCTAAGGGCCTTTTATGTATTTTGCTCCAGACAAAAATGTAAAACCACAACGGTAGACATTATTTCTCGTATTTGGATAGAACAAAGGTAAGATTCTAGAGAGCTGAATAAATGATTCACTGTTTCAAACCTCAGCCACAGTCAAGAGGTATCCAGCTCTAATCTCATCCAAACATCCCAAGAGTCTCTTGAACTCTGAAGTTATGCAAAACTCTGTGAAGGTCACATTGACTTATAATCCCAGGTAGCAAATGATACTCCTCTACATTCTTCTCTAGTGACTCAGGCTCTGTGAGATGATGGAGCCAGTGAGCCAATGAGCCAGAGGGCTTCCGTGTCTGACTCAGATCCAGTTCCTGGCGGTAGAACCAGAAAGCCATCCCTGGTTTCATGCCTGTCTCTAGTTGTGTTATCCACGTTCCTGGAGATGCAATGACTGATGATGTCTCCATGAACAGCACCTCCAGTGTACAGATGTGGACAGTGAGAACCATGGAAGCAATTTCACCATCCTCCCGAGACAGACTTGTTCCAGAAATCCTTTAGTCAATGTCAAAATAGGGTGTCTAGGTTTAGATGTAGGGGCAATTAGGAAAGACATCGTTCAGTGGACATCAATTTGTTGTCTGATGGATGGTCAGGTTTCTTCTTAATCCTACTGTTCAGTGATGTTATTCATGTCCTAAGGCTATCGGACTATCACCAAGGGGCTTGCTTGAGTTCATACAGGATGTCTCTCTGAAGTCTTCATCCATAATAAGCGATGTTTTGCTGCTTTTGAAACCTCAGTTTTTCCATCCCATATCCTCTCCTCCCTCACATACTTCCAGCTTCCTTCTGTGTTCCTACTGCTGATGCAGGATTCTCTGCAGGTGTTCCTGAGCCCACAGACATGCTACCCCCTGGAGCTTCTGAGTGTACATTCTCACTTCCTGGTGGTATGTCTCCACATAGTTTGAGAACTTGCTTTTTACCTTTTGCCTAGTATCATTGCAAAGTCAACCCCTCACCAAGGCTTTTCTTGGACACTTGATCTCAAATTTTATAGTTAATTACCCCCATTCTGGAAATTCTACAGTGCCCATCTCCCACATTTTCCCCTCAGCATTTACCACTGTACAGTTTATTACCCATTTCACTCATTCATCTTATTGATCCTCTCTCCTCACTGGAATGTCACCTTCATGAAGACATAGGGTCTATTTGGGGGACTACTTTGCCTTTGGCATTCCTGTGTTTGGGTGTTCAATAGGCCCCTAATGAAATTGGGGTCAGTAGATGGATGAGATTGTATGTAATGCATGTCTGGGGTTTAATGGAGTCTGGACAAGAAATCCCCAAACCTCCTCTGTCTCTGTCTCTGTCTCTCTGTCTCTCTGTCTCTGTCTCTCTGTCTCTCTCTGTCTCTCTCTCTGTCTCTCTCTCTCTGTCTCTCTGTCTCTCTCTCTCTCTCCCCTAAACTTGCAGAATTGCTGGGACATTTAACTAGTTTCTTTCAACAATAAGGATTCATTCCAATGATCTCTCATAAGCCCTCTCCCCCTCACAACAGAAAAACATACAGCTCAGCCTGGGACTATTAAGTAAGGTCCCTCAGGAGTTCTTTCTCTGGACTTTATATGCCTATGATCATGCAGGTATCAGAGGCAAGGTTATCCTTGGCCTGCAGAGGGCTCTCCAAGCCTGGAAACCAGCAAACCACTGGCTTGCAGGAACTCAGTGCCTTGCTTTCAAAAGATTTGATTGAAATCTGTGTAATAAAAGGATACAATGAAATTTAGTTTAAAAAACAAAAAGGGGCAGGGGGCAGTTAGATTTGTGAGGGGCAGTGACTGTTTGGGGTGCGCAGCTGTTACTAACATAATGAACACATTCTAATTCAGTCCACAGACTGACTCAGAAGCATTTTGTGAAAGCTATTGTGTGAGCTAGCAGGAACCCCTGTACCAATCATTGCTTTTCCTACTTGAGACTGCTTCTTGTGGCTACTAGCTGGAACAGTGTCCTATCAGGATGCTCTACATCTCTGTACCCCTGAAAAAATGGTATGATTGCTAATCTTGTTGGGATTGAAGAATGCTTGAGAGTAGAGTAAAGCACATTTCTAAGGAAGCCTGTGAGGACATTCCCATTAATTAATAAGACTTACCTTATATGAGACTAGCACCATCCTATAGTGTGGGAGTCCAGATAGAAGAAAGGAGGGACAAATGTAGGCACACAGTGTCTCCCTTCTTCCTCGCTGACCTTGCTCTGCCACACACTCCCCACCATGATGGACCGACATCTCCAAAGTTCTACTTTGTATCTTTTAGGTGTGCAGTTGTAATAATCTAAAGCTGACTAATACAGAAAGTATCGATTAGTTTCATTTCAAAGGAATCCTACCAGTAAGGGCAAAGGAAGACTTCTAGTAAGATTGATTGAGATTCATCCACTATTATATATTCATATAATAAATAGTTATTGAGTCCTTGCCATGCTTTGGGTATGATTCAAGCACTTTCCCAGGCATAATCAACTGCCCAAACAGGCAAGATCCCTGCTGCCATACATCGTTTATCCTCATGAGGGATTATATAATGGTGACAACTATGTTAGCTAAAAAAAGTGGTGGTTTTCATATTAATGCTCCTACTTTTTTTGGTTAACTTTTCAGGTAGAATTATTTATCTCATTATTTTCTGTTGTGTAGTCTATCTCTCTCATAGGCCATACCATACTGGTCCTGATAACATCAATGATGCTAGCTTCCTTTATTATGATATATCCTTTTTCTTTATTAAATGATTAGAACTGTCACATGGTGGCAGTGTTTGGACCTTAATGAAGAATGTAATGCACATTGATCACTGCAGCTTTCTACTTCCCTTGCATGTACAACAGCAGCAGTGTCTTTATGAACAAGATTCCAGAGCTATTCAGACAACCTCTGAACAGCTAGAGACCCTGGCCTGCATCATCCTTCCATTTTCTCAAACTGTACAGTTCCATTGCTCCTTGAACATGGATAGAGATAGAGAATAAAAATAAAGGGGAGTATTTAACATAGAAAAAAACTAGGAAGGGAAATAGTCCTCTGACTCTCCCTCATTTAAATTTTCACTTCTTCCCAACTGAGAATACTGAAGCAAATACTATTGCATGTAAACAATCAGAGGCGGCTCTGGATGTCTTATTTCCAGAATTTCCAATGAGGTAGGGCAGGCATTAGGGAGCATCTAGTATGATCATTAAACAAGAAAGTAACTCCCTTCCTTTGCTTCCATCCCTCCCCACCACCACAGAGAATTAGAAACCTTACAACAACATGCTCCTGAGCCTCCAGGGCAGCCCAAGCTGCCACCCTCTCTTTGTGCACGTTTCTAGAATCTTCATATTGTAAAGCTTTACCATTTTTGCCTCTTGAAAGATTTTATAAATGTGTGCTCTCCTGTTTAGATAGAGATAAACTCAGACTCACAGATCATACAAGGTTATAGAAGGTTCAATGGACTCAAGGAACACAGGTGCTTTGAAGATCAGCAATGATTCTCAGGGACAGGAGTGATGGAGGGTATATGCTGGCATGAAGCTTTGTAAGGTTGTAGACAAAGATCCAGAGGTTTCTTGGTGGAGGATGGTAAAAGGGTGAGAAGACGTGGAGAAAGGACCCTTACAAAGGTACAGATGTGTCAGAAGGTCATTTTGGAGGTTTACTTGGTATGACATGCGTTGGAAGAGGGGATATTTTGGGCTAAGTAGTGTCTAGAGGTAAACCGTGAAGAGCATCATAATTATTGTGTCCTCACTGGAAGAGGGGGATACCCTGCTACTATAGATTTACAGAGAGGCAGGTCATGCAGTGAGAAGACTGGATACTCAGTAGAGATCTAAGTAATACAACAAATAGTTGCAGAAAACAGAAGTGGGAGAGGCCATTCACCCAACAGTTGTGCTGATGGCTACAGACTGAATAAGCTTCCATCTTGGCCACATTTCAGGGCTAGTTCCTTTGTTCCTTATTATATGAAAACCTCAGATTGTCAAAGAGTGAGAGTTCCCTTTAATTTATATATTAATCACTTTATTTTACCGTTGATAAAAGCAAACCAAACAACAAACAAAAACAAAACAAACAAACAATAACAACAAAAGCAAAACAATCTCAAAAAGGGTACCTCAACTGTTCCCAGACACATTTCACTGTGAAACTCTACAGAAGTCAGGAGAACTTGCTTGGGCGAGGCCCCTGTAGCCAGCAATGCATAAGTTTGGTGCTCACTGACCACCTCAGCCTGAATTGCACATCTACTCCTCCATTACTGGGAAGTCCCATGGTAGGGAGGGGTCTCATAAATTTCTTCACCAGAATTTTCTTCCAGCTTGTTTATTTAAAAAAAAAATGAATAAAGCAAGAAGTGAGTAAACAAAATCCATGTCTGGCTGAAGATCTGAGTGGCTTTTCTTCATGTTGTAATCACCAGGCTCCTCTATACCTTTTGGATTTGAGAAACTATTTTGGAATCTCAGGATTACATACCCTTAAGTCTCAGGATTGCAGGCTGAGCATGAATGTTTGCTGTTGACTTCTTATCATCCTCGGGCCTGCTGTCATGCGTTTTTCAAAAGAAGAGATGAGAAGTCCTTGGTCAGTTCTCTCCTTTTCATGTCCTCCACCACCTCACCCTAAAACCACTCCTTTGTAGTCTTTTTCTCCCCCACCCCCAAAGGATACAATTAACAACGAGTCCAGATATTTGAAAATAGATGCTTGGCTCAGAATGTCACAGGGGGAAAATTCAATGCTTGCTTTTGTAAAAAGCTCATTTCATAGACATATTTTAAAGATGGAAATGCAATGTAGCATTTCTACTTAAGAATGAATCTTCAGTGCCCCCCCCATTGCTCTTTTGTAGTGAAGCTGCTGGCACTGTAATCTATTAATCCATGAATGAATCCAATTATGACACTAGCTGGTTAAGGCAAAACACTTACTGGTCTCAATCCTTACCTACCAACTTTGTAATACTTGTCAAAGATGTCTAAATTCATCATGGGTTTTCATGGGAGATTTAATCCAGATCTAGCCTGTTACAGTTTTGATGTGTCTTGAGAATTCTCCAAGATTTTAGATGTTGAATTTCAAATCTCATGTGAAACATGAAAAACATGGAAACTTAACCAAACTATGGTATTCAAGGGAGGTTGGGAGATGGTTGGGATTAGGTAGAATTATTAGGGTGACTGAGTCCAGATGTAAGAAGAGGCAGGAGGACAAGAAGATGTATATATCTTCCTCGTTTCTTATCCTGAAATGCTCTGTACTGCTTTGTGACTCTGCCAGCAACCACCAGATGAGCCTCTGGACTTTGGAACTTCAAAACATTGTGCAATAATAAAACTTTCCTTCATAAATTCTTCCCACTTCGGGTATTTTTTTTTTTTTTTTTTTTTTTTTTTTTTTTTTTTTGGGTTTTTCGAGACAGGGTTTCTCTGTGTAGCTTTGCGCCTTTCCTGGAACTCACTTGGTAGTCCAGGCTGGCCTCGAACTCACAGAGATCCGCCTGGCTCTGCCTCCCGAGTGCTGGGATTAAAGGCGTGCGCCACCACCGCCCGGCTCCACTTCGGGTATTTTAAAGGGCTTAAGAAAGGCCTTACACTTTGACCAAACATTTTCTTAACAATCTGTTATAGCAGATTTTTCAAGAAATAAAAAGTTTAAAATGATGTTACCCCAGCTCCAGTGGGCATGAAAGAACGCTTATTCTCAGGACTACATGTTTATAAAAGTCATCAGAGGAAAGGGAGGATCAGCTAAATGTGGATCAATATAAACCCACAGCATTGCTAGCAAGATCGCCACACTGACATCACCCAAGCACCAAGATGGGGAAGGAAAGGTACTATTGGCTTAAGAGGAGACACACAGCTACCACCCAGGAAGTGGCACAAATGCTGGACAGCTCAAGGGTGAGTCCATGGTGACCAGGTTGAAAGAATAAAAGCAAGGAAAAGATATCTTAGTTGGTACATGAGCATCCTACCCTGAAGGGAACATACACCACAAAAGTAATTCTGTTACTGTGCAAAATTAAACAATCAAAGAACTACCATCATCAACCTAGAGAGAAACAGCAGCACACAGAGTGGCTGAAATACCTTATTTAATAAAAATATATGTAATAAAAGGTTTCTAATAAAGTATAGAAAGAAGAGAGAAATGATGAGTCATGTCCAGGGAGAAGAAAGAGAGAATAATGAACTTGCTTTGAATGGACTTCGTATTAGCTAGTAGAGAGCTTACCTGACATTCTCGAGACCCTGGGTTTCATCCTCAGAAATGAATCGAAGCAGATGTGGTAGTGTTCACTTACAGTTTCAGAACATGGGAGGCAGAGAAAGGAGGATCAAAAATTCAAAGAAGTTCTTGGCTACACAGCAAGTTCCAAGTCAGTGTGGGATGAATGAGAACCCCACTCTTACCTCCAAGAGAGGACATAGGAAGACTAGGAGGGGTTCCTGGGCCATGCAGCTCTTATACTGCTGCTATGTGGAAAGTGATCCATTGAAAGGATGCCTGTAGATCTATTTAAGGAAGCATCCATCTAGGTGGGTGTTCTAGTTTCCTTTCTGTTACTGTGATAAAGCACTCTGACTGAAAATAACTTTGTGATTTACACTTCCAGGTCACTGACCATAATGGAGAGAAGTCATGGTAAGAACTTAAGCAGGATCTTGAAGCTGAAACTGTGGAGGAATTTGGTTGCTGACTCATTGACAGACTGTGCTAAACTAGCTTTTTTAAAAAAAATCTGTTGAGGTCCATATGCATAAGGAGCAGTGCCACCCAAAGTGAGCCGAGCCTCCTTACATCATTTAATAAAAATGATAACCCTCCCAAAGACATGTCCACAGGCCAATCTGATCTGGGCAATCTCCCAAATAAGAGTCTTTTTTTCTGGTGACTCTTGATCAATTTGACAGAGGTCACTGGGACAATAGGTATGTGAAATATTTCATTTTCTATCTACCAATACAAATTTTTAAGATGAACTATGCCATAGCAAAGCACTTTACATATTTAAGTCCAGAAGGTCATGATTTTATAAACCATTTGAACCATGGTGTGCAAATTCTATCAATCAGGTCTGAGCTAGCTAAGAATATTAGAATAAATGTTTCCACTAAATTTTCCAAGCACTATGATCCATCCTTGAGAGTCTGATATATATGTATGCTTTTGTCTAGGCCACTCCTAGAATAGATTCCTGGGCAAAGAGGGAAGCACTCTCAGAGTTGAGTGGGCCACTGTCCCTTATATCCAGAGAAGCATCTTTCTCTCTTCTCTGGTCCATGGAAGTATCTGGGGTCCTGACCTTGTACATCTCCTCTTTCAGAGTCATATGTGTGCAAATGCCTCTGCAACACCAGAAGCCCTTTTCTGTTATTTCTAAGCGAAATTAAGACATTTCTTTGCAGGCACTCTTTACTTGAAAAGTTTCACAAACCATGGTCGTGGAGATATATATATATATATGAGAAGGCTAATCTGATTTGCGAACTTAACAAAACTAGTTAAAAGGGAACCTCAGTGAAAGAACTGCCTCCCCCAGATTTGCCTGTGGGCATGTCTGTGAGACATTTTCCTGATCACTAAATGATATAGGAGGGCCTAGCCTACTGTGTATGATACAATGCTTGGGCTGGTTGGCCTGGGCTGCATAAGAAGGGTAACTGAATGTGAGCCTGGCAGCAAACCTGTAAGCAACATTGCTCCATGTTATCTTATCCAGGTTCCTGCCTCAACTTCTTAGTTATAGACTTATACCTGGAAGTCTAGGGTGAAAGAAACCCTTTCTGCCTCCAGCAGATATTTGTCATAATGTTTATCACAGATACAGAAAGCTAACCAGGACATTCAACAAGAAAGCCCAGCTGTTCTCAGCATGCTCGGCAGTAGGAGCATTGACCAGAAACCTGTTTGTATTAAATTGTATGAATTCCCTGACTTCATTTAATACCCACTTTGCTATTTACTCAGATCCTTTCATGTTGACCTCCAGCCCAACTGACCCTATGTGGAATGTGAACAGGAAATATGACCACTCCTCCACTCCTCCCCATGAGTGCCTTAAGTTTCTGTCTCAAGTCTTTTCCTCCCCCAAGGATGGAGATCTTCCCTGTGGAAAGTGAGGGACTTAGCAGCTGCTCCAACTCATACCTCAAATTTCTGGGCGTGCTCTAATCCTCTATTTCTCTAGCTCTCACAAATCTACACTAAATGGCGTTTCTGTTTTCACAAAGCCTGGCTTATGTCCACAGTAGCCATTAGTGGGCAGGTTACATACTTCACAAGGACTTATTCATGACGAGTTGAAACATGGGAACACGGGAGGCAGATGCTGAGTGATGGGTTCTGTTCATTAATTAATTCAATATGAGTGACTAAAGCACTGGTATCACCATGTTCTCACATTGTTTAGTCATGAGTTCAGTTATTCATGAACTTTTCATTCATTCATTCATCAGTTCATTCAAATTGGCCTTGCTAAGAATCTGTTCTGTGTTATAAGGGAATTTACATAATGCATGACCCTTGCCTTAAAGGGGCTTAGGGTATTATAAAGGAGTTGAATACAAGGGAAGATAAATTAGAGAATTGTGTGATACAAATAAAGTGGGGGATGTTTAAGGGAGGGAGTATCTCAGCAGAGAAGTGTTGCTACTGGCGGTCAGCCCTCTGTGTGGGGAAAGGAAGCCATCTCACAAGGTAAAGCTCCAGTGTTATGTGACAACAAGGTTTTGGTTAGATCCAGAGAAGGCAGTGGAACCTACTCAAGCACTATTCACTCTACAATTATCTACTGAGTACCCCAACATACAGCAGAGAACAAACCAAAAAGAATATCCCAATCTAATGGAATTTACATATTCATAATGCCTTGAACATTAGAAGCTAAAACTATGCTTGGAAAACAACACATAGAAAGGCAAAATAGTAGTGCAGCTGGCATAAAAGGCCAATCAAAGATCGAAAGGACAGCTTTTGGTTTGGGTATCCTTTTCTGTAATGGGCATCTTCAGTCTTAGCAAAGTGAGAAGATGTGGCAGGGTGACTCTTTCCTGCAAGAGAGCCCAGTGCATTGTGCTTGCCTGCAACAACCCTCCCCCAGGTACAACAACAAAAACATCTCCAGCCATTACCAAATGTATCCAGGGGACAAAATCAGCCTATAGAGAAGCACTACTGGGTTATAAGTGAGGAGTTTTGATGGGTCAAGCATCACCTAAATGCTTATGTGCCTGAAGTGATGTGAAACCAATGTTCCATCTGTTTGTATGGGATACTGGGAATTCCCAAGCTTCACTTCTGTTCTTGTGGGAGGATATAGACATATTCATTTGTTCACATTTTCTATGGGTGCACTGTCTTCAGGCTCAGTATTTCCTCTTCTTTTGAAAGCAAGATTATTTTTTGAGATTTCTGAGTACCATGGTCACAGAAAATGCAAGTTCTGGGCATCAGAAGGTCTTGTTCTTCATTGTATTTTGAATGGAATTCCACAGTTCAAGTAGAAAATGTAAGAAAAATAAAAAATAGAAACACTTTGTAGATACACTCATGGCACTTTGAGAGCCTACCTCCATCAAGATCCTTTCAAACGTCTATAAAAGCTACAACAACCACTTCTCACTGGGGCCTGTCTTGGCAGAGAAGCAATTGAAAGCATCAGTTAGAAGGACTAAAAGGTAAAAGTAAAAAGGATATGAGATTACTGCTGGCTTTCGGGATTCCCTTATGACTAGGATGGATAAGTCTCTACTCACTGTCATCTCCATCTCTATCTCCACTTCATCACTGTCTTTCTATCTTAATGCCCATCAGTATTTTCACGGTTCCATAGAATATCATGTAGCTTTTCACTGGAGCCAACTTCCTGTTGATCTCCTCTACAGCTTGGCAGATAAATGTAGTTGGAAATCAGGCAAACTCAGTATAGTAAAGATCCTTGCTGCTAGCAAAATTTCAAGAATACTGGTAGCAAGCTTTTTCTTTGGGCCATCATCCAGCTCCCAAATCATGACATGGAGACTTCTTATTAGTTATAAATACTCAGCCTAGCTTAGGCTTGTTTCTGGCTAGATTCTTTAACTTAAATTAACCTCTTTCTCTTTATCTAACTTTTGCTTTGTGGATTTTTACCTTTTTTCCTTCTATGTATTTTATTTTCATTGCTTCTTGTGTCTGGCTGGCAGGCAGCTGCCTAGCCTCTTGACCTGGGTGTGTCGATCTCTTTCTCTCTCATTCACTTCTCCTTCTTCTCTCATTCATTTTCTTCTCTTCTATTTATTCTCTCTGCCCAACATCCCTGCCTATCTCTTTCCTGCCTAGCTATTGGCTGTTCAGCTTTTTATTAGACCAATCAGGTGCTTTAGGTAGGCAAGGTGAAACAAATGCAGCACATCTTTACATTATTAAACACACATCCTTACATCAGTAAACAAATGCAGCACAAACAAATGTAACACATCTTTGCATAGATAAAATAACATCTCACAACAATACCAGCTTAGGAAGAGCTGTCTGCCAAAGAAAGACTATGTGCACAAATACTTACTGGGCATTTCACCTTGGAGGAATTCAGCATCTTCAATCAGTACATCCTTATCACCTTCCTTGATCTCCTCTCCTTCAGGTTCATTTGTTCTAATTTCACTGATCTCTGTAAGTAGTATACCACCCACCTAGCTCTTAGGTAAAAATTTGAGCATCATCAATGGCAACTCTTTTCTCTTACTTTCTATATCTATGGCATTCCTGAAGACTCCATTACTGCCTAATCATTATCTCTTGAATCAATATCCATATCACTAAATATTCATTGACTACAACTGGGTTCTTATGCCTAGACTACTATTAGTCGTGAATTAAGTCTTGATATTTAATGGGTAAGTAAATAAATAACAAATCCCATCTTTGTAGGACAAATTCATCATTAGTTATAACCTTAAGTTGAAGGCAACTTGAAAAAATATATGAATGGGATTTGTTGCTTGTAATTTATCAACTAGTTTTCATTCAACAGTTGTTGTCTTCTAAGGAGTGTTATTCTCTTCATTATCCAGAGGGGATCAATATTTGGCCTTTGGACACTATATTTGCAGAGTCCCTGGTACTTGCTTGGGGCCTTCATATAAAATGTGGTAGCATTTGTATATAACCTATCCATATCTACCAATATATTGACATCATTCCTAGATGACTTAGAATACTTAACTCAATACAAACACTCTACAACACTTATTCTTTATTACATTGGTTCCAAAGATAAGAAGAAGTTTGTATATTTTCAATTTTTAAAATATTTACACAGATATAGAATCTGCAGGTGTAGAGAGAAAACTTTACCCAAAGGATAACTACTGTATGCCCATTTGTTATTCTAACCTAAGCCACTTTCCCAGCATGCTTTGTGAACCTTCTGATGTGTACATCTGCGATATTTCTTTTTGAGCCAGGTGGATTCCTTTGGCATCTGTGGCATAACACTGATTGGAAAACACATTTTCACAGTAAAAGTGACTCCACAGATCCCATTCTCTCTGGTCACATAGGAAAAACAAGTATGAAATTCCACTCAGGTATGTGATAAAAGTGTCAGAATACCAAAATACTGTGATCATATCTGGCTGGCATTCTGATAGTGGTATATGGTCTCCTGAGTCCTATTGATTCCAAGAATCACTGACAAAAGGGAGAGACTAGTCCCAAAAAACTCATACTTCTAAGTGAGACATGAAGTGTATAGAGGTGGGAAGTTTTTGCAAGAGCAACATCAGTTTATTGTGGTGGTATTGTGTTCCCCAAAATATTGTGCACCCTAATAAACTTATCTGGGGTCAGAGACAGAACAGCCACAATATTAAACATAGAGGATAGGAAGTGGTAGCACATGCCTTTAATCCGAGCATTCCAGAGGCAGAAATCCAACTGTTCAAGAATACAGCCAAGCATGGTGACTCACGCCTTTAATTCCAGAAAGTGAGCCTTTAATCCCAGGGAATGTTGGTAGAAAGCAGAAAAGTATATAAGGCGTGAGGACCAGGAACTAGAAGCATTTGGCCTGGTTAAGCATTTGACTGGTTAAGCTTTCAGGCCTTCTAGCAGCAGTTCAGCTGAGACCCATTCTGGATGAGGACTCAGAAGCCTCCAGTCTGAGGAAACAAGACCAGCTGAGGATCCGGCGAAGTGAGGTTAGCTGTGGCTTGTTCTAAATCTCTGATCTTCCAGTGTTCACTCCAATACTTGGCTCTGGGTTCATTTTTATTAATAAGACTCTTTAAGATTCATGCTACAGTTTATCATGGCAGAGTTAGAGAATGACAGGTGTCCTTTCTGTTAAAACTTGACTGGCCTATGTATTTTATCATGTTTTGCCTACCCTGACTGTGGCTCAGGTCTTCATGTTCACTGTACCCTAAAGTATACCAAGATCTTAACTGTATTCCATCATCAACACAGAAAATCCCTCATTTGTAAGTAAAGACTTTCTCAGCAACATCTGGAGCCACTGCATCCTTGTTCCTATAAAATATCTTTAGCTAGATATTTAGCAGGATGCATAGTGCAGCCTGCTTGTCACAGAGCTCTGTGACAGGCCCTACAGTTGCCATAGCAAGGAATAATCTGAAATGGGGTCTGTCTTCTGATAAGTCACCCTTCGTGACTGAGAGTTGCACAAGTGAAGTGAGTCTGACGGTGGTGGTGGCCACTGATGTCTCAGATCAAACCTTGGATGATATTAGGGCAGGGTTTCCCAACCTCATCCCACATAAGATTGTGATTTAGGTGATTCTTTATTGTGGGTGACTGGCCTTCACATTTTATAATGATTATCAATGTCATGGTTCTCAACTGCGATGACATGATCCACCGAGTAATCTCCAGATAGTGATGCCTCTAGATAATATCTCAGGTCCTGGAGGAAATGTGTAAAAATATATCCAATAAAAATACAGATGAAAGGTTTAATTTGGCTCACAGTTTGAGGGTACTGCTTATCATAGCAGGGAAGGTACGGTGGCAGGAGCTTGAGGCCACTGTTCACATTTAGTCTATGGTTAGAAAAAAATAGAGAAATGAATGCTGATGTTAGCCCAATTTTTCTCTTATTCAGTCTGGGACCCCAACTCAGTGGGCATTATAACATGCATTCCAATGGATCTTACTACCTCACTAAGTAAAATCTAGAAACCCCTCCAAAGACATACCCACAAGTTTGTCTCCTGGTGATTCTAGATGCCATCAAATTGACGTCCTAACAATCGCAAGGAGGAATAGCCTGGGATTAACAGCCACTGTAGTCAGATGAGGATAATTATCACTGTGCTATCCAAACATTTTGGGACCTGATCCAGATAGCTGTGTTTCATTTCTCCAGTACACCTAGAAAGGGAATATACTTCTTGGATGCACTGTTTGCTGAGAAAGATTAGAGGCTGGAGGAAGAAATGCAAAGTCTATGACTGAATTTCATCCATTCCTCATAACTAGCAGGTAATAGCTTTTAGTTTCCATTTCTTCTCAAATTAAATCAGGGTAAGTCAAGGTTAATCAGTAGTGCTGAGGTAATTAATGGGAGTTCAAGGGGGCATCTCTTCTGTTTAGGAACAAGTGGATCTCACTTGAGTGGAGCACAGAGGGCATTCAATCATCTCAGTGTCTAAGCAGGTTATAAAAAAGTAAGGACCCATACACACATAGAGAGAGAAAGAGTAAATAATTTAAGATGCAATACCTAACATCACCTAGGACTTTGCTCACATATAAGCTGGGGAAAGGCATTTTGTGGAATGAGTCAGTGTTTCAAAGCACACTTGGGTATCTCCCTGTATCTGCAGAACAGATATTTAGACAGTGGAAAAGGTCTGTAGGGGAAAAGATGTCTCCTTTTTACAAGTCTTATTTTTCCAAATGCTTCTGTCGGATATGCAGGCTGCAACTATCTAATGAGGCACAGATTGAAAATGGCTCAGGACTCTTGTAGTGAAACCAACCTGATGGGACCCAGAGGCACTGGGATGAAATGTCTCTAATTGCAGTTTTTAGTTATTATCAATGTGATTCTCATGCTTCAGTAATAACCAAAGAGCTGTGCTCACTTTTCTCTACGTGTTCCAGGTCTTTTAGCAAACCAGGAAATTCAGAGCCACAAGTACACTTAGGATCAAGTGTAGCCCTGTTTTTCTTTAGAATGCTAGTGTTGCTCTTCAATACCTACCCAGATATAATTTTAGAGGGTGATTGATGTGTGCTAGGCTTTGGGTTACATTCTGTCAGGTTTAGTTCTGATAGTCACCAACAACAATACTTACCACATTCTGGATCATCAACATTCTCTAATATTAACTAAATAACATGTAATAAGCAATGTGGATTTAGTGTCAGTTACTGTGTTAAGGGGTATTTACCTTAAATATTATGTTTATTTTAATTCTTTTATATACTTATATGGCATGGACATTATTTTCAGATCTTATGTACAGAGAGAACACAAGGTGGGAGATGGTAACTGACCTGCCTACAATCACAACTGTAAAAGAAAAATCTAAAACCTCAAAACTGATTGAGCTTGTGGACTGATATGAAACAATCAGAAATCTCCTTTTTTTTTTATTTTCTATGCCTGTGATAAAAAACCCTGACTCAAGCAACTTTAATGGGAAAAATGTTTATTTGGCTTGCAATTCGGAGTTATAGTTATGGTGGGAATTTGAAGTAGCTAGTCATATTGCTTCCATAACTAAGGACACAGAGAATAAATGTACACAGGATGCTGTTCATCTAACTTTCTGTACTCTTCTATAGTCCAAGACTCAAAGTAAGGAAATGATGTCATCCGTGGTGTGTTGGATCTCCCACACTGATTAGTGTAATTAAGACAATCCTCCACAGACATGCCCACAGGTCAATCTTATCTACATCATCCTACATTGAGACTCCCTTCCTGGATGATTCCAGATTGTATCAAAGTGACAATTAGAACTAACCTTCTCTTGGCAGCAGTGGCACATGCCTTTAATCCCATGAGTCAGAAGCAACAACAAAAGAATAACAACAAAAAATAACCATCACAAAGCAGCATTGCATAATGTTGAAAATGTGAATAAAAAGCCCTCTGACGACAGGCTCAGTAAAGTTCTGTTTTACTGATGCAGCATTTGCAATCATGAATACACAGCAGCTAAGGTCACCTGCATAAGACCTACACATAAAAGAAAGAACCAATGTAGGATAGGGACTAGTGGGAAAGAGGTGGCTCACCAGGAATGGGAGTGGGATGAGAGAGGATGATGGGGGTCAATGTAATCACAAGTTTTATTTTGACATTTATACATTTACATTATTCATTTATATATACATATACATTATAAAGTTGTACATGTATAAAACTGTCCAAAGAGGAAAAAAATGCAATTTATTTATTGGTGTACAATCATTGTTAATAGTATGGGGCTTCATAAGGGTGTTCTTAACTATTAGTAAATAAACATTGTGCTTGGACCATTTTCTTTCTCATACCGTGACATGGGTGCTGAGAATTGAAAGAGGGTTCTCTGGATGCTCAGTATGTGCTCTTAACCATTGACCAGTATCCCCAGCCTGCTCTCACACTTTTTTTTTGGAGACAAAGTAGGTCCTGCTTTGTAACTCAGGCTAGCCATGAACTCCTGATCCTCCCAATTTCAGCCTCCAAACTATTGTAGCTCTGGTATCTGCCATCATACCCAGCAATTGTATTCCTGTTTAATAATTCTTTTTTCTTACCCCAATATTATTAAGATATTTCACTGCTTCTTTCCAAAATTATTCTTCCACTTTTATAGAGACCTTAAAACTTGTAGCAAATTAAATGACACAAATTAATTCCCCCCCATTGGAACATTCCCTGACAGCATAATTTATTGAAAAAAAATCTATCTTTTCCCAACTGTGCAAATTGTCATCTTCTCCATGAGACAAGTAATCACACATGTGTTAGTCTGTTTCTGAACCCTATTCTTTTCTGCAGTTTCCAGCTCCTACTGGAATCACAATTTCATAATTAATGTCGCTCTATAATAAGTCTTCCTATCCACTAATAAATCACTCAGCTTTGTTCTTGTCTGAACATGCCTCAGGTTCCATGCTCACTTTTCACTTCTGTGTACAGTTTAGAATCCACTTATTGATCCACATCAAAGACTAAGCAAAATAAGTTTGATAACCTGAACAGAGTTGCTGTGAATCTGACTCAACTTGGAAAAACCAGGTATGGTACACTGGTGATCTCTTCAAGCACACTGCTGGCCTTTGCTCCTCTTTCATTATGCTTTAGTAAATTTTTTTTCCTTCCTGTATTTTTTCAACGCCGAGGAGGTAGGTGTGTGTGTAGTGTGTGTGTGTGTGTGTGTGTGTGTGTGTGTGTTACCTTTCATTAGATTTACTGTTGAAAAAATTTAAATTCATTCATTCGTTTTACATCTCAGCCACAGTTTCCCCTCCCTTCTCTCCTCCCAGGCCCCTCCCCAGCACCACCCTCTGTCCCCACCCCCAATCCACTCTTCCTCCATTTCTGTTAAGGATAAAGCTAGCCTCCCATGGATATTAACAAAACTTGGTATATCAAGTTGTAGTAAGACTAAGCACCTCCCCATGTATTAAGGCTGGGTAAGGCAACCCAGTATAAGGAGTAGGGTCCTAAAAGCAAGTAAACGAGTCAGAGACAGCCCCTGTTCCCACGGTTAGGAGTCCCACAAGAGAACCAAGCTACACAACTGTAACATATATGCACAGTGCCTAGGTCAGTCCCATGCAGGCTCCCTGATTGTCAGTTCAATCTCTATGAGGCCCTATAAGCCCATTAGTTGATTCTGTGGGTTTTCTTGTGGTATCTTTGACACCTCTGGCTCCTGTAATCCTTTCTCCCTCTCTTCGGCAAGATTCCCCAAGCACTGCCTAATTTTTTTGATGTGGGTCTGCATCTATTTCTCCATCAGTTTTCTGGATGAAGACTCTCTGATGACAATTGGGCTAGGCAGGCAATCTATGAGTATAGCAGAATATCATTAGGGCATAAAGTGCATTTGCCCCTTTTTTCTATAGTTCATATTTGATGCTATCTTGGGTCTCTGGGTCATCCCAACCTGTGGATCCTTTGTGCTCCAAGCAGTGTCAGCAGTAGGATTGCTCTCCTAGCATGGATTTTAGGCTAAACCAGCCATTGGTTGGCCACTCCCTCAGTCTCTAGACCTCACTAACCCCAGCACATCCCATAAGCTGGACAGACTGTAGACTGAAGGTTAGTATGACTGGGTTGGGGTCCCCAATCCCTCTACTTGAAATCTTTCCTGGTCACAGGAGATGGCCAGTTCAGGCTACATATCTGCTATTGCTAGGAGTCTTAGCTGGGGTCATCCTTGTAGATTCCTGGGAGGTTCCTTTTGCACCAGGTTTCTACCTTACCTCCAAATGGTCCCCCTTTCCAGTAGTCTCTTTCAGTACTTTCCCTCTCCACCCCTTCAACCTGATTGCTCATGTTTTCCATCCCCCACCCACCTGTAGTTCACTCATGAAATCTCTTCTATTTCCCTTCTCAGGGAGATCCAGGCATTCCCCGCTCGGTCCTTCCTTGTTACCTTGCCTTTCTGGGTCTGTAGATTGTATAATTCTTTTATAATGACTGCAAAATCCTTTATTTTACAGCTAATTTAATTAGTATTTTACAGAGTATATACTATGCTTTTCTTTCTGGATCTGGGTTACCTTCACACAGGGTGGGTTTTTTTCTAGTTCAATCCACTTGCTGGCAAATTTCATGATGCCATTGTTTCTTACAGCTGAGAAACACTCCATTGTGTAAATGTACCATATTTTCTTTACCTATTCCTTGGTTGAGGGACATCTAGGTTGTTTCCATGTCCTGGTTATTACAAACAAAGCTGTTATGAACATAGTTGAGCAAGTGTTCTTGTGTTATGATACAGCATTCTTTGATTCTTTGGGTATATGCCCAAAGGTGTGGTATAGTTGGATCTTGTGGTAGACTGATTCCCAGTTTTCTGCAAAACCGCCATATTTGTTTCCAAAGTGGCTGTGCAAGTTTGCACTCCCACCAGCAATGGAGGAGTGTTCCTCTTGCTCCACATCCTCTCACCATGAGCTGTCACCTGTGCTTTTGGTCCTAGCCATTCTGACAGGTGTAAGATAAAATCTCAGAGTCATTTTGAGAAAACATGGAAGCAAACCAATTTTCTCTAAAACCAGAAGGGAGATAAGGGTGATTATACTCTCTGCTTTCATTCAACATAATGTTTGAAATCCTAGCTAGAGTACTAAGACAAATGTAGTAACAAAGTAGTAATGATGCATAACTAGTATTCATAACAAATTAACAAGAAAGTGAAGAAAATCATCACAAAAATAAACAAAAAAGGAAAAAGGCTGGTAATACATTTAGTCAATTATATCAAGCACTTTAACAATGAAAATTATAAAGAACTAAATAAAGAAATTTAAGAGGACATTAACAGTTATTTTCAGCCTTCCTAATGCTGGGACCCTTAGTAGAGTTCCTCATGTTGTGGTGACCCCCCAACCATAAAAACTTTTTTTTGCTACTTCATAACTATAATTTTGCCATGTTATGAATTATAATAAATATCTGTATTTTCTGATGGTCTTAGATGACCCCTACAAAAGGGTCATTCAACTCCCAAAGAGGTCACAGCTTACAGGTTAGAACCACTATAGAGATGAAAAGATTTCTTATCAGTAAAAGCACAGAACTAATTTTTAAAATGGCCATATTACCATAAGTGACATACAGATTAAATGCAACCAAATTTCCATTATATTTACAGAAATAGAAAATAGTTCCAAAGTCATATAGAAACACAAAAGACTCCAATACAGCCAAAGCAATCATGGAAAAAACCAAGGATGCTGACAATAGTGCATCACCTAACTTCAAAGTGCAATATAAAGCCATACCAACAACAGCAGCATTGACCAGGAGAGAACAGACATACAGACCAATGAATGTGACAGAAGGTGCAGAAATTAGTCCACCCAGCTTCAGTCGTCTGATCTGCAACATACTTGCCAAAACTGTTGACTAAGCAAATGCATATTTAAAAGTATTGCTGTGAAAACTGGGTATCCACATGGATAGAGCTTACCTAAATCCATATCTACCAGGGTGTCCATAAATCAATTCTAAATGGCTGGAAGACATTTGATTATTTAAATGACTACAGGAAAACAGAAGGAGCACTCAGAACAGTGACATAAACACCATGTCAGGAGAGTGTAGTAGCTCAGAAAATAAAGACAAGAGTTGCCAATGAGATTTCATGAAGTTATAAAGCTTATATACAGCAAAAGAGAATATTAAGAAGGGGAATTTCAGGCATATCTCAGTGGTTAAGAGCAAGTACTTCTCTTCCTGGTGACCTGGGAATGTTTCCAGCTTTCACATCAGGTGGCTCACAACTTTCCATAATTCCAGCTCCAGGGGATCCAACACCCTTTCACAGATTCCAATACACATATGCACACATACCAATAAAAATTACAAATAAATCTTTTATAAAAAAGAAAATGTTAATGAAAGTCATCTTACAGAATGAGAGCAAATCTTTGCCAGTTATTGTTTTATTTTTGGTCCTATGAGCCCAGGTTAGTTGTTTTTTTGTTCTTTATTTATATGACAGGTGATTTATATCTAGAATATAACCAGAGCTGAATAAATAATAAATCAAATACAAAGAGCAAATAATCTTATCAGTGAAAAGGAAAAAATCAAGGGAACAGATACCTGTGAAGTGAGATGCAAATGGTAAATACATTTTTGAGTTTTAGTGTCTTTAACTATCAAAAATTACAAGTTAGGAAATAAGATTATGCTGAGCAAACATAATGTCCACAATGATAACATTGAGGGGTCCACCTCACCCTTGTCATCACTATTAATAAGAAAACAAGTAACTGTGAGTGTTGGATAGGATATGGAGGAAAAGGAACTTTATCCATTGATATTGAGAGTGGAAATTAGTACAGCCAGTATGGAAATGCTTAAAAATGTCAATAGAAATATCATATGACTCAGCTATACCACTTCTGTGTATGAAATCAAAAGAATAAAAATCAAAATATAATAGTGTTTTGCGAATGCCTGTGTCTATCATAACCCCATTGATAATATTCAAGACTCAGTTTAGGTGCCCACTAACAGACATGGAAATCAAGAAATGTGATATACACGTAAGGAATTGAATTTAGCTATAAAGAATGATACATTATGTCCTCTTAAGAAAGTAGTAGGACATAGATTATGATGACAAGTAAAATAATCCAGACTTAAAGATAAACAAGATATTCTTATCTAATACATGGAAAGTGTAAATAACAGACTTGAATACGAAAGGATGTCCTTAAGGATACTTAATGGGAGGAGCCTGAGAAAGAGGAGAATGAGGAGTCAGGCTTGATATGATCTTATCCTGTGTGTGCAAGTACGAAATGCCATAATGAGACACAGTGTTTTATACAACTACAATACATTAATAAGAGGAAAATTAAGTGAAATTATTTATTGAGGTAATTTTCTGGAATGTTGAGATATAATTGAACTCTGTTTATTGTTGTGCACTTAGGAGTCTTGCTAAATTCATTTATTAATTCTAAAGGCTTACTGGTTACATTAGTGTGTTTTCTCAGCTTGCAATGATCTCATTTATAAATTGTGATTACTTCTTTTCTAATCAAAAGGTTTTTGTTTCTTTTATTTCTGAGATTAACATTTACCCCTTCACCTTCCTCCATTTTGAACACTGCGGTCTTTGCATTAGTTTCAAACATTTTTGTGGGTGATATTCATTAATGGAATTCACTTCTGTCTTTTGGTTTTCATTTTACATTGCTATGTAAAAGTAGTGTTTACATTTTGGGTTGCTTTCCTACATCTATTTTCATGATCATATGATGAATTTTTTTAATTCTGGTTAGTCCAAAACTCATATTTGTTTCGCTGTAATTAACAATTCATGTTCACACCAAACCTGAATTTGTTGAGAAATATTTTATCCTCACTTTCATGTCACTTGCCTATCAACTTTATGTTTAAATTTCATTTATGAACTTTTTCACTTTTAATTTATTAGTCAGTATATTTCACATGTTGCTCATCTCTCTTTCAAGATCCCATTTTTCAGCCCTCCCTTCCTCTCATCTCTCTCTCCCTTTCTTCTTCTCCCTCCTCCTCTTCCTTATCCTCCCCTTCCTCCCTCCAATCTCTCTCTCTCTCTCTCTCTCTCTCTCTCTCTGATTAGCTTTTTCAATTTTTGTTACCAAACTTTTCCTTTGTCTCATCATACAAGCCAGATAATTTTTCTATTTTCTCTAGGAAGAAACCAAAGAACTCCTAATATTCATGTTACTCCCACACAAAAAAATAAATATGGATGAGTTTATTGGTAAAGCCATCTCTTCTAGAGTCACTGTTGTGTGCTTAGTCAAGATACTTAAAGTATGTAGTTCCTCAGTCTCCATTTCTATTTGTCATACTTCATAAAAATTTGTTTTATAAAACTGTCCACTAATCAGTATTTGGAAATTTTTAACTTGTGTAATATTGATTATTATTAATAAATAATATATAATATATTTAAAACATCTAAGAATACCATCTTCTTAGCTTCTAGAAACAGAATAAATTGTTAGATTATTAATTTTTAAAATGAATTCATTGGCACATATTTAAATGTAAACTCAGTTACTTTAATGAATGTTTTCTATTCTATAAACCTTTATTTCTTTCAGATTGGTTTATTTAAGCTATACTGCTCATTATGTATGTCACTTTGTTCCTGAAGTTGCTTACAGGTTGTCATGTCTCAGTGGCAGTGGAGAATCTTTTCTTTATCTTAGAACCCTGTGTTTTCTTTACACCCATCTGTCTTAGTTTGTGATTTATTTTACATTTTTTAAAGAACCATTAACTTTCCCTAGTTTTGTCTTTTCAATTTCATTGATTTTGACTTTGTCATATTTATTTTTCAATGTGAATCATTTTGTCTTTACATTTCCTTTCTTAAGGTAGACACTTAGAACATTAATTTGAAAACCCACTTGCTTTTTAATAGCAACATTCCTTTAAATGCTGTTTAGTAAATGCTGGCTCTCACATTTACTGTATCATATTTTAATTAAACTTTGATGTCATTTTTCACTTTGTACTTTATCCCATGGTTATTTACATTTTCTGTTTAATTTCCAAACATTTAAGAAATTTCCTTATAGGCATATTCCTGTTACCAGTCACTTTTAAAGCTCCATATTGCCAAAAATATATACTTTCCCACCAGAGTCTATTTTACCACATGATGCAGGACACAAGGTGTGCTCCTTGGACCTCTAGTAAGAGAGGGTGGTGGAAACATGTTATACTCTGTATTTCTTTTATTTGTTTCATTGATGAATTAAACGGAGGTGTTGAACTTGCAACCAGAATGGCAAGTCTGTTTTCTTCTGCCTCTAGAGCTGTCAGTTTGCTTTGGGTATTGTGAAGCTGTGTTGTTGACACAGTTTTTCTTGCAGATTATACACTTGATGGATTTGAAAGCTACTTCATTACTGCACTGGGTAAAATTCTTCATTCCCAAATCTTCTCTGTGTGCTATTGACACCGTACCAGCTTCCTTTAATAAGAAAGGATGTGAAGTCATGGGTTATGTTCTATGGGAAGTTACTAAGGTTCAGATGCAGATACTTTTGTTTTGGCAAAGTTTGTGTTAAAAAGCCACTTAGGCTGGGCAGTGGTGGTACACGCCTTTAATCCCAGCACTCCTAGAGGCAGAGCCCAGTGGATCTCTGTGAGTTCAAGGCCAGCCTGGTCTACAGAGTAAGATCTGGGACAGGCACCAAAAACTACATGGAGAAACCCTGTCTCAAAAAACCAAAAAAAAAAAAAAGCCACTTGGGCTTTCTTTAGATAATTTATTTTCAGGGTTGATCATTTATAAAGGATTACAGAACAGGATTTCTCAAAGGAAAACGGCTGAATGGACTGAAAATTACTGGCTATGATTTGCTCAATAAATTTCAATTTCATGGAAATAAAAACCCACTAAGCATGTTTTTTTTTTTTTTTTCCTTAACAACTAGATTGTTCTGGTGGGTGTGAAGGAGCCATGTTAGTAGGGCTTTGCAGCCTGTGGGAAGGTGTTTTTTTGCAGCCCCATGTTACACCAAGATGTCACTCATGTTCTCTCCTTTATTTTCATGTTCCTAACAAAACCTTTCAAGATTTTTTTTCATTCCTGTCCTCCATTATAAAATTGCAATGTTCCACCATTCTCATAGACACTTGTTTGCTAACATATCAACCAAATACGGGGCAGGGCATGCATTTGACTCCTTCTGTCTGTGTGATGCTTAATCTTCATTGTCAAGACAATCGGATTTAGAAACTAGAATACTATGGTGGTTTGAAAGAAAATGGCCCCCAAAGGGAGTGGCTCTATTAGGAGGTGTGACTTTTGTTGGAGGAGGTATGTCCTTGTTGGAGGAAGTGTATCACTGTGGAGGCAGGATTTGAGGTTTCATATATGCTCAAGATATCACCCAGTGTCTCAGACTACTTCCTGTGGCCTGCAAGTCAAGATGTATAATGTTTGGCTCCCTCTCCAGCATCATGTCTGCCTGCATGCCACCATGTTGCACCATGATGATAATGGAGTAAACCTCTGAAAATATGAGCCACCTCAATGAAAGATTTTTCTTTTGTAAGAGTTCCCATGGTCATGGTATCTCTCCACAGCAATAGCAATGCTATTGGTACATCATTCAGAATGTTTTCCCTCAGCCAAACCTTTCTTAAAAAGGAAATTTAGTGGCCGGGCGGTGGTGGCACATGCCTTCTAATCCCAGCACTCGGAGGCAGAGCCAGGCGGATCTCCATGAGTTCGAGGCCAGCCTGGACTACCAAGTGAGTTCCAGGAAAGGCGCAAAGCTACATAGAGAAACCCTGTCTCGAAAAAAACAAAAAAAAACAAAAAAAAAAAAAAAAAGGAAATTTATCTGAAGGTCTGAAGGGAGAAAAACCCACCTTAAATGTCGGTGACATCATTCCACATTCTGGGGTTCCGGACTGAAAAAAACACATGGAATAATGAGGATACAAGCTAAGTACTAGCACTCATCATTCTCTGCTTCCTGAATGTAAACAATGTACCCAGTTTCCTCAGGAATGTATTCTGTTTCTGTGGGAGCAGAGGCCATCCTTACTTCCATATATTCACAGCCATGATAAACTGTCCTCACAAGCCATGATTTAAATACACATTCCTTCCTGAAAGTTGGTGGATTTAGAGGTTTTGCTTTATTCTTGAGAATTCCACATGTGTAGTATATGATCATATTTAACCCCATCTTCCTCCTCTAATTCCCCAGGTCCCCTCAACATGTACCCCTTACTTTATGTCTTTCACATGTTTTTTTTTTGATAATTCACTAAATCTAGTGCTACCCATATGGGCATGTATGTGAAGCCATCCACTGGAACATGGAAAACTATCAGTGACCACATTTTCACACACACAAAAAAGTGATTCTGCCTTCCCCATCGACTATCAGCTTCCAAAATATCTGCTCAGTAAGGTGAGGCCTGGGGATTACTGACCCCAATGATTTTGGAATTTCTGCTCCCTTGTTCAGGTATTTCTTAGGTCATCATGGCCACTGTGAGTTCATGAATGGAATCACCAAGTCCTGTGCAGAAGACAGAGTTTTGTAGCTCTCCTTTCCATCTTCAGATTCTTACATTCTTTCTGCTTTCTCTGTGGTTCTGTTTCCAGGGCCTTGTAGTGAAGGTAGAGACTGACATGGGGAAGAGAGCTCTGTCTCTTGTCCTCAGCAGTTGACAAATAAAGCATTTTATATTAATTTCAGTCCACTGTAAGAAGAAGCTTCTTTGAGCAAGGTTGAGAGCATCCCAGGTCTGTGTGTACGAACATAAATATTTAAAGATACTTTGGCAGAAGGTCCACTGAGCCAAATAACAATAGCAGGTTTTATTCTGTTCTATGACTCATCCCACCCCAGTCATAGACATTTTACAGGATTATAGCCTGGAAAAAAAATCCTGGAAGCATCATATACTGCTTCTGTCAAAACTCCAACAAGTAGAACACAGATTCTAGAGTGCACCTAGAGTGAAGAGCTAGAGTATTGTTTAGGCACCTGTTATATCCCTCTGCACCACCAACAGCAGTTCAACCAGAAATGTATGCAAATGAGCATGGCATCAAGAACCCAGATGAGCAGAGTGTTCACTTGTCTTTGAAAATACGTTCTCCAAAAGAGTGCCTCTTTGTTCTCTAAGAGTCCTGGATGTCCCGAGGAAGGAAGGTGTGGACAAACCCTGGCTTTAGAGCATGTTTTAAAACAAGGTTAAAATTCTTTCTTCTGTATATGATTAAGGAGAATAATACAATTTGTTCAAGGAAAAGTCATAACATCCATTTAGCAGGGAGTTACTAGAGGAAAAATCACCAAGGAATGAAACTATGTAAGGAAGTGTTTTGAGGTTGTCTACCTAGGAAATCCTAAAGGATTTGAAAACATTTACCAAAGAAACTGAAATTTCTTTATAATGCATGTAATTTTCAGTTTTCTGGACAGCGCTCATGGGGAAGAATAGGGCCTCAAACAAATGATGCCCAAGGAAAACTCCTTTTGCTAGGGAAAGATGAGTAGCCAAGAAGCCAGTAGAGGCTCCACACTTGTTTCTCTTTCACTCTGCACTGAGCCTATAACTGCCCTCAACTGTTCTTTATGTCTCTGCTTAGAAGTTCAACATCCACCATTCAGTTAAAATGAGAAGATTCCTAATCTGTAGTAGACAAGAAAGTCACCCATATTAACTCTGCATCACTGCTTGAGGCTCTGATGTTCATAGCACCTCTGACGTTCTTGCTTCCCTCATTTTTATGTATATGTTCCCTATGGTACATGGGGAGTTGTTTCTATAGTTTATGGACACTAAGACCCTCTACTTAGTTAGTATGACTAACTACATCCTCTTCACATAACTTGGATCTCAGAACTGTCCTAGCATCAACTGTATTCCACAAAACCTCGGGCAACCTTGATTTGATATCAATATCTTTTTTTTTTTTTTTTTTTTTGGTTTTTTGAGATGGGGTTTCTCTGGGTAGTTTTGGTGCTTGTCCTGGATCTCACTCTGTAGACCAGGCTGGCCTCGAACTCACAGAGATCTGCCTGGCCCTGCCTCCCAAATGCTGAGATTAAAGGTGTGCACCACTGCTGCCCAGCAACACCTACATTCTTAAACTTATCTATATGCCCAAGTTTTAGAGTTAAAGTTTGAGAAAAAAAAAAAAAAACACTCATAGCTCAATGCCTAATTTCTTCTTTCACATTTGTACTTTCTTGCATCTTTTGAGTTTTTCCATTAGAGAAAACATTTTATTTTTTCCTTTGATTCAATAAAATCTGAGTTTTGTTACTGGTTGAGTTATTAGCATCAGCCATCTTGATGACTATGTAGAAAGTAATTTAATAATGTACAAATATGTCTTAAATCTCTAGGAAGGCAGCAGGAACAGACTGTTGTCTCAGATGTTTGGAGTGACTTTAAAGCTACAGGGAAGAATGGTCCATCCAAGGAGCTGTTGCTTTTACCAGGTTCAGGAAGTAGAAGAATAAGGAAACCCCATCTCATATTCAATACCATGAACTATGGTGGCATGACCATAATTTTTCCAAATAAATTGAATACTTATTGCCCTACCTATGCCCTCCTGAGTGAATTTCACGCCAAATGTTACATGAGTTTGGTAGGGTAAATGCTTTGAAGGCCCAATTCAGGCATGATATTCCAGTTTGGACAATGAGGATATAAGAACAGGAAGTGAGGAGTTTTACATAGACTATTTAGACACACAACCGATAAGGTGTGTTGGTAACTCTTAAAATATTCTTTTATCACCAGAACATCTGGAAAAATGTAGCTTTCAGTTTTCACTCTTTTACATACCAAGTAAACATGGAAAGGAACAGGGAGGGAGTCAATTTGTCACACTTGTGTATTCAGATGGGCACGTTAGCTTTTGAAAAATCTTCTGGCCTCTTTCAACCTTTGTCTCTGTCTACAGTCAGATCTGTGCTATGTACTGCCTGCCTTCAGAGTAGCTGGTTAGAACGAGATATCCAATGTCAAAGATCTTTGTAAATAATAACACATAGGACACTGCACTTGATGCAGACATTGACAATATATGATAAAACAAGGAGCTTATTTCCAAGATGGAAAATTTCACACTGCCTTAGAAAGGCAGAATCAAGGACACAGGCTAGGCTAATGTACATGTAGGA
Source organism: Peromyscus eremicus (assembly GCF_949786415.1). Classification (NCBI taxonomy): domain Eukaryota; kingdom Metazoa; phylum Chordata; class Mammalia; order Rodentia; family Cricetidae; genus Peromyscus; species Peromyscus eremicus. The sequence continues at coordinate 31,082,906 of NC_081436.1, forward strand.
GCCACTGCCATTATATCATTGGACCTCATATTATTCACAAATCATATTGATGTTGGAGTTGAGAAGCAACTTCCCCAACCAAAGCATTGGATCCCCAGGGTGCTATAGACAGATGGGTGATCACAGGATGGGCATCATTGTTTTCCAAAAAAGATTTGGATACTATACTTGTTAAAAGCAGAAAGAACACTATCATGCAGGGAAAAAAATGAACCCTGAGCCTCCAGGTGCAAATGGGAATATCTGAATCCAAACTACAAAAGTACTTCTGCTCAGATGCTGTCTGTTGTTTTCTTGTGTTGCTCCATTAAAAGTGAGCTGGGATTTTGCGTGAAGTTTAAATAACAAGGAGAGAGGCCCCACTTGCAGCTATCCCGTATTCTAGTATTATGGTAATGAATGACTAAATAGATAGGGGAGGCACAATTCTCAATAAACACCAAATGAATCAGATAAGTGAAACTCGGGCTTTGCCAGCTGAGATTTTAGAAAGGCACAAATTCTGAATCTAGTGCTATTTTTTTCCCCATCCCCAAACGTCGACATGAATGTTGAAGTAACTTCTATAGCAAAAACGACCTCTTATTCTTTCGGTTGCTTTTCTTTAATTAGACATTTCAAAGAGACAGTATAGTCAAGTGAAAGCACAGAACACAGAGAAGGAGGTCTCCTTTATACTACCATTTATTTATTTGCTTATTTATTTATTTATTTATTTATTTATTTATTTATTTATTTATTTATTTATTTTAGTGATGTTAGGGCTCAAGCCTTGAACATACTAGGGAAGTGTCATGTAACATTGAACTTCTCCCTAGCCCTGTTCTAAGTTTTAATCTGTCATTTAGAGGTTATTAGTATGGTATTTCTGGAACTTTTGTTGAACTTTTAGATTCTAAGTCATCAAAATACTCAGCTAATAGTAAGCATTAGTAAGTGCTTCTCCTGTGCACACTGTTTCCCCTAAAATGATGAGAGTCATAATAGGAAGAAAAGTGTTCCCCTTTTCCGAAGCCATGTGAGTTCCACTGATATACTTGTGCAAAACACCACTATAATCTATGTTCAAACTCCAGATCTGTTTCATGTTCCCTTTGAAGCCTGTCCCTTCCCCAGATTTGCCCAATATAAGCTTAATCTATATTGGTTCTGAGCCACCTTTTTTCTGGTCACAGCTCAGAATGTATTGAAACATTGTAAAGTGTGAATAGGGTTCCAAATGCCTCAACTGCTCTGAACCCTAGATCTGTTGTTTGTGAAGGATCCCCAGTAGATACCCAAGTGTGAAGACATTCCTTGGATTTTAAATTATTGGCTAAGTATTGGGGTGATTTTGCTGTTACTATTGGCATCCCCATTTCTCAGTGGTAGGAGAGGTGAGTAGGGGGTAAGGCAATAAATGAGCCCTTGGCATTGAATCATAAAGATGGTGAAGAAAGGTTTCCCAATAGCAAGAAGGACCGTAGATGTTACAGTGAAGGTATGTTCACACAGACTTTTTCCTGATGTAACCTCACATCTACTAGTTGCTTTGGTACTTCAATGCAAAGTTGTAATTTTCCCCTAGGTTTTATACTTTCATTCACCCTCCTGGCCAAGTGTCTCTGAATGATGATCCTATGAGGAGCCTCAGAGAAGTCCAGACATGACTATTATGTGAGCTGTGATGCTTCGGGCATAGAGATGCTGCTGTCAGTGGGAAGCCTGTTGTGTCATTCCACTGGAGAGAAAATGAAACTGAAAAAGGAGACATTGCTGGTGCAATTTTTGAAAAATATAATCAGAGTATGAGATTTGGGGAGAAGTTCTAGGAGTTTGTACTTCATAATTATAATTAAAACTTGTGCCTAACGACCATCTTGGAGCCCACTCAACGTGATGTGGGAGCTCTGAGTGCCAGAGAACATCTGTTTCAAAACATCAACCTCCTCTTTCTTCTCAGGAGGTGTCAGGGATGAGACTGGCCCTTGTTGCACTCATTTCTATATGGAAAGGGCTCAGGCTGGCTGCCTCTCCCCTCCCCCCAGAGCTTCTCCAACACTTTACTGGGGCTATTAGATTTTGCATTTGCAATGTGTGAATGCACAACATAAAACACTAGGGGATCTTTCAAAGATTAGCACCTTGATCGAGATGTGGAGTTTTGTTTCTTTATTCTTTGTGATTACATGTTACAAGTTCCACATAATAAGATGTTAAGAGGATGGAAACAGAGAGAAGCAAGCCATGCATTCTCAGCCTCCTTGTAAACTAGGAGTTATCTGGGAAATGAACAAAAGCTGTCTGTTGTGAACAGTACATACTGGCTCTGTTGATTTACATCCCACCCTGCTTCTTGTGTGCATGCATGTCTGTGGGGGAACAGACACCCATGTATTCCTCACATGCCCATGTGGTACTCGGTATTCCTTTCCTAGCCATGACTGAGATCAGTCCAATGTGATGCTTCACATGAATTCAAAGCTGGACTCAGACAGAGGCATCTGCCTTTTTGACCCTGACCATGGTCTAGTTCTTACTGGCTACAGCTGGTTTCCTTGACTTGCCAACAGCTGTTTGATTCTGTCTTTTCCTGGTTCTTCACAGTGCAATGGTACCCAAAGATCTGGTTCTCTAGTGAGTACTGTGAGCCATTCCAGTTGATATGTTTCGACATCCCATCAATCCAGTTATTTGCTTTATATCCTGTCATTAAACTGCCAGGGGGATATTCTATTTTCTGAAAAACAACTCTGAAAAAAAGAACACTGCTCTAGAGCAGGACTGGTGGTATCTGTGATTTTGTTTTTGTGTCAAAAATCATTTTTTATAGGTTCTGCCCAAACTTTTCATTCACTTAGTGAGAGTGTGGATATAAGGTACTGTTCACACGTTGAAATTAATATGAATAAACCCAGAAGGCACTGATTCTGTTGCTGATAGGCCATTCCCAAGAGTTTGTTGAGGCAATTTCCAGTTGTAGAGTCCACCTCACCTTCACCTAAAGCCAGGAAGGAAATGGAAAAAGACCTTTTAAAACTACTTAATGAATCAAAGAGACATAGCCTAGGATTTTTCCATAGAAGGGAGGATGGGGCATGTGAAATGTTAAAGTGTCCTGTGGGTGCCTGGAGATTCTCCATGCCTGTGTGGGCACGGTCACAATTCCCCATATTCTCAGGATGTACAGTGATACTCCTTTAACGGACATGCTACCAACAACCTTGCACAAGATCCCTTGGTGTTAGCTTCATAAAAAAGCAGAGAGCTTTAGAAAATAGATGCCATGTTGAGAACCACATGAGTAGTCTATAGTCAAGAACCTTTGGTGGAAAGAATAGCAGGTTCTTTTCTTTAAAAACTCAGACTCATAAATTTTGGAGGCAAAAATGGCAGATCTCATTTCTGAGATCTGGGTTTTAGTTTAAAATACATAGATTAGAATCACAGGTTTGCAATTAATGGGACCTCTCTAAAGCATATTGTAGCTCACATTAGCAGCATACATCACTCAGCTCTGTAAGTATGTCTTTATGCAACTGTTACAAACACACACACACACACTGAGGGACTTCTTCATACAGGAGTTATGACTGTTACAGTTGTAAGATAAAAGATTTTAAACTAGACTGAAGCAGTTTCAAATACATCCTTAATATGTTTTTAATTATACATTTTACTAGAATTTTAAAATATTTTTGTTACATTTATTATTTATTTATATGTGCATGGTGTATGGTGTATGTGAGGAGGTCTGAGGACAACTTGTGGGAGTCAGGTCTCTTTTTTACATGCTTAGCCACCACACCAGCCCTTTGCAGGCAGTTGTAAGTTTCCCCTTGCCATGGCTGCTTCACTAGTTAGATGGTGTTGCATGGGAGCTCCTGGGAATGCATTTACCAATGTTTCTTCACCACAGGAAGAACTCCAAAGACAGACAAAACAACAGCTCCATTCAAGGCCAGTTCCACAGACTGGTGACTTCATTGGTGTTACCCACAGAGCTTGGATGACTTGAGCAGCTGCATCATGGAAAAGCCCACTCCAGCATTAGTGATAACTCACAAAACCCGAATCTCAAGCTCTCTGCACAAATTTTAGGCAGCTCCACCAGAAACTCCTCCTCGCTAAAATAGTTTTAAAACCAGAGAGGGGCCTTATGACATTTTGTAATATTCATATGAGCTTTGTGAGTCTTATGTCTTCCTTCCACGAAGGAGTATTTCCACTAGTAGGAAAGATGTATACAATGATTTGGCACAATAGTGACTTGTATTTCACAAACTGGAATTAGACAACACTCTTCAGGCATGTATCAGAGTTTGGGCTTCTTGGGAGGTCCCCAGAAGATCACATGATCTGTGGTTTCTGCTATTTGTTACGGAATTGGAATGTCCAGTGAATGACAGCAATTGCTAATTAATTTGAGTTCATGAATGCAGTAGCTATAATTCAAAAGGAATAGACTTAGTGCAGTGATTTGCCAGGTTCTGATCTACAGCCTTGGGCAAAATGGTGCTCATGGTGGTTTCAAAGAAAATGGCTCCCAAAGGGAGTGGCACTACTAGCAGGTATGACCTTGTTGGAGGAAGTGTGTCACTGTGGATTCCGGCTTTGAGGCCTTTTTTTTTTTTTTCTTAAGCTTTCCTCAGTGTGACAGTTAGTCGACTTCCTGTTGCCTGCAAGTTGTAGCACTCTTGCTTTAGCACCACATCTGCCTGCATACTGTCATGCTCCCCATCATAATCTAATGGACTGAACCTCTGAAACTATAAGCTGCCACCTCAATTAAATGTTTTCTGTGTAAGAGTTTCTGTGGTCATGGTGTCTCCTCACAACAACAGTAAATCCTAAGACAGTGTTCCTTACCACAACGGCCTCGGTAGTTTCTTTAGAAACACTAACATCTTTCTCCTGCAGAGACACCATCACTGATGTCTGCTACAGCAGCCAGGTCTCACTGGCCTTTATCCCTGCCTTACAGAGGGATGTGAAACCAATTCTTAGGCTATCCATGATTTTGTTTTCCATAAAATCCACCTGTACTTGACTTTAAACCAGTAAACAATTTGTATATGATAATATGACTAAGATAACGTAAATCTCAATTTCAATAAATACAGGTGTTATACATCTCAATTCACCATAGTTTTTTTCTTGAAATTTTCCTTTTAAAAAATAAATGTATGTATGGGTATTTTGCCTGCATTAACTAAAAGCTTATCTCTTTGTTTGAGCTTCTTTATGTGAACATTTTATTTGCAAATCTCTTTCTTCTCACTTGCCTCTTGCAAAAGCAGAATCTAAAACTTGAATCCTACTTAATGAAAACACTTAAAGTTTGTTGCTGCATCACACTTTGAAGTATTTGTATTGTTTGGTAATTTAATTTCTAAATATACAACATGAATTTATAATTAAATGTTTTAATTGTAAGGCTCTAATAAAAACTAGCAATATTAATATGGATTATACCAAGAGAGGATTTCCATGTTTCTTTGCTTTGCAAAAGATAGACATTATCTCACACTCAGAGGTTAAAAACAGCCTTTTTCGAACAGTATAATTACTAGGAATGGTCATCTGTACTTATATGGCAATTGTTTCAATGCAAAACATAAAATAAATATTTTCTGCATGGGGTGGTTGGCCTGCATGCTTGTTTGTACACTATGTGCATGGCAGATGTCATAAGCAAGTGTCCTATCTCCTGGAACTGGAGTTGTAGACAGTTATGAGCCACCTTGTAGGTGTGGGAATCAAATCCTGGTCTTCTGAAAGAATGATCAATACTCTTAACCGTTGAGCCATCTTTATAGCTTCTTCTACATGTTAAAATTTTAATTGATTTTTACATCTGATACATTCCCTGAGGGATGGTATTAGCCTATCTGCAAGGTCAGAAGGTATAGGGCTCTGGGACTTGGTCTGGGTCACTTAGTTGGTGAAAACAAAATCCACTATTTTCCCAAATATTTGTTAAGTAATCTTTTGTGTGTTCTTCTCCATACATTGGATTCTTACTCAGTGGCCCCTTTTCCTGTGCCCCCAGTAGCTTGAAAACTAGAGTTTACACACTCTGGCAGTTGGGACAGAATCAACATTTATTACTTTCTCAAATACTCTCTTTTCAATACTTTCATTCTTCTTGCTCTGTAGAGCTATCTGGTAAGACAAATCTCCTCTTTTAATTTTTCTCCTTTTATTGAAGGTAGATTTTTTTCTCATATAATATTTATGATTACAACTTCCCCTCCCCCTACACCTTCTAGTTCCTCCCCACCTCCCCTCCCATTTGGATACACACTTACTTTGTCTCTCATTAGAAAACAAACAGTCTTCTAAGGGATAGTAATAAAATGAAATAAAACAAAAACTAACACATTGGAGTAGGGTAACATAAACATATAAAAGGAAAAGTGCCAAAAAAACAAATATGGTCATAGAGAGTCACTTGTTTGCACACACAGAAATTCGACAAAAATACTAAAATGGAAGCCATAATATATACCCAAAGGGCATGTATAGTAAAAGAGAGAAAAAACATAAAAATAAAATAAAATCAAGATAGATTAAAAATAAAAATATGATATAATTAAAAAAAAAACACAAAACAAAAGCCATGACAGGACTTTATAAGAAAGGAACTGTCAAAGATACAATTGAGCTTGTTTTCTGTTGGCCGTCTACTGCTGGGCATACAGTCTACCCTTAAGAGTAGTTTGTTTCCCCAGTGAGACTCCCTTAGAAAACAACTAAAGTTGCATTTGCAAACGATTATTATTGGAGATGGCTTCTGGGTTAGGGTTGGGGCATGTGTCTGTTTCTCCTCTCAGCTCTACGACCCTGTCTGGTGCAGACCCATGTAGGTCCTGTGCATGCTGCCTCAGCTCTGTGAGTTCATATATATGCATTGATCCCGCTAATTCAGAGGGCTTTGTTTTCTTGGTGTCCTTCATCCCTTCTGACTCTTACATTCTTTCCACTTCCTCTTCCATAGGATTCCTCAAGCCAAGGGAAAAGAGACAAATATCTTCTTCACTGCCTGGTTTTATACACTTTTATATTGTGGAGGATTATTAGTCTTCTTCATGTAAACTGGCTTGTACTTGGAAGACACTTTGTTGCAATGACTTTAAGACATGTGAAAAGTACTGCCTTACTTCACTAGTCCTCATGGAAGAGTTAGTTAGTAGCTGTGAGATTATATATATATATATATATATATATATATATATATGTGTGTGTGTGTGTGTGTGTGTCTATATATAGACATATATATCTATATCTATATTCATATAGATATAGATATATATGTCTATGGTTGGATTTTCTCCTTCTCTGCCCACAATAACAATACAAAGTTATGCATGATTCTTCAATAAGGAATGGTGCCAATATCAGGGTGGCAATGAATAACCCTGGTATATAGCTCAATGGTCTACAGATAATGATCATTTTTTCTAATGTTTCTGGAATTAATCTTCCTTGGTTTTCTTCAGAGGTATGAGAGACCTTTCCAGGGGAGTTGGAAACTACTTCCTATGTGTAAAAGAGTTTAAAGCAGTGGTTCTCAACCTTTAGGTTGGAAGCTCCCCCTCCCCCACAGGAATGGCATATCAGATATCCTGAATATCATATATTTACAGTGTGATTCATAATAGTAGCAAAACTGCAGTTTTGAAATAGCAATGGAATAATTTTATAGTTGGGAGTCACCACAAAATGAAGAGCTATATTAAGGAGCTGCAGCACTGAAAAGGTTGAGAACCATTCGTTTAAAGGAAGTTAAGACTCTTCCTTTGATTAACTCGAATAGGCTGTGAGAGCAAATGTTAGGTATGAGTGAAAACTTGATAAAGGATAGATTTTTAAATTGCATCTTAATACAGACATAAACTCATGCTACATTCTTGACTACACCCATCTTTGCATCTTCCTAGCACAACCTAATGCCTGCTTCTCCACTGAATCTTCAGCACTGGCCATCTCCTTTTCTATCTGAAGAAATAGAAGGACTCATACAGAACTATTTAGTTATAATAAAAATGACACTATGGTTTCAGGGGTGGATAAATGGTGCACCTGTTCATCTTCTAAGCAGAGGAAACATAGAACGGTGGGGAAAACAGAGAGCGAAGGGAAGTATTAGGAGAAGTTGGTTCTCCTAATGAAGATGGTTCTCAAAATGGCTCATAACTATTCCCTTTCCAATATGCCTCCAACCTCTAAAGTATATAGAAATAGACACTGACCAGAAAAGGAAATAATGGGTTTAAGAGAGACGACTTCTTAGGATAATGAGGCCTGGAGCCTGTCACCCTCCAAATAGCTAATTTTATCTCCTTTGGGGAGACTTGAGGAAGAAATTTGAGAAGATGGTGGTACCTTCCTGTGTTGATCTCTCCCCCTGAAACCAGAACAGGAGACTCTAAACTTCCCTGCCCCTGCAGAACTGCACATGAAATCCTGCCTGCTCAGATAACTATATTTGTCAGGCTTAACCTCATAGAACATTATAATAATTAGGCACTACAATCATCTTACTCTCAATATCAGAGTTCAGTGTGTAATTATTAAGTATTATGTTAAGTGCAGATTTTTGTATATTTTCAAAATGAAATTTAGATAATTTACCTCTAGTCCCAACTTGCTTAAGATTTTTATCATGAGTAGTAGGATCTTACCAAATTCTTTTCTTAATTAATTATCCTAAGACATTTGGAATTTGGTAGAGTGTATTGAGTAGATCAATGGTTTATCTATTTATATCACAATTTTTATTTGTGTGTGTATATGTGTGTGGTCACAAACATGCCAAGGCACATGGATGGAGGCAAGAAGACTACTCTGAGTCCTTCTACCATTTGGGTTCTAGAGATAAAACTCTGATTATCAGGTTTGATGGCAGGAATCTTTATTCTCTGAGCCATATTAGAAATATCTGAGATAAATCTAAGCCTGAAATATCATGTATTTCCTTTTATATATGTATACATGTCCATTTGCATATGTGCATTTGTGTGCACACATGTGTGTTGGCCAGAGGTCAGTGTTAGGTGTTTTTCTTGATCACTCAACATCTTATATTTTTAAACAGGGTTTCTTGGTAAATTTGAAGCTCACATATTCCAACTTGTTTGGCTGATTTTCAAGCCCTAAGGAAGCTGGAGTATAAGACACCTCATACAGGATCCTGGTTTCCCATGGGAGAGGATGGTCAATGTCAGTTTTATCTGAAAAGAAATGGCCTTTCCAGACATTCATATTGTATAGACTCTTAAATATGCAGCTCTCTTTTCTCATTTTGAGTGAAAATACTGAAATTAGCATTTTTTCCCATGGAGCACAAGCATTGTTTAATGAATCCATCTGTTTGCTTGGTCTCTAAGCATTCCTTGCTTTTCAGTTTATATATTCCTCATTATGCAAACATTTCCTGGCCGTTATCAAAGCCTGGGCTCCTTTTGTATTCCCCTTCTAACATATCAGCCTTGATTCTGGTTTTATTTCCCCACAGGAAGGTTGTTATTGTTGTATCTTTTTCCTATTAATTACATAGGAGACTTGGCTTCAGGAAATTGAGGTCATCGTTTTGTTGTGAATGAGAGGGGAAGCAGACAGGGGACAGAATGGCAATGAAAGCAGGACTTTTGAAGTGGGAGAGGCCACACTGTGAGTCGTGTGTGTGTCTCTTTCTTTCTGTAAAGTACAAAATAGGGACAAGCTGTAGTCTCCCTTTTTGTCCTCATTCTCAAAAGCATTAAAATCTTGTTCCACAGTCTTGGTTTTTTAGAAAGCTGATGCTGGTGGCATGAGAAGTGCTTATCTGTGGCCTCCATCTTTTTCCTCCCACATAATCCTTTCATTCCTGGCTCTTTTCTCACCTTCTTCACCTTCTACTAAATAACCCCTTCCACTTTCACCTCAATTCTTTCTCATCTTTCCCCACGACTTTCTTAACCCTCCTTTTTCAACTTTCATGATTCTTTCTTTTTTCCCTATAAACCTTCCTTCTCTATTCTTCTTTTTCTAAACTTTTAAACTGTAGAACACTGTCAATTTATTAGTAATAAATCAGAATATTTTAATATAGACAAGCTGTCACATGTGGAAGTGTGTGTGTGTGTGTGTGTGTGTGTGTGTGTGTGTGTGTGTGTGATTTCAACATTGTCTGTGTAGAAAACTTACTGTGCTTTAGGAAGAGTTAATATCCATGCTTAAAAGAAAATTTGTTTATATATATAGTAACTATCACAGTTAATGATGGGATGGCCTTTTACTTTAACTATAATGTGAAGTAGTATAAACTATATATATGTAGTATAAACTATAAAGAAAGCTATAAAGTGAAGTATGGTTAATTACATAGAAACTTCGTTATTCTGATGTTTGATATTCTTTCTTGGGCCATTTTCATTCTATTTAGACACATTAGTCATTCTTTAAAGGTTTGGTTGTTGGAAAATTACTCTCTCAGTTTATCTTCATCCAAGAATGTCTTCATTTCCTTCTAGTCAATGGCTTATAGAGGTACCAGTTAACAGATCACCATTTAGTTTAGATTGGTTCTTTGTGATGGTCAACCTTTAATTTCAACTTCAAAAGATTGAGAGTCACTTAGGAGGCATACCTCTGAGTAGATCTGTGAGGCTTTTATGTATTAAGCTAACTGGGGTGAAAGACCCATGCTGAATATAGACAGCACCACCCCACACATCCTGGACTGAATGGAAAAAAGAAATCTAGCTATGCATAGGCATGGCTTGCTCTCTGCTTCTTGATAGCAGGTGCAATGTGAGCAGCTGCTGCATGCCTTTGTCACTATGACCTCCCTGCCATGGTGACCTACCTGTGAACTAGAAGACAAAATAAATGCTTCTGTCTTTTAAGTTGTTATTGTCAAGTGTTTTAACATCAAAACAGGAAACCACACCAATACTAGTGTTGCCTGACTTTGAATTCCTCCCTTTTTTATTCAGAAGTTGAATTATGATGTATATTGGCACAATTTTCTATGTGTTTATCTTATTTATACCCAGCTTTCTGAATCTGTAGGTTTATGTCTTTTGCCAAGTTTGTGAAGTGTGAAGACATTGTTTACGAGATGCTTCTTCTGTTCTATTCTTGTCTTTTTCCATGTGACACTTGAATGGCACACATGATAGGTGTTATAATTGTTCAATGGGTGCCTCAGACTATTCAATTGACTTATGCTTTATTTTCTCTACATGGTTAAGAGTGTGTAGAATCTATTGATCTGTGCCCAACTTTATCTTTTCATCTCCATCCACTATAAACTCCATTCCACAAATTTTTATCTTCTTACATTGTGGTGTTTTTTTTTTAATTCTATAATTTCTATTCTAAGTTTTGTAAAATTTTGTGTATCTATGGATATTTTAAATTTTCTAAAATTATTTCCAAAGATTTTTGGATTATCAGTATAGTTTTTTTTTCTAAGAGCTGCTTTGAAATATTTGTCAGATATTCTGACATCATATTTAACTCTATTTCTTCTGTTGATAAACTCTTCTCATTCTAGTTTGATTCTTAATATAAAGGTTATTTTTATTGTGATATTTGTATTTTGGTTATTACATTATGGGACTTTGTGGAAGCCATAGAACCACTTTGGTAGGTTTTTATTCCTTAGGTTAATGTGTAGCATGAAGACTAGGCACATGCTTAAATTCCCGTGGAGTGGTTACATTGAAAAATATTTGCCCTCTTTTGACTCCAGCATAGATGTTACAAAGTGAACTGTAGCCTAGCTCAATGTGGAAAAAAAGTGCCCTTCTAACCTAGCAACTAACTCAGTCTCAACAAATCATAGCAGTCCACCTTTAGCCAATCATTAATCAGGTCATGTCCTTCTAAGAGTGATGCTGATTCCAGCTGACCAGGTTGCTTCTATATGCCATTTCTTCCCCTATGACTATAATCATAACTTAGGTATGTGGTAGATGTAGAATGCTGTTCAGTTCTAGGTTTTCTTTATGATTCACATGAATTTTAATACATTTAACCATTTTCCATTTCTCTTTTATAAGGAATTACAAATACAACCTTGTCAAAACTGACCCTTGCTCATAGCTCACAGTAGAGTAGTATACATTGGCTCCTTCTTATTTTCCACATATATTTTTTGGTTCACATTTACTAGTACTCCTTCCTTGCCTCTATTAGAGCATGTAAACTAAGATGTCCATTGCATCTGTAGACAGTGGGTGAAGGGAAGCAAAAGACTAGCTCGCATGCTTATGAAAGATGGGCAAGGAGCACAGCTTCCCTCTGAATACAGGTGAGGCTATAGAAGTGATATGATGAGTAGCCTTTGCTCTAACTAAAGATGAATGGGTGTATAGGCCACTTCCTTCAATGCTCTCCATTGAAATTAGTGGTGTGTGTGTGTGTGTGTGTGTGTGTGTGTGTGTGTGTGTGTGTGTACACAGATCTCTGGTCAGTCTTGTCTCACACTGTCTCATTAGATATCACAGTTCCTAGTGGGGTCTCAAGTTGTAGTTCACTACTGTGTCACATTAACAACCCTGAGAGAGAACTAACATCAAAGTCTGCTTCTCCTGGGTGAGGAATGGAAAAACCAGTGTCTTAATTGCCTGTACCACCTCATCAAGGGAACCAAGTATATTCTGCTTCTAACAAGTAGAGGTTAAAGGTTAATTTCTGTGTTCAATATGACTAAAACTGTCTCATAGAACTTGAATATCGCCTGCTTCTAAGAGAAGAAAGTGAAAGATTCACTCCTACTTATTGTTCCCAATAGAAGAACAAGAATGTTTCAAATTGTTGATTTTTCTGCGTGTGTGTGTGTGTGTGTGTGTGTGTGTGTGTGTGTGTATGTGTGTGTATGTGTTGGGGAGAAGTGTTTGTTAGTGCTATCAATGGTATAAAGAGGGCACTACCAGTTCTTTAGGTTTAGCTAGATTCTTCTTATGTGTTCACTCTTCGACAATTTCATGCTTGCACATAGTACATGCTGGTCCTATTCATCCCTCCACCCTCTCTTATCTGCCTCCCATAGTCCCACCCTTCTTCCCACCAAGTCCTCATTCCACTTCCATGTCTTCATTTTTGTTTTGTTTTGTGACTCACTGGGTTTAACTAGGACCATGAGTATGAAGCTACTCATTAGAGGTTCTTTTGTCCCATGTATGTGTGTGTGTGTGGGGGGGGAGTAATTGGGAAGTCCCAGACATTATCTGAGCCTGCTGCTGATTCTACGTCAGCATTAACTACCATCGCCTGTCCAATATGCACAGTAGCACATACACAGAGACATCACTACAGCATCACTACTGTTCTGTTATTCAAGTTACAAGGGCCATGGCTTTCATGTATTCCAGCTCCTCTCCTCAACTTTCCTGTCTTCCTATGTGTATATCATGTCTAGGATATTCCTTGTAGGAGGCAAGATAGGGAAAGTGTGGGTTTGTGCTGACCTAGCCTGGAAGTGAAAGAGTATCTGAGGATTTTGATACTTGTGATTTTTAACATATGCTTGTTGCATTTATCATTATTAGGTTTAACAAGCAAGATTCCTTCTTGGTACACTTTAATTTTCAGAGGCTTTAATGATTTGTTTGGTAATTTTTGGTTTATTTGGTGCCTCTGTGGTTGCAAGTGGCTTTTTCTGGAGTTGCCTAAGGATTGGGAAGCCTTATGCTCAGATAAGGTAAACAGATGTGTCTTCATGAAAGAATTATTGAGCTTATAAGGACTACTTGGTATTTACTCTTACTGGCTCCCTTTAGGGAACCCTTAAAGGGATGCCAAACTTTTGACTTTATGGCACAATGTTGCTATCTACAATCATATTTCAAAACTACATGATCAAGCCAAAAAAGAATGCAAAAATAGATCTCAATGGTGTATGTGAGTGTATGGATTTGTTCTGGGCTCCATTACGAGTTATCTTGGGGTCAACATGTCCAGTTGGATGAACACATCTAGAAAATTCTCTGTGGTCTCATCACAAGATCATATGTGGGGGGGGGGGACTTCTGAAATGCTAATTTTCCTGGACCACACCTGTCATGGCAGGGATCACCTATTTCATAGAATGTGGAGAACTTCTGCAGCTCACTGGGTGATGCAATGGACCTTTGCAGATGAGGCTACACTGCTAACTCTGGGCAGGGAAGGGCGTCGGTGATCAAGGACAGAAATGCTTCGCTGGCCAAGCTACTCACTATGTGAGGTGTCTGAACCCCATTATACTCACTAGGATAGGTATAATAAAAAATAGGTATTCATAAGAATATTGGAAAATTGGTTGGAAGTTTCAAAAATATCCCAGTGTAGTGGCACATTCCTATGCTTTTGGTATTTTATAGGCTGAGGGAGGAGGATCAGGAATTCAAAGCTAGCTTTAGCTACCTTGCAAAAGTGAATATATCCTGGGGTACTTAAGACACTTTCGAAGAAAGAAACAACAAAACCAACAAGCAACAGCGAAACCAAATCAAACCAAACCAAACAGCTGGAAAATGTTGGGATTGTCATATGACCTTTTAATTAAACTTTGACCCAGACACTTAATTGAAATGGCAGGACAGGGCTACAAAAGCAGGTGTACATCATTATTTCCTGTGCAAAGTCAAACTGAGGATAAGTCAAAGGATTGTTGTATAAATAATGAATAACCAGAATGTACCTTCTTCATACATCAGAATACTATTCATCAAGAAAAGAAATAAAGCCCAGGCACATGATAACATGGGTACATCTTGGAATAAAAATAACAAAAGACTCCATATTCCTTTGCTTCCTTTGTACTCTGTGCTCAACATGGTCAAAACTATTGAGAACAGGCAGAGCCAAGCTGCCACATTTCAATCACAGGTGTGATGGAAAATGACAGTAGCCACAAAGGAGATCACTGTTTTGGATTTTTGTTGTTGTTGTTGTTATTTACACTCCAAATGACAAAATTGTTTGAAAATTACAATGTGACAATAATTGCATGGTGCCTTGTATAAACGAAAGATCATTGGATTGCATGCTTGAAGTTGGTCCTTTGTGGTCTGTGAAATAACCCTAGTAACAGTACTAAAACAGTAGAAAGATCTATTTGATTGTGGGTGGTTGTTTTTGGTAAGAAATTTTTCATTGCTGGAAAAAAGAGAGTTTTAGATATCTGGTTAATATGGCAGAGTTTTCTGTTTCCTTTTCAATAACTTCTGTTCCTGTTTCATGTATTAATAGTTCAGTTAGTTATGTTCATGTCCAGTACTGTTCAACTATAGTATGTCTTGATATTTTAATCATTTATGTAGTATGTCCCCATTGTCCCTAGAAATCATGTTTGTGCATTGAGGTACAATATATTTGATATTAATTTGTTCATTTATTTAGATAAATCTTCTTGTATTGTATATTTTCCCTATTTAAATTTTAACTACTACTACATTTGAATGAGTTTCTTAAAATACAATATAAATGGTCCAGTGTACGTGTGGTTCTACACTGTACCTCTTACCCCTTAATTTATTTGGTTATGATTTATAATGCAAACATTGATAATTTAGGATTCAGTCTGATAATTGGTTAATGTTTTAATTTTATTTCTTTTTTGTATCTGTTGCTTTATATTTTTTAACTATTCTTAAGTTTACTTTGCTTAGTTTTTTATTTCTCAATTTATTTTGTTTTAAAAATTCTTTTTGGAGTGTGTGAGGGTGGGGCATGCCATGGAGTTGTGTGGAAGTCAGAGGGCAACTCTGAGAAATGATGCTGTGGTTTATGTGGGTTTCGAGGCTTGAACTCAGGATTCCAGGCTCATATAGCAAGTGTTTTTATTCACTGAGCCATCTCACCACACTTTTTAATATTTTTTTCAGTTTTAGTTTATCCAAAGTGCTTTTGAAACATTGTGTTTTTGTTTTACTGATTGCTTTGGGGAGGACAGAGTACTCATGACACGGTACTTGGTTGGTATATTGGTGTTTTGCCATTTTAGGATCATTACTACCATTTAGTTTATACCATCTACTCAGCTTTATGTCACAATTTATGAAGCAGTGCCTTATTAATTTCCACTATTTTGAGGTGACTATTCATGTCAATGTCTATTAAATATTTTGCCAAACAATCCTGCATTACTAATTCAGTGGCCCGACTCTTCCTGATACTATGCTATTTTCAGATAATTAATCACATTAATCGCTATTTTTATGATATGAAAACTTGAGCTTGGAGGTGAAATATTTTACCCACCATGACACAATCATGTGCTGTTGTCAGTATTTCCCTCAGCATCTTTATGAATTTACTTCCCTCATATGTATACAAGTATTAAAACTTTATACACTCCAATCTGTAGGTGCAATTATTATGTGTTGATAATGAACTATTAAAGTCTAGATTATTACTTATTTCTTGTTTTCTCTTTCTGTATGAAAGCATTTGAGGATGCTGCCTGTCGACCTTCTCATCAATCTGGAACTCATTTCTCATCAGCAAGTCTCAACACCAACAACTTTAATGTTCTTTGAGGCTGAGTCCTTTGATTTAATTGCCATGCAACTCATTGGGTAATGGATCTCTCACGTTTAAAATAGTACAGTGGCATGGTATTAATCTATTTTGCTTCTTTAGTTTACTTCTTTGTGTTTTTCAGACAAGATCATGTTGTGAATCCCTGATTTTACTGCTTCAGCATCCTGAGTGTTGGCTTTAGAGTTGTGTGTCACCACATCTGGGAAATACAGATGTTTCAAAGGTTCTGGTCTCATGACTTCCAGGACTTGTAAACTCCAATGTGTTTTGTAGGCAGAGAAGTAAAGGTTCTGATGTCAGTGTGTCTGAGAAGAGCTACCAACTCCTTTTAGATACATAAAATGCCCTTTCACCCACTGTATCCAGGAACTGCTGTTTATCTATATGGATCCAGAATCTTCTAAGCAGAAGTCCCATTTACAGTGTGCATATGATCGTAACACATTTTGGGAAAACCTACCTTAAATGCTATAACCCAGAGATATGTTTTCCTGACTAGCTCATTACATCTATGGAGGAAGACACTAAAGGAAATGTTGGATGGTTATTTTATCTTTATTCACTTTAGGTGCATGAGTGCCACCAAGTGTATAATGGATGGTCATCCATTTGGCTCTTTCTGACTTATCATCTAAACATACTTCATTTTATTTTAGTGAATGAGAACACCCCCTGTACAGCCCCTGTATATAAGAATATTTTCTGGTGGTGGTGGTGGTGGTGGTGGTGGTGGTGGTGGTGGTGGTGGTGGCACACGCCTTTAATCCTAGCACTCAGGAGGCAGAGGCAGGCGAATCTCTGTGAGTTTGAGGCCAGCCTGGGCTACAGAGTGAGTTCCAGAAAAGGCTCCAGAGCTACACAGAGAAATCTTGTCTCAAAAAAAAAAAACAGAAAAAAGTGTATATGCCAATATGTGTGGGATGATAATGATAATTAACACACCCTAATTAACACTTGCTTAATAGTAACATATTAGCCACTTTTCTAGCTTCAGAACCAGAAGCTTTTGTCAGTTAAAAGCCTGAGACTAATTAGACACTTCTGCTTTTACAGAGGATGATGTAAAGCTCACTCAAGCCCCATCTATGATGGGCAGCTGTGCAGTCGTGGCCTGGAAGGACTCTAACATCTAAGATGGTTCTCAGCTCTTCAAACAGCTGAGCATTTGTTAAGGGCAAAAATATATCATTTCTCTCCCTGTGGTGGCCTCAGCATCATGCACTTACTTGAAAATGTGTTAAAAATGTACAGAAGTAGCTTTAAGATTTATGTCAGCTTTTTTTTTTTTCAGAAGGCTTTGGGCAGAACCTGTGGATAAGACAGAAAGACACATTATAGTTCTAAAGTCATTGCCACCATTTCTTTTTGTACTTTTGATGTATCCATTTCTCGTGGCAACATTTGAGTTATTCTGAAGCCAGTTAATGGCTTGTGTTTAGGAAGCACACATATCCGAAGTCTTACTCTGCTGTTTCTATGTTGTATCATGCTTTTCTGCACATCATGATACTGACTTTGAGTATTCTTCATTCGCTACACAGCTGTAGACAGAATGCCTATTGCTTCAAACCTTTTTGAGACACCTTATGACTCTGTCATTCCATGATCCCTCCCAATTGTGCAACATTGTACTCACCGCACTCAGATGTGGTGGTATTGTGTTCCCCAAAATATTGTGCATGCTAATAAACTTATCTGGGGTCAGAGAAGAGGACAACCACAATATTAAACATAGAGGATAGGCAGTGGTACCACATACCTTTAATCCTAGCATTCCAGAGGCAGAAATCCCTCTGGATCTCTGTGAGTTCAAGGCTACATTGGAAACAGCCAAGCATGGTGACTCACGCCTTTAATCCCTGGGAGTGATGGCAGAAAGATATATAAGGCGTGAGGACCAGAAACTAGAAGCTTTTAGCAGGTTAAGCTTTTAGGCTTTGAGCAGCACAGTTCAGCTGAGATTCATTCTGGATGAGGACTCAAAGGCTTCCAGTCTGAGGAAACAGGATGAGCTGAGAAATTGGCGAGATGAGGAAGCTGTGGCTTGTTCTGCTTCTCTGATCTTCCAGCGTTCACCACAATAACTGGCCCCAGGTTTGATTTTACTAATAAGACCTTTTAAGATTCCTACTATACTCAGAGCACAGAATTTTGACCTCTTTTCTCTCTAAGTCACATTTTTATACATTGTAACATGCCCATTTATGATTACATGTCAGTTCTGTCTCACACAATTAAGATAACGTGGGCCCACCCCACTCTGAAGATAGGAATGTGACTACTGATGGTGTAAGAGATTGTGTCCATTTCAATATCTTATGTAATGGGAACACAGAGAATGTTCTTCTGGCTGGTTTTCCACCTCTGTGCTTTGTTTGAACAATTCATAAGTATTAATGTATTTGGAGTTCTTTCGAAAACAGAAGTGATCTCACTCTAATCTCCTGCTGTAAGTCTCATGGTCTTCTGTCACTTTTACAACAGTGTTATTTTGCTGGGAAATGTCTGTCTATCTCTTCTGACTCCCACTCCTATATCCTTGGCTTCTTGGTCTAGTCCCTTCTTCTTTGTCATGTGAAGAACACAAAGACTCCCCCCAAAACAGAATATCATTGTCTGGAGTTGGCTTGGGATGCTCAGTTTATGAGTGTGGCCTGTTGGGGCACAGAACTCAGTAAATTGAAAGCTAGTATTCATTCTTGAATTCCTGTGTGGTTGGCATTCTTCTCTGGCCTGTGTGGTCTGAGTTCATCATTCTGCAGAAGATGCCTCTCCCTATCCTGCTCATCTATATCTACAGAGTCTAGTGGTACAGGCACCCTGTAGTCACCCTTTCTGTAACTGCCCTTTACTCATAGTCTTATGTTTTGTGTTGTACACCACTTGGAATTCTCACGGACTTATCCATGAGCTATGGATAACTCAACTTTAAATATCCTATCTGTTGGTTATGATTCTACTAAATAAAAATAGTTTCCTTCCTGTGGAACTAGGTGATTAGGGTTTTGGCATTTCTCAAACATGCACTAATGTATTTTAAATGCAAACTACAATTAAGATGGTAGTTACAGCGCTTGCAGTGGAGAGTTAGAATTTGGGATCCAGTATTCCTGGGGCTTGAGACCAGCTTCACCTACATAAGCACACTGTTTTCTGAGCCTTACATTGGTAAACACATAAAACGTTCATAGCAGCATGTGCTGCTAGTTAGTACTGTGACCTGCTACCTCCTCCAGGAAGCCTTCTCCAGATTATCTTCTGCACTTTTCTTATCTCAGGTATTTACAAAGTAAGTCTTGAGAGATAAATCTGCAGGCTCAGAAGCACTTCCTGATCTTTCTCTACATTTTGGACATGTGAAGCTCCCCAGTGTGATATTTTAGCGCTTGAACTCAAGAAGAGTAATTTGGAGTTGTATTGATCAGGGATTAACCTCTCTGCCTAACAGAGAAGTGTAATATGGTATCCAAAGTGGAGAGAAGGGAATCAAGTTCACAGATGCCCATAAGGTGGTGCTGTATGCCCACAATCACAGGGAACAGGATTCTGTGCAGGGGGATTGAGGTCTACAGCAAGGCAGTCCTGGGAGAAGTTGCTAGTGAGACAGTTTGGATTTACTCTGAGACCTAATTTTAGTTTTCATGCAGCCCTTCCTTTTGGGGTCGGAGAAACTAGTCTTTGGAATTTAGATGCATCAACCCTTTATGACATAACATTATTTTTTAAAAAAATCAAGTGTTCTTTACAGAATTTAGGAAATATTTATAAAAGCTATGAGAGGTTGATAAATATTTAAGTAAATATAAGTATTATGGCATCCTTTCTGTTTATGAAGTTTGATTTGGTTGTTTAATTAATTCATAAATACCCACAACCACTTTGTAAAATGTGTCTTTACTTTACTGGTTTTATGATGAGAAACTGAAGGATCTCTGAGATTTAGTTTCTGAATAGACCTGGATACAACATTCTTAAGGCTATCAGGTCTGGATGCAAATATTGTTTTTCAGGTTTTGAGCCTGTGTTTTTGTTCACTCCTACAGGACACTGGCTCAATTCCAGTGCCTGCTTTTCCTTGAACTGGTAATGCATCCTTGGATGAAATGCTCACCTGTACAGATCTATAGATGCTTCTTCCACCAAACTAAGCTCCATTAAAATGGGGATTTAGATGACAGAATCACACATCCTGAGTTGGCCATTCATAATCTGGTGGAATGTGCACATTGTTAGAATATAGCTTTTATGACACACAAATCATTGCTTTATTCTCTAAATATTCTCTTTGGTATGTACAGAAATGTCTTCACTTTTCTAGTGGGTCTGTTGGTTGTAGTGCAGGATCTTTACAGTCAGTAGCAGAGGGGAGCTCATGGTCTTTGTTTCCCACCAGTTGGTTCTATGACCTGAGACAAAGCACTCACCTTCTCATAGTCGAACTAGTTGATTTCTGAGATAACTTGGGCTATTGGGAAGATTTATTTCCTCAGACATGACTATAGTATTTTTTAATCTTTACGATAATATAGGTTCTCTTTTATGTACATCTCATGATAATGATGATTCTGAAAGTTTTATACCCCCTTTATAATAGATCACTATATAATGTCCACATAGATTTCATACAGTACTTCAGTGCACTGTGTGTATGTGTGTGTGTGTGTGTGTGTGTGTGTGTGAATATCACTACCTCATTAACAAGTTGAATTAATCCATGTTTATCCCCAGAGAAAATTACATAAATCTGATTAGGAGGGAAAATGCTACTGTGTGCCAACTGGTTTGATTTAGGACACGGAGGTAGAACAACCATCAAAAATGCCCACAGATATGGGAGTAAATGTGTGATGTCTTCCTTTATATGGTGCTTAAACAATGAT
Organism: Peromyscus eremicus; assembly: GCF_949786415.1. Lineage (NCBI taxonomy): Eukaryota > Metazoa > Chordata > Mammalia > Rodentia > Cricetidae > Peromyscus > Peromyscus eremicus. The sequence continues at coordinate 31,104,286 of NC_081436.1, forward strand.
TCACCCTCTACAAAGCTACGTGTACAAGGCCACACCCATGGCACAGAAGCTCAAGAGCCACAGTCGATGGCACTGAAACACAGGAGCTTATTTCTGCTGCTGCTCTCTACAGAAAGCACAAGCTTGCTCTCCTTAGGAATGGAGCACAGGAGCAAAGTTACTCAAATGATTAGACCTTTTCTCGGGTGGCTTATCCTTTTCAGTATTGCTGTCCTTGCAGGTCCTTAGGCCAACTGAAAATGAGTGTTGACAATTAATGTCTAGTTAAGTATGGGGTGAAACCTGAAGGTATTTGGACCACCTAGAATGACAGAGCATCACATGTTCAACTGTGTGAATACTTAAGTGCATAAAGTATAAATTGGTGAAGGGAAGGAGAGAGAGAATTATAATCTAATCTACTGGGGCCTGGACTGAGGACTCAATAGTTAAGAGAATTTGCTTCACTTCCAAAGGACCCAAGTTTGGTCCCCAGGATCAACCTGTAGTGACTCACAACCACCTGTAATGACAACTCACAGGGATCTGACAACCTCTTCTGGTGCACATGCACACACACACACACACACACACACTCACACACACACAAAATCACACTGTCACCCACACAGTCATATGCCATTAAAATCATCAATGTATTATCCTTGTGTTTATTTAACTACTAGTCATTTGTTGACTATCTGCATAAGATGTAGAATGTGTTGGAAAGTATGAGTGTGAAGATGAAAGGATATATTTTTTATTCTTAAGATGTTACAGTGTAGCATGGAAGAAATATTACTAAAGTCTACTGACTTTCTCTAAAACAGAATTTCAGTTACGCTGGTGATTTAAAAAGTGTGGTGAGGCACAGAGAGCCACGGTTATCTGCAAAGTCTGGAAAAAGGGTGATCAGGAGGCACACAGAGAATTCTGCCTCACCAGTAATCTGAATAACTTTAGGTTAATTCCAACCTATTTGAGGCACCTAGTTTTTTCAGCAGGAGTTAGACATAATGACTTGGAAGCATTCCCATCTTTAAAAAACAAGCATCCTAAGGATCTTAGCTGTGGCCAAGTGGCCCCTGAGTCCTCTTTCTAGAAGGTGACACAGTTTCAGGAGTAGATGGCATGCCCCAGATGAGTGTTTGCCCTGCTAGAATGGATGATCTCAATCCTTCTAAAGACTTAATGACTCATTTTCTCTTTTCAACATAGAGTCTCATAATAATTCATGTTGAATCTTATGACTGAGGAAAGAAGAAATAATACACCTCATCCTTTCTCTAGAAATGGAGCCTCTCATACAGGAAAGGAAAGGAAAGGAAAGGTGAGTTCCCAGTAAAATGGCCATCACAGAAACGGAAGACTCAGAACATGTGGTGTCTGTAAAATGATCATGGCAGACATATTTAGTCTAGAAAAATATGAACATTTAAATGAAACTCTAGTAAGAAAACATACACTAAAGGTTGATCATCCAATAGCTTTCAATAGAGCATTGTGGAAACAGGGTGACAGAAACTGTCCCTGGAGATGAAATTGTAGAAAAGGGTACATGAACTTTGCCTGCACAGATCTTGGTTTTGTAGGACAGAGAAGCAAAAGGCAGAAAAATAATAAGAGGCACAATGATGAGAACAAGTCAGGGAGACACATATTGCAGGGTCTATCAATAAGACAATATGAAAAGGACTTGTAAACCAAAGAAAGTAATGAGTATTTTACCAAAGGGAAAATGGTTTAAGTTTGGGATGAGTTTTGAGCTGGGCATGGTTGTGTACTTGCTTTAATCTCTGACTTGGAAAATGGAGGTAGGCGTCTGAACTACCCAAGACTCTGTCTCCAAAATACCTTTACAAAGTGAATTTGAAAGATGATTAAATCCTGACAACTTGTGAGATGGAGCTGTGGTTACAGAAATAGAGATCCAACCACACCCAAGTGCTGATCAAGAAGAAAAGCTTCAACTTTAGTCAGAAAGTCTGGAAACATCAGGGGTAGCTTTGAAATTTGGCAAGGATTGGAGAAATTCACCACCAGACTTTTCGTGGAATTGCTATGCTAGAGAAATTGATCCTGCCAAATTGTAAGTTGTCCATATTTTGTGGCCCCATTTTATTAACATCGTTATTTATTTTAAATATAGATAAAGAGAGGAAGCATTTGCTAATGGTTCTTTATGCACCTGGCAGTGCAATATGTGTCATTTCATGTGGGATTTTCAACACGGGAATTCTTTCCAATTTTCCAAGTCTATAATTTTAGTCTCTGAGGAGAGAAATCTCACTCTTAAGGTGACATAACAGCAGTGGAGATGTGAGATTTGAATGAGGAGTGATTTGCCCAAAGTCAATATCCTTCCAGGTGTCTCACTTAGTTGTGTGTGTTTGTGTGTGTGGAGGGGTTTCTCCCCCTCCATGCTATTGGATTTGACACACCCAGGGCTTCAGTTAAAGTTTCTATTGCTCTGATAAAACACAATGACCCAAAACAGCGTGGGGGAGGAAAAATGATAAAGAGGCCATTGAAGAGCTGTTTCTTACTGGCCTATTCCCCATTTGGCTTGCTCAGCTGCTTTCTTCCCCCTCCCTCTCTCCTTCTCCCTTCCTTCTTTTTGTATTAATTTTTTTCATTTATTTTCCATCCTAACAGCAGTTTTCCCCTCCCTCCTCACCTCCTGTTCCCTCCCCCATCTCTCCTCTGTTTCTGTTCAGAAAGGGGCAGACCTCCGATGAGTGTCAACAAAACATGGCATATTAAGTTGTGGGAGGACTAGGCTCCTCCTCTCATATTAAGGCTGGGTGAAGCAGCCTAGTACAGGGAATAGATAGCACCCAGCATAATTTGCCAAGCATAGACAACATTTGAAGTGAGCTGGACCTGCCCATGTCAATCATTAATCAGAAGTTACCACATAGACTTATCTTCAGGCCAAACCAATGGAGGTATTTTCTTGATTAAGATTCCCTCTTCCCAGATGTGTCTAGGTTTATGTTAAATTGACAAAACCCAGCCAGAATAGCCAGGCTTTTTGGAGCATCTTTAGATTCTAACTTCCTCCTACTAGATGTTAGAAGTACCCTGTCCAGCCAAAATATTACGGATAGTACAGCATCCCACAAGGGTGAAATTTCTCCTGTTTCAGATCTGAGAAACACTGATCTGGAGTTACATTTGATATTTGTGGAACAAAATATTTCAATATGATTGTTCCCCAGGCACTCATTATGATTCCTCCTAAATCTTCCCCTCTTGTGTAATAGATTTTTTTTACAACAACACTATTATCCATCCATTACATAAAACAGAAACTTGGGAATCATCCTTGACTCCTCTCTCTTCTCTCCATATTGCATGAATCATTTGCCTCTGAAACATCTTACAGCTTGCTCTCCTTATCTCAACACTTTTCATGGCTTCCCAAATTCTTTAAAGAAGGTGGTGAAGAGGTGAAACGTAACTCACAAATAACTTGCATGTTATCATACAATCACTAGGCTTTGTCAAACATTCAAACACTGCATTTTCCTTCCAATCAAAGGTCATGTACACCCTGTTTCAGGATAGCCATCATTTTCCAAATTTCTTTCCACAAATCTCTGCATACACTTACTTTTCTTCCTTCAATTATTTTTACATACATTTCCATGGGCAAGGAATGGCTCTCATGACCAGAAAAAGAAAGGAAAAGAGGAAGGAACTGTGTTTTTTTTTAAATTTTATTTATTTATTTTTTTAGGTAAGTACTGCTGCTTTTCCTTTTCTTTTGAGAGTAGAACATCCCTATGCTTTGCTTTGTCACTGAGGGCGATGACAACTTATATAGTATTTTCTGTCAAAAAAATGCTTTGATTTATTGTTGATTCATTCTTTGTTAAAATGTGTTGGCATGACAAAATTAAAAAAATAAAATAAAATAAAGCATGCTGCTACTACCTGGCCCATCTACTTATGGAACTGCATATTTTGTATAATTTTTCTGTTCTAACTTTTTGGTTGTGTTTGATTGGCAGCCACCCTAATATATTGTTCTGAAGGCAAGGGAGTGATTTAGGAAGGTGGTTCAAGACGTACTATATAAGAATGATAGCAGGAGGCAGGCCTGACCAGGAAACCAACATCATGTGCAAGGAGTGAATAAACGTTATTAGATCTTGGACCTAACTGCTGTATAAATTTTCTTAAGGCTATGCTAACAAGTGTTTTCACATCCTATACAAGGCAGTGGTGAAGACCAAAATAACAATTACACCAAAGTCTAACTTGGTGAGCCAAGTTTTTAGAGATTACAAACAGGAGAATATGTGACTCACAGAGAGCCACATCATGAAAAGGCCTGCCTTCACATGGGGGAACTCATGAAAGCTGCATCCCCGGAGCTTCCTGCTCAAAAGGCAGGCAACTCCACTGAAGATTGTCTATTTACACTCTCTCTCTCTCTCTCTCTCTCTCTCTCTCTCATGTATGTGCGTGTGTGTGTGTGTGTGTGTGTGTGTGTGTGTGTATCACATGTTTCTTGGACCCCTGGGATTTCAGAGGAAGTGAGAATCAGAACAGGAGACTAAAGAAGAATGTGTCCCATGCCTTTAAGCAGTCCTCAGTGAAGACCACAAGCTGCCTTGGGAGAAGCATGATACCTAGCACTATGTATAGCTTCTCATTTCTGATAAAGTACACAGTTTTTCTTCTCATGGTAAATCCCTTCCAACTGTATGTGAGCATCTGTATAATTATTTAATTTTCATCTGCTGGCCAATGAAGCTAGCTTTTCTTAGTATTGTCTCAGAATATAGACAAGACAATTGTTTGATGACTAATTTAATGGAACAATGCGTATTCATAACCAAATATATTGTGTCAATCACATTATTAAAATGGTTTTTCTCTTTTTGTCACAATACTCTGGGTGACATTAGCAATTTACACAGGTGAGAAAACTAGAGTTTGATCTGTTCAAATACTTTACAGAAGACCAGAGTTTGGTTCCCAGAACTTATATCAGGTGGCTCACAACTGCCTGTACCTCCAGCTCCAGGGATAATGACGTCCTTTTCTGGATTCCATGGGTACCTGCACTAACTTACTAACATGCTCATATACCTCTGTGTGTGTGTGTGTGTGTGTGTGTGTGTGTGTGTGTGTGTGTGTTAATCTTTAAAAATTAGGGCTTCAGTGAGATCTCTAGCTGAAGAAAATAAGGCAGAGGAGTGATAGAACTAGGAACCCAATCCCCCATCTGGTGTGCACACATGTCCAATAGACACATATATCTTGATACACACATCTTACAGAGAGAGAGAGAGAGAGAGAGAGAGAGAGAGAGAGAGAGAGAGAGAGAGACAGAGACAGAGACACAGAGATAGAGAAAAGGAAACAAGTGATTGCAGATAGGAATCTTGTTTGTGGAATTAGCATGCACACATACTTTGTGTTGTGAGCGAGGCCTGCACCGTAGGAACGGCCTGTCACTGAGTGTCATGTTGCATTAATGCAAGAGAATGATGAGGAGCTGCTATTTTAGGGAGGTTCTGTGGAGAAATATTTTTACCTTTTTAAATGACCATTATTATTATTTTTAGGCTGCACTTTGAATGAAGACTGCTGGAGGGAAGCAAGTGAGAAGAGACAGTCTGGAACCAGAAGTGAATCAATGTAAGGTAAGGGAGAGAGGTGCAGTTTGAGGGAACAGGCAATAGGCTGTTCTGAACATGCGTAGGAAGGCATAGCCATAGTTTATCCACATCATCCAGGATATAGTGGAATGAAGTCAGAAATGACAGCAACTCAGAGATTCGTGCTTCTTCACTTCCTCTTCTTCCTGTGCACTGGATAGGGAAAGCTGCCCACCACTCATCTCGCAGAGGATAGCATTGACTATTCTCAACACACTTCTCTAAGCGCTGAGACTGTCCCCAACTTCACCATGCAGGTCACTGCCATTGATTCTGAATTCACACAGCAAGAAAGACTATACTTCATTTTAATTTGATGCAATCAATATTTACCAAAGATCACCCAGGTTAATGCATTTAATACAGTAGTTTCCACAGAGAAGAATACTGCAAATGGAAGGGAAGAGTTTCTCACTTTCAATGTTTATGATCTAACAGGAATTTAAAAATAACATGGGCAATTCAAAAGCATGTGTCTTTCAGTTAAAATTCAAGATCTATGCATGAAAATATTTAAGATGGTAAACATTTTTTTCTCCATACATTTAAGAGTTTAGTGAATGTATATAAAGTGGAAAACATTGTCCTGTGGGTTTTGATGGCAAAAATACAGGTACCATTGGGGGGGGAGTTTCCTGTTGGAATTAAAGAAACACTTCTAGAAAGACAAGAATGAAAGGCTGCTGATAGCCTGTCCTTCAAAAGTCGGCTGTCTTCTTTGGACACCTCTCCTTTTCTCTGGCAATTCTGGGACATTTGTTCTGTTTTGTTTGTTTGTTTTCAGCATGTCTAGTGGCCCAGCTTGAACTGTAGACATCTGCGGCATGTTCACTGAATTGGGGTAATGGCAGACGACTGAAGAATGAGTGGTATCTCTTCTACAACCCCTCCTGTGAACATGAAGCCACACTAGGTGCTCCTTGTTCAGAAAATCACCCCTTTCATGTCAAAGTCAACTGACTTCCATGCCTACAGTCTTTGCAGCTTTTTGTGTGGTACATTTTATTCCTATTAGGGAAACATTGTGACATCCTTCCTAGATGTGACCTTTCTCATCAAGGATGCCCAAGATTAGGTTGTGCATACTGCACCCAGACAGGCAGACACAAGTGGGGTCAGTGTTAGGAGGGTTTGAATCATGGTGGATAAACGTGGGTTTCAGTGTCACCTGAAAATTAAAATATCTGTTTCAGATCATCAGTAATGATGACCTTTCTTTACTAATGAGCAGCAAGCTTCTATAGCAAATATATTCTTGGGTAGTTTTATTTCTTCTGTCATATATAACCTTCCAATGAGCCTTGAAGTATGCATGTGTAAAGGGTGGTTCATTAACTAATTTTCTTATGGTCAAAATCAAATATCTTTTAAAAAAATCAATTCTAGGAGGGAGGACTTATTTGGCATGGAGGGGAATGCACCAAGGGTTCGTGGCGGCTCGGTTGCCTCATAGCTCGGCAGATCAGGAAGTAGAATACAGGCAATGTCAGCACACTGGTGAATGTTTATTTATCTATGTTTATTCATTCTAGGATTCCATCTGTATTAATCACTTTTCTGTTGCTTGGATAAAATACCATGACTGGTAACTTACATAAAGTAAATTTATTTGGATTTCTGGTTCCAGACGGATAAGAGTCCATCATAGAAGGGAATTATGGCAACAAATAGGTACAAGAGGTACAGCTGACAGCGCACATCTTGAACTGCACATACAAACAGAGAGAGAGCTAAAGAGGAATAGCACTTGGCTTTGAATCCTCAGTGCTTATCCCTAGTGAAATACTTTATCCAGCAAGGCCGTACCTCCTAAATCTACACAAACAGCACCATCAACTGGCCACCAAGTATTCAAACATCTGAGCCCATGAGGGCATTCTCCTCCAAACCACTACACTGTCCTAACAGAAGGTGGTGCCCACATACAGTATGGGTCTTTTTCCTTCAGTTAAACTTCAGTGGAAATATACTTGACACATCTGGGCGATTCCAAGTCAAATCAAATTGGCAAAGGAAACTAATTATCACCTACATTCTGTCCCCTAACACCAAGGTGATAATGGGATAAACTCAGAGTTACACACACACACACACACACACACACACACACACACACACACACACATAAATCATGGTAGTAAGGTAGGAGGTCTAAGGAGGAGGGGTTTGCCAGAAGTGGGAAAGAAATAAGAGAGGGTAGGGTGGAAATCTGAGTAATTTGAATGCATTATATACATGTATGAAATTGTCACAATAAATTTAATTAAAATAAATAAAAACAGTATTAGTGCATACTAACTGTAAAAATTTTCTAGGTTCCATGATAACATGACTATACAATATATGATGTATTTTGATCATAATCACTCTTTACTCTCTCATACCCCACATATCTCCCATTTCTCCTCCTAAACAGAGGATTCCAACTACTTCGTTTAAGGCAATGATAAAAGAACAATGTCCATTGATTTGGGAAAGTACCTATTGAGGCCTTGTGCATATCTGAAGTGGAGATACCAAAAGGAAGGGCATGTGCATTCATAGCATTATGGGAGAGAGATGAAGATACTTAAAATTCAAATAAGTAAAGGATATAGGACTTTATTTCAAACAGAAGCTAGTAAAGAGGAGAGACCAGTTATGTCTAATTTTTATCTTAGCGCACATCCTAAAGGCATTTCAGCCACTGATGTTAGGCATGAAGGACAGCCCCCTGTCCAAGGACCAGCAAGTCCAATGACCAGCATGGTCAATGTCTGCAGGCAATCTCTGAGGACCACATCACCAGGGACAGCTGTCAGCAACTGGGTCAGGGCTGCAGACCTTCCATCCTTATTTGAGCCTGATTGTGTTTGAACAGAAAGCCTCAATACATATCTCCCAGTTGCCACAAATTCATAATCCTCCTGCCTCTGCCTCCCAAGTGCTGAGGCTACATGCCTACGCTATCATATCCAGCTTTGGACCTGTTTTTATCCTTCACTTTTATTTGTGCTAAATCAGTTCATTGAACACAACCAAGACACAGCCTGGCATCATCTGTTAAGCAACTTAAATCTATAAGAAGTACGAGGTAATCCACAATACCCCACTAAGCCCTCTTTATTACCCTGACATTGTCTTAATCAGGGTGGTACCATACTTGGATAATTCAGATGGCCTTTGCAGTTAGATAATGCTTCATCTGAAAAGATGTGTGTGTGTGTGTGTGTGTCACCAATTTGTGTTTGGGAGTAAAAAGTCCTCAGACTGTAATTTTTAAAAGGTAGATCTTCTTTTCCTCAGAGGGAACAGTTAGGAATCTGGTAAGAAACAAACCCCAGCTCTGTGCTTTATGAAATAATTGCAAATTTTGAACAGATGTGATTTTCTTTTGAATGCATTAAGGCCAAACGTTTGAAAACTCTTAAATCAGGTGTTAATGAAGAAAAGGGTTTATTTACTGGTAATGCACTGAAGTGCTTGAGTGATAGTTGAAAACATAGGAGTTCAGGGTCACTCATCCATGCAAGGTCATTTGTCAATGGAAGGTTTGTGTACTTGTACATGGAAAACAGGTTTATTTCTTTTTAATTTTTAATTTATTAATCTTATTTTCGTGAGTGTTTGCCTACATGTATATCTGTGCATCATGTGTGTGCAGTGCCCTTGGGGGAAAGAAGAAGGCATTGGATCCCCTGAGACTGGAGTTATAGATGATCAGAAGTGGTCATGTTGGTACTGGCAATTGAATGTTGAATTGAATAACCTGTAAGCCATTCTAATAAATCACAGTGTTATATATATTATATATATGTTATTGTTGTAATGTGTGTTATATATATAATATGTAATATATAGACATATATCAGTTCTGTCTCCTAGAGAACTATGACTAATCCATGGACTAAGCAGGTTATATTTAGAAATATACATATATATTTATGCATGCAATAGCCATTAGTGAAAAAAGAAGCCATGGATTTTAAGGAGAGAGTGCAGGAGTATATGGGAAGATTTGAAGGTAAGAAAGAGACAGGAGAAATATAATTAAATTATAACCTCAAAAAATTTTAAAAAATGCTTTCAAAAAAAATGATGGTACATATTTGTGTAAACTAGAGTCCACATTCAGACACACAGTAGCTTCAGAGGAAATGGTTACCTTCTTCATATAACAGCCACTGTGTAGCAGAGCCTAACAAGTACAGAAACCAGGGCTGGGCTTTCTTCTAGCACAATGTGGTTCACAATGAAGGAACCGACAAGTGTGTGATGCTCTCAGTCACAAGATTCTCACCATGGCCTCTAAGGATGCAGTCCAGTGGTCACTAGGGGTTTGGATGTCAATAAGAATCAGACTTGAACCCCTTGCCTCCATGTAACACCTTAAATAATGAGGTTGATGCACACTAAATCAATTATTCATGGGGGCCATTTGCAATGAGGTAAAGTCTGTGGAATTTATCTGATAATGCTAGTCTCTGGATTATTGAAATTGAACTTAAGGTGCAACATCCTCTCCACCTTCTGTTACTTCTGCTTCCCAGGGGTATAGCACGTGGAATGCTGAATGCTACAACCTTGCAGGCTCTTCTGCTAGAAGATATTTGTCAGGTTAGTCTCTGACAATTTAATTGGGGCAAGTTTCAGAAAAAAAATATGAAGGGTGTTTTAAATGTCTCACAGAAGAGCCTTTAATAGCTTTCCCAAATGGCAGGGGGATGAGGAAGCAAGGTGGTCTTTCCACAGATACCATATTTGGGGCTCCTCCCTTACCCTAACATTTGTATTTTAACAGCAGGTCTGCATCTTCTACAGTAGACATTAAAATCATAGCTGTTCCAGAGTAGCTGAGGTTCAGATTCTGTGACTCTCAGAAACTTTCCATGCTAAGCTTTACAGTTTACTCCCATTCATGTCTGAGCTCACATTTACTTCATTGTTGAAAGTAGCTTATGTGTTTGCATGATTGTGAAGGAAGGGAGGTACCTCTGAGGTTGCTTTTTCAGAGAGTGGGCAAGGAGAGGATATATGACCTAGAGTTAACCAGTATGTCTTTTCTTCTGTGTCTGACCCAAACAAAGGGCAAATTAATTCTTATATACCCCAGGAAAAAATAAGAAAATCTTAAGATCCCCCCGCCCCTAATTAAATGTCACCCTTCCTGGGAGATTGACCATGCCCTAGTTCTTTTATCTGAAAAGAGTGAGATAGAAATTTCAGAAACTTCAGAAACCTATAAAAGTGCTTTTCTCTGGACTCTCAGTGGCTGTCTGTAGGCTGATGTTTCTGCTCTTCCACTATCCTCTCTAGACCCTTCTTCTTCTTCTCATCATTCCACAAAATGGGAACCTCTTGTCCATTCAGTGGCCTTTATTTCTGGATTTTTTATTAATAAGACTGTTCAGCAATTTGTCTACATGCACTAATGTAAATGTGAGACCCTAGTCCTGGCTGGTTGTCCCCGGCTGAGGTACCTGGCTATGGTCTGCCCTACTCCTTAATCATTTATTTTTCATCAATACACATACTCTAAACCTGTCTTCACAGTCACAGAACTGATTCCTAATTGGCCAACCTCTGTTCTTCAAGCACCTTATGTCACTGTATCCTCATTACTAACTCTCCAGGGTCAAAGCTAATCCCACAGTGAAGTCCATGGACTTGGAATTACATGAACTTTCTAAGGATTTACCCTTTTAGATATCTGGAAGAATTCACCAGACTCCAACGAACATACTCCTGTGAAGCTCCCTTTAAAGGCACAGGGCACAGATGGCAATGCAAGCAAGCAAGAGGTCATAGAGACAACTCCAAACACATTCATGGACCTCTGCTCTGCAAGCTTCCTTGATGACTCAATCTGCTGTTTCAGCTGTCAGCTGCAGTGATTGACACATTGCTGGGATGAGAGTGCTAATTCTAAATATTCTAAGGTACATGATGAGAATCCAAGGCAGGGAGGTGAGAACAACTTTATAATCATTAGCACCTAGTTACAGTTAAAAAGACAGTGTTTATAAACATTTGGGAGCTCAGGCTCCTTCAAGAAATTTAGCAAGTTACTAAAATTGTTCCTCCATAAAAATATGTGCACTTACATACATACATAATTTTGAATACAACCATAAAGTTTTTTATTATTATTATTTTTATTTAAGAAATTTTTTTTGTTCATTTTCATACCAACCACAGATCTCCCCCATCATCCCTTCTCCTGCTCCCCCTCAGCCTTCCAGCTCATCCTCATTTTCTCCTCCATGCTGTGGGATGGTCTGTATGTTAAATGTGTTGCTCTGATTGATCAATAAATAAAACACTGATTGGCCAGTAGCCAGGCAGGAAGTATAGGTGGGACTAACAGAGAGAAGAATTGAGAGAACAGGAAGGCGGAGAGAGACACTGCCGGCAGTGCCATGACAAGCAGCATGTGAAGATGCCCGTAGGCCATGAGCCACGTGGCAAGGTATAGATTTATAGAAATGGGTTAATTTAAGATATAAGAACAGTTAACAAGAAGCCTGAGCCATTAGGCCAAACAGTTTAAATAATATAAGCGTCTGTTTAAGTGGGCTGTCGGACTGCCGGGGCTTGGTGGGACCTGGAGAGAAAACTCTCTAGCTACACCTCCATAAGGGTAAGGGCTCCTAAGGGGAGTCAGCAAAGTCTGGTACATTCAGTTGAGGCAGGACCAATTCCCTTCCCCACCCCCCACATCAAGGTTGAGCAAGGTGTTCCACCCACCATAGGTAATGAGCTCCAAAAAGCCAACTCATGAACCAGGGATAGATACTGTACCCATTGCCAGGGGCCGCCTAACAGACCAAGCTACACAACTGTCTCCCCCATGCAGAGGGCCTAGTCTGGTCTCATGCGGGTTCTACAGTTGTCAATCTAAAGTTTGTGAATTCCTATGAGCTTGTCAACAATAAAATGTTATAAAGTCTTTGTACTCAGTCATCAACTCTCTGGGAGGCTCTGTATTTCATATTGAGCTTTGAAAACTGTGAGATGTGGAGGCTGTAGGAGATCTGGAGTTGATGTGTGGCAGACCCTCGGCTGCAGTAATGACATTCAGCTTTCCCCTTCTTTTCAGGTGTTGCAAGACTGGAAACTATCCTGCCAACTTAATTATTCTTCCTCAGCCAAGCAATAGAATTCCTCTTATTCTTGGGCACATTTGCCCTGCTGATTTTTCCTTCTGCATCTCTTAAAAGAGAAATAATGGGTTTCCTTTTCACTTTCCTTCTGGTTTGCAAGAAAAAAAATGCATATTCCTTTCTTGCCTCACAGTGTGTGCTCTAAATCAGCTATGATTACCAGCCAAACCACTGCATGTCTGTGCTGAGTTATACAACACCCATTGTGCTGGCCTCACACCCAGCTTGCTCACATCTTACTAAAATCTCTTAGTTCTCATTGTTCATCCTGCAGAGCATTCCTTTCTTGTGCATCTGTAGAGGTCCACAGAAATAGCACACAGCCTTTGGTGTCTGGCAAATAGACAAAGCATTCCTGTTGTTTTCCATTATGATCAACAAAGACTCACTTGTCCAGTGAAAGAAAGCTATGAAACTTGAGCATAGAGTTCGGCATTAGCTACCCTTGTTTTAAAATAAACTCTACAATTTCTTGGGATGAGGCTGCTCCCTTTGTCTGCCATATAGTTTCTACAGCATCTTTGATGAATATGTCCACACTAATCTTCCATATTTAAGTCCTCTGATCTAGCTATTGCCAACTGAAGCAGGGGAAATGAATATTATTAACACATTGTCTCATACCAAAGTGGATCATAATTGTCTTGGAGGTTCCTGTACCTAATTCTTTCAGGTCCTGCTTTCTTTTTATTCTTATCCCAGGCATGAATCTTTTGCTCATAGTATTTACTCTTTATGTGCATTGTGTTTCACCACTTGGCCATCACTTTCCTTTTAGAAATGAATATAGTTTATTTCATGCCATATAAATACTATATATTCAGGCCTTATTGAATTTTACTGATCTCCCAAGGAGCAGAGGCATAGGAACAAAACACAGATGGACTGCATGTTGGTATGACCATCTATCAATCATATATATTTGGAACCATCCTGGTTGATGTCTCTGAGCTCAGTATTCTCACCTGTGAAATGCTACCATTGACTTCAGCCTAGAACTACTTTCAAATCTTCCCTGACACTCAGTTTCCTCACATCTGAAATGACTGCCAGTGGTCCTCTACAGCTGTGATGTGAACAAGTGAATGGACTAAAGCATTTGGCACCCTCAACATTCTTTCAAAGACAACAAAATTTCACCACATGTTAGCTTTAGTTATTACTACACATAAACAGAGTATATTAAGTGTATGCTTCAAAATTCAGGCATTCAGGTTATAATTAACACATAAACAGTGCTTTAAGGAATGAATGAGAAGAGAAAGGAAGGAGAAATGGATGTAGGTCATAAAGTCACTAGCTTAAGCAGAATGGAGGAACAAACAAGGAACAAGACCTAGGAAGGCAGGGCTCCCCCCCTCCTGGAACTCCCTGATGTAATAGTAGTTGATGTCAGGGTTAAAAGGTCAACACTGGAGCTCAACCTCTAGTGCCTTAGAGGGAAGGGCTGAGACTACTATGCTCACTCGATTGAACAGGCATTCTTCCCTGTATTTTATTTTCAATAAAGCAAAATAATTGGATTTTATTTAAATATTGTTTAAAATAAATTACTTTTATATATATGACAATACTGCTACTACTATTAATAATAATAATGAGGCCGTCAATCTGAGAATGAGTTGGGGGGCATGGGAGGAGTTGAAGAGATGAGACATGAAAAGGTTTGGAAAGGGTGGACAGGGAAGGAGGGAAGTGATATAATTACATTTGAATTGTTGTTTTAATGCAATATCTTTCTACTTTAAAGTAGCAGAATTCTTCAATGATTGCCTTCCAGATACAATTGGCCCACACCCCACACCCTTTCCCTGTAGAAGTACTTCTCCCTTCTCTTTGTCTCCTGAAGCTTGTCACTAAAGGGTGGGTGCTTCAGTTCCCCTTCTGACCTCCTTGATCCAAGCCACTCCACTTAAATCACCCCTTTCAAAAGGAGGTGGGAACAGAACTTCAAAGCAGTTCATTTGACAGTTCTCAGGTTTCAGAAATCAAAGAGAGTTGTTGGTAGCCTGAGTGCTCTAATGAGCTTGCAAGGGGAGTGTGAGTCCTAGGTAGTGACCTTGCTTCTGAGGGAGAGTCTCACTGCCCACAGGGACGTAAGCTCTTTGGGAGCAGTAGCTGCACTGAAGTAACCTGAAGGGAGAGTTGGACTCTGATTCTGGCAGTGTTGCTTCTTGTCTAGATGACCTTAGGACACATTGCTTCTAAGATCTCTTCTACTTTAAAGTTCTTTCCTTGGAGACACACACCAGAGTGGAAAGAACATGGTTCTTATAATCTGGTTCAAACACCTGTGCCCATGGGTATTTCATTAGCACCAGGACCATCTATGAAAACACAGTGACTTATCACCTTCCTTCCAGGTATAACTTACTTTATTAGACTAACATAATTGTAAAGGGTACAGAAACATGGTTTAGGAACGTTGATCCACATCTACAGCTTAAAGCACAAGTGCAGAAAAGTTGGGAGAATTCTATGTACAGTCAGAATGACAAATGTTCACCATTGTTTTCTTTACTTGATGCCATTAAATAGTCCAAGCCACTGAAATGGAAAATAAAAATAATCGAAGAAAAGGAAAACAGATTAAAGATGGCCTTCAGTTCTTGCAGTACTGTGATTTGAATATGGACTACCCCTCACAGGCTCATATACTAAAGGCTTGGTCTCTTTCTGGTGGTGCTAATGGGAGGTGATTGGATCATGAGGGTAGCAACTTCTCCCTTGGATAAAGTCACTGAGACAGTCACATCTGAATGGGATCCTAGAAAGTGGAGCCTGGTTGGAGACAGTCATTCTCTGGTATTAGACCTTCAACAGATTAAATCTTGTCTTCAGCTCCTTTCTGGTTTTGCATCTGCTCCCTAGCTATTGTGGGGTGAGCACATTTTCTGCTGTGTCCTTCTACCCAAGGTGCTTTTGCACAACCACAAGCCAGAAAAGCCCAGCACCCACAGACTGAAACCTTTGAATCTCTGATCTAAACATACCTTTCATCTTTGAACTTTTTTCCCCATAGCAATTCAAGAGCTGTCTGACACATGCAGATACAAATATCTATAGAGAAAATGCAAATGAATTTATAGATTATGATGAATAATAATTCTCAACAGGCTTTCTAGATACAGAGTTTAATAGATTAAAAACTCAGTTGACTAAGTAAATCTCAATTGCAAATTCAAATGGGGATCTGGGGATTGACAGCTCAGTGAATAAAGTATTTTGCCGTATAAGCCTGAGGACCTGAGTTTGAATCTTCCACATCCAATAAATGCCATGAATGATGGAGTATATCTGCAACCCAGAACTAGGAAAGATGGGAGGATCTCCCAAAATGGCAGGCCAGCCAGTCTAACAAATCTGTGAGCTCCAGGTTGAATGATAAATTCTGTTTAAAAAAAAAAGATGGAGAGTGTTAGACTTAAGAAGTCAATCCCTGCTGTGGTGGTTTGAAAGAAAATGGCCTCCAAAGGGAGTGGCAATATTAAGAGGTATGGCCTTGTTGGAGGAAGGGTGTCACTGTGGGGGCAGACTTTGAGGTCTCTTTTCCTCAAGCTTCCCTCAGTGTTGAAAGACCCCCACCAAGGACCCAGACACAGTTTCCTCCAGAAACCCAAAAGAGCTGAGGGAAGAGATATCTTAAAGATAAACAGAACTGAGTCAGTTCTCCCTTCCTGGAGAGGGTGAAGTCAGGAGTTTTCAAAAGAAGAAAGTCAGGATGTTTGGTGGTGACCAATTAATCATGAGATGCCCCTCTCTGGAGACAACATGACCAGACCCCTGAGATGGGTTGTAAAACTCCTGACAAGCAAACAGATAGGCTGAAAAAAGATCAAAATGCTTTCACCCTAAAACTAAGGCCTTAGATTCCTCCTTTTAGGTACAGGCCATGAGTTACTGGAATATGCCTTGAGTCCAGATTCCAGAAACCAGGAAGTGTAAAAGTATAGAGTCACAAGGTAGTCATGAGGTAATGACTGCCTGACTATGGAATGTCCTCTCCCTGGTTTCCAGGGTAACTGACCATAAAATGTCCCCACCTGAGGGCAGCTAATGAGAGATGGTGGCGGGCAACCACTCCCTTAGAAGTAAAGATTAAGCCATGATTTCTAGAAAGTCCCTAGAGGCGAGCCAATCAGAATTGTACCCGTACTAGCACCCCTAAATGATGTAACCTTGTGATTTTTGTCTTTACAAACTGAGCTTGTAAGAGGTGGGCACTTCTTCCAGCCTCCCCTGCGCTGGATCTGTTGGATGAAGTCCCTGCCTAGGCTTGTATTTGGATATCCCAAATTAAACCTTGCTTTTGCATTCCAGCATGCTCATCTTTGGTAGTCTCTCTGGGGGTCACAATCTGGGCACAACAATTGTTACAGCCAGTTGACTTCCTGTGCAAGATATAGCACTCTCAGCTCAAGCACCATGTCTGCCTGCAGACTGCCATGCTTCCTGTCATGTTGATAATGGACTGAACCTCTGAATTGTAATCAAGCCACCCTCAATTAAATGTTTTCTTTATAAGAGTTGCTGCTGTGGTCATGGTAACTTCACAGCAATAGTAAACCCTAACTAAGACACCTGCCCTTCACAGCCACATGAGTACACACACTCAGGAAGGCATGCATACACACATACAAATACATATGTGGGGGGCCCAAAACAGCTTGACCACATAGCTGCCTTGATAGGCTTAGGGGCCAAGACACAGCTGCTATGACAGGCTTACTGGCAGGCAACACCCAGATCCAGAAAAAGCCCTAAGCTGACACCACCCTGGCACCACCCAGGAACAGGCTAGCATCTAAGAGGAAGTACCTGACATTCCAAACAGTGGAACCATTAGATAAGATTAGATAAGATCATCAGATGTCCTTGAGCCCAGCACACATCTATTTCCCTTTAACCAAGACACCCCTAGACAAATGTCAGCCAGTCAGGGTTCTGGACCCTGGAAATCCTCTCACCCCCAACCTCTGGTATGATAAAAAAAAAAACCCTACCCCACCCAGGCTTGGTGCTCTCTGCTCTCCCCACTCCCCCTGTTCCTGACAGATGGAGAGACCATGCTTAAGCTTGAAATAAAGGCTCTTTCCTTTTATATATGAGATTTGGTCTCTGTGGTGGTCTTTTGGGGGTCCCTACAATCTGGACAAAACACATACATAAGAAAGTGCAATTGGACAGACTTTTAAAAACAAAGTAGTAGAATAAGATGGAGGAGGAAGAGGCAGAAGACAAGGAGGAGGGGGATGGAGGAGGAGTGGCAGGAGGAAGAAAAGATAGAATAATGAAAGAAGAAAAGGAAGAAAGAAGAGAGAAAAATATACAGCCTCCTGTTCATGATAGCAACAAGAATTATAATGTGCACAGAAATAAACCTAAAACATGTAAATCTATGAAAAACACAGAAAAATGGCTTGAAGGACAGTAAGTTCTTAGGAAGAAACTATTACCTTATCACAGTATCTGAGGGTGTTACTAATTGAACCCCAGGAATAGAGGTGCCCCAAATTCTACAGTTTTCAAGGATGTCCCTCACAAAATACATGGATCAACTCAAATTTGGAACAGCCTAATTCCACAGAGACATACTGATAAATAAATGGAAAAGTAACAGAAATTCATCTGTGAATATCATAAAAACTGATTCTGTCTCACAAGGATGTGAACTCTCTGTGAATTAATTTAAAAAAAATTCCAGTTGACAAAAGGGGGAAATTATTATGGGCTGATTTGTCTTGGAAATAGACATGGTTCTCTCCTGATTTCCCATCTCATAGCACTACAGTAAAAGGTTTTTTCACAGTTCACAGTTATAAACCCCAAAGAACAGAGAATGTGTGGCTATATTTTCAAGGTGTCAAGATGGGATCAGAACCCAGGATGGGTCTTGTAGGATAATTTGCCTCTCTGCTGGGCTTTGGTCATTTTTATTTAATCATGTGATATTTTATCTATATCATGCTTATTTATTAGGCATTACTATATTAAAAATGATAGCTATTTTTATTTTCTCAAATCATGTAAGGAAATGTTAAATATTCCAAGAAAAGGCCTTAATGTCTAATGAAAAATTTAAATAGTAGAGGAAAGTGGTGTTTTTCTGTACTAATGATATTTTGAAGCTGTAGAACACTGTGTATTCATCTAAATGTAAAGAGCATTAACCTTCAGACAAGAAATAGAAGTATCCATGGATGGACACTAAAGTTTTAATATAAGCGGATATAAAGCGAGATGTTCCAAGTTTCTCCAAGCAGGGAAGGCCCTGAGTAAAACTTTTGACACAGTATGGCTTTTATCAATGGAGATATTACTACAGGTCTGTGGGAGATATTAGGGATGTTTCAGTCAGCTTTGGATCAGTACTTACTGATTTATTTAAAAATTAGTTAAAGAATGAGCACAGGATTGTGAGGGACTCTTCCAACGTGGAGAATAGGATTTCTTATTCCTCCTGCCTGCTTGTGGTTTCTGAGCAGGCGCTGCGGCGCTGTTGCGTGACAGTAATCTGGAAACATTTTACTTCAAGGTCATTCTTGAAATCTATCTGTTTTGTTGCATCTCAGGTGGTCCTGGCAGTAGACTCTGTGTGCCCAGCGGTACAGATCTATGTTAAATGACAGGGTTAATGTGATGTGATGGTGCTGAGGAGAGCCAATGGGATGCATCCAGATGGTTAACATAGGCAACTCCACCTTTGCTCCAGGGACTGATGCACCATTAAGCTGATAAAGGACCAGCTGCTCCCTGGTGACTACAAACATCCTTCTCAATCATGGACAAAGGAACCTTTCATATCCCTCTGAGCTCGTCTGTCCCTGTGTAAGCATGGAGGACAGCTCTTCATAAAATACTGACTGGATTAAAAGTTTACAGCAATCAACCATTCATAGTGTATTCAAGATGGTCACATTTATACCTGCCCACTAATATAAAGCACTTAGAAATTGACCGCTTTTGAAGTGAACCAACATTACAGAAGGCTTTACCACACTGCTGTCTTTCCCAAACAGAAGACGGCACAGTGTCTGCTTGCCTCATTATGCCATAAGTTTTCTGAGACTATAAGATTGCAATTTGTTCACTTTTATGTTACAAAGTATTTTACTGGTATAAAAATTGAATTCTGTTGAATGATTATTTTAGCAACTCATAAGCATTTCTGGAGTTTGCTTTGTTTTTTGATTAATTGCCACTGATATAAAATTAATTAATTGAATTAAGGGCAATTAATTCTTTTGTTTATGAGAAACAAAACTATTTTTCAGTCATGGATTCTATTTACATTTCCCTGCATGACTGTCACTGTATTGAAAAATGCATCAAGTAATGACAGTAAAACAACTTCTTAGACCATTTTGATGGAGAGTTATTTCACCTGTTTAGTTCCATGCTTTCCGACCTTCATCATAAAAAAAAATAATGTTGCTCCAGGGTTTTTTTTTTTTTTTCGTTAAAGATCCATGCAAATTTTAAAAATATGTGTATGTGGGCCTTTGTGTACATGTATGCATATACAGGTGCCCAAGAGTCCAGATCATAGTGGTCATACTTTCAAACTGGAATTACAGGTGGTTGGGAGCTGCCAGAGTGAATGCTGGGAAACAAAGTCAGGTTCTCTACATGAGCAGTGCACACTCTTAGGTGTTGAGTGGGATCTCTACAGGAGCAGTGCACACTCTTAATTGTTGAGTCAGATTCTCTACAGGAGCAGTGCACACTCCTGGTTGTTGAGTGGGATCTCTACAAGAGCAGTGCACACTCTTAGTTGTTGAGTGGGATCTCTACAGGAGCAGTGCACACTCTTAGGTGTTGAGTGGAATCTCTACAGGAGCAGTGCACACTCTTAGTTGTTGAGTGGGATCTCTACAGGAGCAGTGCACACTCCTGGTTGTTGAGTGGGATCTCTACAGGAGCAGTGCTCACTCTTAGTTGTTGAGTCAGGTCTCTACAGGAGCAGTGCATACTCTTAGTTGTTGAGTGGGATCTCTACAGGAGCAGTGCTCACTCATAGTTTTTCAACCATCTCTCCAACCCCAGCTCCAGCTTTCATCAAGTCTTTCTCTGAGGGAAGTCCCCTTATATGGCTTAGAATTTGAATGTTTTTAAGGAGGACTGTTGGATGTTCTGGCTTGTATTTTCTCTGCATGTGCAAAGGGGTTGTTAATATTGAAAACGATGCTGTTTTTCAGCTGCTAAGACAGCTTTACACCCTCTTATCATCGCACCAGTGATCAAGATTTATCACATTGGACATAAATTCCCCTTTTTGTTTTATTGTCTCTTTTTATCTATTTCATGATTTTATTTTTAATCTTCTGGAGATGATTTCTTGATTTTAAGGATTCAGTCTGTGGATTCTGTGTATTTTTCTTATAATGTCTGACTTGTTTAGAGTAATAAGAGCCTTACAAATTAGTTGATAAATACCCATTATAATCAAATTTCAGGAAAGAGCTTGTGCATCATTTGCTTTATTTTTATTTTTATTTTTTAGGTAGATAAGAAATCGAGGAGGACTATAGGGGTATTTGTGGAAGAGTTGTAGACTATAAAATCAATTTATATAAGTATATAGAACTGAATATTTTCTTGAATAAGTGTTGACTTTTCATGATGTTAAAGGATGTATGTACTTATTTGTTGAGTATATTGCCATAATTTTTCTGTCCATCATCTTCATTACTGCTCTTTTCATAGTTGTTGAGTCTGTAGTCATGTCTCCTTGCTCAGTCATGATGATGTTGTCTGACCTTTTTTTGTTTTCCTTCTCTGAATTATTATAAGCTTCTGGATTCTTTTGCATTTTTGAAGAACTAGCCTTCTCAGTGATTCAAAAACAACTCCCTTGTCTGTTATTTTGTTGCTATTAGTCTTAACTTTAATATTCCCTTTGAATACTGATATTGACTTTTGCTTCCTTCCCTTCACATTTCTCTGGAAAGAAAGTGATTTGGTCTATATCCCCTTCAATGCAGTGGAGCACAACACTGCAAAACCTCTCTCCCCAAAGTGGTGCTTCAGTGGTACCTTAGACATTTTAAAATGCATTGATTACATTTTAATTTATTGAAAATACTTTACATTTTATTTTAAAATTTCCTTTTAATTTTGATGCATCAATTATGTAAAGATATGCTGTTTGTTCTCAAATATTTGATGTTATGAACACCTTTGGTTACTGATTTGTCTTCACACTCTATTGTATTATCGATAGCCATTTAATTGAGAAATATTTTATGTACCTGAATATATATGATTTATCTTGATATGTGATTCACATTTTATTAAAAAGAAACACACATAAATATTTTGCTTATGAATATATATTTCTTTTTTTTTCCTTTTTTATACTAGCTTTCTCTCTCAAATAATATAAACCAATTATGGTATTTTCTTCCTCTACTACTCCAAGTTCCTCCTCCCTTCCTCTCCAATCCCATCCAGATTCACCCCTTTTTGTGTCTCATTAGAAAATAAGTAGGATTCTAAATAATAATACTAAAATAAAATATAATAAGATAGAAAGAAACTAATACATGACAGTAGCATAAAATAAAGAATAGGGAAAAAGTAAGAAAAGGCACTAGAAACAGATATAGACACAGAGACCTACTCATTTGTACACTCAGGAATCCCATAAAAACACTAAACTGGAAGCCATAATACATACCCAAAGGATACTCTTTCTGCCTCATCTTCTATAGGCTCCCTTGAGGCCTGATGGGAGGGATATGATGGAGATATCTCATTTAGTGTTGAGTATTCCAAGGTCTCTAATTCTGTCCATAATATCTGACTGTGGGTCTCTGTATTTCTTCCCACCTGCTGCAGAAGGAAGTTTCTCTGATAAGCAGAAGCACTCATCTATAATATAGCAGAATGTCATTAGGAGTCATTTTATTACTATATTTTCTTTGCTAGAACAGCAGTGTTGGGTCCGTCTCATGGAGTGGGCCTTAAGTCAAGTCAGATATTTTTGGTTGCTCGTACAAGCTTTGTGCCACCATCGTACTAGCATATTTTCCAGGTAGGGCACCATTGTAGGTCAAAGGATTTGTGGCAGGGTTGGTATTAATGTTTTTTCTAAGGTAGTGCAGAGTATTTTTTTCTATACCAAAGATACTAGCATATAGAGCTGAAGGCACTATGTAGGCACCAGCTCAACTTCTCCATGTTAAATGAGTTGTGTAGGTGTTGTCTTCAGCAATGGGGCCTTGCTTTCAGTTGGTAGAGAGCAACCTATAGTCTTGGCAACAGCCTGGACTGTTTGGGATTCCCGTGGGACCTCTTTAGCCAACATCTCAATTAGTTGTAACCCAAGTGCTGCACGGTAAACTTCGTATGGTGACAAGAGATGTTCAATTATTTGGTAATTTCATTTTATTGGCTTCATATATATATATATATATTATAGAAAGTTTCTGCTGTATTAGATTTACATAGTATTCCTCAAATGGCCCTTAATTTTAGCTCTCTTTCCCCATATTCTATCCCTTGGCCCTTGTTCCCTCTCCCTGCTCACTTGATTCTCCTATTCCAGGCCCTCCATCCAACATAACTATCTATTCTATTTCCTTCCCTATTTAGACCTACCTATTGCCCTGTAGTCCCTTATTTTATACCTAACTCCTATGGTTCTATGGATTGTAGCTTGGTTATCATTGACTTAACAGCAAATATCCACATATAAGAGAATGCATGTCATATTTGCAATTCCAGGTCTGGGTAATTTCACTGAGGATGAATTTTTCTAGTTCCATCCATTTACTTGTGGATTTCATTTTTAATGGCCAAGTAATATTCCATTGTGTAACGTGTACCATATTTTCTTTTTATCTCTTTTTCTGTTGAGGGGCATCTAGGTTGTTTCCAAGGTCAGGCTATTATGAACAGAGCACCAATAAACATTGTTGGGCAAGTGTCTTTGTGGTAGGATGAAACATCCTTTGGCTATAAGCCCTAGAGTGGTATAGCTGGATCTTCAGGTAGATAGATTTCCATCTTCTCTAGGAAATGAGACACTCATTTTCATAGTGGCTGTATAAGTGTGCACTCTTACCAGCAATGGAGGAGTGTTCCACTTATTCCACATCCTCACCAGTTAGCATGAGCTGTCACTTGTGTTATTGATCTTAGCCATTCTGACAGAAGGGAGATGAAATCTCAAAGTAGTTTTGATTTGTATTTCCCTGGTCATTAAGCATGTGGAACATTTCTTAGAGTGTTTTTTGGCCAATTCACTTTCCTCTTTTGAGAATTCTCTCCTTAGATTTGTACCCCATTTAAATTTTTGTTTGTTTCCTTGATATCTAGTTTTTTGAATTCTTTATATATTTTTGAATATTAGCCCTCTAGTGGATATATAGTTGCTAAAAATTCTTTCCCTTTCTGTAGGCTGCTGCTTTATCCAACTGATAGTGTCCTTTGCCATTAGAAGCTTTTCAGTTTCATGAGGTCTCATTTATTAATTGTTGATCTTGGTAGCTTTGCTAACACTGTTCTGAAGTTCATAAAGTCTTTTTCTGTGCCGATGAATTCTAGGCTATGCCTCATTTTCTCTTTCTATTGGGTTCAGTGTATTTGATTTATTTTGAGGTCTTTGATCCATTTGGAATTGGCTTTGTGAAGGATGATAAAGATGGATCTATTTGCATTCTGTCACAAGCAACAGTCGAGTTTGACCAGCATCTTTAGTGAAGATGCTCTATTTTTTTCCAGTATGTGTTTTTTGCTCCTTTTTCAAAAATCAGATGTCCTTAGGCTTTCAAATTTGTGTTTGGATCTTAATTTTAATCTCATTGATTGACTTGTCCACTTTTGTGTCAATACCATGCTGTTTTTATTACTATAGCTCTAGAGGACCACTTGAAATTGGGGATGGTGATACATCCTGGAATTCTTTTATTAGTTAAGATCCTTTTAGCTGTCCTAGGTTTTCTTGTGTTTCCATATGAAGCTGAAAAACAAGTCCTTTCAAGATCTGTGAAGAATCATTTTAGAATTTTGGTGGGGATTGCGTTGAATCTGTAGATTGTTTTCAGTAGGATGGCCATTTTTACTGTTAGTCCTGTTGCTTAATGAAAATGGGAAATCTTACCATATTCTGGTGTCTTCTTCAATTTCTTTCGTTAAAGACTTGAAATCTTTATCATACAAGTGTTTTACTTGCTTGAATAGAATTACCCCAAAATATTTTATATTATTTGAGGTTATTATAAAAGGTGTTGTTTCTCTGATTACTTTCTCAGTCCAATTGTCATTTGTATACAGGATTTTTGTGAGTTAATTTTTACTCAACTACTTTGCTGAAAGTGTTTATCAGCTACAGGACTTTACTAGTGGAATTTTTAAGGCCTCTTATGTATCATCTGAAAATAAAGATACTTTGAATTTTTCCTTCCTAATTTATATCCCCTTAATCTCCTTCAGTTGTCTTACTGCTCTAGCTCAGACTTCAAGTATTACATTCAATAGATATGGAAAGAGTAGACAGCATTGCATTGTTCCTGATTTTAGGTGAATTTCTTAGACTTTCTCTCTGTTTAAGTTGATGTTGGCTATGGATTTGCTATAAACTTCCTTTATTATGTTGAGGTATGTCTCTTATATACCTAATCTCTCTAGGGCTTTTATCAATAAGGAGTATTGGATTTTGTCAAAGGCTTTTTTTGCATCTAATAAGATGAT
Source organism: Peromyscus eremicus (assembly GCF_949786415.1). Taxonomy (NCBI): domain Eukaryota; kingdom Metazoa; phylum Chordata; class Mammalia; order Rodentia; family Cricetidae; genus Peromyscus; species Peromyscus eremicus. The sequence goes on from NC_081436.1 coordinate 31,129,778, forward strand.
CATGTCGTTTTTCTTTTCTTTTGTTTTGTTTATGTGGTAGATTACATTTATTTATTTTCATATGTTGTGCCTTGCCTGCATTTCTGAGATGAAGCATACTTGGTACTTGTTTATGAAAGATGACCTTTTTGTGTGTTCTTAGATTTGGTTTGCACATATTTTAGTGAGAATTTTTACATCTATGTTTATAAGGGAAACTGGTCTGTAATACTCTTTCTTTGTTCGGTCTTTATGTGGTTTGGGTATCAGGGTAACTGTGAGCTCTTCTTTGAAAGTCTGATAGAATTCTTGGATTAAACCATCTGCTCTTTTTTTTTTTCCAATTGGGAGATTTTTATTTATTGCTTCTGTTTTCTTGGAGTAATGGATCTGTTTGAATTGTTTACCTGATCTTAATTTAACTTCGGTAAGTGCTATATATCTAGAAAATATCCATTTCTTTTAGATTTTTCCAGTTTGGTGGGGTACAGGTTTTTAAAGTACGTCTTGATTCTCTGGATTTCCTTGGTGTGTCTGTTGTTATGTCTCCCTTTCCTTTCAAATTTTGTTAATTTTGATCTTCTTTCTCTGTCTTTTAGTTAGTGTGGAAAAGGAATTGTCAATCTCGCCAATTTTTTTCTCAAGAACCAATTCTTTGTTTCATTAATTCTTTGCATGTTTTGGTCTGGTTTGGAAAATACAGATATTTACATTATGATTCATAACAGTGGTAGCATTACTGTTATGAAGTATCAGATTTTTTGGATGTTTTGTGCTTTTTTTAGATTTAGCATTTTTTGACCAATGTATCCATTTCTTCTATCATGTCTTCAATGCTTAAGAGTCTCTCTACCATGTCTTGTATTCTGTTGCTGAGGTTTGCCTCTGAAGTTCCTGTTTGAGTTCCTAAATTTTCCATTTCCAGATTTCCCTCAGTTTGGATTTTCTCTTTTGATTCAATTTCTACTGTCAGCTCTTGAACTGTTCTATCATTTCCATTCACTGTTTGTGTTCTCATATATTTATTTAAGGAACTTATTCATTTCCTCTTTAAGGACCTCTATCATTCATTCACATAGGCTATTTTAAGATTTTCATCTTATGTTCATCCATGTTACAATTCTTAGTACCTGCTGTGGTAGGTTTGCTGGGCTCTACTGGAGACATATTGTCCTGATACTGATTGTGTTTTTATGCTGTCATCTAGGCATCTGGGTTTGGGAAGATTATAAGCATAGGTGCAGATATCTGATCTTGTCTTTGTTGGGTAGATATTTCATTCCCTGGTTTCTGTTACCATCTCTGGTTCTTGGGAAGATGTCATGGCTATGTGTTGCCTGGTCAGGAATTATTCTGGGATCCTGCTATGTGTGGCCACTGTGGTTCCAGGTAAAATGTGTTTCTAAGTATTGGGAGCTGATAGTTAGTAATGGATATTGGCTAGAAGCGGGGAGCTGAAGGGGTCCATAGGAGTGAAGAAAGCAAAGTGTTCCACTAGGATCTGCTTAGTCCACTGGAAATGGGCATAAATAGTGAGGAGAAGCTACAGCAGGTAGAGTGTTATAGAGCTGGGAATGAGACTGGGAGATTGGATATGGCAGAGAGTAGGGGAGTGAAGCTCTGATGCTTGCTGGCCTCCTTGATTCCAAGTAGGCTTGGTTGGTGGGTTCCTAGGGGCTGGGAACACAGGATAGGTGCAGAGGAAGTTTGAAGGAGAAGATCTGCATAATCCACTAAAGATGGGAGCAGAGAGGAAAGGATGCCACAGCAGGTGATCTGCTCCAGTGTTGGAGGTGAAACTGCAGAATTGGATCTAGAGGAGAGGAGGAAGGGTGGGTGAAGATCCACAGTTAGGCTTCCTGCTTCCCTGGCCTGAATAACCTTCAGGATCTCAGTGAATGACTTCTGTAGTTGGAGGCTGGTATAAAACAGTGAGTGGGAGTAGGGATCTTTGCAGAGGAAGATCTATGTCATTCACTATGGCAGAGGAAGCGAGGCTGCAGCAGGTGGTTAGCTACAAAGCTAGTGGTGAGACCAGGGAAATGGATTTGGAGTAGAGGAGGAAGAAGTGAACATCGGCCTGTTGGTTCCCAGGGAAATGCAAGTATACATTTCATATAAAGGGATAAACTCTTCTAGGTTCCTTAAGAGGCATTCTGTCAGTTATTGAGGACATCATGCTAAAGTCTCTGTCATTGCACAAGTCTGTTTCTTGTAGCCATCCTATCAATTTCTCCTTCACGTGTTTTGAAGCTCCTTCCTTGCCTCTGTAATTCTTTACTATTAGATTTATTATGACACTTCTGAGCATAATCACTGGCACAGCTTCCAAAGCCTCAGCTTTCATTCTAGCTCTTTGCCAATGTTTGTCCCTGTGTAACTTTCAGAAAGTGTCAGCTCAGTTGCATACAAGTTTACTGCTTTTCATTTTCTTTCTAATTTGAGAGCTTATTATTAGTTTGTACTTTGTAAGCAATGTATATTGCTTAACACAAAATCCACAGCCCAGTACTATGAAAGCATTTTAATAATAAAATACAATATAATAAGATAAAATAAAAACTACCACATTGAAGTTGGACAGGACAAACCAAGAGAAAGAAAAGAGCCTTTTTCCATGTTTTTTTTTTCTCTTCAATCACACGGAGGTGTGCTGGTTCCTCAACCATGGGTGATTCCATCCCCTCTTGCTGTTCTTAGATGGTTAACACTTTGCTCTTGCTTCTTCTTCACTCTTCTGTGTCTCGAACTTGTCATGCAACTGAACCCTTCACTGGCACTTCCATATGCTCAGATCTCTCTGACCAAATTCTTCGGGAGCTCCTTTCCAGAGATTCCATTGACTTTTCCTTTGTAATACCTTGTGATATGCTTGAATTTCCTCAAGTCAAACTGTGCAAGGGTAGCAAATATTTACCCCGAACAACTGTATACTCTGTTAACTTCTGACTTATAGTGCAAGCGATCATAATCAGTTTCTATGTGACTTTTGCCAATGTTCATTGGTGTAATCAATATACACATCTGAGAAAACACTCTGCTCCTTTATTGGTAGGCAGAATTGGAATGGAGAGAGAGCTTTATCTGTGGAGTAGGTATACATGAAAATGTATTTCTAACTTAAACACTAATGCATGAAAGTATTTTATTACATAAAGTTTATCAATTGGCACTGCTATTAAAGTTGATTATTTCAACATATTTGGTAACTGCACACGTATCCATATTTATAAGCTGTGTTCCTCTGGGGACTTGATCCTGTTTTATTTAATACTTGAAATCTTTGTATAATGAAGCAGATCCTCTTTGGGGAAATTATACACTGAAAGTTCCAGAACATGTTTTCCTCTTTAATTTAGGTTACTTTTTGTGTAGGAAATGTTTTAACTTTTATTTATTCAAATCTGTTCATTTTCATTTTGTGATTTTCCCTCACCCTATTTTTAAAATTCTAAATAACTAGCCCATCTCTAGAGATTTGGCAGATTTTCATTTCTATTGTCTTTGTTTTTCTAAGAGTTACTGTTTGAAATCATACCTGTAATTGCTGAGGGGTTTATTTAGATGGCTGTGGGGAGGTGAGAATGTAGACTAATTATAAGTATCCTAAACACATAATTATTTTTCTAATACTTTCTTTGGATTTAACTGTTTCTTGTTTGTCATTGAACGATTCTCTATGGGCTGGCAAAACGGCTTTGTGGATAAAGATGTCTGCCACCAAGCCTGATGACTTGAGTTCAAATTCCTAGGATCCACATGGTAGAGGGAGAGAACTTATTCTTGCAAGTTGTCCTCTGACCTCTATATGTACACTGAGGTACACCCCTTCCCACCACATAAATAAATAAATAAATAAATAAATAAATAAATAGATAGATAGATAGATAGATAGATAGATAGATAAATAGATAAAATTTAATGAAATTATACAAATATCATCTATGAGGGTTTTCCTGATTTTAATTCAAAATTGTATTTCTTAATTTAAATGAGTTACTTACTCCATTGTAGATGTATAAGGAAAGAATCAGCTTTAATTAGTAATGCTCCACAGAAACTGTTCATAAAATTTAGTTAACCATGATACAACTGTGTTAAATACTCTGTCCATATCCCTGATTCTGATGTCTATAGCAAATGCTGCCTCCTTCAAGAAGTCCAGAGATTTTATACCCAGAATGTCCTGTCATTCCAAAGCAGTTAATGAATGATCAGATTGTACCACACTTGCTTCATGGTGTTGAATCTCCCATGGCTCCTGGTGAGTTCAATTTCAAATGATTCACTAGTTGTTCTGTGGCTTTGGCAGATAACTTCCCTGACTTCAGCTTCCTTTGTCTAATGGATGCAGAAAGACCGGCTTTCTCATAGACCTCTGCCCCTACTCCCAAGGGTGAAGTGAATTACTAAATGCCTGTCTAAGAAAGCATCAATTAGCTGTTCATTTTTCAAAGCAAGGGCTACAGGTAGTCTGATGGAAACAAGTTGGTCCAATGTAGATTTATCAGAAATTCATGGTTCAAGAAAATGTTTAGTTAAAATAAAAGGTTATCATTCTTTCCCAAATACTGTTGACTAATGTAGGTGATTATGGAACCACTCATTCTGAAGACTAGACAAGGACTGCACTCGGGAAACAAGCAGCAGATTGGAGTTCAGTCGTGGTCTGTGCATTGCTTTATACACAGTGCTACATTTTAAATCTGAAAAACTGGAGCCTTCTTAAAGGGCATCGTTGCCAATCTTCTGTTCCATAGTAGGGTATTTTCTCAGTCATCCAAAGTCCTCCCCTGTGTGAGGGCTCCAGGTAAAGGCTTCCCGTCCAAGCAGCTGTTCTGCTGTTCTGAGGTTTTACAGTAGTACAGATCCCTGCCCTAAAATGGTCTCCTGGTTCCTGAGCCCCCTCATCATAGGTGCTGTGTTTGTATCGAAATTTTCTAGGAGCTGTGCTGACAAACTCACACTGCTCCACCACTGTTTCTTAAAGATGATACACAGTCTTAATCCTCCCTCAAAACACACACACACACACACACACACATACACACACACACACACACACACACACAAACACACACCAAAGCACAGAATATATCCACCTGGTGTGCCTCTTTATTTGAAGTCCAAATTGTCCTGAATGGAGTTGGCTATACATTTGCTGAGATGTACTTTACTCCTTCTACTTTAACTTGACTTTTAATTCTGCCTCAGATCTATGCTAGTAGATGTAGCCACTGACATGATCCGTGCTTTTCCGTTACCCTACACAGACTCTCGGGAACCTTACCCAAATTCTGTTCTATGCAGCACTTGTGGATTCATCATACTCAACTTTCTAGACTAGTTCAGATAGTCTACCTCCCTCTCATCTTCTCCTTCTCTTCTTCCTTTCTCCTGGCTCTGGCGTTCTTAGAGTGCTCAGGCTGGAAGGTCCGGGTGGTTCTCTAGCTTGTACCTATGAAGCATTTCAGAGTGATGGGGAGGTTGTAGTTACTATGGGATCAAGGCAGCTGCTCACATGATAGCTGCCTGTTGGGGTCCACAGAGGTGCATAAGGGGATGGACTGACCACATGCGTGGTTACCAGGTGTTTGGAAGGGTCTGCACTTGGCTGTGCTGTGCGGAATGCTTTGATCTAGCAAGGGTGTGTGTGTGTTTTGCTCCACCTCTTGGAATTCCTCTAATAGCCCTTTAGCAGAGACAGAAGCGGCTGGTGGGTTTTGACTCAGGCCCTCTTGAGGCTATCTTGTGTTTCTATCTGTCTCTTTTGTCTCTTTCCCCTCTATATTTCTATCTAAATATTTCCCACTTCTTCCTGCTTGAGGGTACCCTGGGGAAAAATTGGGGGCAGTTCCCCCACAGCTGCCACAGGAAGATCTGCTGTAATAGCTAATTAAGTGGTGAGTACTTTTCATAGTATATGATATATATTTTTTTAATCAGCACCAAGTTTGGAGGCTTGTACTGGGAGAAATGGAATGGCCTGATATTGGACTAGAGACTTGGAGTATATATTTACGTATTCTCTGGAGCTATGCGTTTTCAATGTCCTGAGGTTTTCAGAGTCCTCTTGTTTTTATTAGAAATAGAAAATGTCTAGGTTTTAGAGCAGAACATAGGCTGAGGTTAAATATGTATCAAAAGGTATTTCCTGAGAAGTTGTACCATTCCTGTGGAGTTAGAGCTTTGTTTCCTGAGGATATGGAGGAAGCATGCAACCAAGCAAACATGCACAAACACAGAAACAAAACCCTCCCTATAGGAGTCAAAGCACCCAGACTGAGTCAGGCCTCATTAAAAAAAGTTGTTACTAATGTAACCAGGAAACAAGGTGGTTGTTGATGCTGCTAGATCCTTATAGTAGCATTTTGACTGTTACCCATCTGGGGCTTTACATTTTCATGAGGAAATCTATTCTTGTGGGTGAATGGTATCCTGGTCTCGCTTCCACTGCTGTGATAAAATATCTTGAAAGCAAAGCAGTTTGGTGAAGGAATGGTTTATTTGCTTCACAATTCTGAGTTTCAGGGAGGTCATAGAGGCAGGAGCTTGAGCCTGTTGGTCAGTCACATCCCATCTTCAGCTAAGAACAGAGAAAAACCGAATGGACCCATTTCGCCTGCTGCTGGCTTAATACTCAGCTAGCCCACTCTACTCTTGTATAGTCCATAGCCCAAACCAAGAAATGGTGCCACTTCCAGCGATAAATTGGGTGTACATCAATTCAAAATCAAGACTGTCCCTGACAGACATGTCCAGAGACCAAACTGATCCAGATGATTTTTATTTAAGATTCTTCCGAGTTGATTCTAGGGTGTGTTAAGTTGACAGCTGAAACTACCCAGAACAAATACACTTGCTCTCACTGACAACATCACCAGGTCTTGGGGCCAGGGTCAGAACTGAGCATGGCTGAGCTTGGGGCTCAGCTTTATTCTATTTCTATTTCTTCCTTTATCCTTAGCTGGTAAGTGCCAAAACCTCAAAGCCATGATTCCTGAATGTATGTTGTTTTGCTTATTTCCCTTTATGTCTTAATATGATGTTTTATTATGTATCTGGCTATTTATGTTAACTGTGCCATGAGTAACCAATGGAAAGAAACGTCTTATGAGACAGAATGCTGAGTACAAAGAGAAGAAAATAACAAAGCAAACCCAAAACAAAAACCACAGAACCAACCAAAGCAAATGTGCAAAAACAGAAAACCTGGAACTATTTTTGTTGTTCAAATGTTAGGGAATATACCTAGAAAAATTAGTCTTCAGCCACTGTGTGATACAATTCCCTTCATATTTTTTTACAATAGATATGGGAGCTAGAGGTCTTGCTTATTAGTTTTAATGTAGATGTAACACAGTTAAGAAAAGCTGTGAGTGGAAAAACCTCATGAACAAAGTGCCTTAATGTTAGATGAAGACAGAGAAATGTAACAACACTTCTTTATTGGTGGTCTAAAAGGATCAACAAAAATTTTTAAGAAAAGTTGGAAATAGTATTCTAGTTGTGAATGCTTAGGTAGGTACGGAGGGGATGGCGTGATGTGCAATATTGAGAAGTTCCTGGCTGGACACAGCAACCCAATAGGAGCAAAAGAGTCCCAAGAACAGGCAAGAGAGTCAGAGATACCCCTGCTCCCACTGTTAGGGTTTTGCCTTGTCTTACCGTATCTTGCTTTGTTCTGTTTGACTGTTGTCTCTTGAAGGACTGCTCTTTTCTATAAGAGGAAACAGAGGAGGAGTTGATCTGGTGGGGGGTGGGGGGAGGGGTCCGGAGGGGGAGCTGGGAGGAGTGGAGGAAAGGGAAACTGTAGTCCAGATATACTGTATGATAGAAGTGTCTATATTTAATTAAAAAATAAAAGAACGAAAGTGAAAAGAAAAACCTTAAAAAGAAGAAGAAAAGAAAATTCTCTGGCAATGAGAGTCTGTAACAGGGCACATGGGTTCTCATAGAAAGGTACTTGGATTTGATCATCTAGCTCACAGGAAATTGGCAAATTTCTTCATATCAGAGTTTAGAATCAATAATATTTTAATGTTCCATATGCTTCAAGTACTGTTTTAAGCATTTTTCATGCATCTAGTTATTTAAACTTTACAATGATTTCATGGAATAGATGCTAGAATTATCTCTACAGTTGAAGGGCTTGGAGCAGCAAGCCCTCAGATAATGTATTCTGCCCCAAAGTTCATGTCACATGGCAGAGACAGGTGCTGGGTGCCAAGTTTCTCACCTCTGCTCGGATGCACTGAGAAGTTTGGGTCTCTTCTTTTTGATTCTTATGGTCTTTTCCCTTCATCTGATTGTGGAAACTGTGTATGGACACAGAGGGAGGAGATGGAACTTGACACTGTCTTAGCCTCTGTAGAGATGTAGAACGTGGGTGTCACGTGTGCAAAGTCAGACCATATTATTGGGAAGCACAGGATGCTTGCCATTCACCAAAAGCTGATTTCTCCCGGGAAGCTCATGTTCCTTTTCCACTTCCTTGAGGTGTCCTGGGTGTTATTTGGGAAACAATACATACCAAGGTGATTCAAATAGTTTCTGTGACAGTCAGGGCATTGTGTTTGTTACATTTCTCATAGCTTGACAATATGTCTGACAAAAGAAACTCAAGGAAGGAAGATTTGATCTAGGATGAAGGATTAAGGGTATAGTGCACCACGGCAGGAAAAGTGAGGAATTAAAAGTGTTGGTAGCTATGGAGACAGGAACGAGAGGCAGCTGGGCACAATGTGCCCACAAGCAGCATAGAGAAATGTATGGTGGGGTCAGTTAGCTTTGGGCTTTTGTTGACTATTTATGGAGTGTGTGCACTCAGTCTGTGGGATGGTGCTGTCCACATTCAGAATTGGTTTGCACTTCTGTAAAAATGTGCTTACCGATACTCCCAGAGGTGTCTAGATCATCCTAAATCCAGATGACTTGAAAAATGAATATGAATCACTCAGGTATTTCCTTCCAACATCTTATTGTTCTTGTGCCTAGTGTTCCCTTGAGCCAATAAGACTGATCAGATTAGACTTTTAACTTTGAGAAATATCTCAAGTTCCATTTGATGTTTTTTTGCCAGGTCATGAGAAGTAAGTAAGCATGCAAAAGAGAGTGTCTGGTGCTGGGCTCTGTGGGGGCTGTGAGGGGTAACACGTGGCTCTAAACAAACAAGCATGCCTGCAATGCAGAGTAGAAGCCAAATGCATCCTGTGGAGGTCAGCCATTTCCAAGCCATTATGGTTTCTCACAGTCCAGTTCTTCCTTTTGTTGTCAGTTCTCAGACTTGCAGAGAAATTTTAATCTATACTCCCCCCACCACCCCCGAACCATAGCAGACTTTCTTCCTCTAACTCCGCATTTGTGTGCTTCTTTCTTGTTTTCCTGTTTCTTGAAGGCATAGAGTTACTTAAAGTCCAGGGTTGAGAAAATAAACTGCAACATCAAAATCCCAGTGCCTGTTTGTTACTGTTTTCCTGACCTGTGAATGAAGAGTGGCTCTTATGTCTGTAGTGAAATAAACCCAAAGCCAAACCATCAGGGGCTTTACATGCTACTGGATCACAACAGCATTACCCTGGCCTCTGTGACACATTTGTGATTTCTGTCTCGTGTTTTCAGTACTTTGCTAATGACACCCTGTGTCTCAGGTTCTCTGTTTCTGCATTGTTAGGAGTCTGTCTCCTCATGATGTCCAGTCCCCTGTGCACATTCCTTGCTGGTTCGCTGCGCAGGGGTCTACCCTGCTGTCAATTTCATCTTTGTTTTCCTTTGCTTATTTTTCATTTCCCTCCATATTTCTAAGACTGGATGTGTCTTAGGGCACACCTGTCGGTTTCATTCTTCCATCTAGCCTCCCTCTGGAATCGTTTTCTATATGCCATGACCATGAATATTGCACATGTCTAATAAACTTAAAATCACTATGTAAGGAGACACTTGCATTCCAGACTTAAAGATCTTTCATCTAGCTCGACATGTGGGTATCCAATAGGAATATTCAAGGTTCTCCATGAACCTCCTCAGATTGTCTTCCAAACACACCCCTCTCTGCTCTATTGTTAGTCAAGTGGCTGTGTTCTCCTTTCTTAGTACAGCCAGGCCAGCTAAGTGTGTCTATCTTGGGAAGACTTCTTTCTAAGAGGACTCCATGGGTTTTGTGTTATTTTTATGGCAGTATTGTTAAATGTCCTCTACTTACCCCTCATTGCCTGCTCTTGTTTACAATGGAAAAGCCAGAACTAGATGTTTATTATAGTGATATGGGTGGGGTAAGATGTCAAACAGTCTTCCTTAAATCATAGACCCAAAGGTCTTGGCAGTAGAGGCTTATTACTATAGTCTGGGTGATTTCCCAGGCCCTCTACCTCTTAGCAGGTACATTAGTTTCCCCCCTCCCCTTGTTTCTGTTACCAAATACTTGACAAAAACAACTTAATTCAGTGGTGGTTTGTTGGTATATTTTGGCTCTTGATTCACAGGTATAGTCCATCATGGCAATGTAGTCCCTATCCGTGTGGCCAGGAACTTCAGTATAGTCCCAAACATACAAACACACATCACACACACACACACACACACACACACACACACACACACACACACACAAATCCCTCTGTGAATAAGGTGAATAAGAAAGCAGAAAGTTCTCCACCTGGAAGTGGACCAGGTTATATAACCCTCCATGTCAGATATTTGGCAAATGACTTCTTAATGTACTCCAAAAGTGGTTCATCAGCTGGAGATCAGTCACTGAAGCATGAGCCAATGGGACACAGTTCATATCCCACCCATGTAAGAGGGTAGAGGGGTTTTATGGTCATTTCCACAGTTTTATCTCAGTACCACCCTGTACTTTTCTCTTAATAGTTTTATAACAAGTGTATTCTATAAAAGCATGCCCACAATAATTGCTAACAGAGATTCTAGCTTGTTGGTCTGCTTGACTCAGTCTTAATTTGATGCTTTGTCTAATTTTATGGAAATGTCTCCACGTGCATATACCCTTTTAACTTGCTATGATACAATGTTCCTTGTGACCATCATAACATTTCAGTTTTTGTTTTATCCTTCAATCTCTCTCAAGATTATTTGATATAACAAAATAGTACCATTAAGAAATTGGTCAAATTAGTTAGCAGCTCTTCCTAAATGCCAGCTTCCTGGTGTTTATATGTGTGGCATGTGTGTAGGTGAATGACTATAGATGGGGTGCTGTGTCTGTTTCTTATGTGTGTGCAAGGTGTGTAAAATGTAGACCATGTGCATACGTGTGACTCTATCTGCATTGGATTATAATTCCAGGAGCAAAGGGAAGAGGACACTATCATTCAGAGTCCCCAAACTTCTATTTTCATGATTAACTCTTGTTATTTTTATTCCAAGTGAAAATATTGACTGAAATGGATAGTGGTTGAGGAGAATACTATTTCCACATATGTAATTGAAGTGAATCATGTTGCCTACTGAAATTAATGCATTGCTGAGGTGACTCAGAATAGGTCATAGCTGCTATGTGAGAAGGGAGGAGTAAGAGTGCCAGCATAAAATGAGACTGAGCAGGGTGGAAGGCAGGTGCGGTGAATGTGGGTGAGTAATGAGACAACAGACCATATAATTGGATGCTACCGCTTCCTTGCTGCGGTATATTACTTCTGTGGGCCCCACAATGCACCACACTGGAGCTGCCTGCAGGTAGCAAAGAGGCGGCTGCAGGGCAGCAAAATTTTAGGGACACTGAATAGTATCTTGCTTCTCTCCATATTTCTTCCAGTGGCTTTCTTTGCCTGTTTAAAATGCTTTGCTTTTCTTGTGATTTCTATTTTGTTTTATGTTTAAAAGATTCTGAATCTTTTCACTCCTAATTTGAAATAGCTCTATGGGGCAAATGAGAATATTAAGTTCAAATAATTGTTTTTATCTATTGCTTGAAAATTTCATAATTGTATACAATGAGTTTTGCTTATATCCACCTCTCACTCACTCTTCTAAATCCCTGCAAGGTTCCCAACATATTGTCCTCTCAATTCCCAGTCCCCCTTTTACAATTGATTAACTAATTCATTAAATCCACTGTGTCCAATTAGTGCTGTCTATATTATTGCATGGGTGTGGTGTTATCCACTGGGGCATGAACAGCCTACTAATGGCCACACTCCCAAAGCAATGTAACTCTTCCTCCCCCAGAAACTATCAATTGTCATCGGAGTACATTCTTTAGGAAAGAATGGTCCAAAATTGCCAAGACCAAAGACAAACAAATGGCACTTGCCTAGGTATTTATCATTACTGCTATCTTCTTATGCTTTGTGTAACTCTAGAGATGAGTACTTTCATTGCTTCTATGATGCAATGGTCATTCCTGAAACCAAATACACAAAATCAACAAAAGTAGACTCAGCAGGTTGTTTGTGCATGTATACACATAAATATATAAGTATGTAACAATAATAATCAAAGGAAAAAAGGCTATCAACTTGAGAGTAGGGGGAGTATGGGAAGGTTTGAAGGGAGGGAGAGGTGACGTAATTCTATTTCAATTTAAAACATTTTTTAAGAATACAGAGGTCTGCTGGGCAGTGGTGCCACATGCCTTTAATCCCAGCACTTGGGAGGCAAAGCCAGGCGGATCTCTGTGAGTTCTGAGTTTGACGCCACCCTGGTCTGCAGAGGACAGGCACCAAAACTACACAGAGAAACCCTGTCTCGAACCCCCCCCCCCCAAAAAAAAAAAGAATACAGAGGTCCTTTAATGGGCATATCTGAAGAAAGAAATTAGTTTCTAGAACAGGAGCTGATGATTTATTCATTTTAACCCTTACATGGAAAAAAGTTATTTAATCAAAGGTTATGTACTATCCTTGCATGCATGCTACCAGGGAGTGATCATGTACCTGTCTCCTCTCCATTAATTAAATCATTCGTTCAGTCACACACACTAGTGGGTAGTTATTGATATGAGGAAAGTCAGGGTCCTGTTTTGGGGTTCTTTATCTCAGTCATAAAAGAATTCAGAAAAGTCTCAAATGGAAGCTCAGGACCAATTTAATTAGGGTTTAAAAGGAAAACTGCAGGGTAGGCATGCTATAAACTTCAGCTGCTGCTCAGTGGGGGAGAATGGAGACGAAAACGGGGGGAGTCTAGGCCAATAAACTGGCCTGGAAGTCAGACATATGGTGGACAAACAGCCACATGATAAAGAGGGAGACTTCAGAGAAGGAGCAAGGAAGTCTAAGATGCTGGCGGAAGCCCAAAGTGTTAAGCAAAGCATCCTTAGAAAAGAGAAGAAAAAAAGGTAAAGAAAGAGTTATAGCTTTCTGAATAATTCAGAAAAATGGGCAGACTTATGAGCCTACATAGTTGCAGCTCTGTACTACAGGCAGGGATTCTGCTGAGAAGGTCAGTATCTAATTCAAGAATAATTCTGCCCATCTCTTTAGTAGTGAGCACAGCCTTCTTAGGGGTGATTCCTTGTCAAGTTGGTTGAACCAACCCAGCTGAAATGTTAGCCTTCCACCATAGGCCATAGACTGTAATTTCTTGATCAGTAGTTTGTTCGATTTTCTAATCCTGTGGTTAGCATTTTGTCCTTATTGTTTAACATGATACATGTGAATGCTGCCCACTGTACACCTAGAACTTATAAAGAAAATCTGTCTATTACATAAAATAGCCAAAAGATAAGGCAGGCATCACAGCAAGCTTAATGCTATTATGATTAACAATAAATGTCAAATAAAAACAGTTGAGGGGCTACACACACACACACACACACACACACACACACACACACGCACACACACTTGTATTGTAAGCAAGGATGGGCAATATTTGTGAACCCATTTTCCAGTATTCAGACTTTTGCATAACCTCCACTCAGAGAAGTGAAACTTTAAGTTTATAATTACTTATTGGAATGTGCAGTGGTGACAGATGCTACTCTGTGGCTGCTTGATGTCATACGAAGCTCTAGCGTATCAGCATACCTTCTCTGGAGCCTTGCTCTAGCAAGATTCAAAGGAGAAAACTGATAGAAGCCCTCCAGCTTCAGGGAACTCAGTTCTTCCAACAGCTTGAGGGTGGAAGATCCATCTCCAGTTGAGTGTCTGATGAGAATCAGCTCCGGGTAACACCTCGGTACAACCTGAGAGACCCAAAGCAAAAAATCTGCTGAGGCCCGCCAAAGCACAGTAACTCTGAGGTGATATGAACTATTGTAGTTAAAAATATTGTGGTAACTGCTATGCAGCAACAGAAAATGAACACAACACAGCCACTGGAATACCCACCTAAGTGCTAAGAAGGGGTGTCAAAGAGGTCAGGGCTGTAACCCACATCCTGGGTGGAGCGATGTGCTTCTACATGCAGGGATGGGATTAGTGTGAGAAGAGCCAGTGGTTTTACAGGAATTCAAGCACAGGAGTATAGTATGCCACTCCGTGGTATTCAAACACTTTCACACTGAAGAAGGCACAGGACCTGAGATTGAGGAAGTGCCTTGTGTCAAAAACTTCAGAGTAGGGAGGGGATTTGGCAGACAGCACAACACTGCAAATGCTCAGAGGTCTCAAAGACAGGAGACCCTCCTCTGACACCCCAGGGCAAGAAGAAACCCTAGTGAGGTCTCTGAGAAGCCAACACAAAGAAATGTCTATTCACTGAATGGCTGTGTATATTAAAAACACATGACTTGATTATTTTCCATTCTACTCTTGTTGCCCTCTCTGAGTTACACACCTTTTGGCAGTTTATGACAGTGTCACCAGACTTATTATCCAGCTAAAATTACTAACACCCACAGTGAGAATTTTTGCTGTAATAAAACAAAAGCAAATGCTGGGTGGGGACATGGAGATGGAGGGAGCATGCCTAGTGCGAGGGGGCCTTTTTCATCTTTTCTTCTGTCAATGTTCTTTCTATGCTAATGCCTCATAGCTTCCTACCTTAATAGCCCCATTAAATGCCAAGAGGGTATTTGCAAGAGAAAAGTGTACCTGTAGATGGAGATGTAAAGTTACTAAGTGCATTTTGAGAAACAGAGATTTCTCAGCAAAGGAGTTAATGCTCCAAAGAAAGCTTTGTTTATCCGACAGACTTTATGGCTGAGCTGTTTTCTTCTCTCGACACCTTAATTCTCAGTCACCATAAGGCTCTCCAGATGTTTAAAATAAAAGGCCCATTTGGGTATTATTGTAGATTACTGGGAAGAGATAGACAGACATGATGTTTAGCTGTGCAACATAAATTCCCCGAGTGTGTGCCATCCAGCACACTCTATCTTCTCACCCCACTGAAAGACCGAACTAATAAATCATAAGAATGAGGCATGGACCCTGAACACAATTTACCTCTAGCCAGCTGCCACTACAGGGAGGAAGGAGCGGAGGTGGAGAGGAAAAATGAAAGTGGCATTTTCTTTCACTCTAGACAGCCTGGTGGACTAAGTTTTCCATAATCTGCCATTGAGAATCTCTGTAGTCCCGGATCTCCTATTCAGCCTTAAGAGCATCCTTTATTAAATACAGATTATGTTCCCATCAGTCTGGCAGACATATCAGTATCTTCTCAGCTACCTTTACCTCTTATGCCTTAATGGAGTTTGCTCATTTTTCCCATTGTGCCCATCCTGTCTACTTCTGTCAAATTTGATTTACCCTCCAGAATTTATTGGGACATCCTCTTTTTTGAAGCTTTCTGGAATTGTACCAATGGAAACAATTTTCTGCTATGTCTCCAGGCTGTTTTGTCTGAGTGGGTCACATGTAAGACTCATGGCATACTGCTACCCATATTGGCAAACATCTCTACTCAACCCCCAAGAAGATTAGATTTCTGGAATCATATCTTAGAATCATAGAATCATATCTTCTATTCTATACTGCTCTTATGATGATCCTAGTCCCCCTTAATACATCTATCTGTCATGGTGACCATCTTTGAATCTACACTCAGACATTGTCAGTTTCACTAAATATACTGATCATTCAACACATGATAATACCACTGTACTTCTAAGAGGTAAATGCTGTTGTTTGTTTTGTTTTCAGTGGATGTCCATCTACACCTAATAGGGTGGGTGAGATGACTCAGCAAGTATAGAATTAGCTGCCAAGCTTGACTGAGTTCAGTCTCCAGGATCCACAGATGGAAGAAGTAAACAAGCTCCAGCAGGTTGTCCTCTGACCTAGACAAGTGTTTCAGTGGCATGCTTACATGCATGTGCACACATATATAGTAAATAAAATAACAAAAAACAAACCATCATATAAGTGTTTTGCCAAAGTTCACACAGCTGACAAAGAACAGGGAAAGGGCTTTAACAGTGAAAAGGCTTCATCCCCAACTAGAACTACAGAAAGCAACCATTGGAAACCCTCACACCCCTCACAATGCTTGACTATTGTGAGTATTAGAAAATTATATTGAGTTTTTTGGATATGGCTCACTGGGTAAGAATGTTTGCTAAACCAGTCAACTTCAGCTTCTCATCCACATATAGAGTTCAAAGAAAAAAAAGAATGGGGGAAGAGGAGGAGAAGAGGGGAAGATGAACAGGAAGAGGAGGAAGAAGGCAAAGATGAAGAAGAAAATCTATGATAGGCCAATTAGAAGGTTAAGCATGTACAGGTGCTTGCTTCCAACCTTGTCTACCTGAGTTCAATCCTCAGAACTCAGAACTCATGTGGTAGAAGGAGAGAACCAACTCCAGCAAGTTATTCCGAAGGACATCCCCATGTATGCTATGACACACACACACAGGCTCAAACATGTGCACATATATTCAAATAAATATAGCAAACCAGAAAACTATTAAACAAAGAAAAGCATACTATAGACAAAAGGGAATAAATGTGTGGAAAATGTATTCACCTCTGGACCATTCAGAGAGATCACTTCAAATTTTTCTGTCCATATTTTTATCATTGCTAGATGATTTCCTGCTGATGAGTGGTTTGGATTTCCATACTTTGTGTTGAGTTCTGACTCTACTAGGTCTCCTTTTGGATGCAATACTTTCAATGATTGCTATAGCAACATTCCTGCCCATGCTTTCTTGATGATCAAGACATGTGGATATCAATAGCACTGTTGTCACAACAACATGAAAAAGTCATAACAGAATACCCAGAAGAAAACAAGAGGAAGAAGTTACTGGCACTCAAGGAAGAGGAGTTCTTTTTTTTTTTTCAGAGCTGGACATAAGGACTAATTATCAATTGTACTACTGCTCTCTGAGAAAACTTGGTAATGAGTCCAACCTCTTAATCTTTCTTTGGCTTGCTCAGAAAGCTCACTGTAGGATCCATAATCAACTATTTATGAATGGGCTCTGTAGATACATGTTTCTGTGAGTACTTGGAAAGGATGATTCTTGACAGGATCGTGGATTTCAATTGAAGTGTGTGAAGAAATATGTGTGTTGGTTACTATTGCATAACAATGATTAAAATAATGGAAAGAATAATTGAAAGAAGAGTAAGATCTGTTTTGGCTCATAGTATCAGGGGTATGAATCTATCCTTTTGGGGAATATGTGTACAGCAGGGCAGTTCATGTGATGAGAACCAAGAATCAGGATACACAAAGAAGCTAGGGCAAGATACAGTCCATAGCTGCACAGCCCTTGGAGATCTACTAGGTCCAAACACAGCCTTTTACTACTCCCAAAATACACTACTTTCTGAACTGTCAATGGATTAACCCATTTATAACATCAGAACCCTCCACACCTAGTTGTCTATGAGACCACTCCCACAGATACAACAGAGTTGCATTTCAACTAATCTCTACATGTGTCTAATCTCATCAAGTTCATAATTAATACTTAACTGTCTCAGTATGGGCTTAGGCCACTGATTCTCAACCTTCCTACTCCTGTAACCCTTTAATACAGCACCTTATGTTATGGTGACCCCCAACATAAAATTATTTTCGTTATTACTTCATAACTGTAATTTTGCTACTGTTATAAGCTGTAATGTAAATATCTGATATGCAGGGTGGTCTCAGGTGACCCCTATGAAAGGATCGTTCATCCTTCAAAGGGGTTTTGACTCTCAGGTTGAGAACCACTGGCATAGGCAATGATAGCTTTGTGACCCATTAAAAACTGAACCATTGTTTCATCTTAACAGTGAATAGTTACATTTCAGTAATAATATTGGCTGTGTGTGCCTTCACCACTGGATTCATGGGGACTGCGCTATTACCACTGCCTTACAAACAGATGGCCACTAATGAGGACGTCTCTGTCCCTTACCTGTAATTCCTAATTATACAGCATAAATACAAATTTAGCTTTAATTCAATTAAGTGGTAATGAGGTGAGGAAATAATACTTGAGCATATTATTGCAGTTCTGGCTATTAAGCAGTAGACAATAATATTTGTGTTCCATTAGCTTCTAAGAGGCATTTTCAAAATCTTTTAATGGTTTCAAAATACTTTGATAATAACAGCCTATTAAAAAACCAAGGAAAGTATTTGGAGGAAAACAAATGCATACACAGTAGAGAAAGTGAGGATTAAGCCACATTTAGAACCCTAAGACACCAAAGAATTGTCCAAATGTGTGTGTGTGTAGATATAGGCACACTGGCCTATATGTATGCGTATGTATAATATCACATTATAAACATATAAATTCTATGGTATGTGTATACTACACACAAAAAAACAAAAAATATAAAACAAAAAGATATACAATAAGTGAACACTTCAACCTTGGCTTTGTTTGTTTGTTTGTTTGTTTTGCCTCCAAAATAGAAAAATCATTTATCTGTGTTTGAAACTACTCAAGCTATGTTATTCTGTTGCTACAGCCCTACTCACCTAATATTGGGCAAATAACAGCACTAAATATGGCTTATTAGCAGATTATGACTAGACCTTAAAAAAGGAAAAAAAAATATCAGGGTACCTCCTAAACTTCAGCCTGTCCCTGTTCTGTACACCAGGAATAAGGTGGCACTCCTCCTCCTCCATCATCCCATGCTGTTTTCCTCCTGTAATAGCTCTTCCCAACCTCTTTACAAAAATTGCTTCTTCAATAGCACTTTTAACTTCTTAAAATACATGACAATTATAAATACAAGTCAGCAACATAAAGTGACTTTGGAGGGCTATAACTCAGTTGATGCTAGGAAAAATAATGACATTCCAGAGAGTGTTGTCAAACAAATGTCTTAAATCCTACCTCTGTCTTTGGTGATGCATGGCTGCCTAGACAACTGTTTTCCATAAAGGGACCTAGCAATACTGAGGAAAGTGTCTCTTGATCCGAGGCTTCAGGTCAAGATGGATAAGATGAATTGGTCCTGTCTTTCCTTTTTTCTCTTTCTGATTCATCATTTCTAAAGGAAGCTCTTGAACCACATCCCACTTACCTTTCTTTACCAATGTCACCTGTCCCAAGCCCCATCATCTTTTGCTGGAGTCTTGCTCCGAGCACATCCTGCTATCTCAACTCTCAATTTTCAGGCCCAATCAACAAAACAGGCAGTGCTACTGCACAGGTCCACTGGGGCAGCTGCTACTGCACAGGTCCACTGGGGCAGTGCTACTGCAGGGGTCCACTGGGGCAGCTGTTACTGCAGGGGTCCACTTGGGCAGTGCTACTGCAGGGGTCCACTGGGGCAGTGCTACTGCAGGGGTCCACTGGGGCAGCTGTTACTGTACCGGTCCACTGGGGCAGCTGCTACTGCACGGGTCCACTGGGGCAGCTGCTACTGCATGGGTCCACTGGGGCAGCTGCTACTGCAGGGGTCCACTGGGGCAGTGCTACTGCAGGGGTCCACTGGGGCAGTGCTACTGCAGGGGTCCACTGGGGCAGTTCCACTGGGGCAGTGTTACTGCACGGGTCCACTGGGGCATTGCTACTGCAGGGGTCCACTGGAGCAGCTGCTACTGCAGGGGTCCACTGAGGCAGCTGCTACTGCAGGGGTCCACTGGGACAGCTGCTACTGCACAGGTCCACTGAGGCAGCTGCTACTGCACAGGACCTCTGGGACAGCGCTACTGCATGGATAGATGGGGCAACTCTCTCTTGGGGCAACTCTCTCTTGCTACTGCACCCCAGCAGAATTCTCTCACGTTTATTGAAAAACTTTGTCCTCTGGCCTACAAAGCTATACATTTCTTCATGATTGTCTCCAAGACTATTTTTAAAATCATCTCTTTTCTATGTTATTTTTGTTTGTTTGTTTATTTTACTCTGGGCTTCTCATTCAAATGCACCTTCATGTTTTTGTCCTTACTTAAGAAAACTAAAACAGCCATTTGTCTGCATATAAATTATATTTACCAGCCTTATTCTCGATGTGTTTTAAATTTGTGAATTCTATCTTGCCCTAATATTTTCTGTCTGAACCTATTTTTGTGTTTCCTTCTTTTTCTCATAATTTGTTTTCATTTCTTAACTTAGTAGAATATAAACTTCTGAAGTATTGGGGGAAAGGTGTTTCACATTCTGTTATAGAGTAGGGATGGAGCGGGAGAGAGAGCAAGAGGTCCAACCAGGGAGAGAAGAGAGGAGAAGGAGGAGAGAAAAACATAAAAGGGAAAGGAGAGAGAAGGAGAAGGAGAAAAAGGGATGGTGGAAGAAAGGGAGATAGAACATGGAAGGAGCTTAGGAAATCTTCATCTCATGTGTGAGGACAAATATGTTTGTAAAACAGAAACAGAGTGGCTTCTTATGAGTCCAAATTCAAGACTAAACGTTTTTACTCCATTGGTGGATCAGATAGAATGACTTGGTTAATCTGAGAAAGAGGGCTTCCTAGAACCCACACTGGTGGTCTTAAGAAATGAAATTGTCTCTTCCCAAAGCTAAGTTCTCCCTGCCATTTCCCATGAGCACTGTAGACCACAACATACAAAATGAGAGAAGCCAGGTGTGATTCCAGGTGTGTGTGTGTGTGTGTGTGTGTGTGTGTGTGTGTGTGTGTGTGTGTATTTGTGTTATCTCATATAACCTGTCTTACCCAACTGGTGAATAAGGTCAATGCCAATATTTCTATGTACTTCATTTGGTTTATCTGTCATCTCTGTCTTAAAGTTGTGCTTGTGAACATCACATTTCTTTTCTTTCATCCATATTTCCTTATATTAATTATTTGAGTCAAAATTGATTTTGTTAATATAGTCTACTACCCTGAGTCAAAGCTGTGATTGTAGCCTGGGAAGCTATTGTTATACATTGAAATCATAAGCCCTGCAGTGTGCTGGATGTGATGGGGACAAGGAGGCAAGAGGGGAGGGATGAGAAGAGAAAGAAAGATTTCGAATTGCATCATGCAGTTATGGACAGTGAGAATCCTTGAAATGAATTCTACCATCTGCAAGCTAAAAGTCTTGGATTCCAGTCACACTATTCAGATTCTAAAGCCTCAGAACCAGATGGGAGATGAGGGTAAAATTTCTAGCTCCTAGCTGAATCCTTGAGTCTACAAGCACAAATATCTGAGAAAATCCACCCTTCCTTAGTAGCATGGGTCTACTGGGCCCTCAGTGGGTTAGATGCTGCCCACCCACATTAGTGAGAAAGCCAATACTTACTTGCTATTTACTGGGGTGTCCCCTGACAAGATAGCAATGCCCATGGGTCTGTAAAGGGCACAGAAATAAGCCACTCCAAGACAGTTTCAGGAACAGTGTCAGCTTTACTGCATGTGAGCAAGCACTTACATAGTGGAAGCCTGTCAACTGATTGGTTAGCATATCACCTCAAGTTGGAGAGTGAGTGCTCAGACCACCAAAGTCTCTATGTGGAAGAAGCACTTTAAAGGAGATGTGGACAGCGCAGACTCATCCACGGGCCAGCTACCAGCTACTCATGCTACTTCAGAATTCAGTGTTTTGAATTCTGGGGCATAATGTTCCATGTTTCTTATTTAGAAGAGCAGCATGACAGGTAGCCTGGCCACTAGGTCATGCCTGAATTTTCTCCTACACTCATTCGGTCTACCAATTCAAGAGTTCATTTCTTCCTTAATTTCCATCAAAGATGTGCTCAGAAACGGGCTCTCAGGGCATTCCTTAGCCACTGAAATTAACACACAATTATCTAAGAAGGCCTGCTCTCGTGTTTCTCTCATTCTGTCTAATCACTTCATTTGGAGATCCTTGAGAACATCTCATGTCATATCAAACGGCTTTTACAAAGCAATCCAGATAGGCATTTCACTGCCTTAACCCCATTAGCTCTGTTTAACTATTACCCTCTCCATATGTCAAGACAGAAGTGTTTTTGTAAATGATCATTGCTGAGTTTTCTGTCGGTGGAATAAATCACTATTGACCTTTCTGCTTTCAGGAGTTTAATGAACTTAGGAGTGGAAATTACCCACAACAGCAACAACTGTAACCCTGCTTCTTTAACTAAAGCCCGGTGCCATTAATGTTCACTTTTTGACATGTCAAGGGCCACTGCTATTAATCACAGATCAGACCAAAGTAGAAAACTGATAGCCGAAATGCAACAAGATTTATCAAACCAGAAATTACAAATTAAAAGTCTTTCTAGGCAGAAAGATCCAGAATGACAATTATGTAAGCTCCCAGTGGACCAGTAGACAGCAAGCCAGGTTTACTGCATATTTACTGTTTTGTGGGCAGCATATGTATCCTTTGTAACTACTATCTGTCAATTAGCTAGTAGTAATTATTGTTATGTTAAAGATGAGAAGACTATCACTCAATCATTAGAAGAGAGTCCATAAACAATTAATTTTGCTTCTAGTACTTCAGGACTGGAAAATGGCTCAGCCGTTAAGATCACATGATGCTCATGTAAAGGACCAGAGTTTGGTTTCTCTCATCCATGCCTGGTGGCTCTCAATGCCTGTACCTTCAGTTCTAGGGGATTCCATGCTCCCTTATGGCCTCTGAGGGTGCCTACACACCTAAGTGCATGCAATCCGACACATACATGTACATAAATAAAAAGAATAAATCCTAAAATAGTAACAATAATGATTTAGTCCTCTAACAGTACTTGTGTAGCAAAGGCCTATAGCATCCTAGCTGGAGGTATACCAATACCTAGGAGACATTTGCCTTCTGGATTCAGGGTAATCACATGACTCGTCTGAAACAACTGGACGTTGCC
Source organism: Peromyscus eremicus (assembly GCF_949786415.1). NCBI lineage: Eukaryota > Metazoa > Chordata > Mammalia > Rodentia > Cricetidae > Peromyscus > Peromyscus eremicus. Next base: position 31,152,864 of record NC_081436.1, read on the forward strand.
CATTTCAAATTCAGCCATTAGCCTTTAACCTTGACATTGGAAAACTGAACTTTTCAGATTCTGCAACTAGGAGCTGTGCTCTTGAAAATGAACTTCCTTAGAAGGTCCGTTTTACTCCATTGTATCACCTGCAGTTTGAGACAATTTGACCTTATGATTATGTGAATTGGAGTCATCTAACAAGATGCAGAAGTTTGTAGGAGGCAGCTTCACTGTGCAGTGTGGTAGCTCTTTGTTTTATGTGGTTCCAAGCTGGTATAAGACTGTCTAGGGAATCGAGTTTGAGCAAATCATAGTTGAACTAAACAAAATGATATCTAGAGTATGTGTTTTCTATGCATGTTTTATTTCTATTTCTTGTTGGGAAAGAATGAAGAAACAACATTTCCCTGGGAGTTTTCATTTTAAATCTCATTTCCCTTGTGGGCTGGATAGTTGCTGAAAACACTACATCATAAATAACCAAATAAACCATCAATTGAAATAATTTGATCATGTTGAATCCATCAGCATGTTCAAGTTTTATAAATACATGGTATCAACATGACCTTTTCCCATGTTGGCCAAACAAAGACTTATGTAGATAGTTGCTAATAGGTGCTTTGAAAGGGAAAGGATTGGCTCAGGATCCCCAAGATTATGTTCTCAGCACAGAGGAGATTCATTTGCCCTAGAAGGAAAGAGGGCAGAGATAAGGCCCAAGGACAGGAGATAGAGAAAGAGGGAGAGGGGAAGGGAAATCAGGGAAAGGGGGGCACAGGTATTTGTCCCAGAAGGACAAAGGATAGAGAGCAGACAGATGTGGCACATAGGAAAATGGGAGTTTATAAAAGTACAAGGGGAAATCCCATGTTAGGTTGAGGTGGTTAAGTTTTATTTTCCATGTTAATTAGGTGATCCAGAGGGGACTTTTGATTACTGGACTTCAATACTTTGATAGCTGGACCTTGGTAGTCAGTCTCAGGAAGAGGAAGTGACCAAATAAGGGAATAGGCCCTGGTGGCTAGCTTTAGGAATTCAATCTAATTTTTTTTTTTTTTTTTAGCAAGGAAGAGATTATGAGGGAGAAGGACAAGGCCTGACAGAGCCATGCTCACCACACTCGAGCTGGCCAGAAGCCTTTCATGCTTTCAATAGAAGAGTCTAGAAAACATATTCCTTCCTTAAATAAATCTTTAATAAAAGTGAAGTCTCTGAGCCTGTATGGGTCTTGTTCATGCTGTCATAGTCTCTGTGAGTTCATGTGAGTATCAGCCTTGTAGTTGATAATGCAATTTCCTTGATGTTGCCCACCACCTTTGGCTCTTACAATCTTTCCACCTCCTCTTCTGCATAGATTCCTGAGCCTTGTGAGGAGGGATGTGATACAGACATCCCATTTAGGGCCTAGTATTCCAAAGGCTCTTACTCTCTGCACATTGTCTAGTCATGGGTCACTACGTTACTTGACATCTACTGCAAGAAGTATCTTCTCTGATGAGGAATGAGAGATGCACTGACATATGGTGTGGTATTTTGAATAGGAATGACCCCCCCATAGTCTCATATATTTGAATGCTTGGTCTTTAGTGAGTGGTGCTACTTGAGAATGATTAGGAGGTATGGACTTGTTGGAGTAGGTGTGGCCTTGTTGGAGTAGGTGTGGCGTTGTTGGAGGAAATGTGTCACTGGGGGTGAGCTTTAGAGTTTCACAGGCCAAAACCAGCCTTAGTGGCTCTCTCACCCTCTCTTTCTGAGGATCCAGATGTAGAACTCTCAACTCCTTCTCCAGCACCATGTCTGCCTGCATGTCACCATATTACCTACCATACTGATAATGGACTAAACCTTAGAAACTGTAAGCTAGCCCCAATTAAATGCTTCCCTTTATAAGAGTTGCTGTGCTACACAGTGAAACCTTGTCTTGAAAAAACAAAAAAAAACAAAAAATAAAAACAAACAAAGAGTAAAAAAAAAAAAAAAAGTGAAGTCTCTTCTTCCTGACACATAACAGACTTTAAAAGCTCATGTAGATGTGTTCACTGGTATGACTGGGCAGTTTGGGGTTTGAATTCTGGGTATGCCTGGCCCTGGTACCTTTGTTACTCTCATTATACCCATTGTATCATTTTCCTTTTACGGATAAATATGGTTCAAATCCAGGTGGCTAGCAAGTAGTTGGTTATAGGATCACGGGTGAATTGCCATTCCTCTGTGAAACTTCATAGCTTTATTCTGTGGCTGAAGTTTCATGTATATTTTTTTGAGTTTAAAGGATCCAGATGATAACTCACTAAGCAGTTGTAGCTTTTGACTTTATAAGTAGCTCACAAAAATGGCAGCTGCTATCAATGCTGATTATCCTTTGCTCTGCCTCTAATATCCACTTATGAGTGAGTACATATGGTACTTGTCTTTCTGGGTCTGGGTTACCTCACTGAGGACGATTTTTTCTGGTTTCATCCATTTGCCTGCAAATTTCATGGTGTCATTTTTTTTTAACCACTGAGTAATACTCCATTGTGTAAACGTACCACATTTTCATTGTTTGGTTGAGGGGCAACTAGGTTGTTTCCAGGTTTTGGCTATTATGAATAATACTGCTAAGAACATAGTTGAGCAAGTGTCCTTGTGGTATGGTTGAGCATCCTTTGGGTATATGCCCAAGAATGATATAGCTGGGTCTTGAGGTAGATTGATTCCCAATTTTCTGAGAAACTGCCTAGCAGAAACTAGAGGCCTGGAACCAGACCAACTACTCTTTGCAATGAACACTTGCAAGTAAAGATATATGGACAAAAGGATTCTCACTGTGTCACACTACAGCTTTGATGATAAGATTTTTCCTTTCTCCCCTTTTTTTCTTTTTCTCATAAATTTTATTTTATTTGGAATGGGGGGACAGAAGGTGAATACAAAGGCATGAAGATATGAATGGGATCAATATGCATGATGTGAAAGACACAAAGAATAAATAAAAAGAAAATTAAAAACAAACAAAAATAGCAGCTACTATTATTATTTCTCAAGATTTTTTTCACAGGGTTTGCTATATATTCTTTTATTGTTTTTATGACTATTGTTGAGAGTCCACCTAAAGTAAGCAGAAGAGAAAATATTCCACAATGTTTTCCCATAACCTCCTTGGCAAGTTCTACCCACTAACTCTGTCTCCCTCCCTCTCTCTGTCTCCCCCTCTCTCTGTCTCTCTCTGTCTCTCTCTCTGTCTCTGTCTCTCTCTCTCTCTCTGTCTCTCTCACACACACACACACACACACACACACACACACACACACACACACACACCAAGGCTCAGAAAATATCCTTTAAGAGATGGTGATGAAGAGGAGGCTGAAGGACTGTGAGAGCAGAGGGTGGGTGTTAGATCTTAAATCTGGATAAATGTCTAACTGAGATGTGTATTAACATGTCAAAGTGAACTCTGGCTGCCAATCTCCCTCAGTCCCTACCTGATACAGTCATCCTGGCTGGAATATCCTGCCCACTATCCTAAACTATCCAGCCCAGGGCTGGACCCCTTCCTCAGCTGCTCTTCCCTATGTAAGCCAGCTATTTTGGCTAGGCTGCTCTCTTGGTCTCCTAGTCTCCTGGTTTGCTCCTAGCCTCTTGGCTCCTGGTTCTCTCTCCATTTCTCCTGCATGGCCCAGCTCTACCAACCAGTCCTATTCACTCGGATTTTTCCAGATGCCTCTGCCTTTGCCTGTGCTCTCCCTTCTAGCTATAATAAAAGACTCAGCCCCTTAGGAGCAGTCATGTCCTCCTCTTATTTGCGTTCTTCACTCAGTGGAAAGGAGTGTTGTGAGTTCTGTCTTCTAGACATGACAGGGTTCTCATAATCATGTGCACACAGATGCTATGGTTACCTGTTCAAGGCCTGATCAAACCATCAAAAATCTCTACACAGGGAGGCCATCTCTGGCCATTACTTCTGAGGAGCTATGGGCAGTTTGTGGTTTTCGAGTGAGGGAGTGGATGCTACCACTGGTAGAATTCTCATACTCCAGTGGATGGCTCCACACCTTTATACACATGTCAGGACTTGTGGGGTTTAATGGGTTAAAAAAAAAAAAAAGAAAGAAAGAAAAGGGAGACATGTTGCAGAGTTTATGGAGGAACCAGGAGGGGTAAATATGATTATATTTCATTATACCCATGTATGAAATTATCAATAACAAAGAAAATATTTAAAAATATAGGCCTTGGAGTCGACTACACCCGGCTTTAGCTACTGCACTGAAGTTGTGCTTAGAAAGGCCCCAGCTACTTCTGTGACAATTTTGTCACCACAGAGGGATGATACTAATAGTATCAACTTCACAGCACTTCTGTGGGGGATTTATAATTTACCATATGTAAGGCATTTAGCATAATGCATGGCAGATGGTAAATATTCTATAAATGTTAGCTATCTTTATAACAAATGCATGAATTGATGAATTAATAATTCTGGCAAGGATGGTGGCATTTTAACAAAGCTCTAGGATGTGGAAAATTTTGAAACAGGTTGGAAGTGTTGAGGTGAGTGCAATGAAGCGTATCCAGAAGCCCCTTGGGGTGAATCTCCCAGATGAGAAACCTACAATCCAAGTGAAATGCAAGCTGTAGTTGTGGAGAGGCTGCGGTGACATTGGCCGTGTGTATTAATGCGCACCTGCTCTTGCAAGGTGGTCCTCTTCCAAATGGGGAGGTGGAAATGGCTGGGTTTTGAAGCTGAAACACGGAAGGGAACTTATCCGTGCCTTCTGCCAGTTTCTGGCCTTTCTTCTCAAGAAAAGAAGCGATTCCTGAAATCCAATGAAGAGGCAGGCTACAGCTGTTCAGCGAAGTGAGACAAGGTGACAGTTCACTTAGGGTCTTGGTTCTCGGAAAACCCTGGACTCAGAATTCAAGCTGGGAGTGGTGGGTAGAGCTTGATTTCACTACGGACCCTTATAAACACAAATGTCCAACTTTGTAAAGGGGGATAGATTCTGCAGAGTCCCATGGTCGTTCTTATCATGGAGGGAAACTTTCAGTTTTCTTCAGCAAACTGCTGAACCTCTCCCATGAAGTGGGTCATCTCCAAGTGTTCTGTTGAAAAAACAAACAAGTTGCATGATTTCTGCTCTGAATATACCCACAGACCAGAAGTAAATGAATCATTCTAACTACCCACACCTGGGAGGAATGCCTTAGAGAAATGTAAATATATGCCAGGACAGAAGAAAGCAAGAATCCATGTCCGTATTTTACAAGGAAAATTTAAAAGTTCTAAAACTCACTTGCTGAGAGTCTGGGGCATGACTAATTTCTCTTCTGGGTATTGGGGCTAGAAGTGGGCAGAATTCAGATGGCCATTTGGTAACATAGACAATTAGACTCAAGGATACATTCACTTTGAACCTAGTAATTCCTTTTCTAAGAGCTTACATTGTTCTATAGAACTCAAAACACAGGCATGTGCAGTTATTCATCTAGAAAATGCTTGAGTCCAATGCTTTACTTACTAACGTGGCTGGAAAATATATACCAATAAATATGTATTTATTACTGAGTTATACAATACATTTGGGTGATATATCATATAATAATTATAGATGATGGTGGGTTAAATTGATGGTATCAGAACACGTTCAATACATGCTGATGTAACATGGTAAGAGAATAATTATGAAGCACTGGTTATGTTGAACGTCAATTTCAATATGCTGAATTTCTATACCCCAATATTCATATTTGAAAGATAGTTTCCAATGTGAGTTTCCTAAGATGTGAGGCTTTTATTAAGTGACTAGGTTATGGAGAAAGAAACCTTCTGCACTTATTAGTGTCCTTATAAAAGCCACCTGGGACAGTTCCTTGTTAATTTTGTTATATGAGGCGGAAGTAGCCTTCTACCACATGCTCATGGTCAGTACTTTGATCTTCAGCTTCTCAAAACTGTGAGTAATATGCTTTTTGTCTGTTTTTCACCACCCAATCTATTGCACTTTGGTAGATATTCCAACAAAATGCATTAAGACAACAATGTTGTAGAAAATATAATATATGTCTTCTAGAATTAAACATATCATAAATGTGAACTGTTTGCTTCTGCATACAGTATGTATTCTAATAGTGACTGCACACTCTTTTAAGTAGAGGAAAGAAATTGGGGCAGGTGCCATATGGTTGTCATATTTTAACTGATTTTTTGAAAGGTAGATAGAACCAAAACTGAAGTGTGAAACATGTTGGAGTTAGTCAATATCCTTAGGGTTTAATACCAAATTCCAAGACATTCATTGTCATTAGGAACATGGCTTATGAACTATGAAAAAGTAAGTTTGAGCCTGCTCAGCTGTGTCTTGTAGTTGTATAACTTGGGCAAATTGATTGAAATCTCCCATGTTTAAAGATAAAATTACACTATCTCAAACACTCTGTGTAGTGATTAAATGTTGACTTGATGTTTATGAAGTTGCTCACACAGTTCTACAGCACTGGTTCTCAACCTTCTTAATGCTGTGACCCTTTTATATAATTCTTTATGTTGCAGTGACCCCCCAACCATAAAATTATTTTGCTGCTACCTCGTAACTGTAATTTTGCTACTGGTATGAATCATAATGTAGATATCTGTGTTTTCCGATAATCTTTGGTAACCCCTATGAAAAGGTCAGTCAACCTCCAAGGGGTTGAAACCCATAGGTTGAGACCTACAATTCTGCAGCAAGTACTCTCCAACTCCTGATGATTATTACTGCAGTGCAAAGATGTCAAGGTAGACACTAGGACCTGACTGCATTCTTTATTTACTAAATCTGTGACCTTGGTGCATTCATTTAGCCTCAGTTTCTTTGTCTACAAAATGGAAGGATGAATGATAACCACCTCATTCCTTTGCTCAAGCAGGGGATGAGAGGGTAAAGAGAATCTGAGTAACTCATGGATAAACAGTGACTAGGAAGCTCTGTAAATAGAGCCTGGAAATTAACATTTATAAGTGACTTTGTAGGACCTATTAGGTAGCAGAGTTTGGGAAGTACTGACAACTTAATATGCACTACTTGCAAGAGAACTCATAACCCCAAGGGTGTATTCTGTGACCACTGCCATGTCAGGCCAGTACAGTTCCTTCTCATGAAATCAGAATTTCCTAAGAATTAGCTCGTGATTATGCATGATGCTGCCTTCTCCATGGTGCTTAGAACACCACTATACTCCCAAAGTACTCATAATATTTCTGCAGAGAAAAAAAATGGAGGAATCTTAGGAATTCTTAGATTCCCAGCGTACAAATGGCAACCTGCAGGACTCTTAGTGAAGTTTCCTTCTGCACTGGGTAAAGTGTATATTGCATGCAATGCTATTAGGTCATTCTCTTGGTTTGGATACATGGCTTAGACTTCTAGTTTTTCCTATTTAGAACAAAGAATCCATGCTCTGTTTCATTGCTTTGCTTGGAGTCTACTGGAGTCTTATGGAATCACCCTACAGATGAAGTCATATTTCTGCCTAAAACACTTTTTTTTCTTTAATTCTTTATCTGCTTGTATTTATACCATCATGTTTCCCAGGCTTTGGAAAAAACAGTTGTTAAGAGAGTGGATGCTTGGAAGGGCCTGCTTAGTCTTTGATGCTTTGTGGCTGGTCTATTTATTTCTCATTTGGAAACTGGGGATGCCATACTGCCAGCTTTGGTGAAAAATATGGAGGACGGATAAGACAATTGACTGAAAGTCCCCAGAGTGGCTCATGATACCTGGCCTTGGCACGTGGTGCTGTTATTTTTCCTATACATTGACCTCTACTGTTTCCTAGGCATATGCAGGGAAGGAGAATTTCATTTCTCATGGAGAAGGCATCCATTCCAGGAGAAAGCAAATGTCGAAACATATGGAAAGTGACACATCAGACAAGTGTGAAATGGGAAGGTCCACCTGTATTAGACAAAAGTTGTTTCTTCCAAAGAACACTTCTTCAGGACCCTGTTCAGGGTAGAACTCTTCTCTTGCACCCTGCTTAATCTTGCACATTGCACCCGACAGTCAGAAGAGCTGGAGGTTCCTGCTGGTTAATTTTCCTTCCAATGCTATACTTCAAGTTAAGCAAAGCATAAGGATTCATAAGGAGAGAGGGCAGTGATCTGGGACAGGATGATGATAAAAGATTATGAATATATGTGCAAGGTGGCTTCACAATGACCCGCTGCTTTCCAATACTTACAAAATAGTCATTTCCAAGGAAACAGGTGTTTGATCGCAGCAAGGTGGAGGGATGGTACTAGCCCACACGTTTTTGTGTTGCAGGCTACGGTGTTTATTTCTCACTAGGGTGTTGTAAGGTAGTGAAGCACTGGCCTGGAGCCACCCTTGCTGCCTGCAAGACACTAGAACATTCCGATGGAGGGTCTCTGCTGTTACTGGGGTGTGCCAGCAGAGGTGGTACCGAGGGCAGAAAAAGAACACAGATGCCAAGAAAAAGATAGGTTAATATCCTGTTAATAAGCTAACAGTTTCTGTGGCTCCTTCTGGGATTTTGGATGAAGTCCAGCTGAAAGAGACTCTACCTGCCAGAAGCAGGTTAAGTGAAGGTTCTCCAGGGGGCTGCAATTGCTTAGATAAACCGTGAGCTCACTCTCAATTCCTTTAGGCCACGGAGAAATGAAAGATGAGGTGAGGACCTCTCCTTATGCTGTGTTAATTGACTCCATGACAGTGTAATTGGAAGTTGATTCTCTCAGATCTAAGTCCTTATCATCACTTCTTCCCTTTGTAACTCGGTCAGTTTTCTGAACACAAATGGGGATAATAGTAGAATCAAATCATTCTATACATTTAGAGTATCTGGAATGGTGCCTGGTGTTTGGGAGTGATGGTGACAACTGTTATTGTTAATGTTTTAGGATTCAGTGTCTCTCTCTCTGTGTGAATGTGTGTGTGTGTGTGTGTGTGTGTGTGTGTGTGTGTGTACATATGCACTTGTGTGTCATGTATGCAGAGGCCAAAAGTGTCATATCCCCTGCATCTGAAGTTACAGGAGGTTCTGAGCCTCCCAATAAAAGTGTGGGAAATTAGCTCAGCTCTTCCACAAGAGCAGTAAGTGCTCTTAACTGTTGAGCCTTCGCTCTAGCCCTATGATGATGATGATGATGGTGATGATGATGATTAACATCATCATCACCATCATCATTGTCATTGTTGTTGTTGTTTGATATGTGATCCTGCTACCTAGTCCATGCTGATCTTGAATTCACTATGTAGTCTAGGCTGGCCTTGAAGTCATAGCAATTTTTGTGCCTTACCCTCCTCAGTGCTGGAATTTATAGGCATTCATCACTATGCTTGACTTAGTGGAGGATTTTAAATGCCACATAAAAGGCCTATATGATAAAATCTTGGTCCCTGGTGTGGATCTTTTAGGAAGTGGTGATTTAAAAAAAAATGTTTATTTATATTCATTGTGTGTATTTGTGTGTATGGGTGTATGCTATATGTCAGCAGGTTCCTGTAAAAGCAAGAAGAAGATGGGATCCCCTAAAGCTGGAGTTACAGAGTTGGGAGTCATCTGATATGGAATCTAGCAACTGAATTTACATTTTCTAGAAGAGCAACAAGTGCGCTTAACTGCTGAGTTATTTCTCCATTCTCAGTGGTGGGAGTTTTAAGCTCAGTAGGAAGCATGCTTTTCTTTTTTCTCTGGTCAAGAGGTGAATTTTGCTCTATTCAGCAGGAGTTCCTGGGCTTGAGTCTGGAGACTGGACAATCATGGCTTCTGTGCAGTTCATACCTGGCCCCCTCTAGTGCTTATTAGCCTCAAACCTTGTTCTGTCTTCTGTGTTGAATTAACTCTAATTTCTCATTCTTTTTAGAATCACACTCTAGCCTCTCAGAACAAGAAATAAGCATAAAGATTGTCACACAGAGAATAAAACATACATATAATGAATGGGAAATGTGGTGGACAAATTTTCAGAAAATGGTCTAAAAGCATAAGCAATTAACAGACCTCTGTCCATAAAGTACCTTAGATTCTTTGACATCGTTCCAGTATTTATATATCATAAATGGTTAATGAGACAAATGGCGACTCCTCTTGTTCAGGTCATTTTTGTAGGGATGGTGTTGCCCATAGTGGTCTGGGCCCTCCCACATCAATTGCCGATTAAGACATTGAACCACAAACATACCCACAGGCCAGACTGATGGAGGTAATTCCTGATTTAGCTTCCTTCTTTCCAGGTGACTCTAGTTTGTGTCAGGTGACAACTAAAGCTAACCAGAAAGGCACTCTTCTCGACCCTCCAGCTTTGTTTTCTTACTATCCCTTCTTCCACAGTGTTACCTAGATCTTGAGGGGGTAGGATCAATGAAGTCCTAAGCATTATCCAACTATGAAGGGTACCTCCATTTCAAGCTCTCTTTACATGGAGAAATGAAGCTGTCCTTAGGTATTTACTCACTCCAATTGTCCTGCTGTTCTATCCTTAAATACTGTGTCCTTTATTGGAGAAGAGAAAAATAAATCTATCAATATGTACAGAAAGCATGAGAAAAGTCACCATTTCTGCTTATTTCAGTGAAACTTACCTAAGTGGTTAGAGAGCACAAGAAATAACATGTGTGAATCCTGCTCTGTTACCCAGGTCTATTCTCCCTACCTGCTTCTTCATGCCATAAGCTCTGTGAGGGCAGAGGTCTCCTCCTCCTACTCGACACTGGATCTACAGTGACTACAGCCACATCAGACAAGACAAGTGTTCATCTGATGCTGGCCATGGAATCCTCTTCATCTCTGAGTTTTCTGCCTTCTATTCCTCTTGGTAACTTCCATGTTAAACAAAACATAACTCACTGAGGTTTAGATTCCTATGCTAGCTTACATTCCTAATTCTTCAGAACTATAATTTAGACAACCTCTCTCATGTTATCAAGTACATTACTTAAATATCTAGTGAATTGTAATTAAATATTTCATTTGGAAGATACTATATCAGAGGATAGCTGTTGGCACCTGAGCAGAATACAAGTAATATAGGGGCCAGGAAGACTCAAGAGCCCTTACTTAAAGGAGCCAGAGTCTGACTGACTGTGATCATTCCTATAAAGCAAAGCAGGTCATATTCAGCCTGCCCTATGTCTCCTGGCAGTTCTTGTACTTCTGGTTAAATTTCAGAAGCACGAATCATAACCAGTTTCCAAGAAACAGCAGGGATGGTTGCCATAAACGGCTTTATGTGTGAAAGAAGAAAAGGATATTTCTTGATATATTTCAGATGTTGAGGTGAGAAATGAACATGATGCTTATGAGTGTGGAGGCCACTTCTAAGAAGTGTTAAACAAAAACACCTTTTGCAAAGTTAGAATTAACTCTGCAGGCAAGTTTTGCAAAAAAAGGAAAGCCATGTGGAAATGAGGGCTATTCCTCTATCAAATCTGCATTATCAGAACTACACATGTCAAGGCTCAGAATTTTCCTGGTTTCTTCTACCTGAAAGTTCACAATTTCCATCATTTAAGTGTCTATTCTATCTCTACATATGTATGAATGCACATGCATGTTTAATTCCAGAACATGTGCATTATTTTTTGCCATTACCCTGTTCAAACATCTGGCAAAAAACAATTCAAGGGAGGAAAGGCTGACTTTGGCTCACTGTCTGAGGTAGTGTAGTCCCTTATGGTGGAGAAGGCATGGCGAAGAGTGTGAGACACTGCATATTCAGTAAGGAAGTAGAGAGAAAGAAACTGAGAATGAATTTAGCTGGTGTTCACCTCTTTAACTTTTGTATTAGGTCTGGGACCACAGCCCATGGGACAGCACTGAACTCATTAAGGGTAGATCTTCTCTCCTTGACTAAGCCTCTGAGGAAACACCTTCACATATATGCCTAGAGGTGTGTCTCTCAGGGAACCTTAAATCTAGTCTAGATGACAATGCAGATTAAAATTCATCCCATGTTTTCCTGATTTTATGATAATCTTGTAATAGAAGGAAATGGAAGCTCAGAAACAAAAAAAAAAATAAAGCACCTGCCTTTACTTATCATGTGTTATAATCTCTCACTCACTAGACTAACACAGTGTGGAGGTACCAAGACCTTGCTCTAGATGACAAAAATAAGTTATCTTTGGAGAAGATATGAGAATTGGGCAAGATGACACTTTCTAGATCCACTAAGTGTAAAGTCACTGGAGGTAAAGAGGGGTTGAGTGTGTGATAACCAAGAAAGCTTAAAGTTCTATTCTCTCTCTCTCTTCCTCTGTCTGTCTGTCTGTCTGTCTGTCTCTGTCTCTCTCTCTCTCTCTCTCTCTCTCTCTCTCTCTCTCTCTCTATATATATATATATATATATATATATATATATATATATATATATATATATATACATACACAGGTCAAACTGAGTCCCTGTGGTGGACTGGAAAGTGCAATTGGCATCTTTTTTATCTTTTCTCCCTCAATTATCTACTAAAACTATAAGTTCCCTGAGAGCAGGGAATATAATACTGAGGATTTCTACTGCTGACTTCAGCATTCTGGTGTGGCTCTCCAGCATTCACCCTGTTTCATAGCAAGCACTATGATTAGTAGATGCTGTGACTTTTGAAATTTCTTACTCCCCCAGGATCATCCATGCTGTGTTATACTCCCAGAATATTTATTGCATCAAGTTCATCTGATGTAAACCCCATTGCCCTCTTCTCTCCTGTTGCTCTTCCTTCAATCTGCTTCAATTTCCATGTGCCATATCCAGACTGAGCTCTCCCTGATATACTCCAGCAGGTTTCTTAAGAATTTGTTTCATGGGGGACCATATGCACTTTTTATACCATGGACGGGTGCATATTCATGTATCTACTATGATGCTGACCCCAGATAAGCACTCTATGAAGTTTCATTGAATTCATAGAAATATAGAAATAATCAGGGCTTTGACTTTCTCAGAACTTCCTCATGCTTTTCGTTGTACACAACTCTTCAAGTGCTCTCATATCTCTAGATGTCTTGTACCGTGATCAATTTTGTAGTCAAAACTCTAAGGCACAATCATAGGAGTGCAGACGTCACTCCACAAATGGCCACTCTACCTCTTCTGCCTTCTCAAAATGGTGAAATCTTTCACTGGCTCCATCTCTAAAGCCCACTCAATCCACAGAGGACCTCTGTGCTCCCAACTGTGCTTTTCTATATGTTTTAAGTGGTCTCTGTCTTCTTATCATTTATTTTTACCTTGAAGGAAAGACAGAAAAAGCTGCTCCCCCCTTTTCTCACAGGTACAGAGCAGACTCTTCTGAACAGGATGAAACGACAGTGCCAGGGGCTGAAGTCATTCTCAAGTTCTAGGCATCCTTTTGCACATTCAGAAAAACAGGGGCTGTACGTATTTTTCCTCCTTGTCAGGAGAACATGGGGTCTTATGTAGGTTCAATGAGAGAGAGAGAGAGAGAGAGAGAGAGAGAGAGAGAGAGAGAGAGAGAAAGAGAAATAATAAAAAATGTCAGAAATAGAGATAGTTTATGTCCAGGAGTTGCTTTGTCACCATTCCAGCACTTTGGCTTATACTTTATTGGCCAGAGAAAGGCATAGTCCTGGGAGAATGCCCTTGCTCTTATTCATTTTTCCCTTATTGTAAGAACTTTTTATATTTGCATATTTTTTATTTTGGAAATTGAAACTGTATTTGTTCATTGATCTAATTCTTTAAAAGATTCAAGATGTGTAAGAGAAAACATATTTCCAATTAAAAGACATGAAGGTACATGAGACTCAGAGAAAATGTGCACAAAAGTATTGACTCTGAGCTCAAGGCAGTGCAACTCTGATCTGTACAATCACTCACTGCCTTTTATCAAACCCCTTTCTTGTCTCTCAAAGACTGTTTGGTGTATGAACTTTTGACATGAACAGCCAACATGAACTGTCTGTCACATATCCAAAAGTGGGCAGCACAAAATACTTGATGGAAAAGGAAAAGGACACAAAGTCAGGTGGTTATGGAAAGCAGTCAGGGACATTCAATATGATCAAAACATAATGTATGCAATTTTCAAAAAACTAATACGAAGGAGAAAAATTTGACAAAAAGTACAGCTAATTGTGGTATATTTTCAGTTTATGGTTTTAAAAATTTCTATTTTTAAAACTTAAGTTTTATTTCTATAAACATTCCATTGTGTATGGGAGTTGAATCATCAAGGTTAAGAATTCCTATTGTTCCTCATTTTTTCAAGTTGTCATAGGTATAGTTATTTATGCAGCTTGGTTTTTCCCAAATGTCTTCTTATTAGTAAGTTCTCAACATATTTTAAAAGCTCACTCTTGGCATGTTTTCCACATGTTAGAAACAAATATTTAAAAAAAAAGAATATGATGCATTGTGTTCAATTTGTTAATGCTGGCAACAGTTGCAAAGTACTTTCAGTGTGTACAGACACAGATTAACCATCTTACAAGGTTTCTGCTACGTGGTTACTACTATTATTTACGTTATACAGATAAGGATTCTGAAACATAAAGATGTAAAATAATCTGTCCTGGGTCACATTACAAGGGACGATAAGAGCAAGCCTGTGTCTCTGCAAGCCTAGGCTTAACATCTATTAACTCCTCATAGACAATGCTGTGGATATCCTAAATACAGTGGACTTTTTGGGAGCTAGAGAATAACTAAATACTGAGAGATTAATACAAATCCTCAGAACAAATACTAGGTTGGCTATAACCCACAGGAGAGACCCAACAATGGGGGTACACACAGAGTGGCAGAAAGAAGTGATGGTAGAGAACAATCCAGAAAGAGTTTCTGGGCCAGAAGACATCTTAAAGATCAGGCTCAGGATTTGAAACTTTTCTGGAGACAGTAGAAAGTAATTTAAAGATCTGCAGGAACAGTAGCAATGTTTAGTTGCAATTGTGGTTTCCTATCAGTTCCAGTTCTCCAGCCAAAACAAGGGGGATGGAGACTCAGAGATGTTTCTGAGAAGTTTTAGAACAGCCTTATTATAGGCTGCAAGCCCAGGATGTAATAGACTTTTTTATTTATTAATTTTATTTGAGAAAATATTTGTCAGAGAATAAATTAAGGAGTGAGAAGGCAGTATTACTAGTTGAGTGGGGGATGTTTTATGAACAAGGTTAGTCGAAGAGGGGGATGAATAGATCAGCATTGAATAATCTGCACTTGTCTACACAAAGAGATGACTCTTGTATCTCTTTGTATCCCCAGTGTCCAGCTTGGAGGAGCTAGGTTAGTGGTGAGATCATTTTACAAACTCTTTCTCCTAGCAAGAACACTAGGATGGGGAAAGCATTTAGTGTAGATACAAGGTGATAGGCAACATTTCCTTGGGGATATGAGTGGCACTGGAATCAAGGGCCACAGAAAACACAAGATAATCTATATATGGAAGACATAGAAAGTCATTTGATCAAGTCACTACTCATGAACAATATCTCAGCATATGCGAGGAAAAGATAGGAAGTTCTTGGGGGAGGGTAGGTAGGTACTGAGTGGTCATGGTTATGAAATACAGAAGGAAGATTTCCCTTCTCCTTCCCTTTTCCCCTCCCCTTCCCATTCCCCTTCCTCTCCTCCTCCTCCCTCCTCCTCCTCCTCCTCTTTCTAAGTCTATAGAGAAGACAGATTGCTAATGATGTGGTCTGTCCTGTTCAACTGTACTAAGATGTGGCTGTCTTCACTTTGCCTTTTGCTTACCTTCTTCACGAAACTTCTCTGACATTCTCCCATACCCAATCTTCCTACATCTCTACTCTTTGAATTTCAAAGGGAGCATGTTTATTTTTCTGTTCATTTTCATTCATTGATAAAGGCTACTCATCTCTCATTTGTTCTTTGTCATTTTAAAAAAATACATTTTATGTGTATTAGTGTTTTGTCTTCATTTATGCATGTGTATTACTTGTATGTATGGTGTCTGCAGAGATAAGAAAGAGAGTGTCAGACCATGTGGAACTGGAGTTACAGATAGTTGCAAGATGCTATGTGAATGTTGGGAATAAAGGCTGTATCCTCTTCAATAATAACAAATATTCTCAATTGCTGAGATGTCTCTCCAGCCCCTGCTTATTGTGTTTCTTAAGGGTTTATTTTTGCAAGTCAGACACTATTGTATGTGCTACAGTGCAAGCAATGAGCAACAGAAAATAGTCCATCAACCTCACCAATTCCCTTTTGCTTGAACATTATTGTTTCTTATGTGAACAGTAAGACATAGGACAATAGTCTTTGAATATAAGCACCCCAGTGGAGCACCTGGCATCTTGAACTTTCTTGTCTAAATCTCTATATTTGTACCTAATTTCTTCATCTTCCCCACACAAGTTGGTACCTGCGAGTTGATAATTTGAGATTAATGATCACTGAATGCTTTTTAAATTTAAGATTTGATACCAGAAGAAAAAAGGAAAAAAAACTGAGTTAGTAGAATTTATACATGGTGGTCTGGAAAGAGTTGGCCAGGCAACAAATTGTCTTGTCTATGGACATCTCAGATTTTTATGACCTGGTTGTTGTTACTAGCATCTGCTGCATAGACAGCAGGTACACTGTGAAACATTGTAGCGAATAGAATGTCACAAACCTGTACAGTGAACCATCTGGCCCTAAATGGAGGAATTATGAATTAGAGTGTGCTATGGTTAGATGCTCCTTAATAGGCCACTTCCTCTGGACTCAATTAGGACTGTTAGTGAAAAACAAGTTCTATCATACATTTCTATGTATTTTTATATTTTACATGTACCATTGTCCTTGTTCACAGGAAATTCTCACCAGCCTCTTTTCTTTTCTTTTCTTTTCTTCTTTTAATTAAAAAAAATGTGCATTTGTGTTTGGCCTACATATATGTCTGTGTGAGGATGCTGGATCCCCTGGAACTGGAGTTACAGATGTTGTGAGATGCCATGTGGGTGCTGGATATTGAACCCAGTCCCTCTGAAAGAGCAGCCAGTGCTCTTAACCAATGAGCCATCTCCATTCCCCAGTCTCTTTTCTTAGATGACTCAATTATGGAAGAGAAGTCATATTACTTATTAAAGATTCTTACAAAAGAAGAGTCACACCATGGTCTGGAAGCCAGGTCTTAGATCTTTTGACCTAGTGTCTTTTCTGCTTTAACAACTTTAGATAGCTTTGTCTTGTTGCAGAGATATATCTGAATAAGCCATGCCTTTTTGGTGGCTGCAATGATTAAACATTATTGTTTATGTAGCATGTCAAATTTTTACTGACAATGCTATAAATAAGAAAACAAGGAAATCATTTACTTTATTCCTTAGAATATACCATGTTTTATGAGCTCTCGAGTCCTATTTGCATATAATTTGATACTTATCTTGTGGTGCAAAAATGTTAGTCTCCTAGATCAGCAGCAATACAGCTGAGGATTCTGAGCCATCTGCTGAACAATTCCCTTGTTCTCTTCTCTTGGCTCTGATTTATTTAATGTGAGTGAGTCAATGCTGCTGCTTGGAGGTTGAATAAACACCATGAGAGATGACAGAAGTATAAATCACAGGCAAAGTGTGGAATGTTCTCCTCTAATGTGAGCTGCAGATAGCCTGTGAATCTGAAGCAAGGAATGGCATCCCTCCTATGTATAATCAGGTCCCAGATTTAAACTTGCAACAAGGAAAAGCCAGTGTTACATGTGCAGGGGCAGTGTGTTCTCAGTCTTACAACTAACTATTGTTAGAGAAAGAGGTTGAATAGGAGTTGAGCCTACACATTCATGGAACTATGGAGTGTTAAAAATCTTTAAGGATATGATGCAAATTATTCTCTGAATGAATTATTAGATGGGGAGTAAAATGTCTGTGAGATCAATGTCTGACTGCAGGGAGATCTTATAATCTTGACATGGTACCCGGAACAGGAATCAGAGGGTAGAGTCCTAGAAGGAGATAATGAGGCTTAAGAGGCTTGTTGAGACAGGAGTTGTTTCCAGTCTTTAAGGATAAGTTAGAAGATAATTCTAGGCAATAAATATAAATTATGGACATGCAATATGAAAAGTAAAATGTGTCAGAGAATCAGAAACCAAAAAAAAAAAATCTTAGAAAGCCAATACCTGGAAAGGTCCATCTGTGCCATGGTTCCTGCATTCCATGGCACCCACGATGAGCATTAGTGTTGAAGACATGAAAGGGACTTCTGAACAGCAGTTTATAAAAGCTATAATGGGTCAAACAGGTAACATGCTTCCTGTTTAACTATTATGACTATGGTTCAATTGCTTAACAGCAGTCATAGAAACACACATTAAGGTTGTTGTTTCAAAATAGTTTTTATATTTGCAGTGATCAAAATAGTCTCAGTAAAGACAGGAAAATGGATATGTTTCCAGGAAGGAGAAATTTGACTTTCATATACCCAGTTGAGTTTTATCTGAAAGATTTGGTACTGAAATACTTTCAGTTAAGATGGATGATAGTGAGAGGAAGTACTGATTTGAGATAATCAGAAACCCTGGTAAAATGCACGTTTGGAACTGCCTTTCATTTGAAGACATCTTTCTTTAAGACATACAATTGAAGAGGAAGCATGTTCCTTCCCAGGGCCATGAGGGACGGAGTGGGGCAAAGAGACCCACATGCAGGCCCAGGGATGGCTGCCCCGGCTCCAAGAAGAAAACATGGGCCTGCCCAGGACTGTGTGGCACCGGGTAAATGGGGTAAATGGGTGCTATTATGGCAAACAAATGTGTGGTGTGGTGTGAGAAGAGAGAGAGAGAGAGAGAGAGAGAGAGAGAATAGTGTCCATTTCCCATAGACCGAGTCATATCTGAAAAAATGAGTGGTGAGGAGTGGTCTGAGGTTGGTATCTTACTGGCTTGATTGCCACCTAAGGCAATGGCGATGTCTTGGCTGGGACTGATTTTGGGGCCATGTCTGGGTTCATGGCCCTAATGCAGCCACAGTTTATGCTGATGTCCATGGCTCTTAATACAACTGAAGGCCTAAGAGGATAGGGCTATACAGAATTGTCTCTGACTTTCACTGCCTGTAACACTAGGGCGAAATAGTCATGCTCCTCACCAGCTGAAGCACTGAGGGGAGAGGGTCCTACACCTCATCTAAGTAACAATAGAGCTGACCTTGTCACAGGAGCAAGGGCATGTTTCTCCATCTCTCTGCATATATATTCATATCTATATGTAAGTTAAAATATATACTACACACACACACACACACACACACATATATATATATATATATATATATATATATATATATATAAAGTAAGTATTACATTAGAATATACAGAATCCATGATTTTATAGACTGTCCTCTGAACTGTAATAATTTTATTTTCTCCTCTGATATCATTTGATTTTATCTTGAAGCCATATCAATGCCATTTTGATACACTTTCAAAAGTGATTTGTAGAAACTATTTGCTCTAAAGGAACTTGTGTCTTGCACACTTGTCATGTGACTTGAACCTTACACCTTCATTCAGCATTAAGTATCTCTAAGGTTTCTTGTTGGTTCTAGAGGTGACTGAATCTCAGAACCAGCCTTCAAGAGATAATAAAACCTGTTGAATGAGACACTCCGATCATGGGACTTTGGATGTTGACTGCCCACAGAAGACAGCCTATCTTATTTGCTGAGATACATGTGAGAATGAACTGGCCAGGTACAGAGAGGAGTGAAACATGTTGACAATGTGATTGATTGTGTGAATTTGGAGTCCTGACAATATCTTATCTATCTATCTATCTCTCTTTCTTACAATAATGAAAAATCAGTGAGACCAAGAGTTTGAGAAAATGGTGGTTGCTTTTGGTTTGCCATCTTTATTTTCTTTGTGTAATGACTCCAAAAAGTCAAGGCATGTATGTCTTTTTCACTGCTGTATCATTAGCTTCCAGTTAACACAATATTGAAAAAAATCTTTTTGTAAACAAGAGAAGACAACAAAAGGCTGTGTCAAAAGACCATTGTGTAAATAGGGCTCACTTCACCCACACCAGTCGGCTTAGGCTAAACTATGCTGCAGTGACAAGCACCTCCCACATGTCAGTAAACTTCTGTAACAGGGCCAGTTTCTCATTCTTGATTTCTCTTTGTTATGGTTTGAGCACAAAGTGTCCCCCAACAGGTTCATGTTTGAATGCCTGGTCCTTTGCTTGCGACATTATTTTAAAGGTGTTGGAGTCATTAGGAGGTAGGACCTGATTGACAGAGGTAGATCCTGGGGGTCAAGAATCTGAAGGTTATACTTATTCTTTGTCCCTACCTGTTTTCTTCTGCTTCCTGTTCACTGCTCTGTGAATAAATGGCTGCCTTATGGCTCTGCTGCTACAGACAGAGCTGTCCTGCTGCTATATGTTTTCTGCTAGTCGGGAATTAAATCTTCCCCAAACTCTGAGCCATAGTGAACTTCCCTCCAGTAAGTTGTCTCTATTGATATTTTTCCACAATGTTTAGAAAACTAATATGCTATCATAATTTGGCTGTTTCTGTCTGTATCATATTCTGCGTTTTCAGAGTCTGACACCAGAAGTCACAATATACACTTATCAGGTGCACATTACAGACAAAAGATAGTCCAGTGAAACAGCAGATTTATTCTGGAAGGTTCTGGAGCAGCCTCTGCTTGCCAGTTGCATACCAGAGACAGAATTACTCTAAAAGTTTCTACACAACAATAGAACATCACTGCTTTCATTTTACTGGCCCAAACAAAGTCTTCTTCTTGTCTAACTATGTCCATGTCTCTGCATTTCTCCTCCCAAATTCATGATCTCTCCTTTAATTATTACGGTTTTACACACACACACACACACACACACACACACACACACACACACACAAAGATATATATATATATATATATAGATATATAGATATATATAGATATATAGATATATATCTATATATATATATATAGAGAGAGAGAGAGAGAAACTACTTAACTTTGAATGTTGTTCATATATGTTTGTCCAGAGTTGACCACTTGGGACTGGACAACTGATGGGGGAGATAAACTGTGGAGGTGAATTATTCTCATTCTCTCAGCAGCCTCTCTCTCATCTCTTGTATTCATCTAGATATGGGACCTAGTGGACTTTCCCTTGTCCATATTTGCATGTCCACTGGTGTTGTCAGTAACAAATGCAAATTGTTTTTTAAAGAATATTATTTTTCCTCATCTAGGATTGAGGAAGGTCTCTGCATTTTTATTTTCTATAACAATCACACTCATTTACCAGGCTTGAGCAAGCAGACTGTGGTATTAATGTTTTCTGCTTGATGTCTGAGAGTCATGTCAAGGCATGGGTCCTGGCCTGTGGAAAATGTATACAGGAAAAAAGACTGAAGAATGTCTGAAGAATGCCCATCGCAGTTCTAATTACTCTGGCTCCTCTGGGCATTTCTGTCAAATGTGTACAACAAAGCACTGAGATCCTGTTAGCATAGAGGAAGCTGGCTAATTGCTCTAAGCTCACCTGTATAATGGACATGAATCACACACACACACATACACACACACACACACACACACACACACACACACACACATGCACATGCACATCCACACTCACACACACTCCTAACAATTGAATAAGCTGACTGTGAAGCCACTCAGAGATGTCGACCCTTGTCCTCCCACCTCCCTTTTTACCCTGTACATCTACTTCATTGAGATGAAGGAAGCTGGTACAGTGTAAACAATCTGTAGGAGCTTTTATTTCACCCTGACTGTATCACTGGGGTATATTGAGAGTTGCTGGTAGCAAAAGACAATGGGAGTATACAGCAGGTGACAACTAGAGTTCAGGAGGTCAACCTATCAGAACTAAGGGTTCTGTTAGAGGAAACCATCATGTAAGACATTATGTAATTACTGCCTTTTGAACGAATTGGCTGTTTCTTGCTGTAAACTTCTTGTGTAATAACAGCTATGATTCTCCCCATTTACTGTGCATTTCCATGTGTACGTGTAATCTCATGATTACATCTCAATCTTATGGGCACACATATTGTGGACAGTTAAGAGGATGGTTTCTTATTTAACTGTACAATTTATATGAATAGAAACATACTAAAATATGCTTCATAACTAGGTCTATTGTTCCATGTGGACTGTAAACAGTTAGAGGTCTTGTTCTCCACCCTTAGCCACTGATAAGGCAAAGTTGGCCAGACAAAGTGTCCTCATAGAACTTTCACAGAGAGGAATTGCAGGTCCCTGGTCTTGTTGGGTCAAAACCCTTCAGAAGAATTATAGCAAACTAAAAGTGATAGAGCAGGTGTCTGGTCTTGGTATAGCTCAGTCCTTCAAGAGTTCAATAGCACCTATGTTGCCCTAAGCGTCCTCCAGCAGTACCTCCCCACTCTGATTAAAAAAAAAAAACAAACAATTAACACTTTGTATTTATTTCTACACCAGTTTTTAATGCAAGATTTTGGGCTCAGTAGACTAATTATGTATAGGTCCTGAGATTCAGGTGATTAACAGAAAAAGACTGTTAACTGACTAACCATGTCTGGATATTATTAATCACATAAAATAATACACATAGTCTTTGCCTTTCCCTTAAATCTCTCATTGGTTTAATTTCATTCCTTGTAACCCTTGTAGCTATCCCTTTAAGAGATAGCCAGAACTTTTTACAACCTAGGGCTGTTGTCAGTCACCAATTAAGCTGACCAAGTCTTTGATAAGTATGACTCTTATCAGAATATTTGTCCCTGAGAGTTTACTTGTTTACTTTGTAGTTTTTACTAACAAGTTATATATATATATATATATATATATATATATATATATATATATATATATATATGTGTGTGTGTGTGTGTGTGTGTGTGTGTGTGTGTATATAGGGGGAACGAAGAGGAGAAGGAAAATGGAAAGAACTAGGTAGAATAATGAGAGAACAGCAGAAGGGACTGAAAGGAGCTAAATATGAGAACAGAAAAGAAGCCGTGTGATAGAATTGATTTAGAGGAATAAAGTGAATGGACTAAAGAACTCAGTGTGCTGAGATTCATTTGATATCCCTCAGATTAATATCCTAGCCACTTGTAGCTTCTGTTCTGGACCCTGGTAGAAATCTCCTCAGGGCAGGCAGCTATGGGGAATACATTAGGGGTACAGTGTTAGTCTCGGAAAATGGCACTCTCTTTTCTGTCAGATTTCACTGCACTGTCTGTCAAATCCAATTCCCTTTCCATTCCATTCTTCATGACAATGGACAGATTCTATTATGAATTTCTCTCTTAAAGGCAGCATGATATTAAACTTCCTTGGTAAAGGATGTCTAAAGACCACAAAGTGGGGAAAGGGTTTCTCCTGCAAATGGCACAGGTGGTCAACGGTGTGATTTGGGGGTATCTCTGGTGGTGCTAGACAGGAGTTCTCTGAACAATGTAGTCTTCTGTGCACAGGGTGGGACTTCCCAGTCCCACCGTGGCCTGATATTACCCTCCCTGTGTCTTTCTGCTCTCTACTTGCAGACCTTGACTCCCTCTACTCACACATCTTTCTATGTGGCTGCTTTCTGAAGCACAGATCCTAGGTGGTGAGATCTTGTCCAGCTATATTCTACCTTCTATTATATCTGCCTTCCATCTGTTTGTTGAGAAACTGTGAACATAGCTTGTCCAGGCCAACCAGGTCCTTCACAGCCATGGGCGGGGGGAGAATAATGCCACCTTCTTCAGTGAGGTCTCACTCCAGTTACAAATCAAAATTTCCAGAGAGTATTTTAGAATTATTTTGATTCTTAAAACTTTTATTGTGGCTTTATAATAATGTGCTCACCTCCTCCTTTGTTGAATCTTTGTGAGTTCCAACACCTGACTGACAATAACTCAACTAGCACTCATTTGAATCTAAATTGTCTCATCTTGAACATGCAGAAATTGTACAAAATCCATTCAAAATCCCCATTCTTATCATCTCTCTCTTCATATTGCCATACGAACTTGCTTTTATTTAATTCCACACATGACATATGCAAAGCTTAAAAGCTAAATGCAGCTACCTGCCTTGCCAATAAGACAGCAAATACTCTAGATTTTTAATAGGATCTGAATTTCATTTAACATAGTTATATAACTATGAGATTTCTGTTTCTATTAGTAATATGTTTCGTATGTAAAATATTCGAGACAATAAATATCTGGTATCCTACATCAAAACCTTCACCACCAGCCACAAAACCTTCAATATACAATATATTCTGCCTATAAGATGTGCTGGGCTAATGGTGGCATCGAACTTGTGGGAAAGGCTGACCAATGACTGGTCCAACTTGAGGCCCACTCCAGGAAAGGGATTCCATACCTAACACTGCCTGAATGACCAGAAACCAGAGACAGAACAGTCCAGAGACCCAGAATAGAACCAAATATGCCTGGCAAGAAAAGGAGTCAAGGAAATGATTCCTAATGATATTCTGCTATACTCATAGATTGCTGCCTAGCTCAATTGTCACCAGACAGCTATGGTCCAACAACTTATAGGAGCAGATGCAGAGATCCACATCCAAACACTAGGCAAAGTCTGGAGAACACCAAAGGGTGTGTGTAGGAAATAGAGGGGTCAAGGACTCCACAAGAACATGGCCCACAGAATCAACTAAGCAGGGCTCTTAGAGGTTCACTGAAACTGGTGCAACAATCACAGACCCTATATGGGTCTGAGCTAGATGCTCTGCATATACATTAAGGTTATATGGCTGGGTGAGACCCCTAACAGTATGTGTGGTTGGTATCTCTGACTCTTTTGCCTGCATTTGGGACACTTTTCCTCCTACTGGGTTGCTTTGTCCAGGTCCAGCCTTGTTATGGAAGTTTGTTCCTAGTCTTATTGTAATTTGTTATGCCATGTTCAGTTTATATCCCTGGGAGGCCTGCTCTTTTTTGAACGGAAATGGAGGAGGAAGGGATTTAAAGGGGAGGGGAGGTTGGCAGACTGGGAGGAATGGAGGTAGGAGAAACTGTGGTCAGGATATAATGTATGTAATGAATAAAAATAAAAAGAATAATAAAGATAAATTTTTTAAATGTATATTTAATGTCCACACTCTACATATCAATCTTCTGCTCTATGCATTCAAATCAAAACCAAACCTCATGGCTCTTTGTCTATAAACATCTGGCGTTTTTGGAATCCATGTTTATATGTTGTGATAGCTAATCTTGGTAGTCAACATGAATACATCTGGAATCAACTAAAACCCAAGTATCTGGGCACACCAGCGAGTGATTTTCTTGACTGATCATTTCCTGTGGTAAGATCCACTGTAAATGCATCACACCTTCTGGTAGCGGCTCACAGAAAAGGATATGGGAGGAAGAAGTTTTTGCTATTTGCCTGCTTGCTGTCACTGTTGCGGGCAAGTCCATCAATCCTGTTGCTAAGCCATCCCTTCACTGGCATTAGAACCTACTTCTTCAGGACTCTAATGTGGACAGAGGATTCTAGGAATTCCCTGGGACTTCAGCTACAGATTGGGGCTATTGGGCCAGTCTAGTGAAGTGAACGACTACTGAATTCTTGGCCTTTCCATTGGGAAATGGTCATTATTGGCATATGCATACCATACTGTAAGCCACTCTAATAAATTTCCTTTTAATGTTTATAAATACACAATTCATTTCATCAGTTCTATTCCTTAATACACGTGTTTAAGTATATTCATTGATCATAATCCATTTAAACATACCTCTGACTATTTTTAGTGAATTTTATTCAGCCACTGTAAAAGCTTCACTTTGATTATCAGTAAAAGAGTGAGTGTTACCAAGCTGAAAATCCTTGTGTTAGTTCCTTAAAAATACTATAGAAGGAGTGGCTTCCAGGCATACATTTTTCTTTTGTTATTCTCTCATATATCACATTTTGACTGCAATTTCCCCTCTCTCTTCTCCCTCCAGTCTCTCCTCCCCACCTCCGCTCTCCCCCAGATCTACCCTTTCTCCATCTCTTCTCAGAAAAGAGCAGGGCTCCCAGGAACATCATCAAGACACAGCATAATATGCTACTATAAGACCAGAGACACACTATCAAAACAAGGCAGGATGAGGCAACTCAGTCGGAGGAAAAGCGTCCCATGGGTAGCCAAAAGAGTCAGCAACCACTGAGCTCTCATAATTAGAATCCCACATAAACATCAAGTTACTCAGTCATAACATATATACAGGGGATCTAAGTTAGACCCCTACAGGCTCCCTGATCTCTGTGAGCCCCCATGAGTCAGGACAATTGATTCTGTGGGCCATGTTCTCCTGGTGTCCCTGATCCCCATGGTTCCTCTGATCCTTCTTCCATCCTCTGCGTGACTCCCTGAGCTCTAATATTTGGCTATGGGACTCTGCATCTGCTCCCATCAGTTGCTGGATGAAGTCTCTCTGGTCTCTTTGCTGAGGATTCTGCTTGGCTCTGGTCCCAGAACACTCTGCAGGCAAGATAAGCTGCAGGTCAAAGGTTTTGTGGCTGGGTTGATGCCCCAATCCCTCCACATGGGGCATTGCATGGCTAGAGAAGATGGCTGGTTCAGGCTCTATGTCCCCTGTTACTAGGAGTCTTTGCTAGGGTTACTCTTGTAGATATCATGGAGTTTCCCTTGAACTGAGTTTCCATATCACCCCCAAAATGTCCCCAAATTCCAGTTGTTTCTCCCAGTATCTACTATTCCCCACTTGACCCTTCCTGTTCTCAGTCCCATCTTCCTCCAGTCCACTGTGGTTCCTTTCCTTCTCCTATATTATTACTATTATTATTATTATTATTATTATTATTATTATTATTAATTAGTTTATTTATTCCTTTATTATTTTAGACAAAAAAAGAGGAAATGTGGTGATATTTTGTTGTACTCTAATAAAATTTGCCTGAAGATCAGAGGACAGAGCCTTGAGGTCAAAGGTCACCGGGCCTTGAGGGCAAAGGGGGAAGAAGCAGCAAGTAGGGCTTTGTCTGGCCTGTGAGCATGACAGAAATAGCCTTCTTCGGGGAGACTGCTCCAGTGTTACAGCTCAACTTCATTACAGAGCGAGGGGACATGTAAAGAATGGGGACAGTGGCTCAGACATCACCGAATTTGCATTACACAGCACGCTCCTATCATACAGCTCCCAGTACAATGTCTAGTTATCATATGTGACCACACTGTTCTATCATGGGGTTCCTAGCATAATATCTGATTACAACATGGGCAGCAGGGGGCAAGTTTTTGCAGGGAACTAACTATATCAAAGGCCACATTTGAGTTAAGCCAGATATCTGGGCCTTGAGACATCCTCTAAATAAGGTTAGGTAGAGAGCAGGAAGCCCTTGCTGGGAAGGAGGGAGTCCTTCATGCAGCTTGCATCGAGCTCTGAGAGACCTGTCCAGCCATGGTAGACTCCACCCTCTGACCAGCAGGGCCTTCCAACAGTCCACTCATGAAATCTATTCTATTTCTCCTCGTAAGGAGATCCTTGTGTCCCCTTCGCAAGCCCTCCTTGTTACTCAGCCTCTCTGGGTCTGTGGACTGTAGCATGTTTTACTTTGCAACTAATATCCACTTATAGGTGAGCACATACCATTTTTGTCTTTCTGAGTCTGGATTACATCACTCAGGATGATTTTATCAAGTTCCATCCATTTGTCTGTAAATTTCGTGATGTCATTGTTCTTAATGGTTTCCTTACTAGGAGTCACAGATTAGTCAAGAACTACTTTGCTTAGTTGTAAATCTCAAATCCAAGTCCTAGAATATAGTAGTGTGTTTGAACAGTGGTGCCCATGGGACAGGGCATTATAGACTGAAAAAAAAAGGCTCCATCAAGTTTAATACATAAGGAATTCAGCTGGCAGAGAAAGACTGTAGATCCTTCCTTGTATGGGCTTCATCTAATGAACAGATTATGCATTATATCTGTAAATGTCCTATAAAGGTTCCAGAGTCTCCTGGCCCAGGACTTTTGGGGCATTTCCCCTCAGCTCTCTTGCCTACTCTTATTCTTAGAAGAGAAGTATTTTTCCTTTAAATAAACTGTTAGTATTTCTGCTTCTAACTATGGGTTTCTGGTGTAATCTTTTGTCCTGGGACATGGGAGCTTGGAATCTGAACTCTATATTTATAATCTGGCATTCCAAGTGTGGACCATTCCCTTTGGGGTCCTAAGAACTGCTCAACTTATTAAATTACCCTCGTGCAAGCCTCTCACTCAGGCAGTTGCTTTCAGACCTTCACTGCTAATCTTGCCCATTTTTTAAATAATCTAACTCAAAAAAGAATAACTTTTTCTCTCTTCCATTTGTTTCATGTTTGGATGTTTGCTGAAAGCCTAAGCACGTCTTTCCTGACCCACTGGGCTTTCTCCCCATTTCTCTAAACTGCTCTCTTTTCCTAAATCCACCTACCAACCTTTCTCTCCTCTTCTCCATCTTCATCCTCATGGCAGCTGATGGGATCTTTAGCTCACCTCATTTTTCTCTTAAGCTGTAATAAAATGATCCTCAACTTTCCATTTAAAGCTGACTTTAAATTCTTTTTATCAAGGAGTCTATGCACCCATAAATGGAAACCAGATTCCCCAGTAATAGAGTCAGAAAGAGTGGAGAATCGTTTTTGCAAAGGAATAAACTCAGTCAGTGAAAAGTGGTCCAACATGGTACCTCCATGGCTATGTTTACAGTTTGTACATACAGACATAGGAGAGCAAAGTGAACTCACAGGTCTAGTGTGGAAAAGAGTCAATTTAAAACAAGTCAATGGGTGTAATGGTTGACTTTATGTATCTACTTAACTAAAGTAAGGTGGCCACATGGTAAAACATATTTCTAAGTGTTTCTCTAAGGATTTTTCCAGAAAAATTAACATTTAAATTAGTAGACTCAATGAAAACGTTACACTCTACTGTGTGGGTGGGCATGTTCCAGTCTGTTGAATTTATTAAGGGTCTTCAGAGAAGAAAAAAAAGAGGGAAAGTGCTCCATACTATGTAGCTGTTGAATTTTGAGCTGGAACATCAGTATCTTTCTGCTCTTGAGCATCAGTATTGCTGGACTTAGAACTGTTAGACTTGGTCTCAGACACATCACTAGCTTGAAGATGTCAGATCATTGGACATATCAGCTTTACCACTTACATGTGCCAATTCCTGTAGTAAATAAATAATAAATAACATCATTGGTTTTACAAACATACATTCTTGACTTACAAGTGGTTATTTCCAAGTAATAACTTCATAAGATGAGAATATCTTGAATTGAAATATACCTACTAAATTTTTAAATGCCACACATGAACAATATAGCAACTGTAGAATAATAGTTGTTTAACCTATCTACAGCCTACTGGTGCTTCCCAACATTAGGAGAGAGTATTGAGTTACATGACTTTGACTGAGAAAGCAAACCAAAACTTCAAAATTCAAAATACTACTGAACTAGCATTGATTTTTTTGGTATCATAGGAAAAAAAATAACTTAAGTCGAGGACCATCTGTGTTTTTTTGTCCTGTTTGTTCAGTTTCTCTCGGGAGTCCTGGCTGATACAAGGGACATCCGTTTTGCTTTCATAGGACTGGCTCAATAAATTACCACACAATATGTATCTAAAAACAAAAAGAATTTACTGTTTTGAAATTGAGATGCCAGAATTCTGAATGCAAGTTATTGGCCAAATTGATTCAATATGGATCCATGTAACATTAATCACCACCTCCAACAATTTCCACATTGCTCCCCCTTTATGAATATTTTAATGTCATCAGCAGAGAGCATTATTCCAAAAAAGGTCACAAACCCTAGGCTCTGAGTAGAAATATTTTTGCACCATTAAACACACTCAACATTTCCTAAGGAGGAAAAAACTGATCCAGGCATAAAACAGAATAATTCAAAACCTAACCAAGCAGTATGTGGCAATATTCAGTGGCCATGAGCTTGCTGTCACTGGGGAACTTAGGGGTAGCTTGGCTATCTTATGGAGAATGTATGATGAGCAGGCCTAGGCAACAGAATCAGATCAGGGATGTAGTTTTAGTGCAAATCAATTACTAGACAGCAATGACATAGGAGGCATCTTTTTGGTGACACTTTGAGTTAACCAGGGATAGAAAAAAAATCAAATCTAGTCAGTTGTCAGATAATTAATGCTCTGTGTAAATGGATCTCTCCTTTTGTAATGATTCATTTTTATTTGTCAACTTGTAACAGTCTAGAATCACCCGGGAAGAGAGTCTCAGTGAGGTTTGTCTAGATCAGGTTGGCCTATAGGTGTGTCTGGTGAAGCCTATCTTGATTATGTTAATTAAGATGGGAAGACCCACCTATTGTTCAAATGGTACCTTTCTCTGGGCAAGATACTCTGGATTGTGAAAGGATGGGAGAGAGTAAGCTGAGCACTGGCAAACACTCATTACTTCATCACTTTTGGCTGTTGATGGAAGATTGTTGTAGAATATTATTTTAAGATGTGTTACTTTTGTTTATGTTGCATTTGTTTTACTCTGGGAAGCTGTGTTAGTGTACCTATGTATAACACCTGATGGTCTAATAAAGAACTGGCCAATAGCAATGCAGGAGAAAGGATAGGTGGGGCTGGCAGACAGAGAGAATATACAGAAGGAGAAATCTGGGAGAAAGGGAAGGAAAGAGATGGAGAAGAGCTAGGAACCAAGAAAGGAGGTGGACTCCAGGGGCCATCCACCTGGCTACACAGCAAGCCATGGAGTAAGAGTAAGATTTACAGAAGTAAGAGAATGGGAAAATCCCAGAGGCAAAAGGTAGACGAAATAATTTAAGTTAAGAAAAGCTGGCTAGAAAATAAGCTAAGCTAATTTCAGGCATTAATAAGTAAGAATATGTCTCTGTGTGTAAATTTATTTGGGAGCTGGGTGGCAGCTGCATAAAAGAGTAATAAAACAACCAACAACAGAAGATGTAGTACAACCAGTTCCCTTTCTTGTCTCTGTTGACTTCTCTGTCACGGCAGACAGTAACCTGTAATTATGAATTTAAACATTTTTCTCCTTTACATGTCTTTTGTTAGAGTATTTTAATCTCAGCAACAGGAAACAAAACCAGGACAGAGCCTATGAAGAAACCTCGGGCCAAGTAAAGAACATAGCAGGATTGACCTTGATGCTGACAGATGAGGGAGCTGGAGTGTTTGTGTCCCACTTCCTAACAGTCACTGTTCGGATCAGCAGTGTTTTAACTATGTGATACCATTGCCTTTTCACTTGGAGCAACAGAGTAGGCTCTGCAGACTCTAGAATGTCTATAGGAAGAGATGCAGACTCAGGACATCTCAAGTTGGGTCATTATATACTGAAGGGTGACGAGAAGGCACAAATGGATTGCCAATAAGATGTACCACACTCATCTATAATATGTGCAATGGTCATTAGTTATTATTTGTAATAATAATATTAAAAATATATAGAAATAATAGAAAGAGAATCCACTTGCAAATTGCTCCAGAAACTGTAGGAGCTCAATAAATGTTAGTTCTCCCCTTCTATTCTTCCTCTTTACATTATAACTATTTGCCTCCATGCCGGTTTTCCCCAATGACTTACACTCTCTGGGTTGATAATATTTAGAAGCCTTCATAACTATCCATCATATATCAGGTACCACTCACTCCTTACTGTCTTCATTACATCCTTTCTCTCCTACTTAAACAAATAATATGTGCAAAATGAGGACCAAAGATCACCAGGGAATTTGGAGTATGTTATGCTAATCAAGTGGCTTTCTTGTTAAATGTTCATTATCTGAGCCTGGGGGCATCTTCTTGGAAGGCTCTGGATACAGTTTAATTTCTATCTGAGTCTCTCCTGGATGAAGACTCCCTGGGCGAAGTCCAGCCAGCAACTGCCTCATTAGCATATCCAACACCACATGCAAATATCTACAGCCTCAGTGTGTAGAACTCCAAAGGGAATTTCTATCACTGGAATGAGCTACATTGAGGATGACAATCTTTTTAGTGTCATTAGGGTAAATGATGTGGTAATGGAAGTGCAGATTATAGCAACTTCAATAATTTATTTCACACTCCTCCATCAGGGTAGCTTTTACAAACAGCAAGTATCCTTAATTGAAATGTAAATGAATGATAAATTATGAAAAATGTATTATGAAAAGTAAAACATGGCCCAAATAAAAGATCAGAAATGAAAGATTTTATGAAGTTGAGAAAATGAATCTGAAATGTTAATTGCCTGGCTGGGAATAGCTCCCACAGCCATGACAAGGGAGGGGTGAAGGGAGGAAGACTTTGCCTGCAGCCTGTGTATTTGCACACTACTCTGGAAGAAGGAGTGTGGGTGTCAGAGCCCTCCCCACTTGCTCTCCTGGAGATCTAACCCAAGGGATATGAATAATGAACAAAGGAGAAAAAGATATCACTGGGGGAGCCAGAAAGGATACTGTTAAGACCACTGGGACACGGTGTCCATTCCACTTTTTATTAATCTTTTAATGGATGAAAATAACTTAAAACAAAAGACAAAAAAGTATCCTTAGCAAAGTTAACATTTTGTTGGCCGTTTTTTTCTCTTTATCACAGGATATAGGCATTACCTTTACTCAAACTGAATCCACAATAGAAGAATTTACAGTAGTTAAAAAGTGACATATAGCCTCAGTTTCCTCCAATTGCATACCATTTCTTCATAACCATGAGAGCCTACAAAATTGTGATTTGTGGTGTGGTGGGAGCTGGGAATCGGTGACATTTCAGGAGCAGAGGCCTGTGGCATGCTGGGAGCTTGTCTCAGTGGTTAAACTAGAGCCGTGCTTCATTAGAATTGCAAAGTCGTCTGCTTACTCTTTAGGGACAATGACAAACTTTGGAAGGAAAGTTCATCAGTTTCCTGTTGCTGTTATGACAAATCACTGCCAGAAGAGTAGTTGAAAACCAGAAAATGCATGACAAATGTCAGGTCAGCGGGATGGTGGTTGCACACACCTTTAATCCCAGCACTCAGGAGGCAGAGGCAGGTGGATCTATGGGTTCAAGGCCAGCCTGGTCTACCAAGCGGGTTCCAGGACAGCTGGGGCTACATAGAGAAACCCTGTCTTGAACCCTCAACCAAAACAACAAACAAACCAACAAATCAACAAACCCCAGTCAGGTCAGCTGAGCACAGTAAGACTGAGCAGCAGGGGCCAAGTGTTAACATGGCTAGTATCTTCTGGGGACCCAAGGAAGAACCTGATTTCTTGCTTCTCCATCTGTAGAAACTTCTTTTGCTACAGTTATTTCACAAATCTGTCGAAACCAACCTCTTTCTTTCATCTTATTGTGACGTGAAACCCTTTCCTCTCTCTTCTCACGTCCTTGTTACAATGTGGTCGCCTGCACATTGAAAACTGTGACTTATCCCCAATCCTCTGGCATATGTGCAAAGTCCTTCTTACCATGGGTGAGAACATATATGCAGGTTCCAGCAATTAAAGCCAGGGCATCCCTTGAGGCCCTTTGTTTCTCGAGGATAGAGGAGCATTAGAAGTTACGAAAATAGTATTCATCGGTGGTTCTAAATTCTAGAAAAACCTGTGATTTTTGTTTTGTTGTTTGGTGTCTGTGTATGTTCATGTGCAGGTGTGCCTGTGCAGGTGTAGAAGTGGAAACCCGAGAACAACCCTTGATATTGGTCTTCGGATTTTGTATACCTTTTTGGGGAGGTTCGATCTCTCACTGGCTTGGAAAGTCCCAAATAGGCCAGGTGGGCCAGGCAGCATTGGGAATCTGCCTGTCTCCACCTTTTGTGACACTGAGATTACAAACATGTGTTACCACATCTATTTTGTGTGTGCTGTACATGTGTGTATGTGAGTGTTTACAAGGGTTCTTGGGATTCAGCTGAGGTCCTCATGTTTTCACAGCAAGTACTTTACTTACTGAACTTTTAAACCCCTGAATAACTTGTATCTAAAACAGTGGAGTAAAAATAGAGATAACAATTCTGCAAATGGGTACCCATTCTATCTTCTATG
Source organism: Peromyscus eremicus (assembly GCF_949786415.1). Lineage (NCBI taxonomy): Eukaryota > Metazoa > Chordata > Mammalia > Rodentia > Cricetidae > Peromyscus > Peromyscus eremicus. The sequence goes on from NC_081436.1 coordinate 31,186,812, forward strand.
GAAGGTCTTCTCTGGGACCATAAAGAAGGGGCAGATTCTACTGCAGGTTTTGTTGGTTTGGGTAATTTAAACTCTTGGTTACCAATGCCAAATGCTTAAAATTGCCCATACTATGTTTTTGTTGTTTTTTTTTTTTGTTTTTAAATTTTACTTCATGCATTCTTATTTATGTGATTATTATGTATTATTATTTATGAATTATGTATTACTATGTGCCTGTATGTGTGTATGTATGTGACAGAGCACATATGTGGTCAGAGGACCACTATTGAGGCAGGGTTCCTCTTGTTCTTGTCACACTGTATACTCCAATATAGTTGGTTCATAAGCTTCTGTGTCTCCACCTGCCTGTTATCTCACTGTATGGGTGCTAAGATTACAGAGGCATAGCACCACATCTGTTTTTGTGTGTGTGTGTGTGTGTGTGTGTGTGTGTGTGAGAGAGAGAGAGAGAGAGAGAGAGAGAGAGAGAGAGAGAGAGAGAGAGAGATCTTGAGATTGAACTCAGATCATCAGGCATGGGCAGAAAATGCTTTTATCTGCTGAGCGACCTGTTACTACTGTGTTTTAAAATACACAAAGAAGAGTCAGAATGTTCCTGACCTTTAAGAATAATGTGTCAAGGGAAGGAATTAGATATTAAATTTCATTGTCATGTGACAATGAATAATAAAAGAAAAGTCTATGAGAAGGCAACGAGAAACAAGAATTATTGATCAACTATCCCTTTAATGGGATAGCCTTGGTGAACAGAGAACATCAGTACAAGACTGTGCACATTCTCTAGTAACCTCTTCATAAACTTTACAGCATCTCTGTAAATATTTCAAAAGACTCACAATGCATTTTGTCACAACTGTACAACTAGTACAGAATCTGGTGACATTCAGGGACAGTACTGAAAGCAAATTGGCAAACATGCAGGCTCTTCGGTGAGTAGGATTGCTCTAGAATCCATTTTGAGTATGCTGATACCCACAATTGCTTCATATTATTTATGACTCACTGAAGTAATTGATGCTGAAATTGAAATCTTTAGAATGTGTACATTTGTTCCTGAAGTCCTTGACAGAAGATTAAACTCTGTGATTATAAAGCTATGATAATTTTTGGAATTGGATGATTTTTTTTTGTCTGACTGTATGTAGATTTTGTTTTTAATTACTGATGAAAAATATTGAACACATAGTCTTGCCTCTGTCTTTCTGACATTCCATTTACGACATGGTTTCATCTTAAGGATTCCTGCTATCATTTGTTTCTTATTGCTGTAGTTAGTGTTACAATAAGAATCTACTTTTGAAAGGAAATTACAGTCAAAATGGTATCTGTGAAGAGGATCAATGGCTTCCTTAATTTGGCCAGGACTCAAGGACAATGGGAATAAACAATGAGCTTGGGATGCTCACTCCTATGGAGAAAAGAGGGACAAAGATCTGAGGACAAGTTCAGTATGCATGAGAGTGTAGAGTTGCTTAGATGGTTGAGCTGGGCTGTGTCACCTCATTTTGTTTCATTATTAGACTCAGAGTCACATCTTCAGTCCTTCTGGTTCTCAGGACCTTCAGTTTAGAGCTAAGTCACATACTTGATTCTCAAAAGATTGAGGGGTCTTCTCAGCCTCGGAAATCTGTAAATTACCAAGGTAATTTGAAGGTAAATGTGAAGCAATTATCATAATAGGACCCTTCATCCTCTCTCATATCTAGTCTTAAATCTATAAGTAGAGATGGTGGCTGACAGGTAGCTACATAGATAATAGATGGATAGACAGAAAGATACCCAGATGATGGATGAATAACAAGATAGGTGAAAAGAAGAGAGTAAATGAGCAGGAAGGAAGGAAATAAAGAAAGGAAGAAAGAATAAAGAAATCCAAATGTTCTTTTTTTTAACCCAAACCAATTGAAAACTAGGATTCCTTCCTTCTTTCCTTCCCTTCCTCCCTCTCCCCTCTCTCCCTCCCTAACTCCCTCTCTTCTCCCTTCTTTCCTTCTTTCTCTCCTTCCTTCCTTCCTTTTTGTAACGGAAATTTGGATAACTTGTTTAATTGAGTCATCTATTCAGTGAAAATAATCTAACTATATAGAGAAGAGAGAGATTAAATATTTTCCTCAGGTAATGAGCAAATGGAACCATAGCACCTTGTCTGCTGCATATTATTTTAAAAATATTTTACCTTAGCTGCAAGGCTTCTTTTTCATTTTTTAAAAAATCCTATTAAGTAGTTTCATTCTCTCACCCTACCAAAATACCATTTTGCATATTTTCTTTGCTGCATTCCTAATCTGATACACACAGAAGAGTCTCTGATGTGCTAGATAAAACTCAGAGAAAAAAACCAACAGACAAACACCAAGTGGAAAACACTAGCCACTCAGTTTCCCACTGCTTTGGAGCTTTCTTGAGATAACTGGTCCCCCCGTGCATCTGAAAGGTCTCCTTCTGCCTGGAGCTTTTGATAACTGGATTCATTTCTTTAGCCCCATGCAAAGAACTTTATAATATGTGGCCAGGCCTTGCCTTTTTTCTTTCATTCTTTTTTTCTATGCAACTTTTCCCACATAAAACCTGCCACCAGGGCCTACTGATGCTTATATATGATGTTTGAATGATTTGGAGTTTTTTGGTGAAATTACTGCTCACATTTTTGGAATATTTTATAAAATCACTATTGCTGCCTATTTTGTAAACAAAAGAAAAAATTGTTTAGGAAAGTATAATCGACATACCACAACATCCACTTTTTAAATAGTTGACCATTTTGGAATATTTTAGTCTATTCTGTGCCAGAGTCCAGCAGGTTATAAGGATGTGTGGATGCAAGAGAAGCAATGGAGAAATCAGGCACAGGACAATTCTGAATTTCATTTTACAATAGATGAACAGAGAGTAAGCACATCTTGGTATGGCTTTTCCTACTCTGATGGGAGCCAAACCTGGTGGGACAGGTCACAGCAGAAGATGTAAAGAGTTGGCAGGAGAAGGAGATGAGCCAGACCATGGTGGTGATAAGACTCTTGCAGCCTGACCAACTAACATCCAGAGTGCTTTTTTTATTTATACTTAATTTCATAAGCAAGGATAGATTCATGTGGTTCACAACATAAATCGTATCATTTTTGTTTTTGGACATGTGTTTCACTTCCTCTTGCTTATATTTTAGTCATCATTAATAAACTATGATAGAGCAGAGTTATCATTTCCAATCATTTTCCCTCAAGTTTTGGCATCATTGATAAACAGAGTTATCATTTTTACTCATTAACCCCACAATCCAATTTTTAAGAATCTAGAGGCATATGATAGCCTGTTTTCAGTTTAGTAGCTTTTGTGGCTGTAAAGACACAGACCAGAACAAAATCTTCAAGCCAGCCCGGCATATTGACATGTCCCAAGCAGTGTACTATTAACTCTTAACAGTCAGAGTGCCCAAGAAAAGTCATCAGGCCAAAGCTGCTGCAGTTACTATTTAAATTCTGGCATAATACAATGTTTATATTTTTATATCTTTATAGAATTTATCTATATGTCTAATCCTGGCATTCTGTTGTTCCTTGGTCATATGACATCATAGTGGCTCTGCATGTGCTAACTTTTCTAAGAAAGGCAGGTCCTGACATCTCATTCTTATTTCATCTTTTTACATCATTCTTTGTCCAACAATATAAGTCTCTGTATAGGGCAGAGGTAACTTTAGCTAATCTAACTGTGTTGCTGTATATGCCACATAGTCACCTGAGTGTACAGTGGAAGGAGGCTTGCAATCTGATCTGTGGCCAACTCCTCTAGCCCACCGAATCTTGTTGACCTTTTGAAGTTTACTTTGTATTGAATATCTTGTTCCTGAGTAAGTACAGGGACAGAAGTTCCAAAAATGTCTCAAAGCCTCATAAAAAGACCTCTGGCTTTTTTATGTGTGTCACAACCTCCAAGGTATAAGGAAGACCTTCAAGTAGGTTAGGATATCTCCCTAGTGGGAGGAGTAGTATGTTCAGGCCTTTCCTGGGGAAGCTTAGAAGCAATAATCCTGGGAGAAGATATAAATGATTCATAAGAAATTTTCCATCAATCCAATATCCCCAAGTTGTACAAATATTAAAATCCGTCAAGTATGCAACAGGCATAGATGAAAACCGAAGGTGGCATGGTGGCCATCATGCACTTCGTGGATCTTTGTCAAGCAGCTGTGCTGGCTTTATGACTTTGCCATTCCCATCGGATATAGCTGTGCCAAATCTGAGGGGTGTGCCTTCCTCAACAGTACTTAATTTCAGGGAAGTTTCACCATCTCATCACTCAGTAGTCATTCTGATTTTCACCTTTCCATTGCTCCTAGAAGTTAATAATCTACTGTCTGTCACCAGATTTTTTATTCTAGAAATTTTAATAAAAAAGAATTATAGAAAATACCCATGTGCCTAGTTCATTTTTCTGGACATGTTCAGAAATCCAAAATTCATCCATACTACAAAATGCATTAACGTTTTTATTCACATTTATGAATGAATAATATTCTATTGCATGCATATACATCATTTTGCTTATCAGTTTCTTAACCAAGAGACATTTTGATTGGGGTCATTTTTTTTAGTCTGGTATATAGTGATGCTATAGGTATTCATGTATAAATCATTGGGAGGATGCATGGTTTTAATTCTTTGGGGCACAAGACAGAAGTATAATTTCTCAGCTTCTCATTAACTTTGGTGATCTTTTTAAGATGAACAGCATTTCTGAATGGTCCTTGAAGTTCAGTCAGGCTCATGAATTAGGCTCCCAAACATACCTATGAAGACTTTAGCTTCAGAAAATGGATCCTGAACAGGGTTGATCTACAGAACTTGTGACTCTCTAGGTCTAGTTCTTATTCCTCACCTTTCCAGATCTGACGGGATGGAGTACAGGGGGTGTAGGAGATAGGGGTGGAGGGAGCTCCATAACAAAGACAGACATACATTCCAATGACACAGTTGCTAATGTCTTAACATGGATGAATTGTCAGGGAGAGTCTTTCAAGCTTTGGTAACCAAAGTCTTGGTGTTTATAGAGAGAACCTTACAAACTGATAATCATATACTAAGAGATTTTGAATTTTTAAATCCTGACATGACTGAAAATCTTTGATTATATGGGCCTTCTGGAATGACAAGATGGCTACTTTTTTGTTGTTGTTTTGTTTTGTTGTGTGTAATTTGTTTTGTTTTTCAAGACAGGGTTTCTCTGTGTAGTTTGGGTTGTCTTGGAACTCACTCTATAGACCAGGCTGTCCTCCAACTAACAGAAATCTGCCTACCTCTGCCTCTCAAGTGCTGGGATTAAAGGTATGCACCACCATCACCTGACCAAGATAGCTGCTTTTGGTTCAGAGGCTGACTTTAAATACAAGAACAGGTCCTTGTTATGAGAATTGTATGCAGGGACAATTACCTTAGAGATCATTGGCTAAGGAGATTAAATATGTGAGGTAAATGAGATTATGACAAAATGTATGAATCAAGACATCAAAACAACATCTCCCTCCAATGTTCCCTTGTGCCATGCATCTGGATGCTTTTATGTTGCATCTTTAAGTTGTCTTTGCTTGCAATTTTGTTTGTACTTGGTCAATAAATCCATTTCGGCTTTATAGATTCAAGTAGTTAAACATATCCATGCATTTAAATGTTTTGTATGAAACTGATAAACTTTTTACAATTGTCACAATATTTCTCTTTTTTACTTCAAGTGTGATTCTGAAACTCTTTTTCATTACCTTGGATTTTTAAAATTTTTAAATTACATCTTAATCTATTTTGAGAAAATGAAAGAGAGACAGACAGACAGAGACAGAGACAGAGAATGAACAGAGAAACTTGCAGGAAGTGGTTTTCTCTTCTACAAAGTCTCAGGGTTTAACTCAGGTTGTCCCCTTGCCTGCTAGTGCCTTTACAGACTGAATCCTCTTGCCACCCGATTCTGTGATTTGAGAAACTATCTTAAAGATTGTTGCTGACATATAACGCTGGTTTCTGTTAAGCATAACAAATTACTTTAGGGATAAAGAGAAATTGATATCCTAATTTCTGTATACATCAGGTGTTCAGGGGAAAGAATATATATGCTCTTGAAAGTGGTATTTAATCTACTGAATTTATTAGGGATTTATTTCTCTCATGTATGTCTGAAAAGGGCAGGTGATTTATGTAAATGAATTAAGTGAGATGAATATATTTCTTTGGTTAATAAAAATTAACGGAGTAAGTGGATGATAAAGCCACTAGAGACCATAGTGTTTGGATGCATATTGCTGAGGAAAGCCGTGCACAGTGAGCCTTCCCTTTGCCTCAGCCCACACTGTATCACTTAGTTGTAGGTCAGACCCTATTGTAAAGAGATAGATAATGAATTGCTACTGTGTGACATGTGACTTGCATGATCAGGAATGCTGTCTTTGCCTTCCTGTTGGTTATAAAACATTTTTTAAACTATAAATCAGAAATATCAGTAATTTTCCTTTGTAAAGTAATTTTTTTTTTACAACATTGGAGTTCAAGTAAACACTCCTGAATTCTGAAGGGCACACTTGTGCCAATCTAGGGCTTGCCAATCTGAATTTCAGGATAAACACACTTTGCAAGGCCAACGGAGACACACCACTTTTTAATAAGGTTGCTAATAAATCCTGATAGTTAGACATTGATGCATACTAATTAGAAAACCTGAGCCATGTGCATTAAATAGCACAGTGGGTTATAATCCCTAGATTCACCTCGTGGGCTTTCTTGGACAGTAGGACAGGAGCAACTGGATAGATCCAATAAAGTGTAAGATGTCCATTGTTTTCATATAGTCATATTAATACAGACAGATTTGTACAAAACGATGTCTTAGAGGAGCAGGAAATCTCAATTTAGCAGTACAATTGTTTTATAAAGGCATATGCATGTATTTCTTCATATATTTTAGAACATTTTTACTTTACTCTTAGATAATTCTATTCATGTATGTAGTGTGTCTTGCTCATATTCAAACTCTCACACTCTCTCCTCTTCGACTTCCTCAATATTTCTTCCTCCTACCTTCATGCCATCTTTTTCTTTTATATTATTAATCACTTACTGAGTCCAGTTGGTGCTCTCTGAAGGTGTGTGAGTATGGTGCCATCCATAACAGTATAGGCAACTAACCAGTGGCCCAATCCTGAAGAAAACTGACTCTATTCCCCAGCATCCATCCATTGCCAATAGTGTGCCAGGCAGAAATGGAGTCTCCTGATTCTGTCTTCCATCCTGTGCAGGGCTCTCCTGTAGGTGACCACAGGTGCTGTAATATTATGAATGCAATGATTATATGGACGTGTAACCCAGCGTGCCTTTAAACTCCTGATCCTCCTGCCTCAATCTCCTAAGTGCTGGATTATGAATGTATCAACACCTGTAGCTTGAAGAATCATATATGTATTTTAAAACTTAGAGATTTTTCAGAAGTCCCACAGAATTTTGAGTTCTCATTTCAGAATCTTAAATATTAATTTCATTTGTGCATTTGGAAGCTCTACACTAAGTTCTGATGAGTAGTTATAAGAAAAATCACCCATAACAAGAACTAGAGACCCAGGAGATATCCAGAGAGACAACAATGTCACTCACAAAGATGCATTTAATGAAATCGCTGAAGGCAAGCTTGTGGACTCACAGTGTACGGGTTTGTGGATTGCTCTGTTTGTCTCCTTGTGTTGTTAGTCATTCAACATAAGTCATACATTCTCATCTGCAGGATCAGACAGAGATGAGAGTATGCATACAGGACTTTTGGTTCTATGACTTATTATTTTAAAAGACTGGATTTCCCATTAAACCTGAGAAACATACAACCTGAGAGGCGAAATGTTTTGAAGTGCCCTAGTGTTGAACAGAGCCCAGCATTTGGATTCAGTCTCAGTTTCTTGGTTCTGGTCAGGCAGTGTTGTGCCTTCCACAGTTACCAACCTTTGATCCGTCTTTCTCATAACAGTTTTATAAGAGAAAAAATAAATAATTTGGAGAAAATGTTCATACTATAGACATTTCAAATATTGACCTTTTGAAATTGGGGTCCATGGATTTGAAATTTGTATTGTTCATACTATCAGGATGTGTGAGTATTAGAGATCTGGCCATTTTGAGGTTTGGCTTTTTTTATTCTGTGGAGTCTGAGATGTTTTACTGTAGAGTTTCTTTCTTAGTAATGTATATAATTTGCCCCATGTATAATACTGTGTGCTGTGTTACGTATTATGCGTTACTAAGCAATGACTACTCAGAACGTAGTATCTTCAACTAACAGTAGATCACTCTGCACATGACTTTGTGGATAATTTGACCAGAGATCTGCTGGGTGGTTCTTCCCTGTGCTCCTCTAGGAAGCCAAGATGTGTGGCTTGAGGTACCATCACTCAATAGCTCAGCATTTGGTGCCAGACACTAGCTGGTGTTTCTCTAATATTTCAGTTAATGATCCTTAGCTGAAATGATGTCCTCAGGCCACAGGAGTGAGTGGAAGCTGCAAAGCCAATTGAGACCGGTGCTTAAGGAGGCACAGAACATCATTTCTTCCTAATTGGGCAGAATGAGTCATAACATCAACTTAGATACAAACAATAGAGAGATCATATCTCCAGGAGAGCAATGAAGTAACATTGTAGAAGGGTTTGCAGATGTTGGGTTGATGTATCTTTGTCACTCATATAATTTACAACATCCAATAAATGTCAGCTCTGTCTGTGACTACAGCCATGAGCTTCCAGCCCAGAACCAGGGGAAAAAAGAAGCAACTGGTTATTCCTGTAACAATGAGTTCATTCTTGGGATAACTACCTGTTACTGTAAGGTCTGAATAAGTTAGTATTCATATGCCCCAGGATATATAATCCCAAACTGACCTGAGCACGTAAGGATGAAACTAAAAATAATGGACACACCAAGTGCTTACTGTATGTCAGAGGCAATTCTAACATTAATACACAGTCACTTAATCCTCATAATAATCCCATAGAGTAGGCATTGTGATTTATTTACACTTAATCTATGAAGAAACTGAGGTACAAATAAGTGAAGTGTCATTCCCAAAGTCACACAGATTATAAGTGGTAACTAGTCCTTCATCAAAAGCTATCTGACTTCAGATTCTTTCTTAACCTTTTTATAAGGGTCCAGATGTGCTTATGATGGAGCAACCCAGCAGGTAGTAGATGTCTGGCAGTGAAGAGGTAAAATGGGAAAAGGAGGTACTGAAGGAAGCTGAAGAGAGAATTAAGCAACTAGAAAGAAACATGGAAGTTGGATGCACATAGAAATAACAAGACTCAGACACATCAGGCGTTTGTCATTGTCTCTCAGCCATCCCATTATTTTTAAAATTTTGAAATAGGGAAAATATAAATTATTAAATCTAGTCACATGTTCATAGCCATACTTGTGTGTGTATGTGTATGTGTGAACATGTGTATATGCTAGTGTGCATGTTCATAGTTGCTTGCATATACCAAAAGAGGGCCTACATTGACTTCTTCATTCCCTCTTTCTATTTTCTGAGGCAGAGTTTCTAACTGAACCGGAAGCTCACAGATTGCACCAGGCTTTGATGTCAGTCAGCTCCCCAGATGCAACTGTTTCCATCTCCCGAAGACTGAAGCTACAGACACATGTGGCCATGCCTGGTTTTTATAAGGGCATTGGAGATTGGAACTCAGGTTCTTTTGCTTTTACAACAAGCACCCTTACCCACTGAGCCATTTCCCCAGACCTATGTTATGCTTTTAGTGTTTTTTTTTCCATTTGATTTTATGCTCTGCATGAAACTGTAGCTACAGAGACCTGTTTGTATTAGACTCTGATGATTAGAGGCTTCTTGGCCCACACATGGCTGGGAAGAATAATTGTCACTTTGGTGCCTTTGACCTCACTCTGTGTTATGAGATAGAAAAGGTTTTTTTTTTTCAATCTACTTATTGTAGCAGTGAACACTTCTATAGAAAGCTTATAGAAAGCTTGCCCCTCCCTTGCTTGCTTAATCTCATTCACAAATTAGTTTTATTCTGGTAAGGATTTCAAATCAGAAATCTAATGTTTGAGAAAGTTGACATGTAGAAAAAGGTCATGGATCAGGAGTTGGAAATAGTTTTAAAACACACATTATGTGTCTGAATAAATTCATTTTCCAAGTTGAAAGAAAATGAGTCAAGAAGTCGAACAATAGCCAAAAAGGTATTAGCTCAATGTCCAAGATCCCAACCTTCACGTTGCAAGTTTTAAGTTCTTAAAAATGGTTTTTTGGGGGCTGGAAAATGCTGGAGATGACTCAGTGGGTACCGTGCTTGCCATGCAAGAAAGAGGATTGCTGGGCGGTGGTGGCACATGCCTTTAATCCCAGCACTCGGGAGGCAGAGCCAGGCGGATCTCTGTGAGTTCGAGGCCAGCCTGGGCTACCAAGTGAGTTCCAGGAAAGGTGCAAAGCTACACAGAGAAACCCTGTCTCGAAAAACAAAAACAAAGCAAGAAAGAGGATATGAGTTCAGAGTCCCTTCACCCTCGTAAAAACTGAATGCTGGCATGCATCTATGACTGACAGGGATGATGATTCTCAAGGCGTGTAGCCATCCAGCCTAGCCAAAATGGCTTGGGGTCAGGGTAAACTCTTATCAAAAATAAGGTACACATACACACAAGAGAAATGTTTTCTAGGGAAAACAAAACATAGAGAAGCAAGACATACCCAGCAAGCTGTGTGAGACTGCCCAGTTGGAAAGTACTTGAAACCAATGAAGTAATTGCAAATACCTTTGCAGTTTACAATGTCTTTCTAAGCTCCAATGCCGCACTGATATGAGAGTGCCCCCCTTTTTTGAATTTTCAGTGGCACATACTCCTGCTTTAACATCTTCTTGTTTCCTAACATAAGACTCCTAATTTAACTTTGAGCAGGTAAAGGATTAGGAAACATTCTGTACTCAATAGTAACTGAACGTAACTCTTCTTAACTCTAACCCAGGTCAAAAACACGTGTTTGCAATAAATTTTATATACTATACAAAAGCAAGAGTAGCAGCATCCCTTCAAAAGCATTAACACAGGGAGAGGAAGAAAGGAAGAGGGCTCATGGGGAGGTCCATCATTTGTTAAGCCAGCACAGGCTACATACTCAAGGAGTCTTGGAAGTTTCGGCCTAGTGAATATCTATCCACCTATATGAGAGATATGAGAGAGATGGGTGAATTGCCAAGATTATCCTTGGGGTCTGTATAAAATTCGGTTAGTTCAGCCCAGGGGTGGCCCAGTAGTCACTGAATAATGAAGTAGGGGATGATGAGCTAGGCAGGTTCATAGAGGAGAAAGCAGGGTGTATTAGTAAAGTTTTCATAGAGGTGACCAAAGACTGGAGAGGACAATTGAATAGGAGGAATTATTTATTTTGGTTCACGGTTTCAGAGGTTTTGTTCCATTGTGACTCGATGGTGCAACTCACATCATGGTGTACAGGAAGCAGCGTATGGAGGGAAGTGTGCTCTATCTGGATTTCTCCTTTCTTCCTCTTCTTCCATCTGGTCTGCCAGCACATAGAGTGGTGTTCTCCATATTTAGGGTTGATCCTACTCTTGGTTGACGTCCTCTGGATATACTATCATAGGCACAGCTGGAGAAGCACTGCTCACTAATCTCCTAGATACTTTTCAAGATGAACCTTTGCTCATGGTATCTACCAGCCAGAATCAGAGTTGCTAGAAGGGAGAAGGGGAGATGCAGCAGGTAGACGCATGCTAGTTTTCAGGCATGGACAGTGAATTCATTGCTGAAAACATCTCCAGCCATTATTATGAACGCTTTTTTTCCTTGCACTACTGCCACTTTCTTTCATTTCTAGTTCATTTATGTTAGGTATGTGTACTGTTTAGTTTTTGTCAACTTGACACATGCTAGAGTCATTTGGGGACAGGTGATGCCAACTGAGAAGTTGTCTCCATCATATTGGCAATTCTGTGGATTTTTCTTATATTTAAAACGAACATGGATTAATACCTTTCTCACAAAGACAGACTGATTTAAATGGGGGATGCTGCATGAGGCACATGGCATGCACAGTACAAAACCAGAGAACAAGCTAATTCATCCTGTTTTTAAAATTTTAGTTTCCACTTCCATATTTATTAATTATTACAAACTTGCCAAAGCCACTTCTAAAATTGGAGAATTATATGTGCTCCACAGCTGTGCTGCAAAGAAGACGTGGAATATTATAGGTATGGAAGTACTACAAAGCCCCACTCAATGTCAGGGGAGGCCTCCTGGGTTGAACTTGAAATAAGATTACTGAAGTTCTACTGTTGCTCAGAATGTCATCTGCTCCTCCATAGGTCATTGGAGTAGATCTAATCTAGTGTGACTGGCATTCAGATGCAAGGGAGAACTTTGAATATGAAGACTGGCATGCCAATGGAAAGGCTCTGCAAAAGCATGGGGGACCTGGCTATTCAAGATGTTTCAGGAAGGAGATGGTGCATCTTCAGGCCTCAGAACCCCTGCAGCTAACAGAAGCCCGAAGAAAGCCTCCATCAATGCCACTTGAGCACCTATGAAAAGAGCAGGGCCCTGTGCTAAGTCACCTGACCTGTAGTATACTGTTAGAGTAGCCCCAGGAACTTGATGGAGATGGTTATACTTACAGTTATTGTTATTAAGCTTCTTAGTCTTTTTCATGTTTGCCATGTTCCTATGCACTGTACACACCACTAACAATGTGATTTTATAAAATGCACGCGCTCCACTGTGTGTTAAGAACTCATCCTGCAAGGCTAGCCTGATGCTAAACACTGATGGTAGAGGCTCTTCCTGGCTAATCTTTTACCATATGGAGATCAGTGCTTCCCTATCAACCTGGTTCTTTACTCTGAACCATTTCCATTATGAATCCTGATTTCTGTAGTTTCTTCAATGCCTTGTGGAGAAAACTGTGAAGGAAGGACACTCTTATTGGTCTGCTTTCTACCCAGCAGGAGGGAAGAAGAAGCAGAGAGTTAATCCACATTACCATTTTCTGTCCTCAGAGTATGCTAACTTGAAGCTTGATCTGTTAGTCTCCTAATGGAAGCACAACCTAATCAATCAGGGTAGTACATGCTTCAGTTCTCCCAGAGGCTAGAACAAAGAAATTTATTAGAACATTAATTTTTGTTGGATGAAATCATTATTTAGACTTTGGCTTTATATGTAGTGTAGGGCATCTAGGGCATTCACTGGTGACACCACCTGTTGCTAAGGTATGAAAATGTCTCTAGCAAGCCTCCTGGCCCCTAGAGAATTCCACACAAACTCCATCTGTCCTGCTTCCATGAAGCCTCCAGAAATCATGTTGCTTCCCATGAGTTACTGACAAAGGATTAGCCTAGCTAGCCTGCTAAGGGGAAAACTCTTGATCTTAAGATGGAGTCCTGTGCTCTGCTCTGTGCTTAGGTTCCCATTTTAAATTGTGTTAGGGTTTTTTTTTTTTCTTTGTTGAAGGTAGACAGTCCCAGATGTCATTCTCTGTGATTTTTTTCCAACCCAAAGATGGGCTGCCATGGGGACTCCTCCCTAGCTACATTTTTGACATTGCTGACCCTTCCTTTCCCAGATGCGGAAGCTCATTTGGCAAAGTGCTACATGCCAGGCTATGGACCCTTGCCTTTCTAGACACAGGAGGTCTCATTTGCCTCTGAGCAAGAGTTATACTTGCTGTCTGAGATATCAGTGTGCAAGGCTGAGGGTTTCCTGGCTTCTTGACCTTTCATGAGCACCAGCTAGTATTCTGCTCCTTTTTTTCTTTCCTGCTGTTTAAAGCTTCATTCACTTCCCCGTGCTTCATCTTAAAACAAAGACATCTCCAGACCTCAGAGCACAGCAAAGCTAAAGCCAGCATTTAGAGTTGTGATTAGGATATTGAGCCTAATTAAGTTCGTGCTTTTTTCTCGTTTCTCTAAACAGAAAGATCAATAAGAGATCTGTGGCCCCTTTAATAGAGATTAAATGGCCAGAAACAGGCTTTTCTGCTTTTTGGGCTGAGACACCCATTTAGGTCTTAATTAAAGGTACTTATTGCCGTGTCCTTCCCTTCGAAATGCTGGCTGGTGGGACAGCCACCGAGGTTGCCCCGATGAAGCTTTGTCAGAAGACTCTGGTGGTGCATTGATGCTGGCTTCCCTGGAATTCACTCCTCCTTATGCAATGTCCTACATGTTGTCTATTCATAGTTTGTTTCTTCCTCCTGGACACATTCCACCATGTCACTCCAGACCTTGAGTTTGCCTAGATTGCCCAGCCCTAAACCTTCCCTTGATTTTTCCTCATTCAAAGATTCTTGTGGTGGTATTGTGTTCCCCAAAATATTGTGTACCTTAATAAACTTATCTGGGGTCAGAGAACAGACAGCCACTAGATACAGAGGCTAGAAAATGGTGGCACTCACGCCTTTAATCCTAGCATTCTAGAGACAGAAATCCCTCTGGATCTCTGTGAGTTCAAGGCCGCATTGGAAACAGCCAGGCATGGTGACTCACGCCTTTAATCCCAGAAAGCAGCCTTTAATCCCAGGGAGTGGTGGTAGAAAGCAGAAAGGTTTATAAGGAGTGAGAACCAGAAACTAGAAGCATTTGGCTGGTTAAGCATTTGGCCTGGTTAAGCATTCAGGCTTTTGAGCAGCAATTCAGCCGAGACCCATTCTGGATGAGGACTCAGAGGCCTCCAGTCTGAGGAGACAAGACGAGCTGAGGATCCGGCGAGGTGAGATAGCTGTGGCTTGTTCTGTCTCTCTGATCTACCAGCATTGACCCCAATAACTGGCCTCAGGTTGGATTTTATTAATAAGAACTTTTAAGATTCATGCTACAGGTTCTTGTTTTTGAAAATTGTTTCTTTATCATTCTAACAAAACTCTCCCTTGTGACTTTGACTCTCTTTAGGTGTCCAAACGTGATTTGCCCTGTATCTTCTCTGCTTCCTAAAATTTCTACACACTTCGGTGTTTTTTTTTTTTCCAGTAAACAATAGCATCTGGGATCTAGTAGACCCTCAGAGATGTATTGACTAAGCTGTGTATTAAAGTAATAGAAAGAACAGCTGTCATAACAATGAAGAAGACCTAACCATTTGTAATTCAATGAATTAGTCAGATTTAAAGACTCAACTTTCTTCATCAAGCACATAAAACAATTATGCTAAGTTCCATTTCCATTAAGGCCTATGTGTCAACCCTCTAGAAAATACTTCCACCATACACATCCTCTTCCTGTACAGGTATGACTTGTATTCCAACACTAACATACACACTGACCCCTTTGTGATGACTTGTTTTAACTACTTTCCTTTGAGAAACTTCAGGCATATGCATCTCATCCATCCTGTGATCCTCTTTCTCTAGTATTTGTTTTGGAATTGCCCCAGTATATACCAGTATATAGTAGATTCTCAGATATCACAGACAATGAAATAGATACAGTCACCTGAACTTCAAGTTGTTTTTCTTAAAAATTTTCTTTTGAGAACCAGGGAAATACAAGTGAATCTTGGAATTCAGTTGGAATCAAGCTTGCATTACTCTGAGAGAAGCAGCATGGCTGTAGCTGGTCATGAAGCCTGAAGATCAAAAGTCTTCAGCTATTTTGTAGTGACACAGGGATAAAGCAGAGTTGAAGAGAGAGACAAAGACACCAAAAGCAAAGAAGACAAAAATGTATTTTGTTTGTTGAGTGTGAGAGTCCAGCTCCCACCTTTTGAAGGATTCTTAGAAGGAGGAGAGAGGGATAAGAAAATATCAGATAGAAAGAGAGACCTAGCCGATGAGAAGAAAGACAGAAATACAGGATAGTTTCGGGAGGGCCTAGAAACTAGGGACCCAACAGCCTTGAGGCTTTATTGAAAAGGCTTTTTATAACATGCCAAGGGTAGAGGCAAAAGACCCCCTCCCTTGCAAGATCAAAGCACAACATACAGCCAAGTGTAGACCCTTCCAAATACCTGGTAAACATGCCCATGACCAAATCATCTCCTTACACAGCCCTGCTGGGTAAAGCATTGTCCAGATTCTCTGACCCTGAGTAAGTTCTCACTAGATAGTCTCTGTGGGCTCCCACAGTTGAGGTCAAGCTACCATTTTTTTCTAGCGAGAATCCTTTATTATTAACCAAGTGGTTGTAAAAGTGATTTTTTCTTGACTCATGTTAAGCCCAAGATGTGAGGGTACCATATGTGATGCATAGAAGAAAAGGTAAACAGTTTCTGAAGAATGAATACTATGTGTGTCGACCTCAGATTAGTTTCTGAAATCATGAGTAATGGGGTTGGGAAGACTATAAGGTTTACATTGTCCTGTGTCCCTGCTCCCTTTAGAAGAACTCTCCTTGTCCCTCCAGGCCAACTGAAAAATGGCTTAATCATCACTGTGGGAAAGCTTCCACTATATGTCCTCTGGGGCGATCAGTGTGCCTCTGTGCTGCCTGAAACTTTAATTTAATTAACTAATTAATTGGCCTTTAACAAAAAAGTCTGGGTACAAAAGTAGGTAATTTGTTCTATTGATGGTCAATAGAAAGTCACTGGTATGTTGGGATCAGGCTTCCTCTTAACAAATTTTTCAAGCAAAGGAGCTCCAGGCAACTAATGTTAGAACCACCATAAAGTTCTGCAGTCATAGCCAACTAGATTCACAGAGGGGGAGCTGAAGTCTGACTACAAAGTTTCTAGGACTTAAGGAGGAAGCTTCCAATTATCATTTGCCTAGAATGGTAGGAATGAGTATTAATAATTCTGTTCATACAAGGAGTCTAATAAATATTACAGTATGTGGTAAAAAGTTGGTCACATATCCATTACTTTTAATGACTATCATTGTTCTAAGTGAATAAATATATCAAGGGGTGGGTATTCTAATTCAAATCAAAGTAGTATGATTCTAGATATTATTATTATCATTAATATTATTAATGTGTTTGTTGTTTATGTGGATCTAGGTGTCCGTGTGTGTGTGAGGGGGGTGCATAAATGTATAGTGTGTGCATATGGAGGCCAAAGGACATCCTTTGTCTTTCCTCAGGAGGTACTACCTTGAGGTTTGTTTGTTTGTTTTCTGAGACAAGGTGTCTTACTGGCCTAGAGCTTGTCAAATCAGCTGGCCTGGCAGCCACAAGAATTGACCTATCTCTTCATCCCCAGCAGCACTGAGATTGCAAGTACACACTATAACATCCAGCTTTTAAAAATGTGGGTTCTAGGGGACAAACTTAGGTCCTTAGGAGTATAAGGCAAGCCCTTTACTGACTGAACTGCCTTCCTAGCTTTGAGACTATTTTTAATTCTAATTGTTTAGTGTCTATTTTATAACAATGAGTTTTCACAGGCATTCTGGAAAACTTGGTAATGTAACTCCAAGAAAACAGATGTTAAAACTCCTATCCAAGGGACATCTTGATGAAAAAATTTGTGATTCAAAAAGATTGATTCCCCATGTAGTAACAAATCTGAAGCTTGGACACTTTACACTACTTAGAGATGAATCACCCTAACCCAAAGGTGGCATAGACTGTAAGGAGGGAAAGAATCAAATAGGATTCCAAATTGATTACCTTCTGTTTATTCTTCAGATGATGCTAAGAGATCCACCAGCCTAAAAGAGTAGAATGATCAGTTGCTTTTTCAGGGGGCCAACCATCAATCAATCCCTTGATCATCTGCATACTTATATGAATAACATTTATCTTTGTCATCTTCTCCAGAGTAATTATTATGATTTCTCATCTCAATGAAAAGCTATTAATGTCAGTCTGTTGAAAAATAATTAAATAGAAACATTTCAAAAAATAATGTCACAACTGATTCTAATTCTAATTGTGCTTGTTCCCAAATTTAGTACATACTGCATATTAGTGGGTAGAAACAAACCATAAATTATTGTGTTTATGACATGCATTGCAGCGTAGAATTGCATGCCAAATTCTTATGACAGGCATAAAAAGAATTATTCAGAAATACTGCTGTGTTTGGTGCCAAATTCAGTGATAATTTATAGCTATCTGAATTTCGACACCTTTCTCTTGGGGTTTTTGGATTTTACTGATTCCCCAGTAGTGGAATGTGGATAATCTGCTTGAAGGGAAATTATGACACTTCCACCCTGACCTTTGGTAAGCAACACAAAGGCCTTTTGAAATAGCTATATGGAAACACACCAATGTAAAAGCTTCATATACATACACACATACACACACATATATACATATATATATTCATACATATATACTCATGTAAAAGGATTTTAAATTGAATTACCCTAAAATAGAGGCCAATACCTGGACATGACACCATATGCTACCACATAAACTCCCAAGTGCCAAGAATGGGATGTTTTTGACTGGTTGACCAGTGGGATCTTATAGACTCCCCCAAAATTACAGGCTATTGCCAATGCTGTTGATTATCATCCAGAACTTGATGGCAAGACACTGTTCCTTAGGATATTATACTTACATCATAGAATGTGGAGAATCTAGCTGGTGCTCACCTGGAATCTTCATCACTACTGGCTAACATCAATAGTACTGGAAAGTGAGGGGTATGCTATTGAAGGAGAAAAGCAATCACCCGTCTTACCCAGTAATGGAACCTGTGAGCTACATTAGTGTCCCATCTGGCAAGATATGCCCTATGGTGTGATAGTTTATGGATATCATAGAAGGAAGCATCTACTTTATGATTGGATTTAAGACCTTCTTCATAAGATGAAACCCAAGAACACTAGGCCAAGAAACTATGGTTTGATATATCATAGGCTCTACAGGAGAACCTATTACTATTATTTTGCCAAATGGACATAACATTAAATTGACTTCTAGTGACTTAACATTCTACACATATATCCATTTCTCTCTCAACTCTCATCAGAGAAGCTTCTGTACATAGTAGAAGATGATCAACACAGAGCCCAACTGGCCAAGGTAGAGATTAAGAAGCCTTAGATTGCCGGGCGGTGGTGGCGCACGCCTTTAATCCCAGCACTCGGGAGGCAGAGCCAGGCGGATCTCTGTGAGTTCGAGGCCAGCCTGGACTACCAAGTGAGCCCCAGGAAAGGCGCAAAGCTACACAGAGAAACCCTGTCTCGAAAAACCAAAAAAAAAAAAAAAAAAAAAAAAGAAGCCTTAGATTGTTCACACCTACATTGAACATATATATATATATTGCATAATTTCCTCTCAAGACTTGGGGATCATTGTTGACCATCATGTGGATCTTTCCACATCTCAGAGAATGGAAATAGTATAAGAGCCAAATGTGGTGGATGAATTCAGGGAAACAGTTTTCCATGCACGACATGGACATATGAACTCATAGAGGCTGAGGTAGAACATAGGAGATCCATATAATGTCAAGTCAGACCAAATTCCAACACAGAAGAGAGGAAGTGGGGTCCCACACCTAGCCAAGTAGCTATTAATATTTGATTGCTGGTAGGTAAGGAAAAGTCAATTTTACTCAATGAAGTGACGGTATTTTGACCACACTCCAGAGTAGGCTTCATGCTAAAAGTATGGACTTGATGTTTGTTAGAGAGAGAGAGAGAGAGAGAGAGAGAGAGAGAGAGAGAGAGAGAGAGAGATGGGCTTTTGAAGTTGGGTGAATAAGGAGGTAGAAGAAGATCTGTGAGTAGTCGGGGCAGGACAATGAATATCATGAAAATACATTGGAGAAATTCCTTAATTAAAAAAAAAAAACATTATTTGAAAATCCATCTACCTCCAAAGAAAAGAAGAATCTAGAAGTCTTGACACATATTGTTAGTCAAGATTTAACAAAGGATACATGGAAGCGTGCAGGTATGTTGGTGAACTTTTCCACCTGTTGTGGTGAAGGAAGGTTTAAAGAACACTCAGAGTTCATACAATAAGCAAAGTAGGGTGTCACCTGTGCCTGGGGTGGCTTATACCTAAGTGCCATATAGGCCTGAGTGAATCACATAAGGATATTCATTCATAAACTTAATGATGTGCATCTGTTTTCAATGATAATGTAGCAATAATTGCATTGCTCATTTTTTTTCTATTATTTACTAATAGGACTTTTAACATCATCAATGTAGTTCTGCAAAGCTGGGGACACTTACTGTGTTTTAATGCAGGGAAATGAAGGCTTGGTGAGATTGGGAAACTCTCACAAGGTGTAAAGCTAAGGAAAAAAGCTGACATTGATCACATGCCTATAATCTGCTAGGGCAGGTCTAAGCATCCATTGTTCTAGTGATAACTTCTAACCCTCGTGATTAAAATAGTATTTTGTTGCTGTTGTTAAATATCTGACAACAAGGACTGTGGGAAGAAAAAGAAGAGCCTATTTTGGCTCACAGTTTGAGGGCACAGTCCATCATGGCAGAAAGCATGACAGGAGGAATGTGAGGCAGGCCCATCACATTGTGTACAGTCAGGAAGTGGAAACGGATGAATGCTGGAGCTTCACTCATGTTCTGTGTAGCTCAGGGCCAAGATGATGAAATGGTGCCACCCCACTCAGGGTGAGTCTTCCACTTTCAATTAAGCCTCTTCAAATGACCTCATCCACATGCCTGGAGGGTTGTCTCTTAGTTTATTCTAGATCTCAGCAAATTGACCAACTATATTAATTATCATACCTTCTTTTTTGTTATTAAAAGCCTTATGTTTTGTACTTATTTATTGATTTTATATATGTACATGTTTTACCTGCATCTATGTATGTGCCCCATGTACAATTCCTGGTGCCTGTAGAGGTCAGAGTAGGGCATCGGATCCTTAGAACTGGAGTTATGAACATTTGTGAACCACAGTGTGGGTGCCAGGAATTGAATCTGGTCTTTTGGAAAGAACAACAAGTACTCTTAACTGCTGAGTCATCTCTCCAGCCCCCAACCATCACCCCTTCTAATGTGGTTAGTGTCCTTCCAATGTTTTACAACTGACAATCCAGATCAGAGTGGAGTCATTCATGTGATTCATTGCAAAGCTCGTAACTATGAGATTCCTTTTCTTTGGCTACTTCTTTTATTTTCTCTCTCTCTCTTTTTTTTTAGCCTAATATTATTATTAGAAGTTTTTTGTTTATCTGATTAGATGATACAACAAAGAGCCACACCTGGCTTTCCACAATCACATCAACTCATATGCCAGCACTGAACTATGTATTTGAGCACCGACCACTGAAACCTGCATCTACAGTAGGTGTGAGGTCATTGTACCATGTTGAGTGAGAATAGGACCTACAGGAGACTGTTCCTGTAATACCAAGCATAGGAGCAACATAATGCTTCCCAGTTCATGATAACATAAAGGAATGGTTGTTCAATCTCTATTATGCAGAACTTGAGGTTTCCTGGATTCACACATTTATTTATTTATTATTTATTTATTTTGGTTTATCGAGACAGGGTTTCTCTGTGTAGCTTTGCGCCTTTCCCAGAACTCACTTTGGAGACCAGGCTGGCCTAGAACTCACAGAGATTTGCCTGGCTCTGCTGGGATTAAAGGCATGTACCACCACCACCTGGCTTCACATATTTATTTTATGAATTTATTTACCAACACTGCAAGAGGCCTTTCTATATTCTATACACTGTTCTAAATGCCTTATATATTATAACTTGTTCATCCTCACTCATGTGTTCCTTTCTGAGTCCAACCTTGTGTGTTCACTGCATATACTGTTTCCTTCGATATTTCTCAGAGCTGCATCTAATGCTGGCAACAAAATAATCACATTTAAATGAAAATAAACCAGCATATATAAATCTATCATTACAAATTATAAATAAATAAAAGAAATTTATCAAGTGTTATTTCCCCTTTCCTTAATCTTAGCATTTAATCAGCCATGAAATATAAGCAGAAAGGATAGAAAACAAGGACAACACCAATAGACAAGCTAACATGGAAGAGGGGATCTTCTAGAGCCCCAAATCTAGACAAAGAACCACAGACAAATAAGGAATGCTAGGAGGAGAAATAATCTTCCCTAGGGAAAAGCACCCCCTTGGCTACCCAATACCACATAGTTAGTTAGCCCTGAAATCATATACATATGAGTAGTGAGCATATGTGTGTGTTTAAATAACAATAATTAAAGTAAAGATGCCAGAGGCCATGAATTTGAGAGAGAACAAAGTGGGGAGGGGTGGACATGGAAAGGCCTGGAGGGAGGAGTGGGAAAAGGAAAATGATATAATTATATTTTAATTTGAAAAATAAAGGAGAATCAATGATGATCAGAGCTGGCTCAGAGTGTAAAGAGCTGTTAAGTAAGCCCTACTTTGTATAGTAGAGGCCCAGAAGAGGGACCAGCACTCACCAGAGCCACTGTCTTTGAAATGTACACTGTGGAATCTGGATGGGGTATGGTGCTTCGAAGAATACCCAGTGATGTATCAACTGGGTTAAACATGACCCAGTTGGACTGACTTTTCTGCTAGTGAGCTGGGATAGACGGCCAAGCACAGTGAAAAAAACTTGATGGGTGAAATTTTGGATTGAAAAATGCACACTGTAGTGGAAGGAGGACTCTGTGGAGTGTGAATTCTGGTACTGGGAGTTGATTAGATACTTGTTCTTTGTCTCTGCATGTGGGGAGGGGAAGTCTTTGGTATGATTCTCATCAAGGTCTACCTTATAGTTATGATACTGTGATTCCTCTAAAACTTCAATAAATAGCAGGCACATTTAGAAAATGTGGCTCCGTGTGCTTGACCAGGAATATGGCCATTTATAGCATTTTATGTTTTATAAATCTCTCCTCATAAACCTAGTTATTAGAACCTTGTCACCCTTGTGAGTATTATCCTCTCTTTTGTAAAGTGACATGGAATGAATTTAATAAGGTATTTCCTGTGTTGGAGATGCTGCTACACTCACTGCAGGGCTGGATCAGACTTGCTTAAGCTTCCCTCTGAGCTCCGCCAGTTAACAGCTTCACCATTACTTTCCCTTTGAGAGAAGCAATAAAGGGAGGATAATCCTGAACGTGCCCAAGAGTTGTTGAGAGGATATGTAAGCTGCTGGAGCCTACCCAGTGAGGATCTTGACTTGTTCATTTATTCTGTCAATAAATGAGATCTGTCTCAGCCACTAAACAACCAGAAAAGGTGATTGCTGTAAAATGAAATAATAGAGCTTAGTAAGCTTTCAGGATTTGTTTGCTTTTAAATAAAGAGCATGTAAAAAGAAATAGACAAGGAAGTCCATAGAAATGTGAAGAGGAGCCTATGGAAATAATGTAGAGTTCAGATTTTAATTTTTATACCAGTGCCCACCATGATGTGAAGAACAAATATAATGCATGCCCAGAATGGCAAGGGCAGAAGCTATTGCTACAGCAGCCCCACTTGCCATGTTCTTGGTCTTTCAGCATGAAACCGACCCCTAGTGATGGTTACTGTGCAATTATGAGAGGCTCCCATGAGCTCCTTGGTAACATGATGCTTATTTGCCTTATAGAACATTTCAAAGAGTTTTTCTTCAGGCTGAATGAGCTGGAAAGCCTTTGAGAAATTGAGCAAGGAAGTGTAATGATGAGTAGTCTTGCAAGGATGAATCTTGCTGATCTGTTGCATGTTGATTATAAGAAATGAGTTTGAACAAAGGGAAACAGTAAAGAGATTATAGAAGCAATTTTGTCAGTGATATGGATTTGGACATTTGCAGTAAAAGACGTCAGTAAATACCTGCACTCTAAATATAATTTGAAAGTAAGGAGAATCCATTGATGTGTTAGTTTGGAAGACTAAGAATTAGATTGAATTGGGATGATCTGATGTTCTTGGCTTAATCTCTTAGATGAATAGAATTTAACCAAACTAGGTGGGAATCTAAAGGAGAGGACAGTCTGAGGGCTGAATATAGGGATTTGCTCTAAGGCATGTTATGTATGATGCTGATTATACATGATCAGTGAGGTACAGTGCACAGTTAAATAAAGAGCTTAGAATTCCAGCAAAGTTGAAACTAATCATGATATTAATGTGACTGAGAATAATAATAGATATTATAAATACAAATTGATAAAAATTCGGAGTCAGATGACACTGTGATACTTTTATGAATGAGAAGACTAAGGATTGATTTAATAATGTAAAGAGCAAGTAGAAGGAGACCCATGTGGCTATGATGGTAGAAAGCTAGGTAAACAAAGACATAAAAAAATGACTCATTCCTACCAGCTATTGCTAGCAGTTCAAATAATATGAAACTGATATAGTAACCATTGGCTTTACCAAAATAGTAATTACTGATGATATTGACAACAACAAGGTGTTAGAAGGGGTGTAAGCCTGATCGGAGTATATTTTAAAGGTAGTAAAAGGAAACAGAACTTTTATCATTTACATATTTCTGAACTAATACGTGTAAATAAGGTTACATACAGTAGCATAGTTGAAGCATTATTTATGAAGCATGGGAATTACCAAATGTTACATCACTGATAAAGAAGTCTCTCCTCCTCTCAGCAACTATCAACTGCTGATAGATTCCCAGGGTAGGGAGGAGCCTTGTGAGTCTCTTCTTACTCATGACATATTGCTGACAGGCCCAATATCAAGTAGGTGAGCATTTAAGAAGGTCATGCCCAGGAGACACCACTCCTTAACACTGCACAATGTCCTCCAGCTCTGACATTATTTCTGCCAAACAAAGTATTTAATATAAAGAAGTATGGACATGCCATAGTAGGTAAAAGTCAAAATCGAATTGAGTGCACTTTATTGGTAATAGAAATGATTAGAGTATGCTATTAGCTGTTGGTAATGAGTCAATAGAATGATTGGGAGATATACACTTGAGCAAAACAAAATGAATTCAGCAGGCTGGATATACATATTTATATGTATGTATACATGTAACAAGAATAATTAAAGGAAAAAAGCAAATAATGGAGATGATACATGGAAGCAGAAGGAAGGCTAGATATAGAGGAAGATGTCAGAGGAGGATGAGCAGAATATTATAGCAGGAGATTGAAATGTATTATATACATGTATGTAAAGCCATAACAAAGTCCCCAAATTTTTATTATTAACAAATGCTGATAAAAATGAAGAAATAGAGAACTAGGTTACATTTCTGTATGTTCCTGAGTAACTGGGGCCATATGAAATGTCTTTGAATTTTTTTGTTTTTTTTTTATGTGAAGATTAGAGAATAACAAGCCTAGACCTTATTTTACCAAATTGGTTACAATGTACCCCACTCTGAAAACTTTTCTGTGCTGTAACTTTGTGATAAGCCATCAAGAATTGAACCTCATCACCTGAATTCTGTGTATCTTTTATAGTGGCAAGCATTGGAATTTGTATTCTAAAGTTTGTGGGCACAGGCCTTAATTAGCTTGGCAATGTATCTCTGTCTCTTGGAACATTTGTTCTTAGAAAGTTCTGGCTTGAAACCCAACCTCCACAGGGTGAGATACTCAAGCATGTCTCAGCATGACATTCAACAGCCCTGGCTTAGCTGCAAGCTGACAGCCAGTTCCAACTGTCAACACACAGTCAATGATATTTAAGGTCCAGACACATGAGCAGTACTATCTCTAGAACTTTCTGTTCATATCTGAGTGACAAAATAAGAAAAAAAGAAAAAAGAAAAACTAACAGGTAAAACAAGCCAACCGGAGAGCTCAGACAGTCCATCTGATCATGAGGGGGAGAGAGAGAGAGAGAGAGAGAGAGAGAGAGAGAGAGAGAGAGAGAGAGAGAGAGAGAGAGAGAGAGAGAGACAGAGACAGAGACAGAGACAGGGAGGGGGAATCTATTGTGCTTTTAAGTCACTTAATTTGAGGATATTTTGTTACACAAAAATAGAAGTTCAGAACATAAATTGGTACTTACTTAAAGAGAAGTGATGTACTATGTAACAAAAACCTTAACCAGGAGCAGGCTGAAGAATGTACTCAGTTACATACAGGCTGTTTTTTCAGAGAGTGGTTTCAAGGGCCATGGTATGGATGGTATCTATAGTCTGTTCTGGGATATTTGATCCCACTGTGAACCCCGAGCTTGTGTTTCCATTAATTAAATAAAATCAGCCTTAGGACAGGAGGCTGAGTTAGCAACTAGTTGACAGAAAGTAATCACAGAGAGTCAGAGGCTGTCTGTAAGATGATAGATGCACAGGAAGCAGTAGGGAGGGACTTAGTATAGTGTGAGTTCTTTTGTTTTGCTGGAGCAGAAGGATGCTCTCTTTTGGAGACACCAGCAAAGAGAGAAGGTCAGCTAGTTCCTACTCAATCTCTCTGAACTAGCAGGTTTTCACCCTAGCCTTTGACTCCCGAGTCTTATTGATAAATAGAATGATAGAGATTTAATTCAAAGCTGTATTTGGCAGCAGCGACATAGCCAGTGCCTGCGGGAACAAAATTCCCACCAGACTGAAGCCTTAGAGGCCATGCCACTGTCAGAGAAGCAGGCCCGTAACTGTGGAGCCTCAACTGCTGGCTGAGACAGCAATAAATTAAAGTGCAGCCTCTGTGCCAAAGGAAAGACAAAAATGGTCTTTCGTCAAAGCACTGGTAACAAGTATACAACAGGGGTTCAGAACTGCTATGAGCAGGTATTTACCTTCTGTCTTCTGGTTCCCATCATTTTAACAGAGACACACGCGGAAGACATTCTACCTCCAGCCTCTAACTGAGTATGTGTTGAGTTGGGTGACTTCTCTTCAGTTTCCATTTCCTCCATCCTAAAGAAATTATATTCTGGATACTGGTTCAAATAGCCACATTATGGCCGACATACAGGTGGGTCTGCTGTAGATAATGAGATCCTTATTTGGGCCATGGTGAGATGAATTGAGATTTTATATTCCCTGGAAGTAAAGGAAGCATAAAATGTATAAAGAATATAGGTTTCGATAGAGTGGAATATTTTCTAAATATGATATGAGTAGTAACTTCTACCTGCATACTTCTACTGTCTGGTCCCAATTTGCCCACAATCAAGAGGTTTATTTTTTTTTCCCATTGCATCTAAACTATTATCGTTATGACCAATAGAACTAAGGACAATGATATCTTGCCCCTTTTAGTCATAAATTTTATTGACCCAGTAACTTCTATTTTCCTGATAGGAAGCTCAATCTTAAACCATAGTTTTTTGTTTGTTTGTTTTGATTTTTAAACCCAGCCATTAAAACACAAGAAGCCCACACTCAAAGACCAGAAAACGTGTGTTTGGTGGCTCCATCTGAGATCCAGAATACCTGACATAAAATATCCAGGCATGAGGAGGAGCCACCAGGGTTTAGACTCTTTTATCCCTCAGAGAACTGGACAGGCACTATCTTACTGCTCCACATGAAGGAGTTCCTGTAAGGTCCGCCCAGTTGAGCCCAGTAAACTTACAGGGTTCTGAGAGGAAATGATATATCCTTAGCCAGTGAACTTGAGGGTGGCTTGTCACATGACAACAGATAACTGAGCAGTGTCTCTACCCCATCACAGTGATGCTTAATGAACAAATAGATGCATAATGCCTAGAAAACACTTGGGTCAGGATAGACAACTCACATACTCTATTTTTCCTTTTCAGTTCAGAAAGAGTTGAAACAAAACTGGATGTGTCACTGAAAAGCTGTAATTCGCATGGCTTCGCTAGTGCCTAACTTTTCTACATGTAACCCAGTGAAAAATTTTCCATTCTCTCAGTAAAATAAAAATTTGAGACCAAGTTCTCCAATGTGCAATGCTAAAAGTTGAGGCTCAGTGGTGGGGACACCTTCATCTGTGACATGTCCTTTAATGAAACTTCAAATGGGATGCATCCTGAGGAATGTTTTAGATACAAAGTAAATGTTACATCCAATGGAAAATGATGCTGAAACAATAAACCAGGTCTTCTTTACAGCAGAAGGGAGCTTTGCAGCTGTCTGGAATATCAAAGACAGGGGTTTTATTTTTGTGACACAAATAGCATTTACCAATTAAAAGTAAAGGTCTACTTACAGCTATATATCCCCAATACAATTTACAGATGGGACTTCTGTCTGTATATGGACAGTTCTATCCACCCATCAATGTCAACACCCCCAAAGACTTATCCTGAGATCAAACACCGAGTACTCAGTTTGTTTACCACTCATAGACTTCTTGGCCCAGGAAGATTCAAGATCGGTAAAAAGAATTAGTGTAAATGGTTATTTGATCAATTAGAGAAAGTATTCTTGTTGCTTGTATCTTTATGTGTAATGTGCTTGTACAGGCTTATATGGATCGGGTTCTTTTAATTAGAAATATTAAGAGGTATACCAATATTTTTCCAACAAAAAATCAATATTCTCACATCGTGTGAACATTACTATTTCTGAAGAACCTTCCTTTCTTAAACTTGTGGATGAAAAGGCAGAAGGTTCTGTTTAATGCCAAAAATGCCATATGGAGATTGAAGTGAGGTGTAGAAACCAGCTTTTGGTCAATTCCTAACAGGCTGGGCCACATGGGGGCAGTAGAGGGCTGTGTTCCTGAGCTTGGGTTGTGAGTAAGCATGCACAGCACCATAATCTTCGTTTCCTTTTTTTTTTTTTTTTTTTTTTTTTTGGACTCTGGTGTCTCGATATCAGGCTGAAAGAATTGCTTGTCTGACCCAGTCTGAAAACTTTGTTTTCAACTCATCACAGTCTGTTTTCTAAAGAGCTTACCCCGGTTCTTTGTTCATCTCTTCATTCATCACTCACTTTCCTTTTCTGTTCTATGCTCTGTGTCTAAAAAACACACCCAACAAAGTCCTTTCCACTGAGTCTCTGTTGGTCTAGTGATGGATACAGTGTAGTTAGGGGAATTGATAATGCACAGGGTCCAGACTCATCTGGACGCCAACAGGTAGGTAGTTAACTCACAATCTCCCAGATGCTGAAGTTTGGGGATACCCTGGTTCTTCACACCTCAGGAATCTCAGCTGAATTTATTTCCATCAGACACAGTAACGATGACTACTTAAAATAATTAGCAGTCTCCTGAGACCAGGATGCTGGAAACTCTCACCACATTTGCCTACTTGAGATAAGCAACCATCCTTGTTTTCAGTCAGCAAGCATAGCTTAAAGTGCCCATTATATGTGCAATATAGCTCCTGGTAACACCATGGTGACCAAGACAGACTGAGGACCTATCTGTCCTGGTGGTACTTGCATCCTAGAGTTGGGGGCAATATGCAAAGGCATTTACGTATGTGACAGGAATGTCAGATAGAAATAGTAATGTTGGCAGAAGTGCAAGCCAGGTCAGGAAGGGGTAGAGGGAAAGGACTCAGTTCAACTGTAATTATAGTTGCCACATCCATAATCAGTAGAGTAGATATAGAAGGAAGTGTGAGCCTCCTTGGTGTCCCAAGAGATCACACGGTTGATGAAGATTTCTCCCCAGACAGGACAATGGCCAGTAGTGTAGGACAGAAATGTAAACACTACCTTGAAACCAGGCATAGAAGATGAATAGGAAAGTCTACTGATACGTTAATGCTAGAAAAGACTGTTTGACTGTTTGGTTGAGTGTGTGTGCAGCTCCACCTTGTACCAGCTGACCTATCAAGTGAAAACCCTTGGTGTTTCCTCAAGGGCTCATGATATCTCTAGAATCTTCAGCATCATAGTACCAAGACCTGTTGGTGTTACTCTAGTCTCCCTTGAGATGCTCCTTGGCTCCCTCCACCTTGTAGCTGATCCTCAGAATAGCCTCTGATACCCTGACTACAAGGAGAATCTTGGTCAAGGAACAGGTTTTCTTTTTCCCATTCATAGGGTATGGGGTAGCTATTTTAATGGGAAAACTTGAAACCAATTGCTTAGACTAAAGAGGAGCAGGAGACAGTTTCCTATAGCTGGCTGGCAGACGGGGGGGGGGGGGGGGCGCCTAAGGGAGAAGCTGCATTGGTTAGTTTGCTTTTGTCCTTGTTCATTGTCTCACCTGTTTGTGTGTGAGTTTAATAGATGGTTTTTACTGCCGCCCCCAGGAACATGGATGCAAAAGATACGAAAGTTTGAAAATCCATTAGGAGATAACAAACACATAACTAGACAATTCTGACATCTATTTGCAGTGGCTTCAACATACTTTAAGATTCATACGTAACTCAATAATGAGAGCTTGGAAAATTTATTTAGCATTTTTTTTTTTTTTTTTTTTTTACTCAGTTTGCTTGACAGCCAGATGGGAGAACAGTAGCAGGCAATTCAAAGTGCCAATCTGAACATCAAACCAGTGAGAAAATGAAGTTCTGAGCTGACTTTATGTCGTACCCAGTGCTAGAAGAAGGTTAGTTACAAGAATCATTGTCATTAATATCATTTGATGGCACATGCCCATGTGTACCAGCGTGCTCGAGTGTCACAGCAGGACTAGACTGCATGCTAAAACTTCATGACAACATTGGCTTTTGAGAATGGAAGTCTGAAAACAGGCTTGGGTAAAAGATACCAAAGGAATTTATATGTAATATTTATACATTAAGTCAATTGTAAAACCAGTAGGATAGTATGTTGATATGTTGATTTGACATGATGAATGCAAAACTGTTGGCTACAGTAGTATAGCTTGACTGTTCTTCATATTTAATTTTTTAAAGTAAAATCATAAAGCATTGAGTAGAGTGTTGTAGGCTTGCTGCTGCACAGACATATCAGCCTAAATTGCAGCAGGATTTGGGGTGCCTAAGCCAGGACCATACAGAAATACTGCAGAAGGCTGCCTAGATATGTGTAAAAACAGAGGATGCTTGGCCTGAATAAGAATGAAAAAGAAATCATAATTTTGATCCCCTCATTCATTTTAAGCTCCATATTAGATTCATTTTTTTGTTTGAATTAACTTTACTAAAGAATATTGCAAGCATGCAGACAAGCACATTGTTTAAATGTGTACTTACCCACTGTTTGTACTATGAACTTTGTTACAGCTACTAGATAGCAGGCATGGGAGATTTTGTGCCTTGGGGGACATTTAGTGAAATCTGAAGACACCTTAGATGATGATGGCTGTGGGGCTGATGCAGTTGACATTGAGTGAACAGGGGATGTTGATTTTGGTTAACAATTAAGCAGTTGCAGAGAAGCTCCATAATAGACTGACCAAGCCCAGAGTCATCAGTGCAGGGATGCAGATACCCAATGTTCATCACCCTCCAACTAAGTAGCAGAATCTTGTGAACCCTCCAGAACCCTTAAATACACACACTCCATTGCCAAAGCCCTAGTTTTTCTTTATTGCCATCTTTAACCCTATCTTAACATTTTGTTAATTTTATTATTATTTTTCCTTCTATAAATTAACATTTTAGGTTAGTGCACAAAGTAACCATTCCATCCTGGCATCTTCACATACATGTGCTTCTTCACATACATTGTACTGTGTTCTTCTTTGGTTCCCTTCTCTCCTCTTCTTGCTCCCCCCCCCCTCTTCTGGGTGATTCCCTTCCTTCTCTCACATAGTACCACCATTTACCCAATGTCAATGTTGTCCCCTGCCCTCTTACTTCCCTTAAGGTCTCTTCCTCCTCCCCTCTCATTCCTCAGTGTTCTCGCTCCTGAGAATGTCTTCTTACACTTCACGTTTTAACCCAGTCTGTTCTGCGAACATGCAGTGTGTTTTTGGACTTGAGACTCCACTGGCTTCATTTGTTGTGGTAGGGATTCTGACTATGCTCAGTTCCTACCACCATCCTGTTACCTGAGTAGTTAGGGCAGTGCCAGGCATTGGGGGGTGGGTGGCACCCATGTCTTCGCTATTACTGTTCTTTCAAGGGCAGAGGATGCTTATGTTCCTGTGGCCAGCTAGCCAAGGTTTATAGTTCCATTACTGAGAGGACTTTGTGTGCACAGTCCCAGCTGAACTGAGAATTACAAAAAATATTGAGAAGTCCCTGCATAGAGTATATATGCCACGATGCTGGTCTTCTCTCTATCCCTAGGCCTGCTACTTCCTTTCTGCTTAACCTGCCACGAACAGTTCAGCCTCTTTGTTTGGCGCTGTTTCTCTATCTTACACTATGACAGAGAGGGGTATTTTGATTCATTGGAATTTTTGGTAAATAAGAGAACCAGTAACAAGATGAGTTTAATGAAAAAATGGTCTTCACTGAGCAAAAGATACTGAGTTCTCCATATTCCTCCAGCAGGTTATCATATCTCTTGGTCATTCAGTATAGTATTTTCCTACTTAACTTTGTTTCAAAAGCAACAAAAACACCTGGAGCATGGTAAGTTGTTAATATTAGGACCCCTTAATAGTTTTCTGCTGTTACTATGAATGCCTTTGTCTGCTGCTGGCAAGAAAGTCTGAGATTTTAATCTTCCAGTCAATCAGCTTCACATGAAAGGAAATGTATTTTATCAAAGGGATTTGGTCTAATCGAGATGAGGTTATGTTATAGGCGATGACTCTCCAAAGGAGTGATCAATGTGGATGTATTTGGTGACTAGCATTTTCCCTACTAGGACACTCAATTTTCTATTTCACATTCTAAATCCCTCACTTGGACAATGCCTATTCATTCTTAAGACTGAAGTTCCATAGTAACTTCTTGAAACAATGAACTAAAGATAGAGGGTGGTTTTCATCCTGTAGAGTTCACCATTTCAGCTGTGGGGAGAGTCACCTACTTGCAGCACATGATTGTTTCACAGAAATCACCCTTTTCATGAAGGAGTTGCCTATCCCAATGGTGGATTCTTTTCAACACATAGGTGCTGTGGCTGTACAACCCATACCAAGAGTAGATGAAAAGGGTAAACAATGCACCCAGAGATTCTGTGGTCATACAACTCATGCCAAGACCAGGTGTGGTGGATATACAAAAGACTCTTGTTGTGGCCTGAACTCATATCATAGAGGGCCACACCAGCTGCAATCTCCACTGTGATGACATTGTTTCTTAGTCTTCAGATCAAAGTCTGTTGTAGAATATTATTTTAAGATGTTTTACTTTTGTTTATGCTGCATCTGTTTAACTCTGTGAAGCTGTGTTACCGTGCCTGTCTGAAACACCTGATGGTCTAATAAAGAGCTGAGCAGCCAATAGCAAGGCAGGAGAAAGGATAGCTGGCTCTACCAGGCAGAGAGAACATATAGAAGGAAAAATCTGGGAGAAGGAAGAAGAAAAGAGATAGAAGAGTGAAGGAAGAAGTAGCCAGAGAAGGAGGAGAATTCCAGGGGCCAGCCACCACCCAGCTATACAGCAAGCCATGGAGTAAGAGTAAAATTTACAGATGTAAGAGGATGGGAAAAGCCAAGAGGCAAAAGGTAAACAGGATAATTGAAGCTAAGAAAAGCTGATTAGAAACTAAGCCAAGCTAAGGCTGGGCATTCACAATTAAGAATAAGCCTCCATGTGTGATTTATTTGGGAGCAGGATGCTGGGCCCCCAAAAGAGCAAAAAAAAAAAATAATAACAACAAAAGTCCATTTCTGCTTCCCTGCATCCAACTTGGTCCTCTGAAAAGACTTCCACAGAGTATCTCTCCATGCAGATCCAGTTATTCCTAGAACTTGCAAACATGGTCCTAGAAAGCAGATCAAACATGGGGCAACAGATCAAACATGGGCCTTTGGCAGAGTCATCTTCTGAGGCAGGAAATGCAGATCCTCTTGCTAGAGGAAGCAGGGGTGTGACTAGCCCAGGCATTTTGGTCCTTCTTACATCTCCATCACCCTACAGTGAACTCAAGTGGGAAACACTGAGCAAAATGTCTTAGAAGGTGGCACATCATAGACCTGGGAGAGATTCTGGGGTGTGGAATTGAGTGACAAAATGTATGTAGCTCCATGCAAAAAAAAAAAAACCCCAAAACAACAACAACAACAACAACAAAAAAAAAAAACAGCCGAGGCAGGTTTATCAGTAAGGGAATGGGAGGTTTCGGAGTCAGAAGGTCTCTGTAGAAACAAAGAGACACTTTCTTGTGCCACAAACCAAAGGGCAGAAGATTGAGAAGGCTTATATTTTGTTGTAAGGGAGATGGTCCTCTAAAGGTCATTGGAAGCTACATTTCAAAAAGACTTCATGATCAAATTCAGGGCCCTAGTTTGAAAGGAAACAGATTTAGGGTTGTGATGTTCAGAAAAAACACTACAAAGGTATTGAAGGCACAGTTTCAGCTACATGGGTCCTACAGGAGTAGTCCACTTTTTTTCTGCTCAAAATTTTTATTCTTTTGTTTCCTTGGTGTTGATGGCAAAGCCTCAAGGTTATGAAGGGACTAACAAGGCTACAATTATACCTTCCCTCCTGTCTTCTAGACATAAATCAAGTGTTGAGTCACAACACTCCCCTCCTGGGAAAGTGCTGTGCCCACTGCTGAGGAAACCAACCCCAAAGGAGCTGCAAGACAGAATAGATGCCCTGGAAGTATATGGGAGAGCAGATCTAAGAATAGCCCTAGGGCCAGGGGCAGATGGAACTTCCATAAGACAGTTTGATTACATAGGAACATTCTTATCTACTATGAAGGTTCTGTGAGCTAGTATGGGTAGATGTCAAAATTAATATGAGAGAGGACAATGCTGAAACTTCACTAAATTGTCACCCTTTATTTTCACAGATTATCTATTGGCCAAATAGTAGCTAGTAGATTTCAGAGGTACTTTTCTACTCTGCAAGAATGTGTAGAGTACTGTCTCAGAGTTGAGTGTATGATGGGACTACTGTGCAGAAACAGTTTTACAGTGTGCTGGTTGCTGACAGTTTACAGCATAATCCTTCCTGGGGATTGCCCTTTGCATAAAGCACTGCCTTAGAGGCAGTTTGTATCAAGTGATTGATTAATCAATGCAATAGACTAAGCCCTAGCCCAGTTCCCTCTGGTTGGAGCTATTTTGAAAGTGGATCTCATCTTCAGAGATGCTGGAAAGATCTACTGAGGGTTTTTTTTGTGACCAGAATTCAACATTTCTTTTTCTCAGTCCTGTGTCCTTTCTTCCTCTGGGGTGTTAATACTGCGCTCACTTCCTGATATTCAGACCTCCCATAGGCTAACCCCCATCTCAGAGACTTTAACTGAAATGCTTGGCTGAACTCAGAGAATCTAGACCTCATCTGCCAGTGTCAAAGCTCAGCTCTTCACCTTGATCACTGCATGGTGAGGGATGATTTCTTAGTCTCTGGGTGCCTCTTCTTTCATTTCCTAAATAGAGAGCATATTACCTTCCCCTCCAGATCATTACTGGAATGAATGATGGGTAGCTAAGAAGATCAGAAGAACCTGTCATACACAGGCAGGATGGAACTACCCCCTGTGGTTTTGATGGTAGTTGCCTTCAATGTGTATTTTCTTGGAAATGAGCTCTGGAGTGACACTGTGTTTGATCATATGCTTTGCTTTTCATGAGCTGTGTGACCTTTGTTCTTACCATCCTGTATCATTAAGGCCTCCAAAGTAAATTGTAGGGATCATAACAATGCCCATGGAATGCAGGTGCCATGCGGACAATCTATTCACCTTTGTTATTTCTTTACATTAATAATAATAATAATAATAATAATAATAATAATAATAATAAACAGTGCTTGAGAAACTGAAGAAATATATTACTTGGTGAAGTGCTTCTGGACAAGCAGAAGGACTCGAATTTTGGTTCTCAGCACCTACAAAAGAAGCCGATCTGACAGCAAATGGCTCCTATCTAACACTGAGGTGGTGGGGAATGAAGACTGGAGGATCCTTGGCTCTTCTTGACTAATCTCATCTATGAGCTCCGGGTGAAAAGAGATCCTGTCTCAACAAATGATGTAGACACAAATAAAGGAAGACATCCAACACCAACCTCTGCTCTCTGCATGTGCTTAGATGTGTTTGTACAATCACACACATACACACATGCACACGTACACACATGCACACACACACACCCACACACACACTGATGCAACTTGATGAACTGTTTAACACATACTAAAATGTCTCAACGAATGCTGGATGTGATCACACAATTAGAAGAATATTTAAAAGCTGGCTGACAGAATAGCTATTATGTGTCTGACAGTGTACAACTCATTTAACCCTACTGACGCCTTTATTTGACCAATTATTGGCCCCTAAGTCTATAAGTTCCATATATAAAATTCACAACCAGGTAGTTTCCAATGAGAATAACATTACAAGAACTACAGGGTCCTACTTCTAGGCAGTCATCTTTGATAGATGGCTTCTTCTTCCCTACCTTACACTCAGTCACATTCTGCCTAGATTTTGTTCCCTTTCCTGCTCTTGGCATCATCTCTGAATGTTATGAACCTCAACCAGTGCTCTTAGTTTGTGTAAGACTGTACCCACCTGTCTCTGTAAGATGAAGAGATCTTTCCTGGCTATGGTGGAAGCCCAGTTCTGGGCCCAGAATCTAGCACAGAATGAGCATTCCACTATATCTCGGAGTTTACTATGAATGAAACAGAATTATATTTTATCAAAAAATATAAAATTAAATCTTATTTTGTGTGGATTTCAGGGTTCTCTTTAGAGAAACCCTAATGAACTTGCTTCCTGTGAATGTCACTCATAGTGGCATTCCTGTGATTAATTTTTATTACATAGAATTTGTGAGACAGGGATAATTTTCATAACCCTCCTTTCAACCAACACCTACTGCAAAAGCTTATCCTTTGAACTTAGGATACACACTTCTTCCAATGTGCTATCCACAAGGTTTCCATAGCAACTAATTCCAAGGAACAATACTATCTCCTTCGGCATCTGACTTTCTTCCTCTATGTGGACCATTCCAGAGACACTGAGCAGTTGGAATGAGACTCAAGTCACCTTACCAAATGTTTCACAGCTGATAAGAGCAGGTGCACCTATTAAATAAATTACTCAAGCTAATACAGGCTGGTGTATAATCTTCCTTCACCTCTAAAGATATGACTCCTGTCATCAGCTCCCCCATTGAGTAATCCTTGAGTTCAATGAGAAGACTTATCACCTAGGGACATGATGCAAGGTGGGACACAAGTATTAATAACCAATAGGATGCATGCATGCTTATATATTTTTCTTTACTTATTATTAGGTTTCTTTCATGTAGGTCACATATTTGGTTCAGTGGTTGTATTTTGAACGCAAAATTCAACAACATAGGACTTAGCACCACTTCCTTGTATTCAAGAGTCAGTTTGTAAGGGATATATTTTCTTGACCTGCTGGAAGAAGATGATTCTTTAAAGCAATTTGACTCTTTGTTTAAAAGAACTGATATTCAGGATTGTAATATTCACACATAGTCTCTAATTTCAAAGACTGAAGACCCTTTGAATGGAAATGTTTAAATGAATAGTAACTTCGTTTGACTCTTGTGTCTATGGGATGTGATCCAGTTCTACCTGTGTGTCTATTGTGGATATTGCATATACACTGTCTGAGTCCCTCCTGGGTAGGATCATATGGTAGGCCACAGGCTGTACAGGAACTCCTATCACATGGTCTTAGTTTTGCTGTCACCTTTCACAGCTCTCCAGTGAGCTTCCCAAGGCTTGTCCTCCAGCAGTGACCCTGATTGAAAAGAAAAGAAATAGCATACACATTCACTCTTTCAAGCTTCTGCAAATGTCGAGTTGCTATGAAGCCAAGTTTAGAATCTATGTGAGGGTGCTCTTCGAGTGCATGAGCACTAAGTGACAATGTCATTATGGATTCTTCATACAATCAGTCTGCCACTATGTTAGGTCCATATGGTCATGTCATGTTCTACGTTTTTGTGTGGGAGTTGTTAATTAAATCTGTTGGACCTTTTTTTATGGTTCAGAATGTGGTAAGCTTTTGTTTCATCTCAATTAATTCCATATGTACTTGAGAAAAAGAGATAGTTGGGAGATGGGAGATGGCTCTGTAATCAGAAATCTTTAATGTATGACAAACTGTTATAATCTTTAGTCACTTTTTGTTTGTTTTACCTAAAATTGAGTATATATTGTAAGTTTCTACTATGATAAAGATTCTTAGTTTTACCAATTTCTATTTTCTATATTAAATATTTTGAGGATACTTTGCTAGGAATTTATACTATGGAGCCTCATTTAAGCATCTATATTCATATGAAGTCTGTGTACGATGAAGTGTATTTTATATAAGAAAACTGTATTTCAGTTATTGTTTGCCTAGTATATATTGCTTGATATTTTCAAATCACATATGCCTATGTTATATTTCTTTTTTTTTTTTTTTTTTTTTTTTTGGTTTTTCGAGACAGGGTTTCTCTGTGTAGCTTTGCACCTCTCCTAGAACTCACTTGGTAGCCCAGGCTGCCCTCGAACTCACAGAGATCCGCCTGGCTCTGCCTCCCGAGTGCTGGGAGTGGGCCACCACCGCCCGGCTCTATGTTATATTTCTTATAAACAGGGTACAACCTTTAATTATTTTTAAAATTCCATTTGAACATTTAAAAAAAAATAAGGAACTTCATCAGTTTATATAGTGTAGACTTAATTTTCCAATTTCCAGGGGGTTTTCATTTTTCTGGACTTTTTTTGAGCTCCATCTAACTTTTTAAATAGGTCCCATTCTGCTTTTTTAAACTTCGTTGGCACCTTTGCCCTTCCACTGAATTGCTTATTTTTGCTTTTTTAAAACTTTATTAACATGTTTTCTTTTATAATATTGGATTTTAATTAATTATATTTTGTATATTGAATATCTACTCTCCTCATATTTCCCTAGAACTCGGTCATTCATGATCAATATACACTTTTCCAACAAGAGAAATTTCATTAGGTCCATCCACCAGGACTAAAGTATGTTATTTCTTGAAATTTTAAGTTTCTTTTTTTTTTTATTTTGCAATACAATTAAGTTCTACATACAGGCACAGATTCCCTTGTTCTCCCCCCTCCCGCCTCCCTCACCTTCCCCCCAGCCCGCCCCCCATTCCAATCTCCTCCAGGGCAAAGCCTTCCCCACAGACTGAGATCAACCTGGTGGACTCAGTCCAGGTAGGTCCAGTCCCCTCCTCCCAGGCCGAGCCAAGCGACCCTGCATAGGCCCCAGGTTTCAAACAGCCGACTCATGCAATGAGCACAGGACCCAGTGCCACTGCCTGGATGCCTCCCAAACAGATCAGGCCAATCAACTGTCTCACCCACTCAGAGGGCCTGATCCAGTTGGGGACCCCTCAGCCATTGGTTCATATTTCATGTGTTTCCGTTTGTTTGGCTATTTGTCTCTGTGCTTTATCCGACCTTGGTCTCAACAATTCTCTCTCATATAAACCCTCCTCATTCTCGCTAATTGGACTCCCAGAGATCCACCTGGGGCCTAGTCATGGATCTCTGCATCCAGATCCCTCAGTAGTTGGATGAGGTTTCTAGCATGACAATTAGGGTGTTTGGCCATCCCATCACCAGAGTAGGTCAATTCGGACTGTCTCTCGACCATTGCCAGCAGTCTGTTGTGGGGGTATCTTTGTGGATTTCTGTGGGCCTCTCTAGCACTTTGTTTCTTCCTATTCTCATGTGGTCTTCATTTACCATGGTCTCCTATTCCTTGTTCTCCCTCTCTGTTGTTGATCCAGCTGGGATCCCCCACTCACCCAAGCTCTCTTTCCCTCGACCCTCGCCCTTCACTACCCCCACTCATGTCCAGGCTGTTCATGTAGATCTCATTCCATTTCTCTGTCATTGGGCGATCCCTGTGTCTTTCTTGGGGTCCTGTTTTCCAGGTAGCCTGCCTGGTGATGTGAGTAGCAGTCCAGTCATCCTTGTTCCACATCTAGTATCCTGTTATGAGTGAGTACATACCATGTTTGTCTTTCTGAGTCTGGGATACCTCACTCAGGATGATTTTTTCTAGGTCCATCCATTTGTCTACAAACCTCATGATGTCATTGTTTTTCTCTGCTGAGTAGTATTCCATTGTGTATATGTACCACATTTTGTTTATCCATTCTTCAGTTGAAGGGCATCTAGGTTGTTTCCATGTTCTGGCTATTACAAACAATGCTGATATGAACATAGCTGAACAAGTGCTCTTGTGGTGTGGTTGAGCATTCCTTGGGTATATGCCCAAGAGTGGTATAGCTGGATCTTGGGGGAGATGGATTCCCAATTTTCTAAGAAAGCGCCATATTGATTTCCAAAGTGGTTGTACAAGCTTGCATTCCCACCAGCAGTGGAGGAGAGTTCCCCTAGCTCCACATCCTCTCCAGCATAAGGTGTCTTCAGTGTTTTTGATCTTAGCCATTCTGACAGGCGTAAGGTGGTATCTCAGAGTTGTTTTGATTTGCATTTCCCTGATGATTAGGGATGTTGAGTAATTCCTTAAATGTCTTTCAGCCATTTGAGTTTCCTAATTTTTAAAACCACAAAATTGAAAATATTGTGATTACTATGATGGTGATTGTATTTTAACATTATCTTCTGTAAACTTATTGCCAAATAAGGATATACTTATATTAAATGTCCATATCCATTTATTGGTACTTATTTTCTCTTAATTTTACTTTAAACTAACAATCTTCCTTCTTCAGTCTCCAGAGTTTTGGAATTACTGGTTTGTACCAACATTTTCAGATCTCAGTTCCTCTTACCTCTTTATGCCTTCCTTCTTTTTATAGCATTAAGTATTTGTGAGAATTCCTTCAGACTTTATGACTTTATGACTCTTCTGCATTTAATCTCTTTCCTTGTTCAACTACCCTATTTGATTCTTTTTGAACTTCATTCTTTGAAGCTACACATTGAAATCAATCCATATTGTCTGTCCAGTCTACTAATTCAAATGTCAACCTTATCTAGAAACATCCTCCTAGGCATGTTTAGAATAGTGCTTAATCCATATTGGATCATTTGTAGCTCAGTCAAATTGACACACAAGATTTATCACAAAAAATACCCACCATTCCTCTATCATCTCCCCATAACTAAATGCACATGTAACAACTTCAAGTCAGTTCCTGTGATACTGGTGATATGACCATCAACAAAGGAATTTTGGGGAAGTAGCCACAATCAATCCAAAACAAACTGAAACTTGTTTCATAATGATTTATTTACTTACTAATTATGCCAGAGATTGAACATAAGGTGTTGCTCATGTTAGGTGAGTGTATTACCATTGACCTGTACCCTCAACTTGTAGTTGCTTGTTTAAATAATTTATGGTGCCTACATTACTTGATATTCCACATTTGTTATTTCTGATATCTGAGAGAATGAGGGGCTGAGCATTTGGGAACTGTTTATATTTTTGCCAACATTTTTCTTGTACATTTGGTGACTTTTGCTTTTAAAATAATATTTGATAAAATATAATCTACCTATTTCCTAAAGGTCTGCCTTTTAAATATGTACTCTAGGAAAGAATTATGCTTAAATTTGCTAGTAACCATTTCACAAACATCTTTCAGAAAAGTCTAATCTCACCAGGGAGTTCCTAAAG
The DNA here is from genome assembly GCF_949786415.1 of Peromyscus eremicus. Taxonomy (NCBI): domain Eukaryota; kingdom Metazoa; phylum Chordata; class Mammalia; order Rodentia; family Cricetidae; genus Peromyscus; species Peromyscus eremicus. The sequence goes on from NC_081436.1 coordinate 31,228,207, forward strand.
TGATGTCACAGTGGGCCTTAATTTGTCTCTTGTTGCTGGATTCAGATGGAATTTCTCTCAAACTTCTGTTTGTCCAGATTCCTATAGACCCAGACTGTCTTGGCAATGCTGAGTTAGAAACTGGTTGAAACACTGTTTACTTCTCTCCTGAGCATGGTCTTGTATTCAAGGCTGCTTAATTTTTCACATTTTCATTGGATGTTGCACACATTAGTTTGGAAGTAATAAAGTAAGTAAGATATTGCTACATAATGACATCTGTGCTAGGATCTGGCCTTCAGATATAGAAGACACACAGACACACACTCATACAATTACTCACACGTTTAGCCATTTTTCCTTAAATATAGAGGAAATTTAAATATACCCCCATCTCAATGAAATACAGCAGTATGCAACAAACCTCATTATATGGTTTTATGTCTTACTTATTCTTCAAATCCACAAGAATTGCATTATATTTTGCCCTAGATACTTTTTGTAAAATGAAGTGCATTACACTCACTTATAGTTTTTAATCTTTTAAAGATTATGATATGATATTTCATTCTAACACACAATACTTTCTTGAGTCAAATTTTACTTGATTTCACTTCAGTGAGCTTAATGCGAGGTTAGAAACACAGTTTGCTATGATCAGGTATATTCGTTACTTTTCTATTGCTGTGATAGACATGACCAAGAAAACTTATTAAAGGAAGGCTTTATTTGAGCTTATGGTTCCAAGGAGATAAGAGCCCATCATGGCAAGGAAGGATGGAAGGAAGCAGCAAACGTGGTGGCTGGGACAGAAGCAGAAATCAAATCTTGAACCAAATTAGAAAGCAGAGAGCTAACTGAGTTCATGGCTTTTCAAACTTCAAAACTTATCCCCAGTGACATACTTCCTCCAGCAAGACCACACCTCCTACACCTACTCAAACAAAATTTCCGACTGGTAATCAAGTATGCAAACATTTGAGCCTTTGAGGGACATTCTCATAAAACCACCACACCATGAAAGGCAAACAATATCTGGAATACCCCAGCAGCAACTAATGTGGTAAAGTAAATGATATCAGGGAGAGGTAATTGAATAGGATACTAGAAATCAAAAGGCAGCTGTAGAGCTGGTTCAGTTATTATAAACACGAGCTGTTCTTGCAAAGGACCCATGCTCAGTTCCTAGCATTTACACATCAGCTCTCAATCTTCTGTTCTAGGGGATCTGGTGCCTTTTTTGGCTTACATGTATTAAGGCAAAATGCTCATAAACATAAATGAAAAATAAAAAAAAAACTTAAAAAGGAAATCTAAAGGCAATGGAAAATTCTTGCCAGTTCTCCTATGCAAAGGTCTTTAAGTATCAATAGAAGGTCAAGTATACTACACCATGGATTTCAATGAACTTTTGGAAATAGACATGGATAAATAGAAAGTGCAGATATCTTGGACCTTCTTGCACTGCATATACAGCACACCATTTACAATCCTCATGTGCACACAGATAATGAAAATGATAGGTAGAGTTCAAGTAAGAAGTGTTCACTGGACATCAACTCTTCATACAACTCTGTAGGTGAGGCAATTGTGTCCAACAGTGTTGGCTGTAGCCCTTGATAGTCAGAAGCCAAGAATCCCACCATGCCCACTCAATGAGTCAGAGCTTGCATTAAATTGTCACATTCTGGAAAAACAGTTTCAATTAAAATAGACTGGTTTTTGGAATAAAGATGGATTTCACTTGCTATAAATATTTATCACCCAGATAAATAGGATGCTCAATTCAGAGAAAGTATAATCAATATAAACAGCTGTATCCCTCTCTTACTACAGATTTTAATCACCATTTAGTAAAATTCTACTTTTTTCTGAGTTGATCCCATTTTAAGTCTGTCATCTCAGGTTATAACATGATTTAGTAGCCCACTGAGATACTATACCATGGGTTATCTGTAACGGCTTGCTTAGTGGAGGAAAATGGACACGTCTAGATACCCAAAATAAAGCTGTACTCCCAAGACTAACTTGAAGGTGGGGACTTTTCCTTGTAATAAACCTGTTTTGTCCTTCCCTAAAGGAAATATAGTATGAGAACTAACAGTGTAGGTTCTGCAGTGTGGGTATGAAGCTATTCTTTTTGCTTTATTGCCTCTCAAGCACTTCCCCTTACCTAGGTTCTCCAGTTATTTCCCAATATGTGACAGTTCATAATATTTATTATTCATGTGATTTTCATTTGTTAAAGCAAGCACAGCTGTTACGTGAAAAAAATGTTTTGAGAAAATAACTTGCCTATAAATCCATTTGTTTCATAATAATTAATTTGAACAAACTCCAAAAATATGCTTTAATAACTTTTTAGATCCCAATTAGGGCCAAAGAAATGACTGCCATTTACGATGGAACCAATCTCATTAGACTTCTAGTTTGGTACACTATCAGCATGCAAGGCATTCACCCTGAGGGACAGTAGGCAGAGCCCAAAACTTCACATTTATTTAACCACAAATACACATTTATAAATTGTAGCAGACTTTCCTAATTAATTTTTCATCATGTTAATGATTTTCCTTTGTAACTACAGGTTCTATTAGAAGGAGTCACAGTCAAATCTAGAGCCATTTGTAATCAACATTATTTGGGGGCACAGGGGATGAAAGCAAACCACAAAAAAAGCAAGTTTCATATTTTGGTTCTTGAACCAAATATTTAACCAGATATTTAACCAAATATCAATCCAATCAATAATTAATTAATAATTATTATTCACAAAACGGATTACCATATCCATTTTTCAGCTAGACTGAAATGATTTCTGCTGACGAACATGATTTTTCCAAGTCTGTGCCAGTGCTGAACACTGAGCATGGGAGAGTAACAAACAGTTAGTATTCTGTTAAAAAAAAACAAAAAGTGATAATGACTGATGAACAGGATAACAACTCATGGGACAAATAGTGGGGTAAAGATAAAAGGACCTGGGCTCTTGAACACTTTTGTTTCTCAATTGGAGTAATTATCCTTCTCCTACTGTAGAAAGTAGGAAAATCCATGAAAGAGGGTATGTGTGGGATGGGGGGGAACAAGTGGAAAAACAGGTCACTTCTTCAACAAAGAAAAATCTGAGTTGATGAAGACAGTTGAGGCAGGAATGGCACTACACTGAACTGTTAAAAAGATGTGAGTCCAGAAGGCAGAGATGTGAGTCAGGAAGGTCCCTGGTCTGAGGATCATTACTCTATTGCAGTGGACCTATGGCTTTGTGTTAGAATTTAAGTAAAGTGAGCAAGACAGAAGGAAAGTCGACCTTCTCTTTCTCATATACTGATATTTAAAAAGCAACCTGAGTATAGATGATTTCTAGAGGTTAGGAAGGAAGGAGAAGAGAGATAAAGGGAAAGTTAGATTTCTTCAGTGCACAATGTATTCATGTATTTAAAAATAACTTCTGATGCCCTCCCTAAGGCTCATGGAATTCTGTGGAAGAGGCCACTAAAAATATGTGAGTGGGAAAGTAGGGTGAAGTGTTATAAATTACCATTTTCTAAATTCAATACAGATATTGTAATCTTTAATTCACATGAACTGTAGTTTCTTTCGCTGGGGCCACACACGACTACTTCTATGAGCAATCAATCAAGAAATGGGGATGGGTTCAAGGGGGCTTGCCCATGTATTTCTGAATTATTAGCTTTTAATAGATCCTGGGAGAGAGGGAATCACTGCCATTAGTCGTGTACCTTATCCTGAGCCCACAGGCCCCAAAGGATAACCCCTAGCAATAGTCAGACAGATGGCCTTTGTTAATCTTGGTAGGTCACGAAACAAAGCCAATAGACAAAGCTGTGTGAGAGAGATTTACAGGGAGGCAGGAAGGTAGACAGGTGGTAGGGAGGTGGGATGTGAGAACAGTCAATATGCAAGGTATGCATATGGGAATCTGTTAAAAAAAAGTAATAAAAACTAAAATTAAAAGTAAATAATCAAACTGAATCTCGTTGAAATGTATATTTAATACACATTAATCAAGAATAAAATAAAACAAACAAAGAAACTAAAAGGAGGTTTCTGGAAAGACTTAGCTTAAGAAAGTAAGCAATTAGCCCTCAAGATATTCGCAACTGAAAACTTCCACGTGTCTTCATACACCCATAATTAAGACCATGCAATGACCAGGGACCACAGAGAGGATGCTGAGATTCTGAACCACAACTCTTCAGAACTGATGCTGGATTCTCTGCTACCTTTGTGTGATGCTTTTCTTCTAGAATAGACATGGAAAAAGTCTGAAGACAAAAGAAGGAAAAAGTACTCTGGCTAGTTAATAAAACTTCAGTATTGCTGGCCCAAATTGTGTTTTTTAAATTTCTTTTAAACCAACTTCTAGCACCTGGGAAGACATTAGGAAATCAGAGAGTTCCCAACTGGTTCTCAAGAGGGGTTTTCAGACGATAACTTGAGGATTTAGATTCAGTAAGTCAGATCAGAAAATGAATAGACATGGGAACTGTTTCCCAAACCAGCTGTTGATTTGGCACCAGTCTGATCTGTTGAGTTTTAAATGGTGATATAGGCGGAAGTCAGAAATAGGAAAAGAAATAAGTAGACTTTAAGTTAGATTTGGGAACTGTAAACTTAGTATTTGTGATCTACATGCTTTTGTAACCCATTTCTATCTGTTTAAGAGAGATTAAGTGTATTATATGGCTAATGGAATGCTCAGTGGCATCCAAAGGACAAGTCAATAGCTGAGTCTTAGTCAGGAATTGCAGTGAAGGACTAGCCCTCTGTGTCAAGGAATCCTTTTTCAACTACCAATCATTAGCTACCAATATTCACTCATCAGTGCAGTCATATCTGAAATAATTAAGTTCTAATTTCTCTCTCTCTCTCTCTCTCTCTCTCTCTCTCTCTCTCTGTGTGTGTGTGTGTGTGTGTGTGTGTGTGTGTGTGTGTGTGTGTAGTGTAGTGTAGTGTATGAACATGTGCATGCAATACCCACAGAGGCCAAAAGAGAACATTGGATACCCTGGAACTAGGGTTGCAGATGGTTGTGAGTTGCTCAAGGTATCAGCTGGGAACTGAACTTTGGTCTTCTGTAGTAGCAACAAGCCCTCTTAACTGCCAACACAGTACTCCACTCCAATATTTACAACTTCTGATTGGTTAGACTAGAGCCTATTTCCAGGTCATCAGCTGTGGCATGTGAGGAGCAGGCAGAGAGACATAATTCATTTCCCCTATGACTCTCCTTACTATAACTAGACTGATTATGGGCATGAAGAAGAGTGAGTTCTCAGGGGTCACAGGAAGGAGTGGCTTACAAAACAATGTATGCATAGAATCCACAATATTGGGACTGGTGCTTAATAATCAATAAAGTAGTTAAAGAATTCAGCATTTCAATTACTCAAGTTGGGTAAGGCCTAGCGATCATGTCATTACCCCCCCAACACAAAATAAATTAATTAATTAGTTAATGAAATAAATCCTGAAATCAAGAGGAAACTTCCATTGAAGACTAGTGTGCTTGTGGTGTGGCTGTGCTAATAGTTTGCCTCATAATTGTATATTTGTTTCTAAACCCATCAAGCTGTACACATGATGTATGTACATCATTTTATGTTATTTATATATCCATGAGATGGACTAAATAAAGACAGAGACATAAGAAATATTGCTAAGGAGGGTAGTGACTTGATACATCTCTTTGAGTGTCTTTGGTATTGTGAATGGTCTGTGAGCTGACTCACAGCCAACATATCTCTGTTGCAGCCTCACTTGCTTTCCTCTGTTATACTCTACATGTTCCTGCATAAAGGAAGGTTCCTGCCTGTCTCCATCCCCATCAGTGCTCCCTAACAAATCCTCCTCCTCCACCAAAATAGAACAATCAAACATGCCCTAAAGAAGATATAATAGTGTACCTACCTTCTGACTGCAGTTGATAAATTACTGTAAGCCAAGTGTTTACTAGGGATTGCCACAGCATGATGCACAATTAACAGTCTTGGACTCATTATATCTATTGTGTATCTTCAGACTGATGCAACCTACAAGTTTAGTCACAGTGAAAGAGCCACACTCCTTCCTGGAAAACAAACAAAGCAATTGCTAAATGTGCATCATCCATTCAGAGTAATTCTTATGGAAGCAAGCTGGTTTTATATTCAAGGCAAACATTTTCAATTTTAATATGTTTGCTTACATGAGATGCAGATTGTAATTTAATGGCAGACTGTTTAATTATGCCTTCATTTGTATAAACTGTAATGTTGCTGCTGAATAAATGAAATAAAAATCTCTTTAATTTCCTCCTCAATATTTAATTTAAATCGATGATAAACAGCGGCCGTCTCTTTGAAACAATGTTAATTAATATCCAGAAGACTCAATTTGTTTTTGGGTGCATGGTATGTGTGCCATGTTGTGTTCATAATTGAACTGGGAGTGTGATTAATAGAGTTAACCTCTGAAAAGAGGAAAGATACTGTATAATTCTGCTCCATGCATCTCTGGCAATAGAAAAATGTATAATATGAGCTTTAGCTATTTAAGCTGCTCCTGTAATTGTTACTCAATATATATGCCAGGTTTGGGGTTTAGAAATATTTCATACACTTATCTCATAACTATTTAAATTCTTGAAGCATTCATTTTCCTTTCAAATTCATCTGACCCAGTTTGTACATTCTATTAAAATGAATAAGGTGAAAAGAAGAGTGTGGACAATAATTTCATTAAGGCCCTCTGTACCAGGCACTATTATTGACTGCAGGGACATAAGAGTTTTCATGAGGAATAAAAATGTCAGGAATCCTGGGTGTGGTCACCATGTCAAAGTTGCATCATTGATGCTATCACCTAGTATTCATGAAATGATTAGCCTCTTAGATGATTGACTTTCATTCAGTCCTTATATGATTCCTTCATGGAAACAAGGGCTTAGAGACATCCAATAATTGCCCTAGAAGACAGATGAGAAAGCAGCAGACATGATCAAACCTGTCCACTGGATTTCCCATTATATGCTGGACACCAAAAAATACAATGTAGAAACATTAAACTAGCCAAGATAGACTAGTATTGGGAGTAGTCATATATTATAGGAGCTAGGACATGAGGCTCTTATTCTAAAGACATTTGGCTAGTATAAACCCGTGATAGAGGGGTAGCTACTATCATCAGAGCCAAGACATATTTTCTCCCATGGGTAATGAGCAGTGAAAGGATTGGAGAAAAGGTCCAATACGGAGTCAATAAAATTGGAAGAACTCAATGGCTGCCAACACACTGGAAGAAAATATCCATGGTTAGAGAGGCCCTCACTGAGGGGAGATGAGCTACTACTCTCCTCATAGTAACTGAGGAGTATGTGAACTACTCAATAATTAGTTACTTGTGGCTTGAGTGATGATAGGCAGACAGACAGACAGACATATAGATATGACAATCAGTTACAACCCTCCCTAAGAGACATACTATGCTGGTAATGGTAGAGAAGTAGTGCTGAAGGCAACATTGGAAAGTGTTTAAGGACCATCCAGTTTATTGAGTCAGGGTCTTTGTATTACACAGACATGCTTCACTGTGACAAAATACCCAATAAAAAATTTAAGGAAGGAAAGATTTATTTTGGCTTACAGTTTTAGAGCTGTCTGTCCATATGGTTCAGAGGACATAGCAGGAAAGACTGCATTACTTTATGTCCACCTTGAAGAAGAAATGAATGTCTGTCCCATAGGGATTTCTACCTTTTCTAGTTAGAACTCAGCCTATGAAATGGTGCTGGCCACACTGAGAGGGGGGGGATGAACAAGCTACACTTCTCTAGTTACATATTTCATTTATTTAGATACCACCTACTAGTTTGTATCACTTCCCAATGATGTCCCATTTAAATGAATGTATCAGTGGATCAATCCATTGATTAGGTCAAACCCCTCATGATACAATCACCCATCAGTGTCAGCTGACAGTAGCTGGGGACCAAGCCTCTGAGCCACACACCTTTCATTCATTCTTCTGTGGAGAAGACCTAAATGAATGACATGTATGTCTGCTTAGGCATCATCAGCATCCAAAAATGTTACTGTAATGTTTAAGGCTGAAGGTTTTCTGGTAAATACGATCTCAGAAGTGCGGGTAGGCTCAAGTGAATGCCAGGTATACCTCTGTAGTGATTCAAGTATCAGAACAGAATCTCATCAGAGGAGTGGTCATAAGGGCACCTAGTTACCTTGAATATATTATACAAGAGACAATTTCAACCAAAGCAAACTCTAGTCTCAGAAGAATGTCTGTGTTCTTCCCAGGACAGGTGAGAATGGATAGATTATTGCTTAAATTTAAAGTATCTCTAAAAACATGTGTTAAACACTTGAACTAAAAGCTGGATATCCCACTACTGAAGTAAGTGAGGACTCTGACCAAATTTGAATCAATCTATTCATGGGTTCATAATTGGATGACATTATTGAGACTTGATAGAAAATGGGAGACAGGGCCTACTTAAAGTAGGTTATGAGGGGAATGCCTTTCAAAGGTAACTTCTTGGTCCTTCTTGGAATATTTTGTCTGTTTCTCTGCTGCCATGAGATGAACAACTTCTCCCATTCCATGCTCCTACTACTCCTATGATGCTGTGCCTTGCCGCATGACTATTGTAACAAGGCTAGCTGACCATGACCGTAAACCTCTGAAACAATGGACAAAATAAAATCTTCCTCCTTTAAGTCATTTGCCACAGACATGAAACGCAAACATTGGAAGCTTGAATGGGACTGACTAGGCTATCATCCAGTCCTCTCTGCCCAGGTATCTGTTATGAGAACTTTCCCCCTGAGATCCCATCAAATATGTGGTGTCCTGATCTAGCCCCTTAGAGGGCTGTGAGCATAGCACCACTAAATCATAGTCTATTCTAGAAACTTAGTAGTGATATGTACTGGTTTTCCAAAGCTTCTGTGACAAATTACTACATATCTGTTGGCCTAAGGAATTTGGAGTATACTCCTTTACAGTGATGGAGGCCACACATCTTGAATAAATGTGTTTCTGGTTCAATTCCTTCCAAAGGCTCTTGTTTAGATTTTGTCCTTGTCTCTTATAGCTCCTGATAGATCCTGGTACTCACATCTGGTGCCAGAATCACTATAGCTTCTGTGACGAATGTCATCGTTCTCATTGAATGTTTGTGCTTCTTATACTCTTCTTATAAAGACACTAGACATTGGAATTAGGTACTACCTGAAGTCTGTGATAATTCCAATGCAAAAATCTATAGCTTTTTATATCTACAGAGATTCTGTGTTCAGATAAGTTCACATGTTCAATTTCTGGAGATATTTGCATTTGGTACAAACTATTCATCTGACTATATAGGGCCTCCATGACTATGGACATCAGGCCATCATTGTCTCTATTTGCAGAACAATCACTCAATGCCATCTAATACTCCCTCCTTGTTTCTAACATACTGCTTCCAGCATGCACCCTTTCCTAGTGGTAAGTGGGATGATTCTGGTGAGGAATTCAACCACTTTGATAATCTTTGCATTGCATCCTGCTCTGCATCCCCACTGCTCTTTCATTGTCCTGTATATTTTCCTACGAGTTTACTGCTACTGCTTCTCGCTGCTTCTCCTGCCCTTTGCCATTATCCATTATGATATACTGGCAAAATGTTGCTAGACTGAACATCTTATTGCTGAAAAGCATAACCATATTCCCAGGTTGAAATACTTTTATGACTTTTCACTGTCTGTGGGTTAAGATACAACGATTGGTGGCACAATTCATAGAGCCCCATGTCCTTCTAAGGGAACCACTCTATTGGAGCCATCTACTTGCATGCCCACAACAGACTACCTGCCTAAGGGCCAACTGACCCATAAAAGTTTCTATTTGGCTCATATAGTTAGTCCAGTTGGAATGTTCTATAATCACAACTCTCATGTTATCCTGGTGAGGTTGACAATATCCTTTTTTTTTTTTTTTTACAATGTTTTACAAAGTTTACATGTGTTAAAGTGTTTGAGACACAGAAGACCCTCAACAAATACCATTTCCTGCCTCCTCACTGTTTTCGATGTAGCCATAGATTTTGCTCAAAGATGATATTAATTATGTTTATATATTAGCTGTTGAAAGAATCAAGACCTCTTTTGGAAGCAATCACCATAAATTAGTTTTAAAATACTCAAAATGTCAACTACATTTTTATTCTATTTCTTGTCCTTTAATTACCTTGTAACCTCCTGCTATCTTGAAGGCACTTCCTCCAATTTATATTTCTTAGAATTATGGATAATGTGTTTCAGTTTCCAAATCTGTTTCTGCCCTCCTCCTCCTTCTCCACTTCTTTTTATTTTACTTTCTTCTCATCCTTCTGTTCCTTCTCATTCTCTTTCTTTTATTCTTTGAAGAAGAGTCACTAATAGCATTGGAGGTAACTCAATACTATCTTCCACCAATAGCAGAAATCCCTCTCTGGAAGATATGATGCAGCTTTTTTGAATTCATCAATATTTCATTTGCCAAACACTGGTATCAATCTCTTAAAAGGCCATAACTTTATCTGGATGCTCTGAGTAAGAAGCAACAGTGGGCTTTTCACGACCTATATGGTCTGGCTCTTGTTCGAGTTTGCCTTTGTTAACTACAGTAATACTCTTTGACTTGTCTTTCTTCTTGAAGATGATTTCGTCTGTTGGGAGCCCACCAGATTCTCTGCCGTGCCTGATGCTGAGCTGCAGAATCAACCATCCCCCACTGCATGTCTTCAGCATGTCTACTTGAGAGCATTCACTGTCTTGTGTCATGCTCTCCCAGTTCATGTCTGGTTCAGTACCTAAGAGCCCATTAACATCGCATGCTCATCTTCTAAGGCTGATTTGTAGTTTCTTTCTCCTGTCAGAATGGTCCACAGAGCCTAATAGTGGATTTGAAGCAGCACTATTTCACTCCTCCAATGGTGTGATAGAAAATGAGCAAGGGTTGTAAAGGAGCTTCGAGAGCCTCAGAAAGTTCCTGAAAGAGAGATACTTGCCCCTGAAGGGGAATATAACCTTGCTTTGGAACCAATCACTCCAGGATGTCAGAGTTCTTAAACATGTCTCTTGTGGTAAAACATTGTGATATATTCTCCAGGCATGGTTTCACGTGAGATCAGAGAGAAAGAATCTGCTTTTGCAGAGGCTGCCACAAATGGACAGAGAACATTATTTTCTTTAGCTTTCTTTCTCTTCGTTCTTCTTCATCTTATTATTATTCTCTCTGTGTGTCTGTGTTGTGTGGACACAGGTGTGTGCATATGCATGTACATGCATGCGTAATTGCACATGGAGGCTGGAGGTCAATTTCAGTTGTAACTTTCTCAGCTACTCTCTACCTTTTGATACATTTTGATACATTTTGATGCATGGTCTCTAAGTCAAGTTAGGGCTTCACAGATCTTGCTAGCCTGGCAGAGTATTGAGCTGTAGAGATCCTCTTGTCTCAGTCTCTGTCCTACCCTGAGTACTGGGGTCACAGACCTGCACCACAATACCTAGTTTTTTCCTGATCCTGTTTTTTACATGACAAGCATTTTACTGAGAGATCGCCACAGCCCTGTTTATTTCATTTTTTTCTTGTATTGGGAATGAACTTAGCATCTCTTAAATGGTAGGTAACCACTTCACACTGAACTATCCCCAGGATTCTGTAGTTTTTGCTTTGTGGAAGGGTATCACTGAGAAGAGGAATACAGGTTTACAGAAGACTTAATGGAAAATAACTAAATGGTTGGCTGATGTTATATTAACATTCATTTCCATGTAGTCTGTATCTAAGAAGTGTAAGGTATTAATTTCTCTGCTCCAACCAGATTCTGTTGACCGTGAGTGTATTAGAATACTTACTGGCTCTGGGTAGTTTCTGTATTTATATCTACAATCAGTAAACTAAAGATGGCATGGCTTACCTAATTAAAATATAACTTCTACCAAAATGAGATATAGAGTGAAAAGTATCCATGATCATGAGGATAGTAATCAGGGAATAAATAGGGTCAGAGCTCAAGTCTATGTCTGGTGCTGATAGAAAGTGCACAGAAGCACCTAAGTATGCTCTTTAGGTCAGGTTGCATGCTTGAGAGCACACAACTTCCTAAAGTTATGTGATGCCCAGAGATGTTCAAGGAACAAGAAAAATTGCAAGCCCCAGAGCCTGATGAGAATTCTTCATGCACAGTTGGGGGTGGGTTTCATGTTATATTGTGCATGGACCTTTTTAAGAAAAATGTATTGATTTAGCACATGCTTTTAGGGTTAGAGAAAAGTAATCTTATTGCATTTTATCAAATGACTTGGCGCTCTCTTCTCTTCTACATGTCAACTCCCTCACAATAGAAAGCACACCATCTATAGCTATATATGTTGAGTTAAACAATTTTCACAAAAGAGTGGATACAGGCCAGGCAGTGGTGGTACATGCCTTTAATCTCAGCACTCAGGAGGCAGAGGCAGGCAGAACTCAGTGAGTTCGAGGCAAGCCTAGTTTACAGAGCAAGATCCAAGACAAGCACCATAACTACACAGAGAAACCTTGTCTCAAAAAAACCAAACCAAACAAACAAACAAATAAAAAAAATAAAAAGTGGATACAGTTAACCTGTAAGAGGGTAGGCATTGTTAACCCAGAGCTGTACTATTTACATCCCCTTAGCTTGCAGTCCTTATCCCCACCCTCCAATAATCCTTTACCAGTAACAATAGGATAGGTGGGTCCATACCTATCTAATAGGGTGATGTAGCTATTTACTCCGAATTGAAATAATCTCTCCTGGAGAGGGAGGGAGATTCATAAGAATCAGGAAACATAAAACTTATGAGGCTCAAGAACCTCAGAAAGTCATAAAATCTGCAGCTCCTTCCCCAAGGTTTTATATATGCAGGCAGCAAGCAACTACCAAAGAGGGAAGAGATTATCTGTTGTGGAGCTGCCTTCCTTCTGGGTAAAGAGCTGCAAAGACATGGTTTCACGTGTCATCTCCCGTGTTTGGATGAGATTTTTCCATCCTTTGAGTCAGCCATACTCCTACTCGTAAGCTGTCATGTATGCCCCTGTGAGCAACCCCAGTGAAACTATCATCTCACCAAACCAAAGTTGAACAGAATAATTTGATGGATGTGTCATCTATATCCTATCTGGCATAAATAGACAGTTATTCCCTTCTCCCAAGGGTTGGGTAGGGGGGAAGATAAATTAAAATGAAGGCTGTCCTTCAATTGGTTCAGAGCAGCATGGCTATCTCATTTTAGGTCCCTAAAATCATGGCATCTATCTCACTTCACTCAGAGTCACCAGTGCCAACAACATTCTCTTCATTGATTTAAACATTTACTAAGAATCTAAGCAGAAAGTCATCACTCAGAACAGAAGCTCAGGCACTACAGAGTCCACAAATAAAATCTTGGTTTATCAGTAATGGATAGTCATCTGAGAGTCAGATTCTATGAGCTTCTCTATTTTCTATCATGGGATCACAGCCTGTAAATGATGATCAGGAGGCAAGAGAGGTTTCAAAACATTGCACAGAGCATAGGCAGATTCCTGCTTGCTTCATGTCTTTCCCTCTTCCCCTTTCATCAAATCACTCATTCCTGGAGCCAGTGTATATGAGGAGGTGTGTGACTATCCCCTCCTACCTTTGATCAAGCACATCCCATGTAGTTGGTTCAAACAAACTTGTTTAGGGGAGTGAACATGTGGCTTGTTATTTCCCAAGAACTACAACTCTCAGCATTCCAGGAAGTTACCTTGTCCTTGGGCAAATGGGGATTAAAGGGCTAACTCTAGCTCCTACACAAGCACTAGAAAGAGTGGTAGTTTGCAGGTATTGTGCACAGGCTGGGGAAGGTAAAGAAAAAATGCAAGGGCCATCAAGCCAAGTTCCATGCAGGAGATGATCATTGTCTCTGCCACCAACCACTATTATGATAAAAGTGAAACATGATTGCATTTTAAACTTTGGAAAACACAGAAAGTATATATGAAATTATTTGTATTTTCTTTTCATACATATTTTATACATCTTAAACTAGAGGCATAAACATAGTTTTATATTTTCAACTGTATATATTCAACCTTTCCAGTTGTAGCTCAGAAGTAGCCATAGACAGCACAGGAACAAGCATACAGCTGGATTCCAGGACTGATTAAAACACTGATGAATGAGTTTCATATAGTTTTCGCATTTCACACAGTATTCTTCTTTCGATATTGCAACCATTTAAGTTTTTAAATCATTATTTGCTAAATGTCTCCATTAGAAACTACTCGTGTTAGAAGAACTAGGAGAAAAATATTTCAATCTTCTAAGGAACCCACTCTAATTCTTGTAACTGCCCAGACATGGAGCCTCAGAAGAGTGGGTTACTGTGATAGTGTGAACTCTCTTCATTATGAATTCATGCCACTCTTAATTAGCCAGAAAAAATCAATGTAGCTTCCTCATTATAGGGTAACTAAACAGGCTCACTAATGAATACTAGCTTCACTATCTACTTAGGTAATTTTGAACAATTTCCTGACTGGTTGTTTTGTTGTAACTATAGAATGTGGCAGCATCACAGAATAATTTTTGGAGTTATTCTGAGGATTAAATACAATAACATTGGCTGAGCTTTTGAAAAATACACGTCAATTAAATTTTTCAAATGCAAGATGCACATCCACATTTAGGCACATCCACACAATACAATAAGCAAATGGAAAATGGTTGAATGGATGTCAAAGTTTGAAAATGTGATAAGCAAAGACCATGATGACGGGGTGTGTAGAAATAAGGTTCTATCAAAGAGAAGATCCAGAGAAATGTTGTCTGCAGCTGTTGAATTCTAACAATTTATCACTGTACCCACAGATTAATGCATCTCTCAAACCTCATCAGAGAAGCTTCTATTTGCAGGAAATGACGAGTAACACAGAGACCCACAACAGGGCCAAGGTGGCAGAGAATAAGAGATGTAAATAGAGTATGTATACCAGGAGAGATGGTGGAGACTGTATTTTCCAGACACAGCAGGGCAGTTGCACATATGAACTCAGCTATGACAGTATTATAAACTCAAGCCAGACCAAATACCAGCATGGAGAGGGGAGCTGAGCATATAATCCCACCCCTAGCTGAAGAGTCATTGGCAACCAATAGCTGCCTGTGAGGGCGTGTTAGTTTTCTATAAGAATTAAGTTGATCACACTCCAGTGGAAGGCCACACATCCAAGAATGTATGGGCAGAACAAATTGGATTTGATGGGTTAAAAAAAATAAACCGAAAGTTGGCTGGGCAAGGAAGAGAGGTGGTTCTGAGGGAAGTCAGGGGAGGGAGGAAAATATGACCAAAATATGTTGCACAAAATTCTCAAAAAAGTCATAATATATTATTAAATGGGAATATAATTTATGATATACATTGTACATTTTCCAAAGTTTAAAATATATTTTACTTTTTCAACAATAACCAACCAATAAAGGTTGCTTCATAACACCTTTAACCTAAAATATTAAAAAGTGCCAGGTAAAATGAAACATTTCATGCAAGGATTCATTCCCAAAGGGGGTAATTTTTGAGGGTGATGCCAAATGCTAAATGTCACACAACACCAGGAAACTTAACTCATAAGGAGAAGGGATGAGGCATTTGATTGGAACAGCATTTCCTCCAGTTTTCAGGAAACTATGATTAGGTTCTCACAGATGAGGCCTTAATTGGAACCACTCAAAGCTGATGAACACATCATGGAAATGAAGCTTGTGCCTTGCAGGTGGATCTGGTCATGCCTGGGAGAAGTGTAGAGGTGACCCTCTGCAAGCCTGTCCTAGCTTCTCCTGCTGGCACATCTACAATGCAAAGGGTTTGGAAGGCATGTTGTTTACTGTTTTCCAATGTAAAAGCAAATCTGTAGGTAACCCAAATTAAAAGGGTATGTCCTTGGTTTTGTTCACGGGAAATGAATACTGAAGTGCCAGTTCCTACTTTTGACAAATATTTCCCTTTTAATTATACAAATAAAAACTAAGAAATCATGTAAGATTCTTCATGATAAGTGACATAAAGTAAAATTAGCATGAAACATAAATAGAATCATCAAGCTCATGAGCACCTTGACAATCTAATCGTGAGGCACTGTGTTCTTCATATAAGACCCAGCATAGTCCTAACACTCAAGAATTTCAGTCTTGTCCAAAGAAGTTATCTAAAGACAATTTTTAAAGCTAGGGTAAGTGCTGTATGGAACTATACGTCCTCACCAGTGTCTAAGTGATTTTTGGCTGCTTATAGTCATGTGTGCTTTCACCTGGTTATGGATTGCATGCTCTGCAAAGCTGTTGAATACAGTCCATCCCCAGTTACTAGGCCTTGAAGTTTGACACAGTAGCAGCTGGCATGTTAAAGGGTCATGTCTTTCTATGTAGCAGAGGCTCAGTCAATTCCCCCCAGACTTAAGTTCATAATATGGAGGAGAAAAGAGGAAAGAAAGTAGAATTAGCAGAAAAAGGATGAGAAGGGAAGAATTGCAGAGGCAAGAATTACACGTGAATGGGCAAAACTAATTTTGCAATTCCAGTTCATTTCACTTGCAAAACAGGGTTCCAGTCTGCTAGAGGACCCCCCTAAATCCAATGCATTGTTAGCATCATCACACCTCTTCCATTGTCTCCTTTAACTCTCACAAATGGTCCAATGAATAAGGCTCTGCTTTCTCATTTTTGCCAATGATGAAACTGTGAGTCAGAGATTTGCATCTTGAATAACACAGCCTTTAGCAGGACTTGGATTTGGGCATACATTGCTTCCTTTTTAGGCACAACATTATTTCTTATTGGATTGTGTTAACTGGGACTCAGTGCTGTAGGGTGAAGAATGGGCTTCTTAGAGAAAGTGATCAATGTTCTCAGGCCAATCAATGAACTGGAATGAGAGTGGGGAACAGAGCACAGGATCTTGACTCTACTGGTATTCTTTGCATTAGCTACTACAATGGCTCATCACACCCAGGCTTTGACATATGCCACATCATGTCCATGTGAGCCACAGGATTCTCAGACAGACTGCCTTATTGTACTCTGCTGGTCTTTTTATTATTTTAAGTGTGACATTTAATATAACTTTCTTAAGCAAAGGAACACATATTTTCCCAGAGCTGTTGAAATAACAGCTTTGAATATTGCCAGAAGCTGGCAGAATTCCAGGAAGAACAATGCAATTCTAATTTGGTAGAGTTTTAAGTTTTCTCGCATAGATCACTGGGGGGGATGATGCTCTGTTCTTTCTTTTCAAGCATGAAGTACATATTTGCCTCCTGAGATAAGAAGTCAGCAATTTGAGATCAGTTCATCTCCAAATAAACCTAATTTTCACTATCATCCAACTGTTACAATCCATTCTTTCTGACCATTAAAGCAAAAGCCAAAGACCATAAGCTTCATAGCTCTAGAGTGAATGAAATTGTTGATATGGACAGAAGAGGGCGCTGGAATGCAGCAGGTTGGTCAGGCTTTTCCATTCTCCTTGGCATAGCCAAGTAGAGGCGGGGGAAGGGAGCCAGATGATGTAATAGGAACAGGCAGAGGACGCCCAGACAAATTGAGAAACTTGGTCTTGAGTACAGCTTTGCTTTTTAGCCGATTCAATTCATGTCATTTTAACGCAATTCATTACTTTCAACTAAACTTCCATGTTATTCTGCAATAAACATAGTGGGAAAACAGAAAAGCAGGGAAAAATACTTTATTGGACCTGGATTCATGTCTGGCTCACATAAGCTGCATTTTATAACACATGAAGACTTTTATTCGTTCTTGGGAAACTTGAATGTGTCCATCTGTGCAATGCTTCTGGAAGTTCTGTTGTAGAGTGTGAGACAAGTGGAGTACATAAACACTATAGAGGCAGAGCAAACGTATTATATACTATCTCACTGCCTCCTCTGTCAGAGAAATAGAATAGAGATGCCTTCACAAACTTTAAAAAAGTACCAACCTCCTACACACACACACCAAACAAACAAAAGCCCAAAACCAACAGAAAAGGACACCCCTAACAGCTTAATCAGGGAGAGTTTTGTGAATAGTGGAGAAGGTCTGAACATCTTCTTGGACAATAAGGCAAGTTTCATAGAGCAAATAAGTAGCAGGCATAACAGCAAAGCAAGAGCCTGTAGGACCTGAATCAGCAAGGTGATTTAGGGGTATTCTGAGCTAAAGGAGTAGTCTGGGAGGAATGCAGCCATGTGGCTGGAGAAGGTGACTACAGAAAGTGGCTGCAGAGGCAGGTGTAGGCAAAATTCTAGGGTCACTCAATGTCAACAATAGGAAGATCTCTGTGTGCTGGGAAGTAGAAGTGTGCTGGGTAAAGAAAGCAGGGGCTGAAGGCAGGTGATTTTGTGGTAGTCTTGAAAAGTCTGGTAGGGTTTCACTTTTCAAAGTATACTCACTACGCATTCATTGCTTACCTATGGTCTATACTGGGAGTCAGTGATGAATGGAATCATTTTTCATAGAGTTTGTATCTTGCCATAACAACAGGCAATAGACATGTGAATAAATAGGCCACCTCAGGAAGGAAACCAGGATATTAATGGCTGCTTTTAAAGAGGTGAAGTCACAGGGATCATGTTATCAGAGCAAATAGAATACAGAGAAGAAAGGAGGCAGCAGGATGATGCTCTGGTTACAGATGAGGGTGTTAGTGGTGATCATGGAAAGGATGTCACTTCTAGGTCTTTTTAGAGATGTAGCCCACATGGCCATCTGGTGAATAGTTCTTGTGTTATGATTCTATAGAGAAGTTGTGATGGTGCTAAGGATGGATGGAGTTATAAGGTCTAGGAAGCATTGTTTGCTCACTTTTCTGATATTATTGCAGCTTACCTTAAATTTAACAGGACTTTGAGATGCTACTTCTCTCAGTCTTTATTAAAAGCAAGCAGGACCATATTCATATGGAGGCTAAGTCTTCTAACAGACGGCTATTGCTTATCTTATTACGACAGGAGTGAATTCATTACACAGAAACTCAGAACAACTACAACTATTATATAAAATGTATCAATTCCCAAAAGAGGATAATGGGAAAAAATAGGGTTTTAGAATCAGTAAACCCTGACTCCCAGGACAGATCTGCCAAAAACTTGCCTTGGAAACTACTCTCTTCAGAAAAAAAAAAGCTTTTAGTCTAACTTCCTGCTTCTTTGAGCTGGGGTTTGTAGTACCCAAGACAACCAACACTTTCTTTGGAGAACTAAATCAACAAATTCATACAGCTACCTAGTTCAGTATTTAGTACTCACTCTATCTTCTCTTACCTTTTCCTAGGAAAGAATAAAATAAAGATTTGTAGCTCAGTAGTATTATGTCTTTTATATGGCTCATGTCAGCAGAGTTAAACTCCTTACTTCAATTATTATGACTGATGGCTTACATAATGGCAATAATAATGATGCTAATGATAATGGTGATAAAGTTATAATAAAAGGATTTAATCAAAGGAAGCATATTTCCCTGTGGAATTGCAAATACCTCTATTAACTAAGATTCAACATTTTCTTGAAAGTAAATCTATCAAAATGCTATAATAATAATCTTAGCTAACCAATAAAAGGTTTGTTTATAAACCTAGTGTGGTACTAAACTATACTCTTTTCCACCTCAACTTCTAACTACATAAGCTGGATTTAAAGTTTTTCCTCATTTTATGAGATGTAGATGAGTTAGAGAGTCCCAGAAACATTGTGATGGAGTCACTTCTGTGTTTAGACTTTATATTTTCCATATAATAGCATGTTCCAGTGTTAGTATGCCTCACATGCAGTTCATTCAAATATGTTAAGCTATGCAGGCATCTCCCAACATCCACAAATGCATGTCTTTCTTCCATAAGGATGAGAAGCACACACTGAAAGTATATCTATAGAAAATTCTGTTCTTATATATTTGGAGCAAAACTAGGGATTTAGATATTTCAAAGCACAACAAGTTATAATACCCTAAATGCATTTGGTACATCATTCTTTGGTCATTGGTTGATAACAACATTCTCATTTTTTTTCTGCTCAAATGAGAAACATCTGTTGAGTAAAAATAGAGGAGACAATTAAATGGTTGGCTCTGTTGTAAAAAAAAAATGTCCATGTGAGAATAGTGTTGATTTCCTTTGTTCCAATAGAAGCAATGTTTAATTTATTCAATAGGCATTTGATGAATGGTTGGGAGATGCCAGGAGTAGGGTAAAAACAGTCACAACAACAAAACACACACACACACACACACACACACACACACACACACACACACAGAGTTTTGAGGACCATCTCCTTGCCTAAGGGAATTGGATCTGAATGGTTGGGAGGTTGGATCCCTTAGTCAATGAGTCGTAAAAAGAGGCATATTCCCCAAACACATAGATTTTCCACATTGAGTTCTTCAGAGGCTATTATCCATGTATTAATGTTAAAGTAGTCAAGGTATTGTGTGTATTGCAAAATTAGTTCTCATCCCAAATTCTATTCCTGTATGAATTCTGTTAATATATAGCTCATTGACTGGTGAAGTTGTCCAACATAGACTTTGTCTTGTTGCTATCAGAATCCATCATTTTCCAAAATAGGTATATGTGCTTTTTATAAAGTGGCTGTTCTTTGCATGCATCTATTTCGTGATTATGAAAACACTGTACATCTCCTGAGGACACAGTGTGTGTTCATACAGGATCTTAGGTGACCCATGAACACTACCTTTTTAAACTTTTGAGTCAAGGTTATAGTTAACACGTTATGTTTCCTGTTTGCTTGAACAACTATATTTATTGTAGCTATTCATAATACTCAAATTATACAATCAGGTTAGGTATCCATCAGCTGATGAATAGATTTTAAAAAGTGCTGGATTTTATTTAACCATAAAGAAAAATAATATTGTGTCATTTGCCAGAAAATTAGTACAACTAAAGATTGTCATGCTAAGTGAATTAAATCAGACTCAGAAAAACAAATGTCTCATATTTTCAATTGTATATCAATACAAGAGTCTATATAAATGCACAAAATAGTAGATAGGAGATAGATAGATGATAGATGGGAGAAAGAAAGACAGAAAGAAAGAAGGAAAGAAAAAAAGAAAGAAGGAAGGAAAGAAAGGAAGGAAGGAAAAAGATAGATAGATAGATAGATAGGTAGATAGATAGATAGACAGATAGATAAACAGATAGACAGACAGAAAAATATATGACATGAAAATGGAAGTGAGACTGAGGGAACAGATGGTATCTGGAAGGGGAGAGAGAGGAAGGAAGGTGCTGGGTGAGCACAATACTATACTCGGTACAAGTGTATAAATTGATGAAATGCTTCATATGCAAAGAATATACAGCAATAAAATCACTAAGACCATATCAATCACCTCATATTCATAGATTTTTTGATAATGAGCAAAGGTAAAAGTCACTCCATCATTGTCAAGGATATGGCACATTAACATTGCTATAATCATGTTGTTTGGTAAATCTGTAGATCTCATTCCTCCTGTGTTACTTGAACTATTTATCCTTTTATTTATGATGTAATTACATTTAGGAGTCTTATAAATTTTATTATTTTTTTCATTGACAACTTCATATGTGCAATACAGTACATTCTGATTACTGTTATCCTCAATCCTCTTTTATTTACAATATAATCTATGCGGGACCATCAGCCTGCCGCCCATAAGTTGACCATGCTTCATAAGTACATGGGTGTCTCTAATTAGACCTAATGAATTATTTTAAAAATAACAAAAGGAGGGCTTGAAACTAATAGTGCATATAGGAGATGCAGGGAAAAGTTACAGGGATAGTGGAGGGTGATGGAAGTAAAATACATTGTAAGCACATATGAAATTATCAAAGAATAAATATAAACACAATACTATGTTAGATATAATCTACCATAGAAAACTACGATCATAAGCCAGGTGATGGTAGCACATGCCTTTAATCCCAGCACTCAGGAGGCAGAGCCAGATGGATCTCTGTGAGTTTGAGGCCAGCCTTGTCTACAAAGCGAGATCCAGGACAGGCACCAAAGCTACACAGAGAAATCCTGTCTCGAAAAACCAAAAAAAAAAAAAAAAAAAAAAAAAAAAAAACAGTGATCACTCATGCTGGATATCCCAGCATCCAGAAGGTGAGGCAGGATAACGTAGAGTTAAAAGATTAAAGATTCTAGGATACATAGTGAGACATTTTCCATCCCCCAAATAACTATTAGTTAACTAAGTAAATACAAAAATGTTTTTAGAGGAGTCCTTTTGTCTTAAGAGTTGTTAAACAGGCTGTTCCATAATTTCACATTTTCTTTCTGCCATGTTGGTCCTCTGCTCATATAAGTAGCAGACTTCAATGGGGCTTGCAGTTGATCAGGGATGCCAGTTCAGCAGGAGTCAAAGCCTCAGACTGGAATTCTTCATTTTCCTCCTATGGTGTGTTTGGGGGCAGAAGGGTATAATTTGGGGATGTATTTGGGTTGTAGCTTTGTCTGTCTTGGAACATTTCCTCCCCTGATTCTCCCCTGATTCACCCCACTTTTAATTTAGACTATACCCTACCTCTAACTCTTTAGATTTCTTTTTGTCCTACATCATAAACGTCTGTCCCCTTTGAATCCCAGGTAGCCTCTGAAGACCACTGGCTCAGGGAAGGAATCTGAAGAAAAGAAAATGTGTCTCCTCTAGGGTCTTGTCAGTCTGTGGTATTGTATTCCCCCAAATATTGTGCATTCTAATAATCTTATCTGGGGTCAGATATAGAGCAGCCACAATATTAAACATAAAGGATAGGCAGTGGTAGCACACACCTTTAATCCCAGCATTACAGAGACAGAAATCCATTTGGATCTCTGTGAGTTCAAGGCCACATTGGAAACAGCCAGGCATGGTGACACATGCCTTTAATCACAAGAAGTGAGCCTTTAATCCCAGGGAGTGATGGCAGAAAGGCAAGATATATAAGGCGTGAAGACCAGGAACTAGAAGCTTTTGGCTGGTTAAACGTTCAGGCTTTTGAGCATCAGTTCAGCTGAGAGCCATTGGGATGAGGACACAGAAGCTTCCAGTCTGAGGAAACAAGACCAGCTGAGAAGTTGGCCAGGTGAGGTTAGCTGTGACTTGTTCTGTCTCTCTGATCTTGCAGTATTCACCCCAATAACTGGCCCCGGGTTTGATTTTATTAATAAGACTCTTTAACATTTCTGCTACATCAGTCATTAACTTTCTGTTGTTTCCTAATAGTTTATAAAAGAAGTTGAGAGAAATTTAAAGTGAATTATTCTATCTTCAAGTATTTTTCACATTTTCTCTGTTAAAGGAGTCAAGGAAATCTCTTGCAGAAGCTCAGGGCTTGGGTGCAGCCTTTGATTTTCATCTTAAACGTCTCAGGGTTCCGTGTAAAGTTCTCTGCTGTAGCTTCCTTTTTTCTTCTTCTTATCTTCTCATTTAAGCTCAACTTGAGTCAGTCGTGTTTGAAGGGAGGCCATTCTGCATGTGAAGGCAGCTGCCTTTAATGTATTGGCCAGTAAAATGCAAGTACCTCTTGCTATCATCCCACTTAATTCTATAGAAAAGGAGTCATACTTGAGGCAGGAAAATTACTCTATGAGAAGAATCAGGGCCTGGCCTCAGTCCCAGGTATAGATTCTTCTTTATTTGTTCATTGCTTTTTGACAGATGATAACATTGCAAAGATAGC
Source organism: Peromyscus eremicus (assembly GCF_949786415.1). NCBI lineage: Eukaryota > Metazoa > Chordata > Mammalia > Rodentia > Cricetidae > Peromyscus > Peromyscus eremicus. The sequence continues at coordinate 31,251,957 of NC_081436.1, forward strand.
TGTGACACTCATCATGCACTTCCCAAAACCATTATTGTCAATCATACACAAGGCCTGGCAATGAAATCAAGAATGATAAAGGGGGTTAGGCAAGGTTGAAGAACAGAGGCATTCAGAATTTGAACCTCTGGAATAGGCCTTCAGGGGGTTCAACACACATGAGAATAACTGTCTGAAAATAGCCAAATCTTTTCTCTTTCATTGTTCTTGAGATGTGTCTATGTATAGGGAGAAGCCAAAAAGAAAAGTTGAAAAAAAATTTGAATGAGAAAAAGTAGAAAAGTAGAGAACAAAGAACAGGTTGAGAGAGAACAGAAGAGGGAAAAAATAGAAAGAAATAGAATTAGTTAGGGGGGGGGGGCTGGAGAGATGGCTCAGAGGTTAAGAGCACTGCTTGCTCTTCCAAAGGTCCTGAGTTCAATTCCCAGCAACCACATGGTGGCTCACAACCATCTGTAATGAGATCTGGTGCCCTCTTCTGGCCTGCAGACATATATGCAGGCAGAACACTGTATACATACTAAATAAATAAATCTTAAAAAAAAAAAAAGAATTAGTTAGGGGGAAATTTTCTAACTTCAACAAAGGAGAACATTTCATTCCATCCAAAAGTTCTCTGCCTTGTTGTATTTCTTATTGAGGTAACTATGTCTCAAGTCAATCTCTGGTTTCCGTGTAAGTTTTGGGTAAGATGGAGTAATACATACAAATTCTTTGCCCTACTGAGTGATCACAGATGCCAAATCATTGAGCTTATGTGAAAGACTTTTAACAACTCACACTGTGTATTGTACAAATAGAAGAGTGTTATTGATTATTGGTATATAGTTAATTCTCCTATTAAGTGAGTGTCACCGACTTCCCACAAGGTGAGCATTCAGCTTCAGTCCCAGGCTGTTTGCACTAAAGGCATTTACTTTAGTGAATGGAGAAGCTAAACATCTTGGTTGTGCTTCTCTGTCATTTCCTAAGAAGCTGTGATGGTCAGGCTTGACATTACCTAGAATTACCTGGAAAGAAAGCCTCAATGAGAGCTTGTCTACATTGGGTTGGTCTATGAACATGTCTCTAAATAATTAGCTTAATTGAACTAATTGATGTGAGAACACCCTGCCCACTGTGGAAAGTATCATTCCACAGGCAGGAGCTGAGCACAAGCAAAGAACCAAGTGTGATGTCTCTTCTCTATGCAACAGCAAATGTGTTTCACATGCAGGAGAGAATCTGGGCTGCTCCTACCCACATTTCCTTCTTCGGTCCCCAGTCCTTACCTTTTCCAGTTTTCTGTGTTGTTTGCTAAACTGATGAGTTTAAGAAGATAGCAAATCTTACTTGCTGTCAAAATAGTCCTCTGTATGGATCCCTGACACCTTCAAGGAGGAAAAAAAATTGTTTACTATACAGGGAAAACTTTTATTTCACACTTAACCTGAGGTGCATAATGCATTTCTTTCCGTGACAAGCGGCATCTTATTGGCATAAATGCACTCAGAGGAATGAATAATTGAATATCTGTTTCTAAGACTTGGATATTGTGGGAGTAATGGTAGAAAGCTTAAAATATTAGAATTCAAAAAACCTGAAAAGCCATGGAAAGGGTAGAGAGTCCAAAGAGATGGAGAGAAATCTCACTCTCTCTAAAGGTCCCGGAAACAGGTTGGTCTAGTTTTTGGCAATGGCAACCTTCAAGTACAGAACGCCTAAGTGTTTACAGGGAACATCAACACACGTTATCTTTAATTTATGAAAACTGTTTATGATTTGCTTTAATGAGTACTTTTCAAGGACAGAATCCTCAGAAGATGGTGGGAATGAAATGAAAATATAAAGAAGTCAACCTCTATCCTCACAGAGTTATGTATTGGTCTTAGAGGCCTTTCCCAGCCTGTCACAAAGGTTACTCCAGGTCTTCATCCCAGTGTCATGTGGCTTAATTCCTTGCCTATTCCAATCTGTCATGCTGCTGTATTTTATGGATTCAAACAATTTCCCTCTCTTGATGTTTATCTTCTTTAGATATTTTTTGCTCACTTATTTTCAGTCAGCTTCATATACCTTTCTTCCTGAGATACAAGTTCTGGGACAAAGGATACTGGTCAGATTTTTCTCTACGAAGGGAAAAACATCTGCTTAATCCAAAAATAGACATGCAAAATATTTATTTAAGAAATGCTCAGCTATTAAACTGAAGACTTTGAATGGATTCAGTGTGTCATTTGGTTATTTAACACTTGTTAATGTCATGGACAGCTTACAAGGAATCGAGAGCACATTATATAGCAGAACTAGGTTACCCATCTCAACTATCTTTGAGTTCATGGATACAGCCATATAAATGTGTCAGAACAAACTAGCCCACCCATTGTAGCAGAAGGAGAAGAGGTGGGTGGAAACATAGAAGAAAATACTTAGTTTTTTGAACTCTGGAAGGATTCCAGGAAGATTACATCAAAGCAGATACTGTCAGATGTGAGTGAGGTTTAGGAGGAGTCTCTGTGCTGACCAGAGGGTTCTGATCATTCCAGGGAACAGCATATAGAAAGCTCTAGATGTGGGAAGGTTGTTGCTCATGCAGATAACTGAAAGTAAGTAATGGTATCCAAAACACTTACAACAAACTATGCTCACCAAGGGTAAGTCATAATCAGCTAAGCCTAAAATCAACGGCAAAACAAAGAGGCTCAGGAAGACAAAATGTGGCAGCATAGACATGGCTAGGGAACAAGATTCAGTTTTCCCAGAATATCATGGTACAAAGTAGAAACAGTTTCACGAAGTTTTTTTTAAATTATTTATTAATTAATTAGCTAATTAATTTATGTGTGTGTGCGCATGCACAGACACGTGTGTGTATTCATGTACCACAGCACACACGAATGTCAGATAAAAACTTGCATAAGTCATTTCTCTCCTTCCATAATGCATGTTCCAGGTATCATGCTCATGGTATCAGAATTAGCAGCAACATCTCTAATAGTCTGAGCCATCTCACTCTCTCATGAACTTTTTTTCATTACAGAAAAAAGAATATCATAAATCAAAGCATTTCTTCAAAGACATGGGTAAAAATATCAGGCAGGCCCAGTTACAGCACAACAGATAAATGCCTGCCTTAAGTTTGACTTGCTCTCTGATGACATTCTTACTTTTGAGTTGGTGGAAACTTGTGATCTGTTAAATGAATACATTTCAACATTTCAAAAAAAAATTTAACTGTAGGATTCTGGGTCAGACACAGGCAACAAATGACTATAAATGGAACTACAGGGAGTCCAAGATAAATTAACCCCAAATCTGCAACATTCCAACTCTCCACAATCATCAGTGTCTAACCAGTCGGTCTGCCTTACAGAATATTGAATTTCTCTGAGAATTTTAGGTCACACTGCCATCTCTCTACCATCTAAACAGAATTCATGGAACTTATTTCCATGCTACAATTTAGTAGGAAAAACATTGTCTCTATTCTCTTTATTTTACTTCCTTCATTTGAGCTTGAATATTGAGCAAGATAATTATCAGAAGTGAGGACTTAAAACTGAGGAGAAGAAGCTTAGTCCTACCTCTGACTTCACTCAGCTCTTAGCCACATCCTTGCGTCTTCCCTGCATCCCAGTGTACCGAGCTTACAGTGTGATCCAAGAACACACATTCCCCAGCTCCTGTCCTGACTCTGATATCTAGGAATCAAAGGAGAAAAATCCCAGATGCTCCTCGAAAATGTGAACATATGGGTTGATTCCTGGCCTGCTGAGTTAGGAGTTGTCTCCTTAGTTACCAGGCAGGGTGACCATGTTACCCAGGACCACACAGATGTCTTGGGTATTCATTAGGCAAGCTACTAAGATAAAAAAAAATGTCTTTAAAGCTTTTCAAAATATTATGCTCTATTCCACTTTAAATCCACTTTGGTTTTCAGTTAGGTTAGGATGAATCTGAGGGCTAGGGAAGAAAATTCACATCAACATTTGTTAAAGAAATATAACTACATGAGTTGTTTTCTCTCAAAAAATCCTATTAAGGTGAATTCAGATTGAGAAACATTTAGTGTTACTCACTAGGTGTCTAGGTCCCAATCAGATGCTGGGGAGAGACAGGTTAATAAAGCATGGATTCCACCCTCTAGGATCTTATGGTCTGCTGATGAAGTCATGCCAACTGATTAACATCTAAGAATGAAAAGGAAGGTAAACATGCCCGGATGATTCCCAGTAGCCCTTATCTTTGTTTCTTGAGCATCTCTTAAGACTCAGGCTATAGGATAGCTTAGATGAGACAGAAATATTAGATGTGCAGAAATATTCCACAAATATGTAACAAAGGAAAAGCTTTCATTAATGGCTACAGAGTCAAATTTGCAAATTTTCTAAACCATAGGAACTATGTGAGCAGATTACCAAGGTCCTTCCAAGGTCTTGAAATGTTTAGTTACAGTTGAGGTGGCCTGGACAATAAGTTTTATTATCCTTTCAGTAATTTACAAGACATCATGTAAAGTGGCTACATGACTTTGGAACTAGTAAAAAATGAATATACAGTATCCTTTATTCTAAAGTGCAAAATCATCAATGAACATGTCCAGATCACAAATATCAGGAAAGATCCCTTGAGAGACCGAGTCTGTGTCCATGTGAAATGTTAGACAAGATGTTGTAGTTTTAGAATAGAGAGGTCTCTGTTGTTTTCTTTTCCTGACTATCGATTAAGGTATTTCCAAGGTAGATTTCAGGGAGGTGGCTAGCTAGCTCTATGAGAAGTGTGAGTGTTTATCTTGCATTTCATTTGTTTCTCTTATTATCTGGCTATGAACCATCCCCTCCATCCACCCAGACACTTCCCTTGAATCTCACAATTATATGAAGGAATAATCCAAATTAAGATGTTACACCAAGTATAACCTTAACCAGTAGGACATGAGACATGTTCAGTGTTCAGTGACAAAGGCCACGCAACAGAAGTCATCCTACAGAGAGTTACACACAAGTGCCCCATAAATGGTGAGAAATCCAGAGAAAGTTTTATGTTGATTAAATAATGAATGGGATATGTAGCAGCAAAGTTGGATCTGGGTCAAATTCCTTACATAGCATGGGCCAACTAAAATTAGATCTTCCACAATAACTCTTGAATTACTACTATAGATATGAGAAACAAATACAGACCAAAGTACATACAGTGCAGTGTACCAGTGCAACCAAAGCCAGGCAATTAGCCCCAATGGTTGAATCAAAGGTTGCCATATTTATGTGGATGGACAATGAGTCTGGATGGATGGCTCATCTTCCTGTGAGACTAGTAGCAAGAATGATCAATACCATCTATGATTTCAATTTTAATGGAAAATTTAAATTTCCACATTGGATTATGCTCTAAAATATGTTTATTGAGGGGATTTATTAAGGCAACTCCACATAGTTAAAAAGGAGGTTTATTTTGGGGGTTAACTCACCGCTAGTAAAGGGGTTGGTTACAGGATCCGGGAGAGGTGAGATGCAGTCCAGCTGGGTTCTCTGGAGAACTCCCCTCGGTCTACCATCCAGCATCCAGGATCACCAGGAACGAAGAGCGCTGGCACAACTGGGTCTCGGGTCTTAAGGGCTCCTATCTTGGCCCTGCCTCAAGGGCAGGTCATAGGTAGTTATGACAGAAGCCTCACTGGGGTAGTACTTCCAGGTCAAGGCTGGAACAGCTACCCACTACATATGTTAAATAATATTTTATAAGCTCTAGATATTTTATTTGTAAGCATTCTGGGGCTCCCGTTTAGTAAAAGAAACAAAACAACATTCATTCATCAACTGCCTTACTAATCTGCATAGGCATATGGTTTGTATCCTTACAATATCTAGACATTGAAATCTTAATGTCCCCATTCAACTTCATGGTCACTAAGTCTTGAGAAAGTGATCAAGTCATGTGGGTTCTACCTCCAGAATCAGCTAAGTGCTTTTATGAAAAGAGCTTGAAGAAGACTACTCATCCCTCCTGCCACATGATGCATATGAGAGAAGCCAACTATGAATTAATCATTTGATCGCCAAAGATAGGATCTGCTAACTCCCTTTTTCTGAAAATCAAAGACTTCATATCTAAGAATTATCAGTATCTATGGTTGAGTTCATACTCTAAGGCATTTTGTTATCGCAGTAAGAATTGACTGACAAGACATCATAGCTTAGGGTGCTTAAACAGCACAAATTTGTTGTTTATGGTTCTGGAGGCTAAGTCAAAATTCAAGTTGCTGGCCAGGTCTTCATCTGCTGAGAGCTCTCTCTGACTTTTTAGAAGTCTTTTTTTTTTCCTGTATTAAGGAGAGAAAGTGTGGTCAGTCTCAACTTTCTGTGAGGGCACACATTCCATCATTTCAGCCCACTCTCATGTGTTCATTTAATTAGTTACAAAGAAACTATCCCTCCTACTCTCCACCACTGACACTGCCCAACACCATCCCTCTTGGAGTCAGAATTTCAACATATGAATTATAGAAGGACACAGACAGTCAGTTTGTAACTCCCCCCATTCATGTTACTCAAAGTTGTACTCCCTGGGCTGCTATCTGACTTACCCTTCCTAGTTGCATGTAGATAAGCTCTGGTTGGCCTATGCTATGCCCCTGAAGTAATGTCAAAAGAAAAGCCTTGGGATATAAATGAGACCAGCAAGTATTAGAGTAAGAGATCTTGCTGGATGCACCTTTGAGGGCAGGTTGCTGTAGATTTGAATGAAGCAGAAGCAGAAAGGGCATAGAGGTTGAAGCTCTACAAGCTGTACTCAGGACAAACACCTACAAGTAGTCATGTAACTATTAACTGTTAACATTTCAAAACAGAAGGACCATTGAATCACAAAGTACTGAATACTGTCTTCTTTTTCTCTGGTTCTATCTATTCTCCCAGGATGCACTCTTTATTTATAGTAATTGCAGTCAAATGTTATATGAATGTTCCTTAGAAACAGGCCTCAAGTGTTTATAGATGATAGAATCAAAGGCTTCAAGGTAATTACAAAATCTATATAGCTTATCCTTTTAAAGGGTATTCTAATAATCAGTATATCTGCTGAGCTTTAATAATTTTCCAATAGCTGTCACCCCAGGAGCCAGTATTAAAACCACATCACAGTGGGCTCTTCTTCATGAACACTCTACACCTCAGTGAGAATGCCTTCAATCCAATTAGTCTGTGCCATTTAATTTACTCAATGCAAATTACTGGCATTTAATTGAATTCAATTAGACACAAATCAATAGAAATCAATTCCAAGTGATTAGCCTTAACATTCATCAATAGAATTAAATTTTAAAAGGCCAGGAGAATACTTACCTGAATGGTTGACGTGTTTTTAGATTTTACTTTTGGTTGTTAAGATATAACTTTATTTGGAGGCATTTTGGAGGTTATGTGTTTATTCTAAATGGGCCACTACTGCTGTTGGAACTGAAGAGTGATCATGAAAAGATGTTTACAATTTTCTTTTTAGATTATTTGACTTCTAACATCCAGAAAAAAATAGTTTGGAGTAAAATTTATCTTCTAATATGAGGCCAACATTGTGTTAATGCTGGGTGACTTTACTGTTGGACTCATGGTTCCTAGACTGTGGATGACCATGTGGCAGTATATTGGAATACACACTTCCTACTATAACCACATCTATTTGCTCTATGGGAACTGTTTGGAGCCATCTTCTTTCTTGGCCCTGCTTTGCTCTCCAGTTATCTATCCTTAAGAGCAAAGCCAGGTGACCCTTCCTACAGAACAATTATGATATTTCATTTTATAGGTGAATCACCATAAGGCAAGCTGAGGTTTGGATAGTATTACATATTATGTTTACTAGCAGGTAGGTCTTCTATCTCTTCTATACACAGCTAGAAAAACTGAAGTGAAAAGAGGTCCTAATAGTCAAGGTTCTCTAGAGAAACAGCCCAACAGGATATATAGAATTAGGAAGACTAATGAGCCATGTAATTGTGGGAGATAATAAGTGCCATTTAAGACTTCTCTAACTTAGAGACCGTGGTAGTTTGAATGAGAATAGGCTCCATTGGCTCCTTCCTATGTTTGCATGCTTTGTCCCCATTTGATGAGCTGTTTGAGAAGGATTAGGAAAAATGGTCTTGGTAGAAGAAGTATGTCACTAGGGTTGCCTTTGAAGTTTCAAAAGCCCATGGCAGACCCAATCTCTCTCTCTCTCTCTCCCTCTCCCTCCCTCTCTCTCTCTCTCTCTCTCTCTCTCTCTCTCTCTCTCTCTCTCACTCTCTCTCTCCCTGCTGCCTATGGATCAGTATGTAAAGCTCTCAGCTACTGCTCCAGGACCATGCCTGTCTGCTTCCTGCCATGATGATGATGGACTAAGCCTCTGAAACTGTATGCAAGCCCCAATTAAATGCTTTCCTTTCTTTTTCTTTCAAAAGTCATGTTCCTGAGAAAACCAATGCAGGCAATTCCTCAGTTGAGGTTCCCTTTACCCTGGTGACTCTAAATTTTGTCAAGCTGACAAACACCTACTAGAACAGTATCCTTCAAATTACAAATCACTATAGCATAGGATCACAACATTCAATGGACAGGATCTTGAAGACTGTCTTGCTCTGATTTCTTTTGTTATAAAAAAATAATCAAGACTTGGTCATTTGTAAAGAACAGGGAATTGTTTTGCCTCACAGTTCTGGAGGCTGTAAAGTTCCAGATCATGGTACTGACATTTGCTCAGCTTCTGGGGAGGACCTCACATTTTCGATAATGTCAGAACTTGGCAGAAGGGCAACAGGGCACATGCAGAAAAATCAACTCAGAACAGACAGCCTCACTTTATGACAGTCCTCTCCTGGGTTCAGCAGCGATTCACTTCCATCAGAGTAAGGATGCACTGGAGAGATGGTGTTAATGTCTTCATGAATGTAGGTTTTCTATGGTCCAAACACAGTTCCCTAGGCTCCACTCTAGCATTGAGACAAGCGTGAATTCTGCAAGATGTGCTCAACTGCAGCAGTAACTCTGTGAACAGATTGCCCTCAGATCTTTGAACTCAAATGACTTGTGACTGTTGCAGTAATACACACAGATTCCTCAGTCCCATCTAAAAAGACTTACTTATTTCAGTAGACTTACTATGGGACTCAGAGAGCTCAGATTTTGTGAACTCTACTAAATATGTCAATGGTATTGGATGGGCATCAGACAGATCAAGAAATTTATTGATAAGCCTTTATCCTAATGACTGTGACACTCTGTGTACCACTTTTGTTAGAAGTCAGCAACTCAACTTTTCTGGGACCAAAAATTCTTTGGCTTTTGCTGTCTTGTTTTTTTTTTTTGGGGGGGGGGTGTGTGTGTTGACTTAAGTAGACTCTAAAATTTCACAAGGGGAACTTATAGTTAAATGTTGACAAGTGTGCTGAACTAAGGCTTTCCCTGTGGCCTTGATGTATGGTAAAGGAATGTAGTTCCTTGTCTAAAACCAAGAATATGCTTGGTAGAGCCAGCAATGAATGGCCTGGGACCAGGGCCCTGGAAGAGCTACAGCTTCAGAATGTGAGAACCAAACTCTTCCCACCTTAAGGTTCTAAGATTATCAGTCTGAAGGGTGCTGTGTGATTGGTCTCTAATGTTCTTGAGATGTTCAGTGTTCCCCTTGAGAAACATTGTTATATTAGCTTCCTACTGAATTTGTCCCATTGATGATAGTTTCTGCTGACCTCATCTCATTTTTCTCCTGGAAATAGTATATAATATACTGTACTTATTTTTATTTTTTTATTTATTTTACATACCAACCACAATTTCCCCTCCTTCCTCTCTTCTTCTTTGCTCCCCCACCTCCCATCTACCCCCTCCAATCATTCCTCTTCCATCTTCGCTCAGAAATGGGCAGGCCTCCCATGGGAGTCAACAAATCATGACATATCAAGATGAGGCATGATCAAGCCCCTTCCCCTGCATCAAGGCTGGACAAGTCATCCAAGCATGGGAATTAGGTTCCCAAAAGCCAGCTCAAGTGCCAAAGACAGGTCCTGATCCCACTGCTAGGAGCCCCACAAACACAACTATCACCTACATGCAGAGGGCCTAGGTCAATACTGTACTCTTAATAAGCTTGCGTGGCTTAAGACAACTTGTGAAAATCTCCAGATCCCCAAGTTATCTATCTTATTATCTTCTGATCTGGTCCTTTTTCTTAAGACCCTGCCACTGAAGAATGATCTGCTGGACCAGATCAGTTAAATGTTTGGTTTAAGATATTGTAAACTGGTATATTTTACAATTTTGATGGGGACACAATGGATTTTTAAAACTGAAGATGAATGGATTGTATTTAGGAAGATACTGGTAAAAGGTTAGACTATTAATGGGAAGAAAAACACTCATTCAAAGTCATCTACTGTACAATATGGTTGCTATAATTAATAACTATGCATCCTATTCCTCTAAGTTGCTAAGAGAGTAGATTTTAAATGTTCTCACCACAGAAATTGTAAACATGTGAAGAAATGTATAGGTTAATGTGATGATAAATATTCGCTGTCAATTAGGATCTAGAATTACCTAGGAGACAAACACTTAGGTATGTCTATGAAGGTGTTCTAGCTTAGAAGGCATATCCTAAATGTTGGCAGCAGTGTTCTATGAGCTGGAGTATAGTATTGAATTACAGGCCACTGAGAGATGCTGAGAATGGGACAAAGAATCTGGCATAAGGAAGAGCTCAACAGTTCATTATTTAATATCAAATGGTCAGCCCTGAAAACATTCATACTAGTAACATTGTACAGACTGAGCACGTTGTATTTATATATTTAGGAATATATACTTATGTACATATACAAATGCACATACATATAAATACATACAAGTTACAACAATTAATGAATATGTGTGAAAAAGAACAAGGAGAGGTATATGGGAGGGTTTAGAGAAGAAAGGGAAGGAATAAATGTTATAATTATGTTATCTGAAAAGTGAAAGAAATAATTAAAAAATGGAAAATAAGAAAGCAAGCTAAGCACGAGCCTCCATTCTGCTTCCTGATTGCAGATGCAGTGCCGGCATCTGCCTCTGTGCTCTTGTGGTCAGGCTGTCCCTGCCATGACAGGCTGTATTCTTAAATGTGAGCAAAAATAATCTGTTTCTTCCTTGAGATGCTTTTGTCAGGAATTTGGTTGTAATAACAAAGTGACTAATAAAATTAGTTAGCTGAGATAAATCATAACACCATATATATATGGTATTATATATGGTATTTATATATATATATAAAGCATTGTGTTTTGTAAAAGAAACGTGTGCATTCTTTGGCAATTCAAAAATAAAGAACTATGGATGTTGCTCAGAAGAAGAACATGTCTGTAGCACATGAGACTCCATGGGAAATTCCCCAGAACCACCCAGAGAAGGTAGAGTAAAAAAAATAGACAAAATAAGAACTGGACATCAGAGCTAAAGAACAATGAAAGAATACATACGCCCTGAATTACCATCAGTGTAAGGATTTGCGAAGAAGCCATTTATGGGTGTTTCAGCAAAGTATCTTGCTTTTCTGCTAGGGATGTTGTAACTTGGAAAATTTTTCCTTATTAATTCTTCCCTTCACCCCAGTGATTGAGAGCACAACAATACAATAAGGTCTCCCACACAAGGCAGAGTAGACTGAAATTGCTTTTTCTGTAACATTCATTTATTGTCCTAATTTAGCTTTCTAGATCTATACATTCTGTACACAATTCTCAGACATTGTTCAAGTGCTGTCATTTCTAACTAATTGATGAAATGTCTACATTGTTTTCAACACTCCTCATAGACTGTTGCCAGATTCTTTCCCACAAACATCATTACCCTCAGATTTATACTTAGCAAGACCCCCAAACTGAACTCCAAACCCAAGGTAGAATATAAACAAAAAAAAGATAATGAGTTCCTTGCTTGAGCTCCTGCTCACATTGATCAGATTACTTCCACACATATGCTATGCAATTTTAATTTGAAATAGAGAAAGCAGTGGAATGTCAATTATTTGCTAATATTGGCAGGTTTTCCATAGGGAAGAAGAGAAAATCTTTAGCTGGAAGTTTTATAACATGAATCCAAGTGATACTTTGGTTTTCACACGAAAATGTGAAAATGGAAAGCCCCATGATGTGTGTTGGCCTTACTGTATCATACACTATGGATGCACACATACCTCATCTCCAGGAAGGAATTAAATGTGTACCTAGGGCTACTGGCAAAGCATAATATGCTACATGGCTGGGTGTCATGACACATGGCTGTTATCACAACATTCAGGATGTTGGGGTCAGAGAACTGTTTCTGTGAGTTCAAGGCCAGCTAAGCCTACATAGGAAAAAACTCTCTCAAAGTGTATTTTGTGCATGCTAAGTGATTATTTCTATGCAGCTACAGATTAAATACACAAGAGAATATTTTTAGGGAATAATAGTTAATTCACAGTATCATTGAACTTTCTAAACTCTGGAGATGCTTGCTAACAAGCTATACTACCACAGTAAAATGTTGTGTGGTTTAGTTTTTGTTGTTGTTGCTTGCTTTTTTTTTTTTTTTTTGTCAACTTAACATCTGGGAAGAAGGGATGGTCAATTGAAGAACTGACTCCATACTATTGACCTGTAGACAAGTCTGGGCAAAATTTTCTTGATTGAGGACTGACCAAAGTGTGAGTTCATAGTTCACTGTGGGTGTTCCCACTACTGGGCAGGTAGTCTTGGGTTGTATAAAATTGGAGTCTGAAAAAGCCATGGGGTCTATCCAGTCAGTGACATTCCTCTATGGCCTTAGTTTCTGCCTCCAGGTTTTGGCCATGAGTTCCTCCCTTGACCTCCCTTAGCGGTGGTCTGCAACTGTAAGGTAAAATGAGATATTTGATCTTCAAGCTGATTTTGGTCTTAGTCTTTATCACAGTGATAGAAACCAAACTATGACAAAGATGAAGCACTCATTTACAGAGTCATAACAGATAGGTTAACAGAGCTTACACTTTCCCAGGTCGATGTAATTAGTTTTCAGTTTATTATTCTTAAATGTTTCCATATAGACTTTAAAGTTGGCTTCACACTGACTTTTCCTGCTATTATCTGATGCACTTAAAAACAGACAATAGCAAGGTGGCTTATCAGTGAGTTTGTTTTTCACTTAATTATGTACCATAAGTATTAAGTATTATATTTTTAACGTGTTATAATTAAAATCTTGGTGTGTCATGGGCTTTCTGATTGAGATAACTGGCCTAATATGCCTAATATTTTGTATTAGAAGGAAAAGAAAGGGGGAAGCTGAGCAAGAGAGAGAAGCAGGGCTCTATCTCAAAGATTATCTGAACTGGTAAAAATAAATACAAAGGAAAATGATGATGGCAGTTGGAAATTATCTGCATGGCCCAGATCTGAGGGAGACACATGAACTGCTCATGAATGCCCATCTGAACTCCTGTTTGCTGTTATCTAAAATAATATAGGATGGTCATGTATGGGAATAGGCAACATGCCCAGCAAAGAGATATACAGAATGTGCTTGCTACTATGACTATGGCTCCAGTTGGAAAATATATATGTCATAGGAGTACTGAAAGAGATATAATTGGCAAGATAAATGCAACGTTGCATGGGAACTGAGACTTTGAAGTTTGGATGCCATGTGCTATAAGCAAAAGCCTATGGTCATGCTTGGTAAAGGTGATGGTAGCAACCCTAGAACACTGAAGTAATTGAGCAAAGCCTAAATAATACAAACATATTGCCTGCCATCTCTTCTTACTCTTCTGCTATGTACTGGGGTGCTTATGGTATGAATCTGAGATGTTCCCCACAGGCTCAGATATTATCAGCTTAGTTCCAGCTGCTTGTGTTGGACAGGCTGAAAGCTTTATCAGTTGAGGCCTAACTGAAGGAAGTAGATCGTTGACATGCTATTGAAGGGTACTTGTCCCAATGTGTTCTCAATCTTCTGCTGTGTACTGGGGAGCTTACAGTATGAACTTGAGATGTTCCCCCACAGGCTCAGATATTATCAGCTTATTTCCAGCTGGTTCGTGATTTCAGGACAAGCTGAAAGCTTTAGCTGTTGAGGCCTAATTGAAGGAAGTGGATCATTGACATGCTCCTGAAGGGTACTTGTCCCAATGTGTTCTCTCTCTCTTCCTCCCCATCTCTTTCTCTCTCCTTCTCTCTATCTCTCCTTCTCTTATCATTCTTGCTTTCCCTTCCTTTCTCTCTTTGTCCTCCCTTCTTTATCTCTTTCAGCCACAGGGAGATGAACATCCTTGCTCTTTTACACCCTTTCTGCCCCGGTGCTTTGCCTCACCAGAGGTCCACAATAATGGGCCCAACTGACTGTGGATTGATATATCAGTATCTGTGAGGCAGAGCAAGCCTTTCTGCTTGCCCGCTTTTTCTCAGGCATTTGTCACTGTAACAATGTTTTACAAAGACACACATTTACCCTATACCAGCACCAGATACTCAGCCTACTGGGAAAGTTCCCTCCACACTGTGGACTCCAGTTTATGTATCTATCACATTTTACTATTTTCTTGATATTTGAGGTGATTTTGAAAACACTACACATCGTTCAGTTCAGTGATTGGCACAGGACTAGCTTTCAAAAAGGTCTAAGAACTAAAAGTTTTCCATCTTTTGAAACGTAAATTAATCACATTTTGAGTTGTACTAAGCAAAACATGATTTCTTCTCATCTCTGTAAAATTGTAATTTACAGATAGTTTGAACATTCAGAGGGACTTCTGCATGTAGCTTATGTTTCAAACACTCTTCATCAGAGCTGAGAATTAACTTTCTCCATTTAGAAAACAAAGTGACTATTTACAAGAGAAAAGAAATGACATTCCATGGCTCATAGCTAAGAAATCACCAGACCAAGAATTCTTGTTTGACATTCCATTTCCCCATTAGAGATAGTATACAGGTAGTATACACACTGATTGTTCCTGTGATCCACAGTGATATATTTGCAGAGTCCAGTGTTTAGTTTCTATACATACCAATGTGTCTCTCTTTGGATTTCTTCTGAAATATTGCAGCCATACAATATAGAAAGCATACATTTAGTAGATGACTTCTCTGCACAGGAAATGTCCTGAGCAAAATATATGAGTTAGATAGGCTTGTTATTCTCATGAAACATATGTGTGTCATGGAGAAATCAACAAAATATAAAAGAAAGCATACATGTGAAAAATGGTACTTGAGAAATCAGACAGCCATTGCAAGAATGACAGAAACACAGAGACAGCTTTCACTGTGCTATCTGTAATACAGAGGGAATCACCTTCCCACACTCAAGAGAAAGAAAGAAACCCTGTGAGTTAAGATAACCCAGAAAACATCTGAGAACCTTGAAAATCAAGGTCAGAGCTACAGATACAATAGATGTGAGGCTTTCCAAGTGGGAGAGGAGTTCATATTTTCTTAAACCACCAGAAGGTTTTTACTAACTCTCTCTCTCTCTCTCTCTCTCTCTCTCTCTCTCTCTCTCTCTCTCTCTTTCTCTCTCTCTCAATCTCTCTCTCTCTCTCTCTCTCTCTCTCTCTCTCTCTCTCTCTCTCTCTCTCCCTATCTACCTATGTTCTTTCATTGTTATTGATGTCTTTGGTGGCAGCATGGCCCTTGGACTGCCTCATGGCCACAGGTTGTGACCTAAACCCCAGGAGTCTATGTGGCCTTTGGTGGCAACATGGGCCATGGTCATCAATACAGACTCTGGCTACGGTAGGAACATGGACCCAGACATGGTCCTAGGCAGCAGCCTGGGCCCAGATGTCACCTTGGTCCCAGGTAACAGTGCAGGCTACCTGGAGTGGCATGGCCCCCATGGCAGCATTGCACTTAGACACCAACATGGTGACAAGTCGTGGCTCCTGGTGTCAATATTGGCCAGGGACATCAACACAGACCCCCGTGTGGCAGGACCAATGGACCCAGACATGTTCCTCAGCAGCAGCCCCAGCCAAGATGTCACCATGGCTGTGCAGGTCACCCAGATTGACATGCCTGTGGTGGCAACGAAGCCCTCAAACCCTAACATTGCCCCAGGTGACAACCCAGACCATAGATCCCCTCCATATCCCCTAGTGGTGACAGAAGCCACAGACATCAACACAAGCCCCTTCGGCTACTCCAGGGCCCTGGACCAAGATCTGGCCCTTGGTCATAGCCCAAACTCAGACATCTCCCTGGACTCAGGTGGCCAACTAGCCATTCACATCAGCCCATTCCTTACCACCCTCACCTCTCTGTCCAGCCCATGAACCATTCAGTCTCTCCCTCTCTGCCCCCTCCCCACCCTGTATTCTCTCACCATAGTGGTGCCTGACTCCCCAGCTCCAGGGTTCTTGGTTAGGTCACAGCACAGGTCGCACCTGGTTGATAATTGCACCCCTCTGCCAGCCACAAAGAACAGCATGGAGCTCTTGCCTTTCTTCTCTCCCAGGCCTAGAAGAAATCTTGTTCAGCACTTGATATGATGGTTCCCCGGCTCCTGGTTGTTTTGCTACCCATTCCCCGCACCCCTGAAGAAAAGAAAATATGGGAGGGTGCCATTTGTGTCTCTACCAATTCAGGCCTGGATGGGGCCCAGCAGCTGCTGGCTGATTGTGATTTGTATTTGTTCTTTTTTTTTTTTTTTTTTTTTTTTTTTTTTGGTTTTTCGAGACAGGGTTTCTCTGTGTAGCTTTGCGCCTCTCCTGGAACTCACTTGGTAGCCCAGGCTGGCCTTGAACTCACAGAGATCCGCCTGGCTCTGCCTCCCGAGTGCTGGGATTAAAGGCGTGCGCCACCACCGCCCGGCTTGTATTTGTTCTTAAGTATGCACCTGTGTGTGCATATGTACACACATGTCTGTCTGATTAGGGAGGCCAGCAATTCACATTGGATATCTTCCTCAATCACTCTCCAACTTATTTTCTCTTGCTGAACCTGAAACTCAGCAATTTGTCTAGATTGACTGGCTAGCAAACCCCAGTGATCCCCCTGTCTCAGCCTCTTCAGCACTGGAGAGACAGGTCTTCACTTCCATGTCTGGTTCTTTTTGCATTTACATGGCTGGAGCTCTGAACCCAGATCAAACAATGTACTGACTGAGGCATCTCTGTAGTTACCCCAAAGGAAAATTCTAAGCAGAGAAGAGGCAAGTTACATATTTTGTTTACTAAAGGAAATTGTCCTTTGTATGATAATGAATTGCAGGTGTTGACACTGTAAGAGGAAGAAGGAGTTAGAAGGTCAATGGTGCTAACCACATGGAATTGACAATTTTGACTAGAGCAAAAGTAGTGGAGTGGATGCCAACATAGGATGACATCATGGGGGCATTGAGCATGAGTCTTAGTTCCTACTTAAGAGACTGAGAGAAAAACTGAGTCACTTAGTAAGACTGATAAAGTCATAGGCCTAGGGTAAGTAACAAAAATGATAGACAGTTTAAAGAAAATGTTTTAGTTATAATGAATAAGTGAAATTAAAGTCAGATTTGAGTGAGTTGAATAAAACCTGCGAAAGGAGGAGTTGAATAGAAATAACCTTTTTATAAATTGTGCCTTGTTACTGAGAAGATCCCAGCAATTAGACACTGATCATTCTATAGAAACAGAAAAGCTGTCTGAAGTCTTTGTGAGTCACATGGGAGGATGGACTTGAGACTTGAGTATAAGCTGACTGTAGGGCAATGGAAAAAAATTTCCGTACTTTTTTCTTTGTTTCCAGTTTAGCACTGGATGAGACTGAGCATGTGAATTCAGACAACCCAATGTTTGTAGATATAGAAAACAAGATGGGCAGACCTCTCCCTGTGGCTGTTATATTTGAGGCATGAGTTGAGGAACATGCATGGCGGACTGAAATGGAGAAGAAAGGGATGCTACATATATACACATTCTATGTACTATATCCTGAGAGGCTGAGACAATGAATAGCAGAAAGACAGTACCAAACAGGTATTGGACTTCACAGAGTAATTTAAAGCATTATTAACTTACACAGCTTTGCACCTTTTTCAAATGATGCTTACCTACTTGAGTACAGGCATAAGAATGTCCACTATTGGGTTATCATTGTCATGTGAGACAAGGAAACGGGGGCCAAGGACTTTGGAAGGATTTGTTAACAAAATAGATTGTTAAAACAACAGAGAGGGATCATTCATACCGGAGGAAATGAGAGACAGTGAAAAATAAGGTGTCTCATAAGATCTAATACTTGCCTTTGGATTTCAAGACATAGACTTTATGAAGTTAGTAGGGTTAAAATGGGAGGCTTAAAAAGATTGTACAGTTGATGCTAAGTCTGTGATAACAAGATCTATAAATGAATAAACATAAAATTCAAATATCTATCTGCATATATAGATATGTATGTGTATACGTATGTATATATGCTGATATACATTGTATGTTCATATAATATTTTTGGCTAAGACTATAACTTTTTCTGGTCTATCTTATAATTTACTATCTTGACTTTCCCCCCCTCTTTTTTTAGGACATTGTACCTAATATTATGGTCCTGAAAGTTTGCTTTTTTTCTCTCTTTTACAAATTTTCTTTAAAAAAATTTTCCTATTTATTGACCTATCATGACCATGTGTCCTTAGCAATTTTTTCTTAAATCAAGGTTTTAGCATCTTTCTAAAACATTCTAGTATCTGAGACAACTACAGATATTCAATAACTCCCAGAAAATGTAAGTATTTTCTGCATTAAAGGGGAAAGAAAATTAATAAAATAATCGAAACAATGGGAGCAGGTGATTTACAGACTTATAAATGAAAGATACTTGACAAAATAAAGACATAGTAGAAACCAAGGTTATATAGTTTACAGCAACTGTCAGATATATTTTCCAATTCACAGGTAAAAGGGAAAAAAATTAAAGAACTAACACTTAGTTGAGAAATAGTTTCACTAATACACAACTCCCATACATATCTAAAAAAAATGGGAACATCTTTTAAATTCAAAACATGCTTGACTTTTAATCTACAGCCTTTCTCATAATAGCTGTACTTGACAAACATCCAGGCATCTCTCTCCCATTTTCCATTTCCACTCCCCCTTATTCTCATTGAGAGAGGAGGGGAGCTAAGAAAAGATTGAAAATTCTTTCTAGTTGTCTTTGAAGGGGAAAACCTCATCCCTGAGAAAATTATCATTATGATGCACAAACTGTAATTTGCATTCAAAGGGCCGTGAATCAAGCTCTCTGGGTCTTTTGTGTTTATTTCCATTTGTCTTAGGTGTGCTGAGCCTCTGCTAATAGATGCTGTCAGTTACTCCTCTAAAGAATTTTATATGGCACACTGCCTTCCTCCGATCTGTCGCTGGCATACATAATGCTGCCTATTAAACTAATTAGTTGTGCTCCTTTGGTATAATTAATAAGCAATAACCATACTGCTGTTTGAGGATGCTAAAATTTTAATGTCCTCTCTTAATCTGTCTCACTCCAATCCTGAGGACCATAATGGTTCCATAGAGTCATAAAGTAGCCAGGACCCTTTTTAACTTTATTGTTATTGCCAACTCCAGCCTCTTTCTGACTGTAGTATTAAGCCATTTCAGATAATTGAGATAGTTACAGGCTCTGGGTAGGAAATAGCTATGACAGGGATGTGTGAATACAAGGTGGTTACATTTATTGTTTATGTCTTCACAAATAGAATGAAAGATTAAGTATAAGGAGTTGTCCTGATCTCAAACTTTCCTGGCTGTTCAAGCGAATTCAAAGTCCAGAAGGATCCTAGAGTCTTATTTGAACATTCAATAGTCAACTAGTGGATATTCTAGTTGCCTATCATTTAGGAGAGTACAGCAGTCATAGCCACACATTCAGCATGTGAACACTGTGTACATAGGTGCCCTGTGCTGATGCTTGCAGATACAGTTTCTATTTTCATGTAACCTTCAGGGAAAAGCATAGATTCTGAAGTAATACTAAAAACGTTCCAGTTTATCTGCTCTTGAATACCAGTGTCACAAAACAGCAGCTTCATCTATTCACTTTTCACCTAAGAGATGCATATCTTAAATGTTGGCAATATACTACCTCTATGTAAGCCATATCCAAATTTTCCTCAGCTTAAGTTACTAAAAATGTTTTAGAACTTATCACTATACTTTGTTTTTAGCCTACTGGATTTTCAGTTAAGCACACTACAAGAAACTGTGTTCTTTTAAAATCTCATACAATGTGTTTTGATCACATTCACCATCACCTCCCAATTCTTCCCAGATCCCACTTCATCCCTTTCTTCCCAACTTTGTGTTCTTTGGATCTATCAATAAGGTCATTTTTTTTTCTGCCCAAATATTCTCAGATGTGTGGCTGTTCACTAGAGTGTGATTTGCTTATCTGGAATCATATGTTAAGAGAAAACTGACCCTTCCTCTTGCAAGTAGCTAAAAATTGCCAATGGCTGCTGTGGAATGTTCTGTATGGCAAATGTGTTGCTCTGATTGGTCAATAAATAAAACACTGATTGGCCATTGGCTAGGCAGGAAGTATAGGCGGGACAAGGAGGAGAATAAAGCTGGGAAGAGGAAGGCTGAGTCAGAGACATTGCCAGCCGCCACGATGACAAACAGCATGTGAAGATGCCGGTAAGGCACGAGCCACGTGGCAAGGTATAGATTTATAGAAACGGATTAATTTAAGCTGTAAGAACAGTTAGCAAGAAGCCTGCCATGGCCATACAGTTTGTAACCAATATAAGTCTCTGTGTTTACTTGGTCGAGTCTGAGCAGCTGTGGGACTGGCAGGTAAGAGAGATTTGTCCTGACTGTGGGCCAGGCAGGAAAACTCTAGCTACAAATGGCTCCTTGGGACTTTGCATTCAGCTCCCCTTTCCAGGTTGGAATTTGGTCTGGTTTGAGCTTGCAGAGATTGTGTGCATATTGTCACATGGCTGCCAATTCATATGTGCAGCTGCCCAGACACTATTTCCTTGTTATTTTCCACCACCTCTGCTCCTCTATGCTCTTTCTGCTCCCTCTTCTGTAATAATCCCTGAACCTTGGGATGAATGGCATGAGGTATATATGCTTCCTTTAGTTATGAAAATTCTGCAGCCTTGTATTCTCTGTACCTTGACCAGTTGATTATCATCTAATGCAAATAGAAGCTTCTCTGATTACAACTGAGAGATAACTTGATCTAAAGGTATATCAGTCAGGCTTCTCTAGAGGAACAGAAGCTATAAAATAACTATAACTACACACACACACACACACACACACACACACACACACACACACAAACACATAATGGGTATTTATTGGAATGACTTGCAGGCTGTGGTCCAGCAAGTCCAACAATGGCTGTTTCCCAATGGACAGTCCAAGAATCCAGCAATTGTTTAGTCCGTGGGGCTGAATGTCTCAGCTGGTCTTCAGTATATGTCCAAATTCTGAAGAAATAGGCTCCAATGCCAGTGAAGGAATGGACCTTCCAGCAAGATCTAGAGCAAGCAGGAAGACTGAAAGCTTCCATCTTCCAGGTCCTTTATACAGGCTGCCACTTGAAGGTGTGGCCCATGTCAAAGACAGATTTTCTCACCACAAAAGGTCAAGATTAAAAGTGAGTCTTTCCACTTCAAATGACTTAATTTAAGAAAAAAAGTTCCTCCCAGGTATACCCAGCTGCTTGGGTTTTAGTTAATTCCAGATGTAGTCAAGTTGACAACCAAGAATAGCTACAGTAGTGGATATAATGATGACTCATTAGGAGTCAGTTTAATAGTATATTTATTTAGCATAAAAATATCAGTAGGTTTTTCCTTGTGTCTATGGTCTGTGTAAATCAAATATCAAGGAAATTCAAACAAACGAAAAACAATGATTTAAACAAGTGATGTGAAAACTGTCCTGGTAAGAGGCTCACCTCATCTGTACCCTGAGGAGATTTGAAAAGTGTCATTAATAGTGGACAGATCTTCCTGAAAGTGTTCACTTCAACTAGGCCTCACCAATAAGAATACACTACAAAGAATCTTCATTATTAAAGATCCAAAAATGCCCAACATCACATACAAAGGTAAAAGGCCATTTTGCTTTTTAAAATAAATAAGTCACCAAGGATGCAAAACTTGACCTCCAGGAAGCCCAGCCTCCTCCTGAGGCTGACTAATAGATGTCTAGCTAAGAAAACAAACAAGAGAAGGCCAGTAGCAACCATTGTTATTAAGGCTACACTGAGGTAAGGGTGTGTAATTCTCCCTGGAAGGAATTGGGAATGGCTTCTCAGGCAATGAAATAGAATACACAAAGTAGATAAAATATGTTCTACACTGTGCTTATAAGCCTTGTGCTAGGAGCAATTCATGTTGCCTTTAGGACTCTAATAGTGATAGTAGTTATGTTACCCCTATCGCTACTTTACTGATAAGAGCAGAGATGTTGTTGAGGGTGAGTGTAACTTGGATGAGTCTTAAAGTGAGTCAGTGGCCTTGCAAGGTAAGTGCCAGGGAGCTTGAATAGTCTGTAGTCACTACAATAGGATGCTAATGCTATGTTCTGCATGGCCAATCAATAACCACTGGTTTATATGATTGCTGTTAACTTTCAATTTAGCTGAAATTAGTTTTGACACTGAATTATGGCTTTCAGCTGATGGGGGGATTTCTGCCAGCAGAAATGGAATCCCTCCAGAGTTTGATGAAGTGTGCTCATGTTGGCTCACTTGACTTATGTACTATAGAACATTGAGACTCAGTGTTGCGAGAATCACAAGCATCAGCATTTCCTGGAAGCTTATTATAATTGCAGAATTGCACACCCCACCCCTGGTACACTGAATTAGACTTTTTGCTCTAGTAATATCAGCAGATGTTTTTATGTGCTTTTAATTTGAGAAGAACTGTTGTCCAAAAAGTGTGAGAAGGTCCAGACTCTGCTTACTGCTGCTGGTGTGTGTGTGTGTGTGTGTGTGTGTGTGTGTGTGTGTTACTATCACAGTAGCTTTAACTCAACAGACTTATACCCTAAGTTAGCAAGTCAGGCTTCCAACATACAAAGAAAGGTAGATACCAAGGTTTAGCTTCGTTTAAAAAAGAAGTACTGAATTTGTGAGAATATCATTTAAGCTATTAGTATTAAGAAGAGAACAACAATTACCTATATTACCCAATTAGCATGCTTCACCCCCATAAACCATGGTGAGGATGCAGAGATACATTAGGAAATCTCTCTGCTACTTTAGAGTTTGTGATAGTGTGACATTGCCTATTATTATATCTCTTGGCCTGTTCGTTCTTTCCAGAAATTCAGGATAGGTGTGATAGAAGCAAAGAAAAGGGAGAACAGAGTGGTAGTCATGGGCATTGGGGAGAGTTTTACAGTGGCGGCATATTTTACTTTGATATTGAAGGATGAGAGAAGTTAGCAAAAATGATGCCTATGTGCCAGTGAGATTTTAAGATCTGACACTAAGTTGATCTAGTTTCTTCTATCCTCCATCCTATCCTCACCTCTCCATCCCTTTCTCCCTCCCCTCCCTTCTTCTTCATTCTTTTTTTCTTACTTTCCACCTTTGGCAGATTTATACAAACCCTACTAATTTCAATTAAGATTTAAACAAAGTTCTAGTCTGTACGATTGTACCAAAATGAAGATAAAGGCCTGGTCTTTAATCTTTTTGAGTATTCAGCCTAGAAAAAAGTGACAAAATATGAACAGTGCAATACATCTAAAATAGTAATTTGTTGTGTTGATAGGAAGGGAACAAATGGTGAGTTTTAATACAGGACTGCTCAAGGTGAATGTTAAGGTGGGAAATTTGGAGTGGATAATGTTTAAATAATAAAATAAGATAAAAATGTGTGTGTGGGGGTCTAGCCAAATGAAAAGGAAAGAAGCTGTCAGTCAAAGAGAAGGGCAAATCCAAGTGGCTAACTTGGAGCTTCCTGAATCGCTAGCTACATATACTCTCTGGAACTGTCAATGTTCACCCTTCACTCCTCTGAGTCACTGGAGGGAGGAAATAAAATTGTGCTGCTCATGGCAGTAACTCCTCACTCTTAGAGCAGTTATCTACCTATTAGTCTGACTCTCAAGGCTAAATAAAGAAGCTGGGTTGGTAAAAGGCACATTCTTTATTGCCAAAGGCCACAGCCTCAAATCTTAAGTAAGTTCTTATCTTAGCTTCAGTGGTGCCAGAGATCAGCTGCCACCAGACTCCATTTCCCTTAGAGAAGTGCTAGTTCCTACCGTGGAAACAGAATGAGATCCTTTCAGGTATCTCAGGATGTCAGACTCTGAATGTGCATGTACGAATGGGATGGAAAGTGAAAGGCCGAAGTGTTTTGCATCACTGTCTTTTTCTAGTTTGTGAATCAAAGGACACACACACAGTCTTGTATACACACACACACACACACACACACACACACACAGAGAGACAGAGAGAGAGAGACAGAGAGAGAGAGAGCAGAGAAATTAAGAAGAAATGAAATTATCACAAGCATGCCAAAGCCACCTAAAATTATATTATATTCAGGGACTGTTAAGCTTACATTAGATTACCAACTGATAATTAGATGAATGCTTTCTGTGTATCTAGTAGAGTAAGTTAAATGTAATTTTCTTGAGTTTTACAACCTACAAGTATAAATAAAGAGTCTGGGAAAGTCTTGGACCTTACTTGAAACTTGGCATTACCATAATATCTCTCCTATTTAGAAAGAAGAGAGATCTTAGATTAATGTATTATTTTTCTCCCCAATCCATTGTACAACTTTCCATCTCTTACTCATTCAGGCACCAGCAAAGGCTGTTGAATTTCCTGCAACTGGACTTAGAGACAATTCTGAGCCATTGTGTGGGTGCTGGTAATTTATTCTAGGTCCTTTTGAAGAGCAACAAGTGCTCTTAACTAAAGGGCCATCCCCTCAACCCCCAGTAGCTTTTCTAAGGCAGGTAGGTGATATGATTTTTATTTGGCAAAGATGAATCTAGCTGCCTAGAGACCCTTCTTTCATAAAGACAGGCTATAGGTATGCACACACCCAACAGAGGCAACATCACCAACTTCCATCCAGGTGATGTTGAGGGCTTGCAATGTTGCTGTGGCAGAGGCAAAAATGACATCCTATTTTTGGTACATACTGAATTTTTTCACATTTGTAGTGATATATTGGACTATAACAATGAGAAATGAGGTGTCATTGCAAAGGACACAGTTGAGATTTTTTTTTTCTTCTGAAGCCATTAAGGGAATCAGGCTAAGGGAGCGATTGACTTAAGCCAGAGGACCCACTTTTGACTTGAACCACATTAGGTTGAGAGACTAAATAGTCCTCTACCAGGAGAATGCAAAAGGAAAATAAATCTGGAATTCATGTGGGAGTGCAGGTAAGGGTGTATCTTTAGTATTCTGGTATTTAATGCTGCGATATTAACGAGTTTACAAAAAGTGTGTGTAGAGAGAGAAGTTGACCTTACTGCTCACCTTTCTGTTACACTGACAAAATACAGAAGGGAGAGAATTTAAAAGGAGTATTTATTTTCATTACTGGTTTCAGATATTTACATATTTTGTCACTAATCTCCATTACTTTCAGTCCTGTAGTGAGGCAAAATATTAGAAGGATAAAGCAGAAGACAGCAGCACCCCTAATGATAGACTGGAAACAGAAGGGAGAACATAGGGCTTCAGACAAGACACACCCTACCATCTCTTTACCTCATTCTAGCCCCGTCTCCTATTTTTGCCATCAAGTTATAAATGTAGTAATGGATGAATACACTGACTTAGATCAGAGCCCTTTTGATCCAGTCCCAATAGCTAGCATCTATGACTATACATTTCCCACATAACCCTCTTCAAAGAACAGCTATCTCATAGACTAGTCACTGGTTTACAGAGTGCTCTCATATTTACCATCGAGACAAAGGGAGCAATTATTCAATTAGTGAGCAGGGTTGGCTACAGAAGTGGGAGGATCACTGAAGAATGTGTCTTAGAAGCCAAGGGGAAAAGGTTTAAATAATCTTTATTCTATGCAGCTGGTAGGAAGGGGAGGTCAGGGCAGTGGACAATTTCCAAAAATGTGTGAAATGGAGTGTGCTCCATTTTGATCCCAGTTGAAGTGGTTAAATAGAGAGTAAAGGTGGCAGAGGTGGGACAAATACCATACTTTGAAAAAATTTGGCTCTAACAGTAAAATTCTGGTCTGTAAGGAATTGGTAAAAATAGGAGATTGATGGCTAAGGGTGGTGGTGAACACCTTTAATCCCATAGAGGCAGACCAATCTGAGTTCAAGGCGACCCAGGTCTACAGAGCGAGATCCAAGATAGCCAGGAGTACACATAGAATTCCTGTCATGAAAAAAAAAAGGATAGAAATGCATGAAGGTTTGTGCAAATGATGTATAGGAAGGGAAAACTGATGAAGTAGAAAGCTAGCTGTAGAAATACAAGTTACAGACTACAGAGAGGATGGATCCAGGTGCCTTGGAAAAAGGTTGGCCTCTGCAAGAGACAGGCAGTCTATCCAATGCACACAGGGAAAGCAGCATGTCTGGGTCCAGAATCCCTGCTTATGGTAAAGAAGACCCTTTCTGAGTGCTTCCAAGAAGCTGTGGTAGGCAGAACAATGTTCCCTTCTGTCCAAAAAAAGTATTCAATGTTCTCACCTTTTTGTGTTCTTGATTTTCTCAAATGTTCCAGTTTTTAAGAATGGCATATATGAATATTGTTGTTTTATCTCAGGACTTGTTTAAGGGCCAACTTGTTGAGATTATATAGGTGCAGTTTCCCTATCCTTTGAAGAGACACTTCCTGACAGGAGATGCCTTGGTTCCCCGTCTCTCACTATCTTTCCACCACCTCTTCCCTGATGTTCCTTGAACCTTAGGTGTAGTACTTGAGCTGTATGTGTGGCAATGGAGGCTAGACAACCCAAGACAGTTGTTCTTTGCATTTTTACCAGTGTGAATTCGTGTAATGATCTCCTTTGAAGAACAAGATCTTTTGAAGAGGGATAAGAGCTAAAGTACAGGTATAAGAATAAATATTTAGAAGCTATATTGGTTGAGAAAATTTTTTTAAGTCTTCTCTAATTTCTATGGCCTTGTCAGACAGGTGATGGGCTAGGTTTACCATATCAGATGTGAATTCCCTCCTAATGAGTAGCCTGTAAGTTTGATGGATCAGGTGGTTGCTGGTTGCCCTCAAGATAGAAGTGCCACTATTTCACCTTTCTGAAGATCTTGCCATTCCAGTCATCACTTTGGTCCTGGGTAAGACTAATGACTGATTTTTTTCCTTGGCAGCATACACAGGTGCTTCCAGCACTAGGAAAGATAGTCCATTGTAGGGAGGCTTACAGATCAAATACAGCTGGATTCCTGCAGGTTCTGTGTTGTATCTTCAGCAATAAGGATTCACCTCCAAGTTCTGAGAGAAAGCCAAGAGCAATGGCAATAGCCTATGCTGTTTAGGGTTCTCTTGAACATCCCAGACCAATAAACATGGAAGAGGATCCTATATCTAGGACTGGTGCTTTTGTTAGTCTATTGCTTTTGAGGAAAAATTGTTGCCCTAAGTAACATAAATGTATTTAAACTACAGACACCGACACAGACACAGACACACACACACACACACACACACACACACACACACACACACACACGTATATACATGTGTGTGTGTATAATTTTAAGTAAACATAAAATAACATGTATATTCCCTATGGATTTTTCAATTGTTATTTATTCCTTTCCCAAAGTGTATTACTCTCCCTTCATCTTCCCATTTAAAGTCTCCCCCAAACTGATTTCTCCCATTTTTCTCCTCATATTGGGTTCACAGCAGAATAGAATTTATTTATAGAGTCTTCTGTCCTGTCCCTTCTGTTATACTCTCACAAATTTCATTTTGGCTATAGGAAAGTTTTTTTTTTTTTCTTACTCACTTTGAGCTGAAGTTTATGTATTGTCAGTGGAGCTATTAAGGGATTCAATCACTATGAAGCCAAGGAGATTCTATTTGGTACATCACGTTGCAAGGCACCCAACCCTTTTTTGTGGTCCTCATTATTTCTGTCTAACTTATGGATCTGATATAGAGGTATAAAGTTAATAAAATCACCTTTCATTGACTGAAAATTAGATCCAAAGTCTTTTAGTCTTTTATGAATACGTTACAACTAAAACATATACTAACACAATCTGTAGTGACTCAACTGGCTGATATTTGCAGTATACATTTTATTAATTAAATTCTGTCTCATAAAGACATAAGTTGTACCATTCAACTCATCATGAAAAAGTTATTATCTTGGCAAGGCTTGGAGCGCCTTGTAAGGTCTATCCCAGGTAAACTGGGGACATTCTTTTCCCTAAAGTGCTCATGTAACTGAGCAGCTCCATGTTGCATCTGTCAAGCTCAGTTCTAATTTACAAATGTAAATTTTAATTCTCTTATGACTCTCTTAGGTAGATGTTCTGATTATTGCAACTTTATGGATGATAAAATCAAGACATCAAGAAGTTTAACTGTATAAAGTAACAGATGTGACAGCAAAGTTCAAGTGTTCTGATTTTATAGTTAGTGCCTTTGATAAGTAAAGTGAACAAATTAACCACGAGTGTCTTAGGCCTGCAATCTCTTACCTTGTAAACATGGACTTGTATCACATACAGCAATGGTGAGCACACTCAGCATCAATGCACTTGCTTAATATCCAAGAATGGTAGTTGTGACTTGGCATTTCTAATCTGAGGTTTTGTGAGTCAATACCATTTATACCACTCTATGATTCCACAATAATTAAGCCACACAATAATCACTACTCACATCACCTTGATTTTAATTTCTTCCTCTTCTGTGAGTTTCCATAGGCATCGACCCAGCTGAGCCCACCGTCATTATAAGATGCACATATGGTAGCGATGACTATACCCATTAGACTGATGAGTTCACTGATGCCAAAGGACAATATGAGATATGGGATATGGGAAGTAATCATAATTGCTTTATTCCTGGATAACAAATAAGTAGACCTCAGGCAGCCATGTGCCTTCTTCATCATGCCTCTTTCCCAGTGCACCTGGAAGACATCATTGATTGATCATGACCTTCCTCTGCTGATCCCAGATCAGCTTCAGCATGGTTTGCTTTTCTGGTATTGAATGCTTTATGCTTTTCTTGTATTGGATGCTTTATCCAAGTAATTTTGCCCTAACCCTACAGTTAGTTTGTGTGTGTGTGTGTGTGTGTGTGTGTGTGTGTGTGTGTACATGTACAAACGTGCAAGCATGCATGCATCCATGAATGAGAGAGAGGGGGAAGAGAGAATAATGGACAGAGAGGTATAATACAACATCTATCATTTCAAAATATATTTTTTAATTGAGTCAGTATAATTTAACGAAAGATGACCATGGTTAGCTTTGAAACTACTTCTAAACAAACAAGAATGGACTCAGCATGAAACACACACACACGTGTTTATGTACACACATACATATTTGTATAGGTGTGTATGTAACAAATATAATGAAGATAAAAGAAGCTATCAAATTGAGAATGGGAGAGATGGAAGGACTTTGTTGGAGGCTAGCTGGAAGGTTTGGGGGAAGGAAACAGAGGGTAGAACTAATTGATTCTAATTCAATCAAACATATGAACAAAAGGCCACCCTTTCACCAAAGCAACACAGTGATATTTTGTCAGAAGCATCATGACTATAGACATATACCATATACATGGTTTATCATAATCCATTGCTATATGTGCATCCTGGTGTTGAAAATATATTTTTAATTATTATAATTTTGTGATTTCATATTCTTAGGATAAATTAAATATAACTTGACTTTTGACTTCTTAAATTGGTGATAATCACTTGATGACTTCATTCTTTCTGTATTCCCATAAAAGTATACACACAACACACACACACACACACACACACACACACACACACACACACACAAACACACTCACCTTCCCTAATGGGGTTTTATGGTCATTGAATGAAATATAAAAATAAATTTGGTAATGAACATGGTATATGACTTGGTTTTTTTGAGAATTTTTATTGTTTCTCCAAGATGTCTATAGCTTACACTGAGAAAGTTTTATCTAGTCTGGTAACCAGTTTTATATGTCAACTCAGATATTGGTTATTAATGTCTGGTCAAATGCTACTCTACATATTATTATCAAGTTATATTTTAAACATGATCAACATCTAAAGATATACATTTTAAGTGAAATAGAGTTAAAATATTCCCAACTTATTTGGGGAAGAACATTCAAACAGTGATTATTGCCGGGAATTTTAAAAATCATAGAAAATTGGATGAAAACAAAGGTGATGAGATATAGTAGAGCTTTGACAAGTGAAACCTACTTCTGGTTGCTTTAGCCTAGATTACTGTTTATGGTGGCTCTTTCTGTTCCTGCTTCAGTATCAACAGCTGAGTAGGTTAAAGAAAATTTTAAGTAATGCTTGAGTTCCTGCTGTACATTAGTATATTGCCACTACATTATTACAAAGAGTCTTGGACTTTAAGATGCCAAGGACAGAGAACATACTTTCCTTCTCCAATGAATATTTTTCCTCTACAACACATCCATTGCACCTGGAGCATGCTAAGGGTAAAGTAATGACCTGTAGTCATGACTACATCAGAAGACTATGGAATGAAAGATTTCAAAAGTTCAGCCACTAACTCATCAAACTCCAACTCAGCAAGACATTATATTAGGATATGCAGGGAGCATGCAATTGTCAGAATCAAGTGCTGCACATAAATTCTGTCATATTTTTAGATGGAAGTTCTTAGACATTATGGAAAATAAGACAAAGCGTTTAGGACTTGGCCTTGCAGTCATAAGATTTGATAATTTTTAGAGCGACACCTATCATCTCTTCTGTAAGGCTGTAGATGTGCAGGAGCTGAGCTTTAAAGGTTATTTGATGACAAATAGTTGCAAAGCATTCTTTGCACTCTAGAGTCAACTAAAATGCTCCAGCCATGCTTTGATGACAGAGCTACTCAGATGAAGGGAAGCATGACTAGATTGGGAGCCAAGCTGACTGTAATGATGATCTAGAATCTATCTAAACAGTATATGGAGGATAGATTGTTACTCTTTGCTCTGCTACAGTTTTCATGACTCTGCCAAACTGCTTAATTTTTATTAGGCTCAGTTCTATCTGTAATTGAAAGGATGATTGATGTCAGTGATGATCCTGGAGTATTTATGTATATTAGAATTGAACTTTTAAGACCAGAAAGTACAAATTCATATGTCACATTGCCAGTATTATCTAAGACTTAGCAAATATTAAATAAGCTGGGTCATGTCTTTAAACTCCCTTGTTTGTAAAGTGGGAATGTGTTTAACTATATCATATAGTTCTAATATTTATTGCAATGAGAATTTAATATTCATACATATGTAAGTTCTTGATCAAAGACAACAAAAATAGTAAAGAAAAATCTGGTAGATACAACCAGGTTCTAGTTGGTCATATTGCTTATATCATGAAGATACAGCTTTCAGTCCCCTTATAATGAACTTCAAACAATAAAACTTACTTTCTTCTAGAGCATCATGGATGTATTCAGACTCAATTCAAAGTCAGTATAAATTGTCAAATATCCAAAATTGCCTTATAGTGGAATCACCCAGCATATATGAAACATGGTAAGTGCTAAAATACATGCAATATCCATATCCATGTTCCCTTGATAATTTCCCAGAAGTTATAACAACAATCATGCTACAGGTTCTGTTTCTGTTTTTATATCATTCTGCATATGACTTCTACTTCTGTGCTAAGAAAATACTTTGTATTTCCACCCATAAATGTAAAGAATGAATGGGCACCTTAAGGTCTAGGGAGTTGTACTAACATTTGTGAATGTTCCTAACTTTCTGCTATAAGCCCTCACTGCTCTTTTGGAAATGAAAATAATTATTTTTCACTGACACTGAAACACCCAAGGAAGTCCTAAAAAGCAGAAATTCACCTCCTGTCAGGTTTCAGAGATTTCTTCCTCAATTCACCCAAGGCTTTCTTTGCATTTATTCATTTCTCTGCAGTTTAAGTGGGTATATTGATTAGCTACTCACTACATAGGAATATATAGTAGGTATAGGATGCTACTTGAAGTGTAACATAGTGGCAATTAGACCTTCCATGCACTAGCTCTGAGAAGCTTGGAATTTTTTGCAGGGTTGTAGAGAGAATTGGGGTTAATGTATGGACAGTGAAGAGCACAGACTCTGTCTATAAAATGCTCAAGTTATTATCAGTCTTAAAATGTTTTTCTTTATGTATCTATGCATATTATTTTTCTTCTTCAATGTTATTAGTTCTTTGAGAATGTCCTACAATGTATTTTGATTATACTCATTCCCACCGTTCAACCTTTTCATGATCAAGTTCATTCTTCCTCCCCAACAACTCTTTGTCCTTTAAAAAGAAACAGAGCCCAATTTGTGCCTCCCATACTTTCTTGGATGTGTGGGTATCCACTAGAGCATGACTGACATATCATGAGATGCCAGTGCAGTGTCAGGGGAGCAGCAGATGGCATTTGAAGTTCAAGGTATCACCCCACCAGGAAGAAAGTCTCTGATGGGTCAATCTTGGTTAGGCAAGACCATGAGACCACAGACTCTGGGATGTCTTTTGCTTCTGCAGTGCCTTTATATCTTTGCCCCTGCCATCTTCCTCTGGTATCTGGCATGGTGTGAATGGTTGTGGGGAGATCTCTACTTCCTGTAATGTAGCATGTTTATCTCATGGAAACACCCCTTTCTACTGAGCATTTTTACTTGTGAATTTTTATGAAGATGATTTCTTCCTAAGCTGTACTGTCTAAATGGTTACAGCAATGGAGTTTAAATAGGGTTTTGATGATTAAAATATAAACAAAGAAGTGTCACACTGCTACAACACATGAGTTTCTATTGAGGAGCTGAATAGACTGTGGCTTAGGTTCATGATTAAGAAAAATGGTTGAGTCCCAGTTAGTCCAGCTTGTTTAACTTCTTTTAACCTTAAGGTTGGGAGATGTGTTCATAGGTTTCAGAGTGCATCACAGATGAAACAAACCTTTAAAAATAACTTAAAGTTAGACTAAGATGTTTTTGACAGATAGCTTTGAGGTGAAAAAACTCAAGAAAATCTTTAGTTTTATAAAGGCACATAGTTGAATGCAGAACTCTTTAAGGTCAGGAAACAAGAACAAAGCAGCCCCATTATTACTAGCTGACATACTTTCCTTGCTAGATTTGGTTGGTGACCAAAGGTGATGATTAATTCCTTAGGCACATTTTTGCCCTCAATCTCCTCATATAAGAAACTCTTGATGAGTGGTTATGCATCCCAAAGATTTAAAGTAGAGTTTACCAATTCCTTTTAATACAAAAATGTTAAAGTTTGTGATTCCTTATAAGATTACCTTTCAAGATAAGTAATAAAGTAATTGGCCTTTTCTTTGTAACTACAAACACAGCCTGCCAGTAAAAGACCTGACTGAAGGGAATATCTTGTTCACCCACATGGCTAATTTATAACAAGTTGCATATGTATTAATGTATGTGGGCTCTTGGGATAATTTGTTTTTCACTTCTAATACATAGAATGTTTAATCATGTAAGAGATATGGAAAACATTCTGTTTTTTATATTCATTGTAATCATTCACTTGAAAAACAGAATGTAACCACATTGTAATTTTTATATTGCCTGAAATATTTTGCTGCGTTATATAAGCTGTAAGAAAATGAATAAAGATAGAGGTGTAGTGGGCTAGAAGGAAAACATCAAGAATGAGAGTTAGAAGGAAAACATCAAGAATGAGTTAGAAGGAAAAACATCAAGAATGAGAGAGTTGGAAGGAACTAGAAGGGAAACATCAAGAATAAAGATAGAGTTAGAAGGAAAACATCAAGAATGACAGTAGGAAATCACCAGGAAAATAAAGAATAGAAAATGCAGTGCTCGCTTCGGCAGCACATATACTAAAATTGGAACGATACAGAGAAGATTAGCATGGCCCCTGCGCAAGGATGACACGCAAATTCGTGAAGCGTTCCATATTTTTAGAATAAAGAAAGAATATTAAGAGCAGCAAAGGAAAAAGGCCAAGTGACATATAAAGGCAAACCTATCAGAATAACACCCGATTTCTCAATGGAGACTTTGAAAGCCAGAAGGTCCTGGACAGATGTAATGCAGACATTAAGAGACCATGGATGTCAGCCTAGACTAATATACCCAGCAAAACTTTCAATCCTCATAGATGGAGTGAACAAGACATTCCATGACAAAGCCAGATTTAAACAATATTTATCCACAAACCCAGCCCTACAGAAAGCACTAGAAGGAAAATTCCAACCTAAGGAAGTCAGATACAACCTCGAAAACACAGGCAATAGATAAAGCCACAGCAGTAGACCCCAACGAAGAAAAGTACACACACATCACCACCAAAAAATAACAGGAATGAACAATCACTGGACATTAATATCCCTCAATATCAATGGACTTAATTCACCTATAAAAAGACATAGGCTTACAGAATGGATACGAAAGCAGGACCCATCTTTCTGCTGCATACAAGAAACACATCTCAAATTCAAAGATAGACACTACCTAAAAATAAAAGGCTGGGAAAAGACTTTCCAATCAAACGGTCTTAAGAAACAAGCGGGTGTAGCCATCCTGATATCCAGCAAAATAGACTTCAAACTAAAATCAATCAAAAGAGATCAAGAAGGGCATTACATACTCATCACAGGAAAGATCCACCAAGATGAAGTCTCAATTCTGAACATTTATGCCCCAAACACAAGGGCACCCACATATGCAAAAGAAACATTATTAAAGCTTAAATCACATATAAAACCCCACACATTAATAGTGGGAGACCTCAACACCCCACTTTCACCACTGGACAGATCCCCCAAATCGAAACTTAACAGAGAAATAAAGGACTTAATTGATGTCATGACTCAAATGGACTTAATCGACATCTACAGAACATTCCATCCTAACAAAAAAGAATATACCTTCTTCTCAGCACCCCATGGAACCTTCTCTAAAATCGACCACATACTTGGTCACAAAGCAAATCTAAACAGATACAAAACAATTAGAATAACCTCCTGTGTTCTATCAGACCACCATGGTCTAAAGTTGGATTTCAACAACAACAAAAACTACAGAAAACCTACAATCTCATGGAAACTGAACAATACCCACCTGAATCACCAATGGGTTAAGGAAGAAATAAAGAAAGAAATTAAAGACTTCCTAGAGATCAACGAAAATGAAGACACCACATATCCAAACCTATGGGACACTATGAAAGCAGTACTAAGAGGGAAATTCATAGCACTAAACGCCCACATAAATAAGCTGGAGAAATCTCACACTAGTGACTTAACAGCACACCTGAAAGTTCTAGAACAGGAAGAAGCAAAGTCTCCCAGGAAAAATAGATGCCAGGAAATTATCAAAGTGAGAGCTGAAATCAATAAAATAGAAACAAAGAGAACAATACAAAAAATTAATGAAACAAAGAGTTGGTTCTTTGAGAAAATCAACAAGATAGACAAGCCCTTATCCAAACTAACCAAAAGACAGAGAGAGAGCATCCAAATCAACAAAATCAGAAATGAAAAGGGGGACATAACAACAGACATTGAGGAAATCCAGAGAATCATAAGGTCATACTTCAAAAACCTCTATTCCACAAAACTGGAAAACCTAAAAGAAATGGATAATTTTCTGGATAGGTACCACATACCTAAATTAAATCAAGACCAGATAAACTATTTAAATAGTCCAATAACCCCTAACGAAATAGAAACAGTCATTAAAAGTCTCCCAACCAAAAAAAGCCCAGGACCAGATGGTTTCAGTGCAGAATTCTACCAGATCTTCAAAGAAGAGTTAATACCAATACTCTCTAAATTGTTCCATACAATAGAAACAGAAGGAACATTACCAAACTCCTTCTATGAGGCTACAATTACCCTGATTCCCAAACCAAACAAGGATACAACAAAGAAAGAGAACTACAGACCGATCTCCCTCATGAACATTGATGCAAAAATACTCAATAAAATACTGGCAAACAGACTCCAAGACCACATCAAAACAATTATCCACCATAATCAAGTAGGATTCATTCCAGGGATGCAAGGATGGTTCAACATACGAAAGTCTGTCAATGTGATACAACATATAAACAAACTCAAAGAAAAAAACCACATGATCATCTCACTAGATGCTGAAAAGGCATTTGACAAAATCCAACACCCCTTCATGATAAAGGTCTTGGAGCGATCAGGAATACAGGGAACATACCTAAACATAATAAAGGCAATTTACAGCAAGCCAACAGCCAACATCAAATTAAATGGAGAGAAACTCAAAGCAATTCCACTAAAATCAGGAACGAGGCAAGGCTGTCCGCTCTCCCCATACTTATTCAATATAGTACTTGAAGTTCTAGCCAGAGCAATAAGACAACATAAGGAGATTAAGGGGATACAAATTGGAAAGGAAGAAGTCAAGCTTTCCCTATTTGCAGACGACATGATAGTATACTTGAGCAACCCCAAAGATTCCACCAAGGAACTGATACAGCTTATAAACACCTTCAGCAACATAGCAGGATACAAGATCAACTCCAAAAAATCAGTAGCCCTCCTATATACAATGGACAAAAAAGCGGAGAAGGAAATCAGAGATACATCACCCTTTACTATAGCCACAAATGACATAAAATACCTTGGGGTAATACTAACCAAGCAAGTGAAGGACCTATATGACAAGAACTTTAAGTCCCTGAAAAAAGAAATTGAAGAAGATGTCAGAAAATGGAAAGATCTCCCATGCTCATGGATAGGCAGAACTAACATAGTAAAAATGGCAATCTTACCAAAAGCAATCTACAGATTCAATGCAATCCCCATCAAAATACCAACACAATTCTTCACAGACCTGGAAAGAATAATACTCAACTTCATATGGAAAAACAAAAAACCCAGGATAGCCAAAAGAATCCTGTACAATAAAACAACCTCTGGAGGCATCACGATCCCTGACTTCAAGCTGTACTATAGAGCTACAGTAATAAAAACAGCTTGGTACTGGCATAAAAACCGACATGTGGACCAATGGAATCGAATTGAAGACCCTGATATTAATCCGCACACCTATGAACAAATAATTTTTGACAAAGAAGCCAAAAGTGCACAATGGAAAAAAGAAAGCATCTTCAACAAATGGTGCTGGCAAAACTGGATATCAACATGTAGAAGGCTGCAAATAGATCCATATCTATCACCGTGCACAAAACTTAAGTCCAAGTGGATCAAGGACCTCAACATAAATCCAGCTACTCTGAACCTGCTAGAAGAGAAAGTAGGAAGTAGTCTTGAACACATTGGCATAGGAGACCACTTTCTAAATAGAACACCAGTAGCACAGACACTGAGAGAAACAATCAATCAATGGGGCTTCTTGAAACTGAGAAGCTTTTGTAGGGCAAAGGATACGGTCAACAAAGCAAAGCGACAGCCTACAGAATGGGAAAAGATCTTCACCAATCCCACATCTGACAGAGGACTGATATCCAGAATATATAAGGAACTCAAGAAATTAGACATCAAAATGCCCAACAGTCCAATTAAGAAATGGGCTATAGAACTAAACAGAGAATTCTCAACAGAGGAAACTCAAATGGCTGAAAGACATTTAAGGAATTGCTCAACATCCCTAATCATCAGGGAAATGCAAATCAAAACAACTCTGAGATACCACCTTACGCCTGTCAGAATGGCTAAGATCAAAAACACTGAAGACACCTTATGCTGGAGAGGATGTGGAGCTAGGGGAACTCTCCTCCACTGCTGGTGGGAATGCAAGCTTGTACAACCACTTTGGAAATCAATATGGCGATTTCTTAGAAAATTGGGAATCCAGCTCCCCCAAGATCCAGCTATACCACTCTTGGGCATATACCCAAGGAATGCTCAACCACACCACAAGAGCACTTGTTCAGCTATGTTCATATCAGCGTTGTTTGTAATAGCCAGAACATGGAAACAACCTAGATGCCCTTCAACTGAAGAATGGATAAACAAAATGTGGTACATATACACAATGGAATACTACTCAGCAGAGAAAAACAATGACATCATGAGGTTTGCAGACAAATGGATGGATCTAGAAAAAATCATCCTGAGTGAGGTATCCCAGACTCAGAAAGACAAACATGGTATGTACTCACTCATAACAGGACGCTAGATGTGGAACAAGGATGACTGGACTGCTACTCACATCACCAGGCAGGCTACCTGGAAAACAGGACCCCAAGAAAGACACAGGGATCGCCCAACGACAGAGAAATGGAATGAGATCTACATGAACAGCCTGGACAGGAGTGGGGGTAGTGAAGGGCGAGGGTCGAGGGAAAGAGAGCTTGGGTGAGTGGGAGATCCCAGCTGGATCAAAAACAGAGAGGGAGAACAAGGAATAGGAGACCATGGTAAATGAAGACCACATGAGAATAGGAAGAAACAAAGTGCTAGAGAGGCCCACAGAAATCCACAAAGATACCCCCACAACAGACTGCTGGCAATGGTCGAGAGACAATCCGAACTGACCTACTCTGGTGATGGGATGGCCAAACACCCTAATTGTCGTGCTAGAAACCTCATCCAACTACTGATGGATCTGGAGGCAGAGATCCATGACTAGGCCCCAGGTGGATCTCTGGGAGTCCAATTAGCGAGAATGAGGAGGGTTTATATGAGAGAGAATTGTTGAGACCAAGGTCGGATAAAGCACAGAGACAAATAGCCAAACAAACGGAAACACATGAAATATGAACCAATGGCTGAGGGGTCACCAACTGGATCAGGCCCTCTGAGTGGGTGAGACAGCTGATTGGCCTGATCTGTTTGGGAGGCATCCAGGCAGTGGGACCGGGTCCTGTGCTCATTGCATGAGTTGGCTGTTTGAAACCTGGGGCCTATGCAGGGTCCCTTGGCTCAGCATGGGAGGAGGGGACTGGACCTACCTGGACTGAGTCCACCAGGTTGATCTCAGTCTGTGGGGAAGGCTTTGCCCTGGAGGAGATTGGAATGGGGGGCGGGCTGGGGGGAAGGTGAGGGGGGCGGGAGGGGGGAGAACAAGGGAATCTGTGGCTGATATGTAGAACTGAATTGTATTGCAAAATAAAAATTAAAAAAAAAAAAGAATAGAAAATGCAAAAGAAGAATGAATAAAAGGTCTGAAGGAAATCATCAAGAGAGTGTGTGTCTTTTTTCTTAACCCCCTCAGATAGAAAAGTCTAATATGTGTTGATGTTGTGGATTTCCCTTTTAGTGTTGAGC
This sequence comes from Peromyscus eremicus, assembly GCF_949786415.1. Classification (NCBI taxonomy): domain Eukaryota; kingdom Metazoa; phylum Chordata; class Mammalia; order Rodentia; family Cricetidae; genus Peromyscus; species Peromyscus eremicus. Next base: position 31,291,359 of record NC_081436.1, read on the forward strand.
TGTCTGTAGGCTGGTCCCCAAGGCAGCAATAATGAGATATACCCTTAAAGACAATTGATTCTCTTACAAGCAGCTATCAATTGCCAATGGCTCCTCTTCTAGGGGTAGGATTTCATGCCCACCTCCCCTCTCCATGCTGATATTTGGCTTGAATTTAGTAAGTGTACACTATGTCTCCTAAATTCACAGACATATCCTTCTCATTTCTTCCTTTGCCTGAACCTATGATTTACTTTATATTTCCTCCCTTTTCCAATAGCCCTTTCTCATCTACTATTACCAACTACCATAAATTCAAAATGCTAAATTAAATTTCTAAATCTTCGTGATCAAAGTTTTCATTGATATCTATGTTCTGAAGCCTTCTTCTTTATGCCCCATAGCCTTGATTTCTATCTATATATGTATAATTATGTGTGTGTGTCTGACTCTCTGTCTCTCTGTATTTTTGTATGTATTTCCCTTTATAAAGATACGTACAGAGTTAAATACAAAAGAGTAAATAATTCTATTAGAAATCTCATTTTACAGTGTTGGCTTATACGGAATTATTAGTTCATTTATTCAATAGCTACTAAATATAAATGGTGTGGTTGTAAGTAAATTTGTTGCAACTCTGTGGGTTTGGTCCTGGTTTTGGCACCAAAATGTGAGTTTTGCACCTCTGGGGAAAGGTGTCCTGACTACTTGGGAGTCAGGCAACACCTTGAGCTGCTTAGGACAGCACCAATGGCTGGAGCTGCAAAAAGACAGCTCGGTCCTGGTGGGTGAGTTATCCCAGACCCCTGGAACTGCTCAGGACAGCTCAGCCCTGGAAGGGAAATTTTTCTGACTGCTGGGGAGAGTCAAGACTGGAACTGCCTCAGCAGGGAAGGGTATCCTGACAGTTTAGGAAAGTCAAGCTATACCTGGTGTGATGGGGGATGGTCTGTTCACAAGATATAGCAATCCTGCTCCTTTCCTGAAGAGCGGCTACAGCTGAGCTTTGCTCAGCCCCCACTTAAGGGGTGGTCCTATCAGAGTTCTGCTTCTCTGGGCTAAGATGTTGCTTCTTTTGCTTCACTCTGCAAAAGGGGAAACCCCTGCAGAAATATAGCAATCTCCTCCAGCTCTAGAAAAAAAGTGTTACTTTTTCAGCTCTCTCTTACTCTATCCACTGAGGGACATCTCAGCAAGGATCTTCTCTATGACAGTGAATGAAGATCTTCACACCCAAAACTCTTTTGAGAAAGAGATTTATTTGGGAAAGAGTGGTCCAGGAGAGTAGCTGCCTCTACCAGGGTGGAGAGAACAGCCCACAACTGATCAGGCAGGGTGGTTTATATAGGATATCTTGGAGATGGAGTCAACCAGTGATTGGTTAGTTTTTTTTCTGCCCAGGGATTGGCCAGTTTTGTGGGCTAGGAACAGAGATGGCTCTGATTTCAGAGCCAAACTGTATTTCTTCCACTGGCCTTACTTGGATTTTTGGCACTAATTCTAAGACCAGGACACATTTCTTTCACTGATTCTGATTTTAGAGACAGAGAGTGTTTCTTTGGTACTGGTTTCAGAGTCAGGGCATGTTTCCTTGCTTCTGGGTTTGGAGATAAAATGTTTATTTCTCTGGCTCAGGTCCCAAACCCAGGCTGTATTTCTTTCCCTGGTCCTGGGCTCCAGGGCCAGGGTGCTAATGTCCTGCTATATGATTGGTTGGTTTCACAAGTCAGTTGGCCAGGGGCAAAGATGGCTCTGATTTCAGCCAAACTGTGTCGTGTCCCCCCCCCCCACTGGCCTTATCTGAGTCATCTTTCCCTAGTTCTGGGATCTAGGGTCAGGGTGAGTTTCTTTAGCCAGCCCCTTTTCTTCAGCCTGCAGTGATATATTGGAGACCACACACAGTGATTAAAGAGTTGTAGATTCTATGCCTCCTAAAACATTGAAAATATTAGAATGAAGACATTGAGCAAGGATTATTCAAATGATTAAATATATAAAATTGTGATAAGGACTAGAAATTGAAGGTATAGAATTCTTGAATGATATTAAACACCATGAACAGCACAGTAATGCTGCATATTTTCTGGAATATCTAAAGGAATTCTTGGAATCTGAATAGGACTGTGTTCAAGTTCAGAAGTTGAAATATCTGAAAAATATCTGAAAAAATACACCCCTCCCCAGCTACTTAGTGTATATGTGTATGTGGAGAGAGAGAGAGAGAGAGAGAGAGAGAGAGAGAGAGAGAGAGAGAGAGAGAGAGAGAAAGAAGAGGAGGAGAACTGTATGGGAATGAGATGGCCCCATTTTACAAATGACCAATGGAGAAACAAAATGAACTGAGCCTATGAATATGGCCTAAGAGCACACAGGTGCCGCCCTATAAATTCACCACAATGAATTAGAACCATGTGCACTTATGAGTATACGGATAATGTATCAGAAAATTCTGGCTGAAAAACTTACTGAACACACTAGAGAAAAGGCCTCCATTCCCTCACTTACACCCTATAAATGGGATGACAATTAAAACTATGATGGTCATGGCCTCCAAGCAACCTATCATCAGACCACCTGCTGTGTGTCAAGGCATTGACAGGCAGACAACTGTTTGTCCCTGAAACTTCAGCTGAGTATCACACATGGGTGTGGCCTGCTTGCTTGGCTTGTCATCTATCCTGTGCATTTGTCCATCTGTACCTGCCATATATCTGTCCACACATTTCTCTCAAACTGGTTTATCTCATGACTTTTGTAGCCTCCATGGCCCAGCACCTTGCTTCTGCAGCTGGACTCAAACCCGAGGCTGACTTAAACCTGTGACCAATAGGCTTGACTACAGTGGCACCCCCAGAAGACCTTCAGCAGCTTTCTTATCTGTTTCTTCCCTTGCAGAACCTCCCTCTGCATAACTAACTTGCTTTCAGCTAAGCCTCACTGTATGTCATTGAACTTTGCTTCAGCCCCTTTGAGCTCTTTTGTGCCATTCTGCCATTGTCACACACAAACACACACACACACACACACACACACACACACACACACACACACCATGTAACACACTTGGCCACCTGCTGAGCCATCTCCCCACCCTCTAAACTGGAGGCCCTGAGCTATCCATCTCTCCAGTTCCTTTCCCTCCTTTTACAGTTTAGACATTCAGTGTCTGCCATACTTAAGCAAATATATGTATTACCATATTTATGCAAATATATATACATATGTATATATAAAACTATACTTAAGTAAACACACACACACATATATATATATTATTTTGTGTATAATTTATGATCAGAGAATTCATGTTAATTGTTAAGATGAGGATAAGGGAAAATCAGGATGTCTTGGTAAACTAGACAATGAAACTAACACAACTTCTGAACTTATTGTCATTCAATAAACTCTGACAAGCTTGTCTTTCTGTTTGACATAGAGAATTCACTGTAAAAGGCCTGGTTAATTCCATAAGAAAGACTTCAGTGATGGTTAATGTAACTTGCAAAAACATTAAATAAAAAAAAACCCACTTTATAAAAGTGCAAAATTGGTTATTTGACATTCCATTCTGTTTTAGTTGATTTAATTTTTTTCACTTATGGAAAATATTTCAGAGCCACAGGCTCATATTTGCATAACACATGCAAAGAGACCTTGAAAACCAGAGTTAACAGAAAGAAAAGGCTTTAATGGATATTCAATAAGGTTACAATTTCCTTGTGAAATGTGTTAAGTAGGATGTGTAAAAACAAGTTAGACCAGAGAGGAAGAAAGCCATCCAGATGTCCTTGAGTGCAGAAAAATGACACATTAGCTCACAAAGCTGATGATTAAGATACTTCAGGCTTAGGGAGATTAACTGAGAATAAGATAAAGTCAAAATAAAGATACTCAGAATCTACTGATGGAACATACTATAAAGCAAAAAGAGAGGTTTAATTTTAGAACTAGTACTAACAATAACTAATGGAATTTGATTAATGGGACCACATTCATGATTTATTATAATTGAACAAATAGCTGATAGATTCACTCTAAGTGGAAGATTCTACATTTCTCAAAGACTACTGCTTAAAAAAGACTATTTTCAACTTCCTGAAGCTGTGGCCTTGATATAGATTTCACAGAGGAGTAGAGAACATAGAGATGGACCCTTATGGGCTTGTGCACAGCTTAGATAACTCTTCAAATTTCATGCAAAGGTAGTCAGAAGTCATAAACAAGGTACTGAGGTGATGCTTCTATGTTTTAAAATAATCTTTCTAGCTCCAGAGTAATGTGCTCATGGTATTGGAGGAAGCTGATTCAATAGCAGTAAAAAGCAAGAATGAGGTAAAATTTATACAATATCCATAGATCATTATTTCAGTAGGAGAAAGGAGAAAGCATGGCATCTTTTCCATGTGGTCCGGCCTTGAAAATAAAATGTTGGCTTTACAGCTATGCCTGTAAGATGAGTTCAGAACCCAGTGGAACTCCAAGAGGGAGTCCATGTTCACCACCACCTGTATGGGTAGGAACTGAAGATTGCATAGCCCAGAGACCTATTACTCCATTTTGAAAAACACTCAGATAGGATCAAGAAGAGTCAAGTTTGCCAGGGATACAATGGCTGGTCAATTTAATCATGTCAAGAAATGGAATTTCTCATCCCTGTCTAGAGTTCTGCCACTGTGAAAAATTTTTCTTAATATTTAGCATGCACAGTTCACATGTGGTACCAAAAGGAGTCTCTGATCTCTCTAAATATAATTTACTCTGGATTTTGCCAAGTCTAAGTGATTACATTGAAAAAAAGGAGCCTCACCATGGGGAACTAGGGACCCAGAGACCAGAAATTCAAAGCATGTCAAACTGTAGCATCTTGCAGTTACATTCAGGCAGAGACTTGTTATGAAAAATTCCCTCCAATGCCACCCCCTTTCTGACATCTGTGTGATTTCTCAGATAACTCCAGTGCAGAGCTGGGCAGCTGTTTGCTCAGGTGGGATGTGGCATGACTCAGGAACTAAGGCAGAGAACAGTAAAGACACGGAGCAGGGAATAAGAAGCAACCTGTCCATCTTTTCTGAGAGCCCCATCATCAGGTGCTGCTGTCTGTAAGATCCTTGCCAATTACAGATTTCCATGCACAGCATCTTCTCACCACCTGGTGATAGGGAAGTGTTAAATAAACTGATGGGAATATCTCATTTACATCTATCACTGGTATTATGGCTGGTTTTCTTAATATATTAGGGAAATTGCCCATACTACACCTGTCACAGGTGAAAAATCTGCATATGCATGCATAATTCATGAATTTGTAATCCCAAGGAGAGAATTGAAAACTCTTCCTATTGCTTAGATGCCAGCTTTATAGCACCAGCTCAGATATAATTGAAGACACAGGGAAAGGTACTCGTTGGAAACAACTTTTACATTTGATCCAAGTCCAGTACTCCTTGCACTGACTGAAGCTTCTTGCTTTCAACCCTGCCCTTCCCCAACTCACGTCAATAGTTCATTAGAGCAAGTATATTATTTGAGTTTAACAGATATGAGGAAACTTGAATTAATGAGTGGAAGTTGGTAAGTATAAGTGAACATTCACCCATGGTGTTTGGATACTTTGTAGGTATAAAACAATGATACCACTTTCAAACACATGTGTTTCCAAATCTCGGGGAAGTCACCTTGCTGATAGACTTTTACTTGGATGTGCTTGGGTCTCAAAGGTTCTACTTTAACCTTTCTACACACTTTCCTTTTTTTCTTCCTTCCTTCCTTCCTTCCTTCCTTCCTTCCTTTCTCTCTCTCTCTCTCTCTCTCTCTCTCTCTCTCTCTCTCTCTCTCTCTCTCTTTCTTCTTTGTGTCTTCCATATTATGCATCTCAATCTCATCCATTTTCCTATCCCTTTGTATCTACCCTCTGCCCTTTCAACCTCTCCACCCCCAAAAAAACTAAATTAAAATTTAAAAGAACAGAAAAGAAAACAGAAAAAGAAAGAAAAGAAAAATCTCTTCATGGAAGCTGTAGTGTGACACAGTGAATCACACAGTATACTTTTTGGTCTATAAATATTTACTTGCAAATATTCATTTCAAAGAGTCATTGGTCTGGTTCGAGGCCTCTGGTTTCTGCTACACCATCAATACTGGGCCCTCATTGGGAGTCCTCTCAGATATCTTATTGTTGTCCTGTGTCACAGAGATCAGCTTTGGATGTGCAGAACATACCTCTATATGTGCTCCAACAGATCATAGATGGGGTGGATGTTGGGGTAGATCAACTCATAGCCCTGGTTTAGGGCCTGAGTAGTTATAGGGTTAGTCAGCCAGCCCATCAGCTCTCCCCTGTCCTCACCAACAGGGTGAGATCTCCAGATTTTCCCCAGCTATTTCATCCTATGCAGCAAGGAGCAAGGTGTGGGGCCAGTTCTCCTGCTTTCATGCCTTCAGGGTCAGCTCCCTCATACCTATACCACCAGGGATAGCTACACTGTGTTTGTTGCCCAGGCACGATGTGGGGGTCACTCTCCTGAGTGCTGCAGCTAGTGGGGAACAGGGACAGCTCTTCCAAACTTATGACCTCAGGGCCAGCTTTCTTTTTTTTTTTTTTTTTTTTTTTTTTTTTTTTTTTTTTTTTTTTTTGGTTTTTTCGAGACAGGGTTTCTCTGTGTAGCTTTGCGCCTTTCCTGGAACTCGCTTTGGAGACCAGGCTGGCCTCGAACTCACAGAGATCCGCCTGGCTCTGCCTCCCGAGTGCTGGGATTAAAGGCGTGCGCCACCACCGCCCGGCAGGGCCAGCTTTCTTAACCATTACAGGCAATAAGGGGGGCATGTCCCCCTCATCCATGCTGCTGCATGACAAATGAGTAGTGGGGCCAGCAGTCCCTTGCTTATGCCCTCAGGCCAGCTTACTTGTGCCCCCCCAAACAGGGTCTGCTCTACTGTGCTGGCCAGGTGAGGTGCAGGGCCTGCTCTCCCGAGTGTTACAGCTGGTGAGGGGCAGGGACAGCTCTCCAACTCTTATGACCCCAGGACCTTCTCTTATACCTGTCAAAGGTAGCAAGGGTTTGGGGGAGGGTATCTTTCCCTCACCCATGGCACCACATGCCAGATTAGGGGGGTAAAACCCACTCTTCCACTCTCACACCCTCAGGGAAGCTCTTCCACACCCTTGCAAACAGAGTAAGCTTTGTTGTGCTGCCCAGGAGCGGTGTAGGACCAGCCCTCCGGAGTTCTGCAGCTTGTTACAGGCATGGCTAGTTCTCCCTAGTGTTGCAGCCAGTGAGGGTTGGGGCCAACTCTGTGCAGCCCTATCCTCTTGACTTGAAGTGGTATCAAGAGCCATGGACATCACCACAGACCTTGGCTGCAGCAGAGTTACAGAGTCAGATATGAACCTTGGCAGCAGCCCAGACTAGGTAATCACCAGGTCCCTGGGTGGCAAGTAAGCCACCCATCTTGGCCCAATCCTCACTGATTTCACCTCTTTAGATCTGCCTCTCTCCACAGAGCATGAACCATTCTGTTTCTCTCTCTCTTCCATACCACAACATGCATTTGCTCACCTTAATAGTTACCAACCATGAGGTGCCTTGCAGCACCAGTGGGCCTGTGCTTTCTCCTCTGTGCCTGGGCCAGGCTGTCCAGGGCATGCCTGTAGGTCCCCTTGCTCTGCTCCATAGTAATGGTGCTGGGAAAAGCCATGCTTTTTCCTTGGCACCTGGGGCAAGTTGTCCCACCTTTCTGCCTATATTAAGTGTAGCTTATCACTATTTTGTTATTGTACTTGAATTGCCTAAACTTCAACGTGAGATTCAAGTACCACCTATTGATACTGGGGTGGTACTGGGGAAGCTGAAAGAAGAAACTAAAGAGCATATGTGATCATATATCATTGTATATGTGTATGAAGTTCTTAAAGAATGAAATAGTAACACATTGTTAATCCTTAATGTTTTAAGTACATATGTTCATAAACTTCCAGATCTTCTTACACACATATATGTATGTAATTTTTACAATATTTATTGGGTAGCTTGTTCTTATCATTTCTCTTTCTCCCCTTTTAATTTAAATGCAGTTATTATTTAAGAGAAGTTTCAGATTTGTAGAAGTGTTGCAAGGATGGCTGGAGAACTCCCAGGTGCTACCCACTCCATTTCCCCTGCCATTAACTCCTTGTCTGGTCCATTGGCCACAATTAATGACCCAGCAACAATATATTATTATTAAGTGAGTTTTATTTTTTTTCTCAGTTACTTAGTAATTTTTTTCTAATGTCCTTTTTCTCTTCCACTCTCATGCCAGTTTGCCAGGATTCTAATACTAACATCTTGAGATTACTAGCTATGTGAATGTGTGGGCTTCATTTCAGTAGGTTGACTCTCTTAAAGTAGTGTGTGGTGTATTGTACTATATGGTTTATGATGTTAATTATAATCGAACTATGTTTATAAATATATTGTTTCCCCAGTAGTATTTGTGTGCATGAAAGGAAAATCCCTGTTGTTTTGCACATATGGAACAGAATAGCTATAATATATAGCAGTGGCTTTTTCAAAACTGGCTGTAAACCAAAGTCTATTGACTTGACATTGTGTAAATAAAACTCTCTTAGGACCTTGTAGACCCTTAAGATTTGTGTGAAATTTTGAAAGATGTTATATTTATTTTATCCTTTGGGTAAGAACTGGGAAATATTATTAAAGATAACATTTTATTAGTTTGGTTCTTCCTTTTTTTCTTCCAGTCAACAAATATTTGCTGTGTGTCTCCTAAGCCATAGTAACACAAGATGAAGGGAAAGGAGGCATGCAATTGTTTTTAAAGAAGCAGACCACTCTGGTGGAAAACAGCCCTATAAGATAAAGTTAAAGGAGGTGTGCTGTGCACAAAGCTGTAAAGTTGAAAGCCTGGTGCAAACTCAGTGTACCTGGATCTGTTTGGAACCAACTGCATCTTATGGCACGAGCTGATGGTGACAGACTAGAGGGAAAGCGAGAGATTGGTGCACTTAGCCCATTTACACAGATGAGGTAGGAACTGGGGAAGCAGACCTGATGCTTACAAGTGGATATATGAGAAGGGAATCTAGAGTAGATGTAGATTCTGGCTTGCTAAGACTGACAGATGTAAGCAGGAGTTGATCGCTGCCTGTATTAACAGGTATCAAAGGGTATCAGAGGGAAGAGAGTTGATTCTAGCAAAGGGAGGACACTGTGTCTTGAGTATCTTTAAGATCTGCCTAGTAATAATATATCCAACTTATCTATCAAATCTGGGGCTGGCTTTCTCAACCCCAACTCTAACCCAAGTACAATAACCAAGAAGTACTTAAATTGAGGTCAATGCTCGACTCCCCAGGCCAATATTGTTTGCATTCATTACCAGGATTCCAGACCTTGCTCTGTTCTGCTTTGTTGTTGGCTTTGCTTTGAGTTGTTTTAACAGTGTAGAACTGTTGGAACATTGTCACCTCAGCATCAAACTGAACAAAGAGGAAGATGTTTGACATTTCAGATGTTGTCAGTCCACATCTGTCAAGTGTGCTGGCATTCGTTCTTCTTGGATTAAAGTAAAAAAATGAACGAACAAAAATCCATGAATTTTGACAGAGCCAGAAACCACCTATAATTATGTCCACCTAGGTTGAGAGTGCATGTGCATGGGAAATAGAGAGAGACTTTATGATATCATATTAAAATTAAATAGAGCACATAAACAGGAACTGTAGCATGGTAGAAAAAGAATAGATATTAAAGTTGATATAACTTAATTTCTTTTTCTACTCCTCAGGCAGGCTGGCAGGTTGTTTAATCAGATTATTTTGTCAATAAAACCAAAGCACAGTAATGTACTAAACTGAATGATTATATGAAATGATTGTTTAATTTTCTGGTGCACAGCGGAGGCACAATTAATTTCTGAATAATTTCTTTTCCCTGTTATAAGAGTTTCAAGTTTCTATTGATATTTTATTCTGATCAATTTCACTATAGCTTTCCTGCATTTCTGTACTCAGAACTTAAGTATTGGCCACAAGTATCATCTCTTTAACAAAGGACTAAAAATGTAATTGACTGGCATAGGGCAAGCTACAAGTTTGGACATTATGTTACTAATGTCGATAACGAGGTTTTGATATTTAAATAGCTCTGTAGTAGTGGGATGCTTGTAAACACTATGTTTCTATATTGCATCATAGGTCAGAGAGCTTTAATTTTTACTTTGAGAACACAGATGAAGAAACTAAGGCTTAGAAAGTTTGGATCCTCTCCCAGAACCCACACAGTCTAATCCAATACAAACCCAGTGTGCATCACAACACTTGCATGCTTTCTGCTATTTAGAGACAATTGCAAAATAGATAATTGCCATGAAAAATTAGCATTAAAAACAAAACAAAACATTTCACTTAACAAATTCAGCTCTGGCTATTTTAGAATATTGGGAAATTTGTGAAATTTGCATTCAGTCTCTTGAATCTCAAGAGACTGTGGCAGTCATGTTCACTATTAGCCCAAGAGAGCCAGGCACCTCTGGAGGGCAAAACTGGAGAAGGAGGGCTAACAAAGGAGGCTTGGCTTGATAGTGTCAGAAAACTCATAAATATTTCATAAGGACTCCGCAGAAGAAGATAAAACTTCCCCAAATGGCCTTCTTTGATTTTCTTCTAATGGAGAGATTAGAAATCCAGATGAAACACTGGGCTGGGAGGAAGACTTGCCTTTTGAAAACCTGAAAATGCCTTGTCAAAATCCATCCCCCTATCTGATCCTGGGTGCCTAGCAGCTCTCTTCACTTAGAGAAAGGTTATCAGATTCCCACACAAGGGCACTGAGTAGTTACTAGGCAGGAAGGCCCGCCTTCCCCACTCTGATGGGCTGGCTGCCAGAATCAGTTTCATTAGATCAGTCCTATTCCAGCAGAGTCATACCACACTTGTTCATAGGCTCTGGGAATTCATCTGCCTCTCTCCCTCCCATATTCTTTTCTCCCACTTTCTCCTCTCTATCCCTGTGTCCCACAAAACACACACACACACACACACACACACACACACACACACACACACACGACACACATATGCTTTCTTTGTCAGAATTTTCCTAGGTAGCCCAGTCTGGCTTAGACTCAGAATCTTCTTGCCTTAGCTTTTCAAGGGTTGGTTTTACAAGGAAGATATGCTTTTTATTTATTTTTATTTTTGGTTTGGCACCCATTAGGTCTTCAGTCATGGTAGACTCAATTCCGGGGTTGAATCTCTATTTGAGGAAATAAATGTTATGTCCATCAAGTAAATGGATATATATCAAACAGTATGTAAGCTGTATGATAACACATGTATATGTTTTTAACAAAAACACTTTCTTTTTGTTTTCTGGTATTGATTTTCATCATATAAAGAATAAAATAATAAACAAAAAGAATACCAAATTATCATTTTTCCAAGAAATAGAAATGCCTTCTTTAGTGCTAGGAAAAGAGATCCTCAAAGTTTGAATATTTTCAGAGGACAGCTTGCTAATTCCCCCTGAAACTTCCTTTCTCTAGCAATTTCAGTTATGTTTGATATGTCAAGACAATAGTTCTAGATCTTTTGCTTCTTATCACACCTCTATCTATGTGTGTATAGATATAGATACCAGAAGGTATTAAAGCATTGCATAATATTTGTATATGGAAAACATATATAAATCATATATCTCATAAGAATTTTATTTTAATATTTTATAATTAATTTAATTTTACATAGAGCCATAGATTCCCCTGTCCTCCCTCCTCCCATCTCCCAGCCTCTTCCCCCTCCAGTACACCCCCCATTCCCACCTCCTCCAAGGCAAGATCTCCCCTGGGGAGTCAAACCAGCCTGGTAGATTCAGTAGAGGCATGTCTGGTCCCCTCCTCCCTACACCAAGGCTGAGCAAAGTGTCTCAGCATGGGCCCTAGGTTCCTAAAAGCCAGCTCATGCACTAAGGACAGGTCCCGATTTCACTGCTTGGGGGCCTCCTAAACATTTCAAGCTAACCTACTTATCCAGAGGGCCTGGTCCAGTTCCATGGGGGCTCCTCAGCTTTTGGTTCATAGTTCATGTGTTTCCACTAGTTTGGCTATTTGTCCCTGTGCTTTTTCCAATCATGGTCTCGATATCTCTTGCTCATATAATTCCTCCTCTCTCTCACTGACTGGACTCCTGGAGCTCCACCAGGGGCTCGGCCATGAATCTCTGCATCTGCTTCCATCAGTCACTGAATGAGAGTTCTATCATGACAGTTAGGGTGTTCGGCCATCCGATCACCAGAGTAGGTCAGCTCAGGCACTCTCTTAACCATTGTCCCCTAATCTCTTTTTCCCCGACCCTTGCCCTCTATTACCCCCCTCACTCCCAGTTTGCTCATGTAGATCTCATCCATTTCTCTGTTGCTGGGCTATCCCTGTGTTTTTCTTAGGGTCCACTTTATAGGCAGCCTCCCTGGAGTTGTGAGTTGCAGTCTGGTTATCCTTTACCTTACATCTAGTATCCACTTATAAGTGAGAACATACCATGTTTGTCTTTCTGAATCTGGGTTACCTCACTCAGGATGATATTTTCTAGTTCCATCCATTTGCCTACAAACCTCATGATGTCATTGTTTTTCTCTGCTGAGTAGCTCCATTGTGTATATGTACCACATTTTTTTTTTTATCCATTCTTCAGTTGAAAGGCATCTAGGTTGTTTCCAGGTTCTGGCTACTACAAATAACACTGCTATGAACATAGTTGAGCATGTGTCCTTGTGGTATGATTGAGCATTTTTTGGGTATATGCCCAAAGTGGTGTAAGTGGGTCTTGAGGGAAGTTGATTCCCAATTTTCTAAAAAAGTGCCGTATTGATTTCCAAAGTGGCTGTACAAGTTTGCATTCCCACCAACAGTGGAGGAGAGTTCCCCTAGCTCCACATCCTCTCCAACATAAGCTGTCTTCAGTGTTTTTGATCTTAGCCATTCTGATGGGTATAAGATGGTATCTCAGAGTGGTTTTGATTTGCATTTCCCTGATGACTAAGGATGTTGAGCAATTCCTTAAATGTCTTTCAGCCATTTGAGCTTCTTCTATTGAGAACTCTTTGTTTAGCTTTATAACCCATTTTTTAATTGGACTGTTGGGTATTTTGATGTCTAATTATTCAATGCAATCCCCATCCAAATCCCAACACAATTATTCACAGACCTGGAAGGACCAATACTCAACTTCATATGGAAAAACAAAAAACCCAGGATAGCCAAAAGAATCCTATACAGTAAAACAACCTCTGGAGGCATCACGATTCCTGACTTCAAGTCCTACTGTAGAGTTACAGTAATAAAAACAGCTTAGTATTGGCATAAAAACTGCCATGTGGACCAATGGAATCAAACTGAAGACCCTGACATTAATCCACACATCTATGAACATATGATTTTTGACAAAGAAGCCAAAACTATACAGTGGAAAAAAGAAAGCATCTTCAACAAATGGTGCTAGCATAACTGGATGTCAACATGTAGAAGACTGCAAATAGATTCATATCTGTCACTGTGCACAAAACTTAAGGCTAAGTGGATCAAACACCTCAACATAAATCCAGTTACTCTGAACCTGATAGAAGAGAAAGTAGGAAGTAGCCTTGAATGCATTGGCACTGGAGATCACTTCCTAAATATAACACCAGCAGCACAGACACTGAGAGCAACAATTAATAAATGGCACTTCTTGAAGCTGAGATGCTTTTGTAGGGTAAAGGACATAGTCAATAAGACAAAATAACAGCCTACAGAATGGGAAAAGATCTTCACCAACCCCACATCTGACAGAGGGCTGATATCCAGAACATATAAAGAACTCATATGTATTTTATTATATGCAAAGAATATGTAGATATATGCAAATCATATCACTGTTTATATATACTTATGAATAAAAGATAATTATCACTGCATGGTTGTCAATGCCCTTACTTTACCTCTTGCTGACCATTAATTTTGCTTAAAATCTGTCAAAGTAGGACTAGAAATCACGCCTAAAGATCAGTTGTTGTTAGTGACCTCATATATTGCTTCTCTTTCCAGATACCCCATTCCACTGGTTCTGATTTCCCTGGTGAAGCATGAACTGCTGTATATGAGTATCTCTCCTTTCCTTTATTTGGTAAATTTCTCAACTCCTTTAAGGTCAAGCCTAAGGCTGACTCTTCTACAAAGCTTCTGTGAATTTTCTGGGCCTCAGTGAATGTCCTACTTTGTTGTTTCTTGAGCACCATGTATGGCAGAAACAATCTGGTGTTTCTTTTTGCTCTTGCTCCTGTTTATGAACATTATCTTTCTGACTGTGTTCTTCCTTGAAGGCAGAGATCTGAAAGTTGTGTTTTAATATCAGCACAGGATCAGAAATTGGATATTGCACATGAAGAGGAATTGATGATATCAAGATACACAAAATTAAGCTTCCAGTGTATGAGACACATGAGTTTACATTTTTATCATGTGAAAAAACGTCTAGCATTAGTGAAATGAGCATTTAACCTTCAAGATTCTGGTCTTATTTTTAATTCCTCATATTCAGCAGCTGAATTAGTTATTTCTTGCATTCTTCTTTGTGTTGAAGTTTTCATGATAGGGACTATCTTTTCCCATTAATATTAGAAACTTTACCCATGTTTGTCAATGTGATACACAAACACCAATAAATATTTACTGAACAAATAGCCCACTTTCTCAAATTTAAACTGACCTTATTCTTAATATGATACTAATTTGTTTTACACTCAATTGATCTTAAATGCTTGAGGATAGTTACAAATACCTGAGGATAGCTGTGCTTATCTGCCCTGTCTTCTGAGATTTACATTCTAAGGCCCATTATTGAGTACTGCTTCTGGGTCCTTCCACTTATGAGACATTTTCTGCAAATGATACCAAGCTCCAATGGCCCTGTTAAAGCTTACCAGTTTAAACAAGCCCCAGTTCTTTAAGTGTTCATCTGTCCATCCTCCCCTTTTTTTGTCTTCTAGGTTTATGTATTAGTTATTCTCTCATTGCTGATCCAAAAACCCAACAAAGGCAGCTTACGGGCTGAAGATTACAGGTCAATGAATCTACAATGTTGGGGAAGGAATGGCAGCAGGAGTGTGAGGCAACTAGTCACATTCCATTCATAAAGAGGAAGCAGGGAAAGATGAATCCTTGGACTCAGCTGGCTCTGTCCTTTTTATTCCCTCTTGAGATCTCAGTTCATAGAATGGTACCAGCCACACTGAGGTTAAATCTGCTCACCTCAATTAACTAATCGAGACAATCATTCACAGACATGCCCAAAAGCTTGTATCTTTGGAGATTCTAGATCTCGCCAAGTTGATGGTTAATATTAGTCATCACTTGCCCATGTGGCAGTGAGAAACCACTTCACTTGCTGTCTTTATGGGTACAAACAATGGTTTTGTAAGACTCCAAGGGAAAAAAAACTTTGTTTGTTTAATCCTCCCTATTCCATGTTGATCTATGATTAAAGGGCAGAAATTCTGCCTTTCATACAGTTATAGAGAAATAGTTGAGATATCCAGAATATATAAATTTATAATTATACATAATTATGATATGATTTTAAAAATTATCTATAAGTTGTTTTATGACTTGTCTGTCCAGTGATAATCTTCTTTTATGAATACATTGTGGGGTCCTTCTTTGGTAGAAAATCCACCATCAGGGTCCTTGAACTTTTTCTTGGAAGCCAGCAGTCTTTGCTTTATTTCTCTTAACACCAGCAGTAAGTTACATAGAGTCTAGAAAATGGAGGCTTAGAAAATACAATCCTAGAGTTGAACTTTTACAGGAGGGACAGAATGTTATGTATCCACCTGGTGGTGGTGATGATGATTGTTGGGTTTGTGGTCAAAACACTCATAAACATTGGGGTATAGTAAGCTTAGCCTTGATATTAAAAAACCATGGGAACTGGACTGCATACCATCTGATATCAAATGCTGGGTTCCTTATTCCAGGGCCTTAAGTAAACTGGTAAAGAGCTTTATGCTTTTCTAATGGGAGGCAAAATGGGTGGTGATATGCTTGGCAAGTCCAAGCATATCCTAAATAAGACCCCTTTGAGTAATATGAAATCATACCCAGAGCAGATTATTTTGTGGTTTTCAATACTCACTGAAGTTAAGATCATCTGATAAATCACAGGGTATCTAACAATGTTTCATTTTCAAGTAAATATTTTAGTTCAATGGGTTTTTGATATTGAATATAAAATACATCAGAATAAATATCTATTTATCTAAAATTCAAATTTAGTTGGAAACACTGTAGTTTATTTGCTACATCTGACAGTACTTCTCCCAGTGGAAGCAAACAAATTATTACATTTTGTGAGTTTAAGCTCCAAAGAATGATTGGACATCAGCTATCTCTTCTATAAAATTATTGAAAGTTAGAGTAGTGGAATCAGATGAACATACATTTTAATAATATACCCCAACACATATGAAAATGTAACATTTGGTACGTTATAAATATGCAAGTGACACTAGGGTCCTGGGAAAAATAATCTAATTTGGATCCCAGAACCCATTTAAAGGCTGGTTCCTTTGCACAAGTCTCTGTAATTCCATCTTGCCCATGAGAGACAGAGACAGGAAGATAATTGGAACTCCAGGACAAGAGTGTGGTATATGAAACAGTAGCCAATTAGAGAGAACCTCTCTCAAACAAGGTCTCATGCACATGTATACAAACATGCACCTACACACATACATTTACCTCACATACACAGACATATATACAAACATGTACCATATTTGTTCACAGACGCATACATACACACCAATCCACCCCACAGTCATACACATGGTAAATGTTGCTGGTAAAACTATATATCTATATTAATAAACATAGACATAAGCTATTGTCTAACTAAGTGTAATATTCAACTCTAAATGAATCAAACTTCAAGCCTTTGAAAATATTAGGGGAATATATAGGCAAAACATTTTGGGACTTTTTAAATGATGCAGATGTTCTGATTAAACCAGTGGTTCTCAACATTTCTAGTGCTGCAGTTAATACAGTTTATAATACAGTTCCTCATGTTGTGGTGGTCCCCAAACAAAATTCTTTTGTTGCTACTTCATACCTATCATTTTGCTGCTGTTATGAGTCATAAAGCAAATATCTGATATGCAACCCACAGGTTGAGAACCACTGGCTTAAGCCTTTTCACTAGTTTAGGCTGAGATTTCAAAAAGCTATTTTGGAGACAAAAATTTGAGGCAAATAGCTTGTTTGGAAATTGTTGCTGTAAACTTAGAAAGGAGAGTGGTGCATGGGGTGGATCTAGATGGAAGAAAAAGCCAGCCAGTCTTGCTGTGAACAGTACAGAACCAGTTCTTCTGGCACCTGGAGAAGCAGTGTAAAGATGCCTACAGTCATCTACCTTGGTAAGACTGCCTAAAGGCTGTCCAATTAGCTTATTCCTTGGCACTTCCAGACTATATGGCTTAGATTAAAAGGCAGATCACAAAAGGAAGTTGCTGTCATTTGGATCTAGACAGCCCACTAAGGCCCACCTATCAAAGGCTTAATTCCATGCTTGGTATTATTGGAAATAGTTGAAAGTTTAAGATGTGGATATAGTGGGAAGTTTGCAGGCACTCAGGGTGTGTTAGAAAGGAGGTCACAGGGCCCAACCCTTCTTCCTCACTCTCACTTTTCTCCATGAGCTGAGATGCTTCCTCTATTTCATGCCCCCACTGTGATTTTTCTCCATCATCACAGCTCAAAAGCAAAAGATACAATCAATTAGGGACAAAAGTCCTCAAAACTGTGAAGTCAACCCTTTATAAGTTGATCAAATCCAATATTGTGTTACACTATGGGGAAGCTGACTCATATTAAAGTAATGGGTGATTAGGATATAAAATTGCAAGAAAATGTGGGATATCTGTTGAAGGGATGTTAGATGGCTATTAACATCAGCAGCTACAAAACAAAAACAGTTTCTGATGTAAGCTTTGTGGTTTATATTGCGTGTACGTAATTTAGCTCATTCTCCATTCATTTCTTCATGTTTGACTCTTCCTTGTAAATTTTCTCAGACACCAAAGAGTTGAACAGCTTTCATCAAAGAAATTGCCAGTGAGTTTTATAGGGTAATTTTATGGTAAAAGAACCGTGTACAGGAAAAGTGGCTAAAATCACTTCACATGAAATGTCAGAAAAGACTATTTTTATATTCTAAAGGAGAAATCGAGAAAAATAGAAATATTAGTGATCTGCCAAGAAATGGTTATAATTTAAAGCTCTGGGACTAATTCTTATCACAAAAGATTTTTTGAGTTTAAAAAATATTACTATAATCCAGTTCATAAAAAAGGCCTGTATTAGGCTATATTTACCAAAGGCACCAAGTCATAAGCTATGGTACTGATGAAACCCCACAGCGTTTTAAAGAATTACCTTTCACAGATGTACCTAGGGCTCCAGTGGGCCACAAACACTGTAATTAGTTAGCAAGGTAGTTTTATGGAAGTGATACTTTTTATTTGGAAGAAAACTTTTACTCCCTTTAAGAATCAACAAACAGTACAGCATCAAATAAAATTGGTTTGTTTGTTGGGCTTCTTGCCTTTTTATTGCTCAGTTACTCCCACCAGGGGACTCCAGGCTGTGTTTTGTTTGGAAAGGGCTATAGCCCTGACCAGTAACTCCTGCAGTAGTCTGTACTATGTACTCATTGAGCAAGGCTAGAAAAAAGGAAGATACCATTATTGAGAGGCCCTTTGACCTGAATACCTAACTGTGCTGTTGACGACTTCTGTGGGTTTGAGTGAGGCCACGGAGACATCCCAGTTGCTAGTGAAAGAAATTTATGGGGGGAAAAAAGTCGATATTGAGCCTTAAATTTTCTAACACTGAGAGGCATATGTTAAGGCCTTGATCTTATCACTATCCTCTGGGCCTTCCTATTTAGTGTGGCTCAACTTGGTATTTTGTATAAGTATGCCCCATCCTTTATTTGTGCATCTACCCAGGATTCAGGATCTGGGAACTTGGAGCCTTCAACTGCTCTGGGAAAATCTCCCTGCCACAGACCTGAGAGGCATTCCAAAGATTGAGTTAATTTTCTCGGTAGAATATGTGCATATGGATTCTGTTTCAGCATAGTTCTAATTTGATGCTCTTCAATTATTTCTGCACATTACTTCCTTTACCAGTTATATATCTTTGTTGAAGATATCCTCTGAGATTTGTAGGGAGGTTCTGCCAATACATTTCCTTTCTTGGTATCTCTTCATGCTATTTATTGCTTTCAGATTTATTAAGCTTCTATCATAGTGTTCGGAGATATATTTATTTCCTAAAATAGTAAGAAATAAAAATAAAAAGCCAAGAAAATACTGTTTGCTTCACCACCACGTGAAGACATTTTCTCCCATAAGCTAATATCCAAAGAGTTTTGCTATTTTGATGCTCCACACTGTAGTATGAATTCTACTTGGTTTTCATAATAAAAACCCAGAGCCAGATATGAGGGTAAATGATGAAAGATTAGAGAAGCTAAGCAGCCAGCCACTAGAGTTCTTACTTCTATGGAATTGTCAGACTGAAAGAGACTGAGCTTCTTTCTCCTCCTGCCTTAAATTCCGTTTCTCTGCCCAGCCATATCACTTCCTGTCTCAACCTCCCTAATGCTGGGATTAAAGGCATGTGCCACCACTGCCTGGATTCTATGGCTAACTAGTGGCTTAGCTCCATACTCAGATCTTTAGGCAAGCTTTATTTGTTAGATCACAAACAAAACCACACACATTAAAAAAATATGTAGGAATATAACCAACCTACAAAGACAGTAAGAATTAAGTTTGCATTTGTCAAGTTTGGGTGTTATACACATGTGAGACACACAGAGACGTCAGGTGTGGAATGAGGTAAGGAAGTTTGAAATTTAGGAAGACCCCCCCCCAAAAAAGGAGCTGTAAATGGGAATCATGAACAGGGGGGCGGGTTTTAAAGCATGGCAAAGAACTATGGTATCAGTGAGATTTGTTTTAGTTATCAACTTGACACAACCTAGAAGCACCTAAGAGCAGAGACTCACTGAGGGTCTGTCTAGATTATGTTGGCTCATGAACATATCTGTGTGGGTTATCTTGATTAGGTTAGTTAATGTGGGAAGACTGAATAAAAATAGAAAAAGTGAGTTGAGCACTATCATTTACACATTAATTCGTTCTTCTTGACTGTGGATATAATGTGACCAGCTGCTTCAAGTTCCTTATTGTTGACTTGACTTGACTTCCCTATAATGGTAGACTATAATCCAGAATTGTGAGCTAACATACACCCTTTCTCCCTTAAACTGCTTCTGTCAAGGTATTTTATCACAGTGACAAGAAATGAAACAATGACAACCTTGAAGAGAAGAGACTCCCGCAGAATGAGGATGTGAAGAGTTGAGTGTTGAGGGCTGAGAAAAGGTGAATCTGATCCACATTTGTATGACACATAGCCTGTTTTCACTTCCTTTCTCAGATTCCCATTGATTCAAATGCAGCCTCGGCATTCTTACTCTCCTCCTTTATTACATGTTTCAGTGTGTGTCTCTCCAGATTCTCACACCATCGTTACATCACAGGGTTTTAACCAGTGAGAGCTTAGAGGAAGAGCCCTGCCTTACAATTTTCTGATTTTATGACCCATTTCCTAAATTATGAAATCCAAAAAGCAATGCTTGTACTACAGGTAGCAGATCCCAGCTGCGAACACAGTACCAGTTAAGCCTCACATTGGGTCTCTCTATCACTATGGAAACTAGAAGAACAGTCATCCTTAAAACAAATGTGTCTAAAAGACAGCCAGGAAGATCATAAGCATTCTAGAGCCTTCCAAATTGCTCATTATTCTTCTCCATTTTTAGTACTGTAAAACTTTTAGTGAGACTCCGGGAAATACACTTCCTGGTACACTAATTGTGCCATTAAAGGAAAAGTAGTTATATCTGCCTTAACTTTGAATTATTAGAATTAAAGAGTCCATTACAGTTTCTGTGTAAGCCCTGTGGGAAGAAACAATGCTGTCTGTGAAGTTACCTCTGTTCAAATCATTCACTGGGGGTGTGAAGGAACATTGCCTAGTTTATGACATCTGTTGTAAGCATCACCCTGGAGTGAAATAAATGGTTTCCTTCCTTGGCCTCTCTTTCCAAATGTGTCTCTATCAGATTTTCTCTCTTTGGAGGCTATCAACTTACTGCAATTTATTTCCTTTGTGTTCAGCCCACAACCCCTTCCTATCCTGAAGGAGCAAGGACGTCAAAGGTTTATTCAAACGAAAAAAATTATACTTGTATCTTCTCTAAGGCTTGTACTGCTCTAGATGTCAGAAATGAGTTAAATCATGCCTATTATTCAGAGATAATAAAAATATAATGTAAATGCATCACATATGCATACTATTTCAAAGGAAGAAAACTAGGGAGGGTAAAGCTAATTTTTGCTTTTGTGCCAAGGTAAACAACACAGTGTAGAAAGAGATTGGAAGCATCCTCTGGCAGTCTGTGTATTAGGTAATTTGCAACTATTAAGAAATAACATGATAGATGAGTCATTTAGAAAATTATGTTCTCAAGTCTTAAGTATGAGAATCTATTAAAGGAGGAGATCAAATCTCCCACTGCATCCATTTAATTAGCATGGTTAAATGGCACCTTTGTTTCAGTGAAGCACAAACGTGGTGAGGAAAGTGGAGGCAGAGTGGGATTTAGCATGTCGTGAGTACCTGGCTTTCTCTGAATCTGCTATTAGCTCTCCTGTGAGGCTCACTGTAGAGGGAACCCAAAACCTAGGGTATGGAGAAACTTTGGCTGCCACGACCCATCTTTTGAGCTTTATCCTAGAACATGTGTGTGTCATCCACAAGGACCACAATGTCCCTTGCAAGGATGTGTCTGTTACTGAAATTCTGTCTAACACCTTCTTCTCTGGCGGCAGTGTCAATACCTCAGAGGTGTTATTTGATATTGTACCATCTAGAGGCTTGCTTATGGAAGGCATTTGGATACTCACTGAATAGGGTGGCTGACAAAAAGAATCATGAGAACCTGAGCAAGGAATGAAGAATTAATGTGCACTCACTGAGTCATACCTTTGGAAACTCTTGCATCTCTAAATGATAAGGCACAAAATATTCTAAACAGCCCTGTACCACTTTTCAATTGACTCAATTATTGTCTCCAATTACTTCTTTTAGAAGTCCTACTCATTCATTATGATTCCGTTATCTGCTTCTCTCCAATATTGCTATCTTACCTTGAGTACTACTCTGATAATTTCATATCTATCTTCATGCTATATTTCTGGCCCAACCAATGACTCTTTGATTCTCAAGAACTCCTTGGTTCACTCCATCCAAAAATAGTGTTTCTTTTCAGTGAAAATAACCTGTATTTATTGTTTCAATTGTCACATATTTTATTTCAGTCAGTGATGTATGATAGTCATCAATACCTTTTAATAAGACTCTATGCTTCCAGAGGACATATTTAGTTTGGAATGGGGTGATTCTGCATTAAGTTGAATCTGTTTATCCCCTCAATCCCTGGCACATGAGCTAGCTACTAGGAGGATTTATGGAAAAGGCATAACTCTCACTGAAGAAACAAATACAATGTAGAGATCTTAGAAATACATGAACAAACATCAACTTAGAAAATTTTCACACCACCCCTTCACCTTCAACCTCACGTCAATAGAAGAGCTGGAAACACAGAGATAAAAGTTGAACTCAAATTACTTATGATTTAGCCTATGTTCTTCTCATTGCTGATAACAGCCTTTGGGAAACATAAAATACAGTGGCTTTTAAAGTAACAAGCAATTATCCTGAAATAGCCACTTGTTACATGGCTTTTCATTCCATGCAATATTTTTGAGACATGTGTGTTAGGAACTTATGGATGAGCATATGTTAATTGAAAATAGATTCTTCTCTCATACAATGTGTTCTGACCACAGTTTCCCCTCCCTCCACTTTTTCCAGCCACCCCCTCTCACCTCCCATCCCTATCTTCCATTGGGCTGAGCAATTTTTTTAGCCAAATCACACACACTTTATCATAAATAAAAACTGAAAATCAATAGATACAAAGAGCCATTGGGGCCATAATTTAAACTACTGCATAATACCTCATTGTATGCATGTATTTTTTCTTAAGTTATTTCTATACCCCCCTTTCTTGTCACTTAGACTCTTTTGTTTTCTACTAGCATAAAAGATTTCTTATAAGACTGAAACTTTTGTATATGTGCAATTTATCTCTTATTATCTTAGATTAAATCCTGTAATTTAGTTTGTTTTATAATGAGCTCAAAATTAAACATTTTTATTGATTCAACTAATACATTTACTCCCACCCATTATGTTTAAGAGGAAAATAGAGTTTATATAGCCACACCTTTGCTAATTATTGGGTACATTATTCTTAAGTCTTGATTATTCTTTCAAGTGAATAGATGACTATATATGAACTCTGCCTTTTTCTGTTGCTGTGAAAAAAAAAGCGCTCTAACAAAAACAGTTGAAAGGGGTTATATTTTAGATTACTATTCCAGGTTATAATCTACTCCAGTGGGGCAAGTCACGGAGGCAGAAACTCTCTCTATCACATCTAGTCAAGAGCACAGAGCAAGGAATATACACATGTTTATGCTCAGCTTGCTCCCTGTTTTAATTCATTCCTTGCCCAGCCCATGAGATGGTGCTGTCCACATTTGGGGTGAATATTTCCACCTAAATTTACAAAATTAAGAGAATCTCCCAAATGCCAGCCTGCTCTAGACAACTCCTTGTGGGCATCCCCTTCCTATGTAATTGCACATTTTTCAAGTAAAAAAAAATCTAGCTAATAATCATAAATGCAAATACATGCACACATACACAGACACACTCACATGTGCTTGCACACAAACATGACTCTCATGACACCTCTGCACTGCAATACAGATTTATCATCATAAGTCAGAAATTTGAGTGGGTGGTAAGCTTACCGAGTCAAAATTCCAATACATTTATAGTCAATGACCTTAAAATTGGTGCAAATTGGTTTTTATGTTTCTTATTAATTGTGTGAGCCCCAGAAATTATTTAATTCATTTTCTCTCTCAAATAAAATCCATCAAATAAGATCCATCAAGTATTAATAAAAAGGGTAATTTTACAAATCAATGACATAATTATGTTGTGAGGCAGAACTCTCCATACATGCCTGGTAATACTGAGCCTACGTCTAATGGGTTTTTATTTGCAAACATAGGTTAAAATAAAGGTTCATAAGGGCTGTAAATCATAGTAATATAATTACATAGATGCAGGCAATGGTGGTTTGAATGAGAATGGTCCCAATTATCTATATATTTAAATATCTAGTTTAGCTGAATATTTAGGAAGGATTAGGAGGTATGGCCTTGAAGGTATGTCACTTGGGGGTGGATTTTGAGGTTTCAAAAGCCCATATCAGACCCAGTCTCTCTCTGTCTTTCTCTCTCCCTCTCTCTCCCCGTCCCTCCCTCCTTCCCTTTCTCTCTCTATTATCTCTCTGCCTCCTGTCTGTGGATCAGAAAAGATAGAGTCATAAGGGAAAGGAACAACTGTATTCTGAGGTTTTCCTGTGTCCCCCAAGTAATCTCTCCCACTCACGTCCCCCAAGCAAACACAGAGAGGCTTATATTAATTATAACTGCTCAGCCATTAGCTCAGGCTTATTACTGACTAGCTCTTACACTTAGACTCAGCCCATTTCTGTTAATCTATATGTCGTCACATGTTCTGTGGCTTTAACCGTGTACCATTACATGCAGCTGCCTGGGGAGTGGGCTGGAGTCTCCTCCGCCTCTGCCTTTCTTCTTCCCTGTCTCTCTCTTGGATTTCTTGTCTGGCTATATCCTGACTTGCCATAGGCCAGAGCAGCTTCTTTATTAACCAAACATAGCAACACATATTCACAGCAAACAGAAAGATATCTCACAGTACTTCCCCTTTTCTGTCTAATCAAAAAAAAAAGCTTTTAACTTTAACAGAGTAAAATTATATATAATAGAATAGTTACCAAGCAGGAATTACAGTTACAACATCTAGTCTATTTGTATTTTGCAAAATTAAAGAAAATATTCTATTATCTGTCCTATATTTGTGCGTTTAAGGTTTCATGTATAATTAATCTTTTATCATAAACAAGGAAAACTATAATTATAACTATCTAGTCTTAAACTACATCAAAGACCTCAGAAGGGTATATTTACTATATAGTCCTCAACTATATCAAAGACCTCAGAAGGACATAATATTATCTAAGTAAATAGGAAGTACATTATAAGTAACTTCCAAAAATCTAGACAGCTGGCTGCCTAAACCATCACCCAAAGTTTTTTTACAAAGTTGGGGTATCCATCTTCAGCCTATAGGCCTAGAGTCTCTCAATTGCTTCTCTCTGTGTCATGTACACTATCTGGCAGTCTCCTCTGTGAAGCTGGAACCTGAAGGACCATCTCATCTTGCAAGGTTCAGTGGTCACCTTCTTATGGGTCCTGCATGTCCAGTTTATATAACATCCTGTCAACAGTCCAGGAAAGAGCAGTTTTTTGCCCAAATGGCCATTTTGTGCCAAGAAGAAGATAAACTCCGTATAGAATGTCTGTGATGCCCATCTTTCTCTTTGAAGTAAATGGGTGCTACCAGGAGCAGACGTATCTCACTGTTCAGAAAAGTCTAAGTTTTTAAAACATTTTAAATGCTGTATTCTGTATGTCATTGAAGTGTTTGAAGATCACCTATCTAACTGAAATATATCTATGTATACTTAGAAAACTTAACTATCATAACTGATTATCATGGATGACTAATTAATCTGTATTTCTTAATTATACATTACAATTTCAAATGAGCTGTACAAACATAATACTTTAAAGAATAGAAATACACATAGAGTATAATAAAATTACCTTTAAATTTGTAATAAAGTAAAGTCTATAGCAATTTAAAACATTTTACACAAGTCGCTGCTCTTATAAAGTAGATTCAATAATCTACCCTTTCATCCTATCATATCTATATGCTATCCCCCCATTTTTTTCTTTAGAAAGATATTGACTATGACCAATAACAATTTGTAACCAATCTCTAAACAAAGACAAATATCCATAATCCAGTTTTTGGGAAATAGCCTTAGAGATGGATGCCCTAATGTTGCAGAGGAACTTTAGGTGATTGTCTAGGCAACCAGCTGTCTCTGTCATTCTAGATTTTTGGAAGTTGCTTACAATGTGCTTTCTGTTTACTTAGGTAATATTATATCCTTCTGAGGTCTTTGATGTAGTTGAAGACTAAATAGTTATAATTTTCCTTGGTTATTATAAAAGATAAATTAGATATGAAACCTTAGACTCACAAATATAGAATAGATAGAATATTTTCTTTTATTTTGCCAAATACAACTAGATTAAATATTATAACTATAATTCTTGCTTGGTATCTGTTCCATTATAGGTAACTTTCCTATGTTAAAGTTAAAACAATCCTTTTTGGTTAGATAGAATAGGGGAAGTACTGTGGGATGTCTTTCTATGGGCTGTGAATATTTGTTATTCTGATTGGTTGATAAATAAAGCTGTATTGGCCTAAGGAAATGCAGTTTAGAGGCAGGGAGGAAATCCCAGGCAGATATATGGGAAGAAGTAAGGCATAGTGAGGGAGACGACAGCCTGCTGCCCAAGAAACAACATGCCAGCAGACTGGCAAGCCACAGAACACATGGCAGAACATGTATTAATAGAAATGGGTTAATTTAAGTTATAAGCGCTAGCTAGCAAGAAGCTTGCCATATGCTATGCAATTGGTAATTAATATAAGCCTCTGAGTAATTATTTTATAAGTGGCTATGGGACTGCAGGCTTGGGAGGACTGGAGAAACCTTCCGGCTACATTTGGCTGCCCACTGTGGAGTAAGAGTTTCCACCTAAAATCTGAGAAAGCTTAAAAAAAAAAAAACGGATTCTAAAACATCTAAAAACAGCTTCCTAGTTGTATCTCTCAGGCAAGCTGTGAGCTACAGTATGGCAGGTTCTCAGCCGTGTGAGGGCTTGACCTGCAGCATGGCTGATTCCTGCCATAGTATAGAAATGTGTCTCCAAGCTGTGCAGTCCAGTGCGTGGTGGATTTAGCTTTTGCTAGTACAGACAAAACTAAAAGGGTTCTGGGCTACATGCTGCTGCACAGAGGCATGGACCCACTGCCTCCCAGAGTCAGTGGAGAGCATGGCAACCAGAGCTGGAGGTGAATTGTCTCTGCCCCATTGAAAAGCTGAAATGGGTGGAGTCATCAGCCAAGGCTGCCAGTTTAATCCTAAACACGCAGTCTAGCAGTTTAAAAATCTCTCCTGGTCAGAGAAGGATTATAGATTCACAATAAGGCAGATTCAGATGGATAGACCTCTAAATGGTAACATTATGTATAAAATTGCCACGTAAGCTTTGAAGAGGAAAAGGAGGATAAACAGTTATATAAAGAAATAGTTGTTTAAAAAAGTAAAGTATTTGAAGAGATAGTAAAAATAATATAAAAAATAAGCCATGTAAAGAGGGAAATCATACACAGAGTCTGGATTATATCGTCCTTGGGATTTTTAACTGGAGAGAGATATTTGATTATAAAGGCTGCTAAGTTAATCCAATATATGTATTTTAAAGGTATCTTGATTTCAAAATTTATGTCTAAGGATATGTTGCTTTGAAAAAGAGGTTCTGCTTTTGTTTCCACAGAAGATGAGATCCTGTGGATTGCT
This sequence comes from Peromyscus eremicus, assembly GCF_949786415.1. Classification (NCBI taxonomy): domain Eukaryota; kingdom Metazoa; phylum Chordata; class Mammalia; order Rodentia; family Cricetidae; genus Peromyscus; species Peromyscus eremicus. The sequence goes on from NC_081436.1 coordinate 31,319,179, forward strand.
TCCAGGCTAATAATGCTTGATCAGCCAAGACCCCATGAAAGGTCTCTGATGACACCATGGCCCCGATGATTCAACATCCAGAATGGCTTCAAGGCAATTGGCTCAGACAATGCAGCCTCACAGACTATTCCAGTCAAGACTTGACCATAATTCTTAATTTTCTCAGGATCCCCATTAGATTACCAGTATCTTCAACTAGCAGGAAGTAGTATGGGAAGCTATGTCCAAATTTCCAAAATACTGTTTATAAATGTTTATTTTTATTTAAGGGCATTGCTTATAAATATAATCTTTTTCTAAAGAAAAAAAAGGAGATATTATAGATGTGATAGGATAAAGAGAAACAACTTATTTAAAATGTTTTACATTGCTATGGGTTTTAGTTTATTACAAATTTTGTTATACTGTATGCATATTTCTTCTCTCTCTTAAGGTATTATGTTTATGTAACTCATTTAAATTGTAATGGATAATAAAGAAATACTGATTAATAGTCTTTTATGAGAGTCAAACTTATAGTCATGTTAAATTTTCTAGGTATTCATAGATATAATTTAATTAGGTATGCAATCTTTAAATACTTCAAAGACTTACAGAATATGGCATTTAAAATATTTTAAAATTTAGACTTTCTGAACAGTGAGACACTCTTCTCCTGGCAGCACTGATTTACTTCAAAGAGAAAGATGGACATTGAAGACACTCTATATGAAGTTTATCTTCTTCTTGGCAAAAATAGCCATTTGGGCAAGAAACTGTTCTTGCCTGGACTGCTTGACAAATATTGTATCAATTGGACAAGCAGGATCCATAGGAAGGTTACCACTGAATTTTGCAAGGCAAAATAGTTCTTCAGGTTCCTGCTTCACAGAGGAGTCTGCCAAATATTCTATAGGACACAGAGAGAAGCAACTAAAAAATTCTAGGCCTATTGGCTGAAGATGGATGCCCCAACGTTGCAGAAGAACTTTGGTTGACTGTCCAGGCAACCAGCTGTCTGAGTCATTCTAGATTTGTGGAAGTTGCTTACAATGTACTTCCTGTTTACTTAAGTAATATTATATCCTTCTGAGATCTTTGATGTAATTGAAGACTAGTCATAATTTTCTTTGGTTATGATAAAATATAAATTAGATATAAAACCTTAGACTCACAAATATAGGATAGATGATTGAATGTTTTCTTTAATTTTTGCAAAATACAAATAGACTAGATATTATAACTATAATTCCTGCTTGATAACTGCTCTATTATATGTTATTTTTTCTATGTTAAATTTAAAAAAACATCCTTTTTGATTAGACAGAAAAGGGGAAGTACTGTGGGATGTCTTTCTATATGCTGTGAATATATGTTGTTCTGATTGGTTGATAAATAAAGCTGTATTGGCCTATGGCAATACAGTTTAGAATCAGGCAGGAAATCCAGGCAGATACATAGGACCACAGGCTTGATGGGAAAGGAGAAACCTTCTGGCTACAAACAACAGATTCTGTTGAGGTGAACCTTCAGAAAGGGAAGGACAAGTGTGTCAGACACACCACTCATCCAGAAATCCCTTAATGCAAAGTACATGTCAATTTTTTTTGTTGTTGTTTGTTTGTTTGTTTGTTTTTGAGACAGGGTTTCTCTATGTAGCTTTGCACCTTTCCTGGAACTCACTGTGTAGCCCAGGTTGGCCTTGAACTTACAGAGATCCACCTGCCTCTGCCTCCCAAGTGCTAGGATTAAAGGCATGCGCCACTACTGCCTGGTTATGTCAATTGTTTTTGAGTATGGAGAAGAAAGTAGGTATGTTCATCAACTGTAAGAGTCTTCAAAGGTGCAACGTTTATTCTTGCATCTGTGACTGTATTGGCAGGTGTTTGAAGGTGTTGTGTGCCTGAATACCAAGATGTACAATGACAACCAATAATGGTGGATAGGTATCAGTGTTCAGTCCTAACAGATTTTTCTAACATTCTAAGGCATTTAGATTTTAAGTGACAACAAACCAAAGAATATTAGGATACTTTGGGCATATGTTTAGCCTCAATGGGAAGGTTAAATTAAACAATTATCTGAAAACGTGTTTGTCAGGGATGAGTTTCTTCACAATTGATAAATAACTATAAAATTTTAGATAATTTGGACAATTTAATGGATCTATTTGTTCCCTTTTTATCTCTGCACAATTGATTAAAAATGTGTCTTAATTTTTTGATGTATTTTGTAATGCGTATAAGTATTTAGAAATAATATATTTTTTGTTAATTTAATAATATATTTTGAACAACATTCTACCTCACTATGATGCTTAGTTCTATGAACTAACTTGACTGAACCACACCAAACACAAACATTTAGTTCAATATAATTCCAGTCACCTGTTATAAGTTTCTTTTTTGTTGCTATAGTAAAGCACTCTGAAGAAAATCTACTGGGAGGAGGGGGTGATATTTGGCTTATATCTCCAGGTCATAATCCATCACTGAGTGAATTCAAGTCAAGAACTTAAACAAGAACTTGAATCAGAACCAGTGGAGGTCTGCTGCTTACTAGTTAGCTCACCGGCTTACTCACTGGCTTATGCACAGCTAGCTTTCTTATATAATCCATACCTTGCTTGACTAATAATGTTATTACCCTCAGTGGGATGGGCTCTCCTTCAGTCAGCTAGCAATTAGTTCTGTGCTGTTGGTTGATTTTACTCTTTTTGGGGGGGCCCACAACTCAGTTTCCAAATAAATCACACATGAATGCTTATTCTTAATTATAAATGCATGGCCTTTGCTTGGCTTGTTTCTTGCCAGTTTTTCTTAACATTAAATTATCCCATTTACCTTTTGCCTCTGGGATTTTTTTCCTTTTCTTACTTCTGTATATCTTACTTTCACTCTTAGAGCTGTGTGGCTGGCCTCTAGTGTCCTCCTCTCATTGTTCTGTTGCTTTTTCTAATTAAGTGACAACAAACCAAAGACTATTAGGATACTTTTTTGTTGACTGAGGTAGCTACTGGCCAGGTCAATTAATACCAAATTTCACTGGGACAATGTAAGACACTATTGAGACTTTGTCTTAGAATGAGCAACATAAGACTTGGGTGAGTGTCATTTGTCCATGAAATCCTGTACCATTTTTATTGTCCTCTCCTCCACATTGCCCACCCTCCTCTCTGTCTCTCATGCTATTACAGCAAATGTTTTGATGGTTACAGCAAAATGGATGTGACACAGATGATAGCAGAAGCCATCAGACTTTGCTCAAGCACAGAGGGTAACAACCCTCTACTACTTCAGAAAGAGTGCCCATGGAGTGTGGGGCAGGATATGATGTTTTTGCATCACATTCCATTAAGAACATGCAAGTTCTGCCAAAGAAATGTGATGCACCATAACACCAGTGCTTTTTAAACAAAGTAGCTTCAACATGAACGGACCTCTATTTAGAGAAATTACAGAGAAACAATAGCTAATGAGAGGATTTTTTCAAGTGAAAGAAATGGGTGGTGCGATTTGTATTGTTTGCTGGTCATGGGCTCATTTTAATTCCTCCTTTCATCTGTAGGGTGCATGTAAATCATTTCAGCATCTATCAAGTATTTGCCACATTCTACCATTATGTATAACTTAAGCCTTTCTACATGTGTGAGGTACACAAGAGAAGGCAATTTATTTTATTTGTTTATTTGCAGTGCTGGGGATCAAACCCAAGACTCTAAGCATGCTAGACATGCCTTCTGTCTTGGAGTTACATCTCCAGCTAGAGACACAGTATATACAATGCAGGCTGCACTAACACTCAAGAAGAGCAAAGAATCTCAACTCTCAAGACTTTTGCTTGTTATGCTAACTGTGAGATCGGTAACCTTGTTAACTCTTTGTCCTCTCTGAGTGTCATTTTTTTTACTTTGTAAATAGAGCTTTAAATGTTTTGTTCTGCCATGGTAAGAGGTAAGAATTAAGTCTATAACAGAGTTATGGATGTGAAGAGGAACAGCACACATGGCCTTGGCTCCTCTGCATGCTGTGTATAGTTTTATAGTCTTAGGTCCTAATCACCTCCACAATGAATCTGGCAATCTGCCTTCCAGCTCCTTAATGCAGTCCCTTTGAAGAGGAAAAATTCACTTTCACACATTAAAATGGGAAACACAAATGAGTCCTTTTCTCTCTGGTGACCAGACTGTTTATTCAGTAAACATTTCCCCCATCAGAAGTCCTTCTCAGAGTCCCTGCTGTGAGTTATCATTCTGCATCTTATTACCTGGAGTCTGAACAGCTATGACTCTGGACTAATGGGGTCACAGCTGATCTATTTTGAGGAAGGATTCATTAGATGCTAATTGCACAACAAGTGTCCAAGTGAATTCCCACCTCTTCTAATTCTATAATCCTTATTAGCTCTACACAGTAATAGCTGAAACCATCTATCTCCATAGAAACAAAGGATGCTATAAAGGACCAAAGAGCTTGACTATACTACAGAGTGTGTGTCTGTAGGTGGAGGGCAATTGAATCTTAAAGAACTGTCAGTTTTCAGAATAGCAGCCTCATATTCAGACTGGGAGAAGATCTTTAAAGACTCTGAACATAAATCCCAGAGTTTGGTATCCACTAAAGGAACTGTTATTAGAGGGTTTGTAAGATAATAGGCCAGGTAAGACAGGCGAGTGATGGGAAGGCATTACATCAGAGCAGGTGTGATCTGAGTATAATGGTAATGCCTGCAATCCCAGCACTCAGTTCAAGGCCAGCCAAGGCTATAGAGTGAGATCCTTTCTCAAACAAAACAAAACAAAAAAACAATAGTAACAACAAAAGACAGAGACAGACAAGAACAACAAAAGCAGAGACGAAAGTTTCAGAAATCTGGATTTCCAAAATGTTAATAAGAAGGAACTGAAATAGCATTCATCCACTCAGCCAGGAGGTCCTGTCCACACTGCCAGTTACGTACTAAGAATAATCTGCCCTGTGACAAAGCAAAAAGAAAAACCAGGCACACCAGCACGGTCCTCACAAAGCTTTCATTCTTTCACAGGAGAAAGACAAAACTCCATGCAACCATTAAGGGCTTAATAAATGGAGCATTGTTTCTCTCCAAACTAACTGGGAAGACCCTCAGGTCAGCAGACAGAAGATACCACTGCTCTGCAGATGTTCCAACAATGGGATGTTTTTCAGACTCCTAAAGGATTGATTTCTATTACATATCACAAAGTCAATAAACTTTGAAGACATTATGTCAACTGAAAGAAGTCAATAACAGAAGGTTAAAATGCATGGGTCTGCTGCTTCAAGTTGTCATAACTATTCATGCTCACAGAGGAAAGGACAGCAGTGACTATCAGGGCCTGAGTAGAAGGGGGATGGAGGAGCATTCTGCAACCAGTGGACATTTCCAGTTGAAAAGGACCTGCAAACCTTCCATGAAATTATAAGACTGAGCACATACAGATGGATAATTTATCTTTATTGGGCACTTAAATTATTAAGAGAGATAGACATCATTCTATGTGGAGCATTTTTTTTGTTGTTGTTGTTGTTTTTTGTTTTTCGAGACAGGGTTTCTCTGTGTAGCTTTGCGCCTTTTCCTGGAACTCACTTAGTAGCCCAGGCTGGCCTCGAACTCACAGAGATCTGCCGGGCTCTGCCTCCCGAGTGCTGGGATTAAAGGCGTGCGCCACCAACGCCCAGCTTATGTGGAGCATTTTTATAAGAAAACTCATTTTTTTTTTAATTCTGTGTCTGTCTATGCATCCATGTGTAAGTGTGTGCCTGTGAGTGTGGTGACAGAGCTGGAGTTACAGGTGGCTGTGAGTCACTGGATATGAGTGTGGAGAACCAAACTGAGGTCCTCTGCAGTTTGCCACCTCTCTGGCTTCTGTTTAGGGTATTTCAAACCACAATATGAAACCATAGATCCCAGTGTGTATTTAACATGGTATTATCTAAGAAGCATCCACTTTGGACCAAAGACATACATGATGGCAATTTAATTATCAGTGACCTAAGGAAATGTCAGTAAAAAAGAGAAGCGAGAAGACAACCATAACAGCATGAGGAAGAGAATGAAAATGCTTTTACTGAGCAATTTCCTGCTCCAGGGCAGCAGGCTGAAAGCCGAATGACTTCCTGAGAGGAACAGTACAGATTGTACTATAAGAAGAAGTAGGAGTGTTTCATGAACATGTGGAGGCAAAAGAAAATGAAGAAATACATGACTATGAAGTGAATGTTTATCTTCAGAGATGAGAGATTTAAAAGTGTAGATTAAAGCCTAAAAGAAAGAAAAGAAAGATCCCAGTCTGCTGAAGGAAAGAGGTTTCCCATCCTTTCTGCATATTCTGTTAGTATAATACATAACTGGATTCACTTTACTGCATTCTCATTGATAATCAACTCCATCAACTTTTCCATTTAAGCCAAACTGAACTCAGTGCAGTCAGTGATGGACCATCTGTATGCCAAGTGCACCCCTTGCATAACTGCTTTCACAGTGGCTGAAACTGACAAATTGGGGCAGAAGTATCAAAAACACCAGGATTGCCAAGGATCCATGATTTGATTGCAATGTGCACACAAATGGACCCATGCTGATGACTGCTTGGTATAAAGAGTAATTCAGCACTAGTGTTACATTATGTCCACAGTTGACCATAATCTTCAACGAAGAATCCAGAAGATCCCTGAAGTCCCGATCATGTGTATTTCTAACCATAGATACAACATCAAGTGGATGCTGGACGATTATGGAGCCCCTGGTTTCTAATTCCTACAAGCCAAAATTAGTCTGCCTCCCTTTGACCAATTTCTTTGTTGCCAGTTAATTAAACACACTTTTTTGATGTCTAAAGAAAAAAAAATTGCACAATGCAGCCCTCCTTCTGGATGCTTGTCATTCCTCAGTAACAGTGGGCTATTCAGGGGGCTGCTGGGAAAATGCTCCATTATAAATTGAAGGAGCTGGCAGTGAGCTAGGAGACATGAATGTTGTGACAGAGAATGTTAAGGGGCATAGCTGCTCCCTGACTCTGCTATGCCATTAAGTGAACAGTATGCGGTCTGTACTCCTAACATAGTTTGGAAACATCCTCTGAACATTGATTCTGGTGACTGTGTCTGTGTTAGCCTGATGACTGCACAATATAGCTACTTTTGACCATCTTCCACCCAATTTCCTCTGCCTCCTTTTCATCAGTTGCTTTTGGTCAAGGATCACATATGCTTGTTTGCAATCGGAGGTAATCCTTAAGATATTTCTGTTTTTTTTTTTTTAAATTTGATTAGTTAATCCATCAGTTAAATTCTTTCTGTTTAAGGTTTCTCTGGAAAATATTTCTTACAGGCTGGAGAGATGGCTCAGCCATTAAAAATGGTAGGCTCACAACCAAAAATATTTCTTTCTCTTCTTGATCTCAGTAGTTCTTGCTCATAGCCTGCAGTGGAGCACATAAACACAAGAGAGATTCTGCTTCATATTTCAGTAAGATACTACATTGCCCCAGACATCAAAGTGTATTTCATATTTGGAAATCATTTCTTTAACTATCTGAACTATCTGGATAACTATCTGAATTCATTTAGTTATGGCTAAATTATAAATTCCATGGTGAACTATGTAGTCTCTTTCTAACTACCACATTCTCAAAAGCACGCATAGACCCAAGGAATTACTGACAGATGAAGGAATTGTCTCAGGTTCCTCTACCAGTCTCCATGGTGAAACCAGATTTTGACAATGTGCTAAGTGAGCAGCAAATCCTCCCTTTAAATATTCACTTTAATCCCTGTTCTTGGCTTTGGCCTTGGTCTGGGGCTCAGTTTAATTGATGAAATGTGGGGAGGATGGAGTCTTTGTAAGGGTCAGTGCAATTTGACTACTTCCTTTTCCTTCTGTCTATGTCATAGACGTCATAGACAGACATGTCATAGGTACTTCACAGACTCTATGAAGTGAGTAAAGTGTGCCTCCAGTTCACTCTCAGGCCCAACAATAACCTAGAGACCCACATCAACACTCTTACAGATCTATAATAGCTAATTTAATTTGTTTTTTTACTGAGAGCCACTAAGCTTCATATAAGGCAATATCAATAAAATCTGAAAGTCAAATGCAACAAGCAGTGAATTAATTTCATAAATAACACTTGCCATAAATTTACAGATAACATGATTTCAATTTATTAAGCATTTATTGCCCTGCATGAAATTTTATCTTAAAAACTTTCAAAATTGTCATTTGTATCTGAGAGAGTATATTTCCTTGACTTGCTTTAGTTAAAAAAACAAATCTCTTCAAATGATTTTCCCAGTTATTATCAAATTTACTGGAAGATTTTAAGGCTATTTGCAATTCCTTTCTTTGGCAAAAAGAAAATTTTGAGCTTTCCCATTCAGGGAGAAGTCTGCAGGTTCAGGGATAATGTTGAGAAGGTGGGAGAAATCCTAAGAGAATGGAACAATAGCTGACAAAATGGAATATTTTCTCAGTAGCATCTGAGGAGTCCGTCTTCCTGTCCCAGATTTTCCATTAAGTTTCAGATACTGGAAAATTCACATCACTTTTTATTAGTTTTAATAGTCTCAATGTGGTGTTCATTGGTGATTTGAATACACCTAGCTAAAAACAAGAGGTAGAGAAGGGGAGAATGGGCTGAGGGGCTCACGCTTTGAAAACGTAGTCCTTTTTCTTCTAATTCAAAATAGGTTATTCTCTCACACAATACACTCTGACCACAGTTTCCACTCCCTCCACTCTTCCTATCTCCCAGGCCATCTCTCCCTCTCCCCACCCCCACACCATCCTCCTCAGTTTCTCTTCAGAAAAAGAGCAGGCCTCCAAGAGACATCAACCAAACATGACCAAACAGTACATAATAAGACAAAGCAAAAGCCCTTAATTCAGCCATATAAGATCCATGTAAATTTTTTTTAATATCACAGCTATGACTAATTTGTTAACAAGCACTCCATAGCTAAAATCATCAAAAGCCCATTAGCCTCAGCAATTTCAAACATTCTTTCTACACTGAAACCCAAATAGATGCAAATAGAGATACTTTGAAGGTTCTGAATTTGAAATTTAAGAGTATTCCTTTAAATGCTTTATTTTCAAGCCAGTTTAAATTTTACTTAGAGTAAATGGCAGGTCTTTATCCTTGCAGTGATCTTTCTTTTCCATCCCATCTTTTGTTTTAGGTGTGTGATAACAGCTCTCCAGCTTAAAAAGTTAATGGTATGCTCCAGAAAATGATGTACAGGTATTATTGTTTTATGAAAGTCTCTAAGCAATTGCAACCACAAGTCATGCCATACCTTAAATGGTAATAACTGTGATTCATTTTAGAAATGGGTGTTATAATCCTACCATTAAAATTCCATAACATATTGCTACTCACAACCATTATAGTGGAAGAGTGCATCCTAAAAGATTCTTTTTAATAGTGTAAATTGCTGTGTGAGCTACTTGCTTTGTTGATAGAACATTGAACCTTTCTCTGACAGGTTCCAACAAAGACACATTTCTCTAAGGTCATAGTTTAATCAGACATATGCTAATGAAAGAAAATAACTTTCTTAATTAAAAGTCATATTAAAGACACAGAATGTTCAAAAATATATACTAGTGTATATAAAAAAAATCTGTCAATGATGATGCATCTAATACATTTCAGAGAGGTTATTCAAGGAAGAGTCTTCATTATTTTTAACAGCAGAAACTGAACTTGCATGTCCAGGGAGTGAGTAGCCAACACAACAAGGAGAGAAGATGACAACCTCCTGCCTTACCAGTTTCTTTTTTTAACCTTGGAAAAATACCCCGTGCTTCTGAATAACAAAGCTCCCATCTATAAACTTAAGCAATTGGACGACATGTCCCATAAAATACTTCTAGACAGGAAATTAGCATATGATGAAGTAATTATAGTTTTAATGAAATAGAATCTTTATTTTAGGTTTTAAAATGAACTCAAATTCCATGATGTCCATGTTGTGTCAAAAATCAAATTAATATAACTCCTTAAGTAAGGACTACACTCCTTCCTGGTGTGTGTAGCTCTCTGCACAGCTGGAAGGCTTTAGAAAGTGAAGCTTGGGGTGAATTTTTAGATGTGCCAATGTAATGAGATGGTTATTTATTTTTATTAATCTTCAAGTATACTATCTGAGCACAAGGAGAGCTAAGACTTGCTTGAAGATTGTGTGTGTGTGTGCACGTGTGCACGTGTGTGTGTGTGTGTGTGTGTGTGTATAGAATAATGCAGTTGATTCAAAATGATATGCATGTTATGGGTTCTCAATAATTAGTTTAGTTATAAGCTTAATCGTGTAAGAAACTTCAACACTGTTTGGAATTATATTCAGTCTATGTGGATGTTGAAGTGAATTGTTTAACAATCACCAGGACACATTATCTGAAGTCAATGAAAAAAAGAAAAACCTCAAAATGTTA